>NC_134483.1:545400078-546000078 GCF_040206685.1 Ascaphus truei
GCACCTGAATAGCCAATAGGGCTGCAGCTTCCCTTGCAAGGGAGATATAGATACATTTGGCATGCGAGGACCACACCAGTTGGAGCTGGGACAAGGTCAGAGTAGGAGGTATGTGCAGGTGTCTGTGGCACCTGCACTAGGCCAGAGACCCCCTGTTAGGCCCCAGCTAGGCCCCGACTCCCCTGAGCTTGTGGTTGCTGCAGGGACCGGCCCATAGGTAGGGACACTGCCCTGTAGAACCATAGCAAAGGGATCAAGGCAGGACGTGGCTATATCCTGTCCTCAGGTGGTCTGGGACCAGACACCTGCGACCACAGAGACTCTTAAGGTAGTACCATCCACGTGGGACCCACCCAAATTAGAGGTGGAGGCTTCGCAGAGGACATCCATGGATCCTATTTTCCATAGCACGCCCGGGTGTAGGATCACCCGGCAGGTACCTATCTCTGCAAGTGCACCAACAAACACTTTAGTGGGCAGCACTGTACCACACATTGGGTGGGGTATTACCTTGTGGATGCCAGGGGGGTTTGGTGCCCAAGTGCCCCTTCAGTACTTTTGGGACTGCGTTTCAGGTATGGGGACAGAGGGTTGGTGGGTACAGCCGTGCTTGGCCAGGTGGTGGTGGTGTATGTATATAGTTCATAGAAGTTCATGCAGTAAAGATGTTATCTTTTCACTAAGTGTGTGGTTTATTGCATGTGGGTCCGGTAATGGGGTTATTCTACATAATAAAATCCTGTACAGATGGAGGCGCTAACAAGCATTGATCCAGGTACACCACAGGCTCCCAGCACCGAAGGCTCTGGACTCCTATGAGCCACAGGTCTTGCACACTACACATACATACCATAGTCACACATCTTCCAGGGGGTGGGGGAAGTGCTACAATTGGAGGCGCTTCTGAGATCTCAGCCCTGGAAGCCTAGTCAGCAGTTCTAAATTAGTGAACCAATCAGACTCACCATGTTTATGCCCTTGCAACAAAGAATCCTTGACTGGGCCTTAGAGCTCCAAGAACCTCCGGGACACGTGGTCGCAGTGGGAGGGGTCCCTGCCCCGTCCTCACCTCAATGTTCACTGCCCGACGTCAAGTAAAAAGATCCCCTGGCGTGGGCAATGTCAGGATCATCAGCAGAAAGTACGACCCTGCTTGTCAGGGGAGTGAAGTGTTGCGGGCCACCGAGCAAGAGATGTGCCCCAAAGATACCCCTCAGGTTATATACCTGCCAGAGATTTTACCACAAGGGTGTTCACTTATATAACCTGGGATGGCTTCCCCTCATGATACCTCCCCACCTGAACCCTCCACAAGGGTTTCTCCGCCAATCCAGGTTCCCCCCTCACCTTACAATCTCGGGGTATGGAGGACCATAAATGTGGCAACCAGTACTCCAGCCAGACCTGACGTACCCTATCCCGGGTACGTTCACTTCAAATACCCTGCACGGAGCCACATCTGGGCCGGGAGTCTCCCAAAGTCACCTTCCCCTAACCGACAGATCTACACTGATCAGTAGCCCAGGGCCTGGAACCGATAGTTGCTTAACAAGTGAAGGCTCCATACTTAGTGTGACTCAACCACAGCTAGTGGAAGCCCTAACTATGTCTTCCCAAGCGCAAAATTACAGGAAACTAAAAGCTTTCTCTGGGACGACACCTACCCCCGTGGGAGAAGAGAAGAAGAAGAGGGAGATCGATTCCTGGAGGGAACACACCCTCAAGGTGCTTGACGAATGGCCATGCTCCAAAGCAGTGAAACGACAGAGGATAATGGAGAGCCTCTGACCTCCAGTATGCACGATGATCAGTATGCAACGAGATCAAGACGCCGACCTCTCGGCTCACCGGATCGTGGATCTGCTAGTGCGTATCTACGGAAAGGATGAAGATGAGAGCGAACTGTGGTCCCGATATTACGGCCTCAGACAAAAGGACGGAGAAGACCTGTCCATCTTTATTCAATGGATCTAGCTGGTTCTCTGGAAGCTACGAACCTAAAACATCCTCTCTGCCTCAATGGTGGATAAGTACCGGCACAAACAATTCCTTAGAGGAGCAATCCCCACCCATCACATAGTGATCATGAGCAGGTGCTCTCTACTACAAGGACCTGCCCCTACCTTTAAGGAACTCTTGAGGTTAGTAAAGGGGCTTGAATCATATACACGTATATGCTTACTTCCCCAAAGAAGACAGAACCCCTCAAGGGTGAACCAAAGGGACCATATGCTGTGAAGGCCAAGGAACCATATAATATGGAGGAGGAATCTCAAGCCAAGCCACCTTCTGCCAAGTCCAAATCATTAGGGAGAATATCCCCTACATACAAGGCCCGCACTGACACCAGTGGTTTCATCTGCTACAGCTGTGGTTGGAAGGGCCACTTCTTCAAGGAATGCCCTTAGAAAGAAAAAAAAAAACTAAGAATTTCCACCCTAACATAATGATCTGTGGGGTTCAGACGGCCGAAACACCAACCCTCCCCGGCCGAAACCACTCCCGAGCAAAGCCCCAACGATGGAAAATCACCATTGGATGCTTACAGTCGGGTAGCACCCGCCGCCATCATACTCGTCATCATGGATGGTGTCTATTCATCGGCGTTGCTGGACACCGGGTAACAAGTGACCATTGTGTACCGAGAGTTCTACAACCAACATCTCCAACGCCGACCCTTGCAGTTGGCAAAGCACATGAAACTGAGGGGACTCAGCAATGAGGATTACTCCATCGATGGAGTAGTGAAGGTACGGCTGGAGATACTTCAATTGAACACTGGCCAATCACACCCTATGGATGTGGAGGCACTGGGATGCCCCGAGCCCCTATAGCATCCCAGTTCCCCAATCATACTGGGAACCAACGCCAACATAGTAATGTATCAGGATGTAATCAGGGCCTATATGCAGGAAGCCAGCGAGCTGCCTTTGGATAGTCTGACCATCCACCCCATCCTTGTGGAAGAGTGTTGTAATATATCCACACAAGACAGACATGGAAATCTCTTCAACCTACAGATGGGGTTAACAGAGATCCCACCAGGGCGAGTGAAGCGCATGGCCGCGCTGTACTGTTACCCTGACCGAGACGAGGCTGATCATCTCTTTTTCCTGGAGAGTACGCCCGAGGAAGTTGCCCAGCGAGGCTACAATCTGGTACCTGAAGTGCGGGAATGGACCTCCAAGATTCCTGGAAGAATCAAAGTGTTTGTGCAAAATATTTTGCCCTATCCCATGGCCTTTGATCAGGGCCGAAAATTGGGACGAATATACCCCGTCACTCACATGGAGGAGAGGCCTCAGGTGAATGCTGCTGCGGCGTCCAAACAGCAAGCCGGGCTGACATTAAACTTCGGAGACTCAACACTGCCGGCCTAGTGGAAAGACCGCCTCACGGCAAAGTTGGAAGAACGCCGGTCCGTATTTTCCACAAATGAGATGGTTGTGGGCTGCAGCCGAAACGCCCAACACACAATAAGGCTGATTGACACTACACCCTTCCGAGAATTTTCTCGTTGCATTGGCCCTCAGAATGTGGATGATGTAAGGGACATTTACAAGAGATGGAGACAGCAGGGATTGTGACCGAGTCCTGGAGTCCCTACGCCTCGCCCATCGTGGTGGTAAGAAAGAAGAATGGGTAGGTAAGATTGTGTCGATTACCGGACACTGAACAACCGCACAGTGCCCGAACAGTACACTCTTCCCCGCATGGAGGAGATTCTCAATGCCCTAAATGGGAGCCAGTGGTTAATTGTTCTAGACTTGAGATCTGGGTACTACCAGGTACCGATGAGTGCAGAAGACCAGGAGACTGCCTTCGTCTGTCCCCTGGGCTTCTATCAATTTACATGCATGCCCCAAGGCATCTGTGATGCTCCCGCAACCTTTCAGCGCCTAATGGAGAAAACCATTGGAGACATGAATCCTTGTGAAGTGCTTGGTCTTACTGATGTAACGCGTAGCTCACCACAAACGAATCGCGACCACAGTGCTGAGGCAGGGAATTGAGTAACGCTGACAAACAGACACGTGGGTGCGCCTAGGATGTAGAGTAGTCATTCAAACCAGGTCAGGATTACAGATAGTAGAATGGTTAAGGTACTTGCCAGGTTCAGGAGTGGAGAGTTGCGGATCATCGGGTACGTAGCCAGGTTCAGGATAGGAGAATATCGGATCGTTGGAGTACTTAGACAAGGTCAGGACTGGAGCCAGGAGAATGGTCATACAAGCCGGATCAGGAGTGGAGAGAAGCAGAGTCCAAGGCACTAGCAGGGTTCAGGCAACAAGAGGTTAACAGGCAGGTAAGGCAAGGCAAGGAAAGGTCTCAGGAACAAGGATGTGGCAAGGCACGGAGTCACAATGACTATGCTCAGCAAAGATAAGCTGCAAGTGAAGGGTATAAATAGGAGAACCCTCCGATAGCCTGCCAGGGCGGAACCAGGAAGTGAGAATCGATTGGCTTCTGGTGCACACAGGTGTGCCCTATGATGCTGCCTAATCAGGGTTGAGAGTGGAACTGCTCGCGCGCCATCCCGCGCGCATCAAAGAGGCCAGGGGGCGGGTTCCAGAGCACGCGTCACTCTCACGCTGATTCCTGGGTCCAGTCGCGCGCCGACCCACGAGCGTCACGGAGGTCAGGCGGTGGGGCTAGACTCACGCGTCAGCAGGGAGGCTGGCCAAACGTCCACGTCATTTGACAGTGTGAGGGGCGGGGCCAGGGTCCGTAGATGCCGGAACAGACTGTGCAGGGTTCGCGCGTGCGCGCGTCACAGGACCAGAGGAATGCGCATCTTGAGTGTCTGTTATTGAAGGACCAGTGAGGTGAGGAGACGGTCCATGACTGCAAGGATGGCGATTCCTCATACCTGGACGAGATTATTGACTTTAGTAAAAACTTGGGGGAACATGAAGAATGGCTGTTTAAAGTGCTGGACCGTATGGAGCGAGAAGGCCTGAAACTGTCACTTCGTAACTTACTTGGAACACATCGGGTCCGCCGATGGTACGCCACTGATTCAGCCAAAGTGGAAGTTGTGGTGAATTGGCCACGACCTGAGAACGTCATGGAGCTACGCTCTTTTCTTGGCTTCTGTGGCTACTATCGCCGCTTTGTGGAAGGGTATTACAGTAAGGCCAAGCGTCTCAACAATCTCCTCAAAATATACCCCGAGGACACAAGGCAAAAAGCAACCTGTGCTAGACAGCCGTTCGATGATAAATGGATGACCGACTGCGAGCATGCCTTCTTTGGCCTGAAGAAGAGCTTAACAGAGGCACCTGTTCTCGCTTATGCCGACCCAGAACAGCCCCACGTTCTCCATGTAGACGCAAGTCTCAATGGCCTAGGTGCAGTTCTGCAACAAAAATATATGGCTAGCCTCCAACCAGTAGCCTATGTCAGCCGCAGTTTGACTCACAGCAAACAAAATTATACGGTACACAAGCTGGAGTTTCTCGCTCTCAAATGTGCAATCGTTGACAAACTCCATGATTAATTCTATGGCGTCACTTTTGAAGTGAGGACGGATAACAATCCGTCAACTTACATATTGACATTCGCCATGTTGGATGCCACTGACCACCGATGGCTGGCGGCTCTTTCAAACTATAAATTCACCCTGAAATATAAACCAAGGCGGATGCCCTTTTCCGAAGACCAGGACTGAGCACCACTCCAGATGATGAC
The DNA here is from genome assembly GCF_040206685.1 of Ascaphus truei. Lineage (NCBI taxonomy): Eukaryota > Metazoa > Chordata > Amphibia > Anura > Ascaphidae > Ascaphus > Ascaphus truei. The sequence goes on from NC_134483.1 coordinate 545,405,770, forward strand.
CTCCGGGAGGAAATCCCAGGAACAGGGATGCGAGCTATGTGTACCATGGCAGCTTTCATAGAAGAGTAGCCTTCTCAGAATTGAGGGTTGAGGATTCCTTAGGATGCCACTCCAAAGCCATCCCCACCGCTTACTGTGACCCTGAAGGGAAGAATATCACTCACGACAAGATCATTAGATGGAAGGACATGGTACAATACCAGATACGGGACCCAGTAGAAGGCATTATCCGCCAGGCCGTTCAGAAGAACAAGCCTGAAATTCTGAAGCCTACCTCAGCAACATGGTCGCTATACTCATGCGAGAAGCGGACAAGTTCGAAATTGATAATGGTCTCGTCTATCGGGTGGTACAATACCACAACCACCCGGATAGAGGGCAAATGGTTATGCCCAGGAACCTACAACATACTGTATGGTACTGAGCTTGTTGCACGACAAACAGGGACGTCTCGGAATGGAGAAGACCTTTGGACTGGTCAGAGACCATTTCTTCTCGCCAGGGATGCGCGAGTCGGTAGAACGACACTGTCAGCAGTGCTCAAGGTGTATCCAATGCAAGACGCTTCCTACCAGAGCCGCACCAATGGCTCACCTGAAGAGCTCGGTGTCACGGGAGACCAGATTCTACAACACCTTTTTATAACCGTGATCATTTGATTGAGCAAAACAAGATGGTAAAATAAATGGTAATTTATTTCTCGTAAAAGACAGACACATAAAGTTACACAATTCAAGATGAACACACTTACTGGGGATGGGGCTAACGAATAAATCCGATTCCGGAACGAAATTCCTTAAGATGACCTTTCCAATGACCTGTTGTTACTCGCAAAAGTCCTCGAACTGTTTTTGGCATGCAATGCCTGCTGCGACCACTACGTTCTAAAAAGCAGGACTTAGAAACTTTTCTGCTTTTAATATCCTCGAAGCCGGCTCGCGTCTATTCAGTTCTGAGCATCTTTGAATTTGCCGCTGTTGGTTTTGCGCTTGGAATCTGCGCTCCTGATTGGCTGCAGGCTCTCTAAGGCTAAGGTCCCAGTGCCTCCGCTGCACGCGCGCCCGCGAGGCTGGCGGTGCGTGCAGCCGATTCCCCGGTCTGCAGTGAGCGGCAGGAAGAGAGACTGTGGGGGGGTGGCGGGGGAGTGACGGGGGCGCGGCCATGACGTCACCCGGCAGGTTCGCCCTCATTGGCTGAACCGCCGGGGGCGTGGCCTAGCGCTCCGTCACGAGTCCTGCTCTTAATTCTATTGAGAGCCGGAGAAACTCTCGCCACAGCAACTCTCGCCACAGCACTGCGGCTCCCCCTCACAGCGGGCCCGGCGCCATTGAGGGGAGGGCTCTCGTCCCTGCAGCATCTGCCACAGCGGGCGCTGCAGTAGCATGCGGGGACAAACACTTAAGCTTTCAGGCTTTCATTCACTAACCTGAACAGCCTATCAGAGCGTGGGAATTCTGCTGCCAGCCAATCACCAATTTGCCAGTATTGTAAGGCAGGGCGGCACCTTTTCTCAGGTAGCAAGGGGGCACGGGCTAACCTGGCCCCTCTACCTCTTTGCATACTGAGCCTACCCTCTGCTCAGGCTCCACAGAGTCTGGATTTTGGCAAATGGTCATCAGACAGCCTTGTGTTAGGCCAGGACGTGGGTACTCAAGCATAACTGCAGTGCCCCTCCTGTTCTAACACATTGGCATCCCTGAGCCTTTCAAGTAAAGACTCCAGAGGCAGACTCCAGAGACAGACACAGAGGCACCACGCTTGGTCACCAGCTGTGTTTTCCGGGAATCCACGACTTACAAAGCCCTCGGTTCAAATACAGGTTATCAATATATATATATATATATATACACATTAAACTATAACCATTTAATAATATATATGATGTCCTGTTTTCTGTGTGCTAACAGTTATGAGTCCCTATCCTGGTGTCAGGGATGGAATGAGTGTACACATTCACTAGCCTCATTCCTGGCACACATACGAAAAATACTTTTAAAACTTTTAGACACTAAAACCTGCTCAGATTATAACCTAGGTGGAGCAGACCCTGAACCCCTAAAGTAGGTTCAGGATACCTGGGCATGTATGTGGGTACCTCTGCTATACTAAGGACTTTGTGTGTACCTGCAGATATCTTTTAACCCCTTCGTACCCAATTACCTTGTCCGGGAGATGCTGCAGCAGGGATCCTGGCGGTGAGTCGTAAGAACGTTTTCAGAGTCCGAGTTTGGTGGGGTAATGCGCTTAGCTGTATCCGAAGATATCACTCAAACTCCGGATACAACTTTTGGGGTATCCCATAACTCCGGAATCCCGCTACATACTGTAGACACATTCTGCAAAGACTTTCTCTGACACACACACCCTGAAACTTACATCCTAGAAATCTCCCGATCCCAGCATCCCAGTAAAGGCAAAACTCACATAATTCTCTATTGTCGCAAAATTAATATACAGTTGCAGTAATACATTTTAGACATCTTGGTCCCAGAGCTGACACTCTAAGACCCTAACACATGGGTTAGGGTTAACCAAGTGGGCTTGACCTTTATTATAAAGCCTGGTTAACCCTTCCGCCGTCACACCTCCCCTACTCAAATTGCAGGCTGTGTTACGATCGCCTTGTCCGGCGGTTTAACTGGCCTGTGTCTTGAGGATATTAGTTCGTGGGGACTGTTCTGGTGGGAAAGTCCATCGGCATTGCTGTGCTCACTGCCTTTCTTGTGCTGGATGGTAAAGTCAAATTCTTGCAGGTCAAGACTCCAGCGAAGGAGCTTGCCATTTTCCCCAGACACCCTTTGCAACCAACTTGAGGGATTGTGATCAGTGATCATCGTGAATGCCGGCCATAGAAACAGGGCTGCAGCTTCCTCAGAGCCCACACAATTGCCAAACTTTCTTTCTCAAAGGTGGCGTGAACCACCTCCCTGGGCAGTAACTTTCTGCTCAGGTACACCCCAGGATGCTCTCCCCGCTCCTCTCCAACTTTACTGAGTAGAGCACCGATACCGTAATCGGAGGCATCGATCTGCACCAAAAATCTTTTGGAATAGTCAGGGGCTGGGATGGGTGTGCTTGCTAGGGCTGCCTTGAGTGCCTGAAACGCTGTTTCACAGGCAGGAGACCAGGCTACCAGAACTGGGAGTAGCTTCTGTGTCAGATCTGTAAAGGGTTTGGCCACGGCGCTGTACTGTGGGACAAACCTCCTATAATAGCCAGCGGTGCCTAAAAAAGCCATAACCTTCTTGTTAGTCTTGGGGACTGGCCACTGCACTACAGCCTCAACCTTAGCTGGTTCAGGCTTGAGATGCCCTCCGCCCACCCTGTGCTCTATGTAGAGTACCTCTGCCATACCCACTAAACACTTGGTGGGTTTCAATGTGAGCCCTGCCTCCCTAATTCTGTTCAGCACCGCTGCGACATGAACTAGGTGACTGTCCCACGTCCCGCTAAACACCGCTATATCATCCAGGTATGCCCTTGCGAAACCCTGCATCACTTCCAATAACCTATTGACCAGGCGTTGGAAGGTAGCCGGAGCATTCTTCATCCCAAATGGCATCATTAAAATTCATAGAGGCCACTTGGAGTAATGAAGGCTGACTTCTCCCCAGCCTCCTGTGTCAGCGGGATCTGCTAATACCCTTTTCTCAGATCCATAATGGTCAGCTACTTTGCCCCTGCGAGCTCATCTAACAGCTCATCCATGCGGGCATGGGATAAGCATCTGACACCGTCCCTGCGTTGAGCTGTCAGTAGTCCACACAGATCCGGGTGGTCCCGTCCTTCTTACTGCTGCGGCAGAGTTAATTCTAAAGCTTGCCCGGAGCTGGCTGGGAGCGTAGCGGGTTAGCCGCGGGTCTGCTCTCCGTTAAAAAACGGCGTTTCCTGCGCGGTGGCCGCTTCAATAGATAAGCGCTCATGGCGCTTACTATTTAAAGCGCCCGAGACGCGGGAAAACTGTCCGGTTTCGGCCGAAGGCAGCCCGCACGCCACCTGTGCTATTTTTAAACTGCGGGGGCGCTGCGGCTGCCCCCGCATGAGAATAAGCCCGGCCGCCAGTGTAGGTACTGGGAATTCCGGACAAGCCCAAGGGCTCTGGGATGGTACAATTACCTCTAGGGCCAGCATCTCCTCTTCCTCCATCTTTATACTGCTGATACCTGATAGGCATGCTTATACAGAGGTCTCAGCTCACATGTGAGCACTGGGGGATCTGTGATATGTGTTCTGCCCGGCTTGTCTGTGAACAGAACCCTATACTGCTCTAGCATATCCCTCACCTGTACCCTCTGCCGCTCACTGAGCCCGGACCCTATCTCAACCTTCTCCACTGTGCCCCCCTTCCTAGTTTCCCCTAGGAGGTCAGGCAGAGCATTGCTCGCTACCCAGCCTTAATATTTCGAAGCCAATACAACCGGCCTCACACTGATGGGACCCAAAAGGTTGAAACAACTTTCTGTGATTAGGTTTACTTGCTATTCATTGTAACCCATTCTGTGCTGAAATTTGTGTAAGGCAACGAGCATTACCTTATAAGGATTCCAAGTAAAAATGAATTTGAGGCAAAAGGTGACACTTTGTGCTCATTTGCATGTCATTTCCCAGAATCCCTTACCGCAGTGGAAGCACTGTAAGCTACTGGGTAGGTGATAATGGCGAAAAGCAGGGTTGCAGACCTGTCTAAGACATTGTGCCCACAAGTGATATTTTTATTGGCTATATGCTATACGGTGGAGGGTTTTCGTCACCTTTTAACCCACCATAACTTATCTAATAAATACATATATACATATAAACACCCCCAAATACATATACATGTATATGTTTATGGGCTTTTATTTTTTTAAATATGTATTTGGTGGTGGTTTTAAAAAAAATGTATTTTGGGTGTGTTTTCTTTATATGTGTATTTGGGCGGTGTTTTTTATATGTATTTGGGGGATGGGAAAGAGGTTTATATGTACATTATTTTGTTTTTTTATATGTATTTGGCGGGTACTGGTTAGGTATTTATGTTGGGAGGTGGGAGGTTGGTAGTATTTGAATGGGGTGGGTGGTTTGATACTGTATGTGTATTTGTGGGGTTTGGTATGTATTTGGGGTTTGGTATGTATTTGGGAGGTGGGGGGTTTGTATATATTTGGGGGGCTAGTGGGTTTGTATATTTTTGGGGAATGGGGATTTTTTTAATGTAATTGGAGGGGGTGGGAAGGTTTTTTGAAATGGGGGTGGGGTTTTTTGGTATGTATTTTATGGGGGTGTTGTGTGAGGGAATGAGTGAGGAAATTGTAAGAGGGGGTGAGTGAGAGGAGAGGGGGAGGTATAAGAGAAGGGGCAAGGGAGTGAGGGAGGAAAAGAAGGAGTAAGAGTGAGACACAGGGTGTTCAAAAATATTTTAGGAAAATATATACTCACAGACACCGGAGTAATTCTTCAGCTGGAGTTACTATAGTAAGATGTGAGCTATACTCAGGGAGTATGTACACACATGACTTAACAAAGGAATGGCAAAACAATATATTGTGTCTCTTACATGGGCGTGGCATACATTTGATAACATTGGATTGGATAGAGTGGTACATCTACAGTATGACGCACGCTAGTGTCTGATAGGAGGTAAGTGAAGGTCATCTGAAGAACAATACTGTGAACAACACTTTTGATGCCAAGTCCGGGTGCAAAAATGGAAGTAACGTTCAAGAATAAAAAAAAAAAATGAACAAAGAAGCTACAAAACAGGAGATTAGTGTACTCATTCTTAAAGGGACAGTCACACAAATTTTTCAGCCCCACCCTCCCCTTCCTCATTCCTTATCCCTAGGGATTAGAAAGTATTTGTCCTTGATCTGTTATAGATCAGCCTATATTTTCTAAATGTTCTTGTCCAGTGGAGGTTCGTTGAAATCATGGTGGAAGGGAGTGTCCTCTGAGCCATGGCGTGGTTGCAGAGTGAGAAGATTCGCAGAGTTGAGTGTTTTTGTTGACATCAGTACAAAACATTTCATACAACATTTAATCAGTAGCAGTATAGTGGTAAAGTGAACACAGGCGCAAACAAATAAAAAGTGGTCACTAATAATAAGTGACTAATCAAAAACTTAAATAAGTGAAAAATGTGGTAAAATTTAAGTAAATACAGTTTCACCCCCTGCTCTGGAACTCACTGGAAGGGGTAGTCTTCACTCTTCCCCCACAGTAACAGCAAAACACACAAAATCCACGGGGAGCATGGGGAGGAAACAAAAATAAATTTAAGTGCAGCAAAAATGACAATGTGAAAAAAGCCTTCAATTGACTTGGCTCTAATGAATTGACTACTTACAAGATGTAAGAGTCAAAAAGGCAGGGTTGACTCAAATGGTCAGAGGTAAGTGGATGATGCAGTTGTCATCAAAGTGGATCAGCAGGTCCCCAGGTTCACGTACCCCAATGTAGAGAGAAAAACTGGCATAGCGCAGATCACTCAAGATAAAAATAGCTTTATAACAATAAAATATTATACTCACATTCTAACAATAAAAACGTGCATATCACACTGCATTAGTGTAGGAAGATTTTAGCCAGCTGGCTCACCGTCCCGCAACGTTCCCCTACTCCTCCGCCTCAGCCTCCGGTCAGCTGTTTAGACTGCTCCGACTGGCGTGTGACGTCACTTCCGGTTTCGTCGCTCGGTGAGGGCTGGATCCTACTGCAACTCCTCTGCTGTATGCTGCTCTTTGAATAAGACTCCCACTCTACGCGTTTCGAAAGCGTTTCTTCCTCAGGGTTCCGAGAAACCATTTGGCTACAAAGCTTGGTGTCATTAAGTCTGCTCAGGTTCCGGACATGAAGGCTTCAGAGGTTACCATGTGTGAAATCCATTTGGGTAACGGAGTTTCTCACGTCCTGGGGTGAATAGAAGTAATATGACCACCATTTGTCCCAACCAAGACTTTAAGGAGCCTAAATAGGTGGGTGGCTTCTGCCTGACAAGTGGCAGAGGTGCCTGTTGGCGCATGCTTTTGTCAGATTCTGAATCCACGCTTGCTCGGCTTCAGTAGACTGGCAGCGCTCTGATTGGCTGGTAGGAATTTTCCCACACTCAGATTGGCTGTAGTATTTCATGAATGAATGAACTCTGAAATACTATAAGAAACCCTCTGCCAATCCAGAGCAGATTCTAAGTGCCCGAACAGCAGCGGCAAATTTGAATGTATCAAAAGATGCATAAGGAGAAATAGCAGCGAGACGGCTTCAGAAATTTCAAGTCGAGAAAGTCCCACTTTTTGTGGCCAAGTTATGAGAATTGAACGTAGCGGTCAAGGCTGGAATTTCAAGCCGAAAATAGTTCCAGGACATTTGGAGCTAAGTCGCGGTCAAGTTATTTCAAGTCCTCCGGAGCGGATACAGCGGTGATGCCAGGAACTCCATGCCGATTTGAGTTCCAGGACATTTCGGGACAGGTCCCGGTCAACCAAAGACTTTGTATTATGTTCTGATTTATCTAGAAAAGTCTAATTTTCAGCCTCAGACCCACAGTAAGTGTGTTCTTCTCATGTATTCAGGTACACAGGCTGTGTTACCCGGAATGTAAAAGCTGCGTTATCTGGAATGTAACGCTGTGTCATCCGGAATGTACAGGCTGTGTTATCCAGAATGTACAGGCTGTGTTATCCGGAATGTACAGGCTGTGATATCCGGAATGTACAGGCTGTGTTATCCGGAATGTACAGGCTGTGATATCCAGAATGTACAGGCTGTGTTATCCGGAATGTACAGGCTGTGTTATCTGGAATGTACCGGCTATGTTATCTGGAATGTACCGGCTGTGTTATCTGGAATATAATGTACAGGCTGTGATATCCGGAATGTAGATGTTGTGATATACGGAATGTACAGGCTGTGTTACCCGGAATGTAAAGGCTGTGTTACCCGGAATATACAGGCTGTGTTACCCAGAATGTACAGGCTGTGTTACCTGGAATGTACAGGCTGTGTTACCTGGAATGTTCAGGCTGTGTTATCCAGAATGTTCAGGCTGAGTTTCTTGTAATGTACAAGCTGTGTTATCTGGAATGTACAGGCTGTGTTATCCGGAATGTTCAGGCTGAGTTTTTTGTAATGTACAGGCTGTGTTATCCGTAATGTACACGCTGTGTTATCCTGAATGTACAAGCTGTATTATCCGGAATGTACTGTAAAGGCTGTGTTATCCGGAATGTACAGGCTGTGTTATCCGTAATGTACAGGCTTTGATATCCGGAATGTACAGGCTGAGTTTTTTGTAATGTACAGGCTGTGTTATCCGGAATATACAGGCTGTTATATCCGGAATGTACAGGCTGTGTTACCCGGAATGTACAGGCTGTGTTATCCGGAATGTACAGGCTGTGTTATCCTGAATGTACAGGCTGTGTTATCCGGAATGTACAGGCTGTGATATCCGGAATGTACAGGCTGTGATATCCGGAATGTACAGGCTGTGATAAACGGAATGTAGGGGCTGTGTTATCCAAAATGTACAGGCTGTGTTATCCGGAATGTACAGGCTGTGAAATCCAGAATGTACAGGCTGTGTTATCCGGAATGTACAGGCTGTGTTATCCGGAATGTACAGGCTGTGATATCCAGAATGTACAGGCTGTGTTATCCGGAATGTACAGGCTGTGTTATCTGGAATGTACCGGCTATGTTATCTGGAATGTACCGGCTGTGTTATCTGGAATATAATGTACAGGCTGTGATATCCGGAATGTAGATGTTGTGATATACGGAATGTACAGGCTGTGTTACCCGGAATGTAAAGGCTGTGTTACCCGGAATATACAGGCTGTGTTACCCAGAATGTACAGGCTGTGTTACCTGGAATGTACAGGCTGTGTTACCTGGAATGTTCAGGCTGTGTTATCCGGAATGTTCAGGCTGAGTTTTTTGTAATGTACAGGCTGTGTTATCCGGAATGTACAGGCTGTGTTATCCAGAATGTACAGGCTGTGTTATCCGTAATGTACAGGCTGTGTTATCCTGAATGTACAGGCTGTGTTTCCCGGAATGTACAGGCTGTGTTACCCGGAATGTAAAGGCTGTGTTTTCCGGAATGTACAGGCTTTGTTATCCGAAATGTACAGGCTTTGTTATCCGGAATGTACAAGCTGTATTATCTGGAATGTACTGTAAAGGCTGTGTTATCCGGAATGTACAGGCTGAGTTACTCGGAATATACAGGCTGTGTTACCCGGAAGGTACAGGCTGTGTTACCCGGAAGGTACAGGCTGTGTTACCCGGAATATTCAGGCTGTGTTACCTGGAATGATCAGGCTCAGTTTTTTGTAATGTACAGGCTGTGTTATCTGGAATGTACAGGCTGTGTTATCCGAAATGTACAGGCTGTGTTATCCGGAATGTACTGTACAGGCTGTGTTATCCGGAATGTACAGGCTGTGTTATCCGCAATGTACAGGCTGTGATATCCGGAATGTACAGGCTGTGTTATCCGTAATGTTCAGGCTGTGATATCCGGTATGTACAGGCTGTGTTATCCGGAATGTACAGGCTGTGTTATCCGGAATGTACAGGCTGTGTTAATCCGGAATGTTCAAGCTGTGTTATACGGAATGTACAGGCTGTGTTATCTGTAATGTACAGGCTGTGTTATCAGTAATGTACAGGCTGTGTTATCCGGAATGTACAGGCTGTGATATCTGGAATGCACAGGCTATGTTACCCGGAATGTACAGGCTGTGAAATCCGGAATGTTCAGGCTGTGTTATCTGGAATGTATAGGCTCTGATATCCGGAATGTAGAGGTTGTGATATCCGTAATGTACAGGCTGTGATATCCGGAATGTGCAGGCTGTGTTATCCGGAATGTACAGGCTGTGTTATCCAGAATGTACAGGCTGTGTTATCTGAAATGTATGGGCTGTGTTATCCGTAAAGTACAGGCTGTGTTATCCGTAATGTACAGGCTGTGTTATCCGTAATGTACAGGCTGTGTTATCCATAATGTACAGGCTGTGTTATCCGTAATGTACAGGCTGTGTTATCTGTAATGTACAGGCTGTGTTATCCGTAATGTACAGGCTGTGTTATCCGTTATGTACAGGCTGTGTTATCCGTAATGTACAGGCTGTGTTATCCGGAATGTACAGGCTGTGTTATCCGGAATGTACAGGCTGTGTTAATCCGGAATGTACAGGCTGTGTTATCCGGAATGTACAGGCTGTGTTAATCCGGAATGTTCAAGCTGTGTTATACGGAATGTACAGGCTGTGTTATCTGTAATGTACAGGCTGTGTTATCAGTAATGTACAGGCTGTGTTATCCGGAATGTACAGGCTGTGATATCTGGAATGCACAAGCTATGTTATCCGGAATGTACAGGCTGTGTTACACGGAATGTACAGGCTGTGAAATCCGGAATGTTCAGGCTGTGTTATCTGGAATGTATAGGCTCTGATATCCGTAATGTAGAGGTTGTGATATCCGTAATGTACAGGCTGTGATATCCGGTATGTACAGGCTGTGTTATCCGGAATGTACAGGCTGTGTTATCCGGAATGTACAGGCTGTGTTATCCGGAATGTACAGGCTGTGTTATCCGGAATTTACAGGCTGTGTTATCCGGAATGTACAGGCTGTGTTATCCGGAATGTACAGGCTGTGTTATCCGGAATGTACCGGCTGTGTTAATCCGGAATGTTCAAGCTGTGTTATTCTGAATGTACAGGCTGTGTTATCTGGAATGTACAGGCTGTGTTTTCCAGAATGTACAGGCTGTGTTATCCGAAATGTACAAGCTGTATTATCCGGAATGTACTGTAAAGGCTGTGTTATCCGTAATGTACAGGCTGTGTTACCCGGAATATACAGGCTGTGTTACCCGGAAAGTACAGGCTGTGTTAGTCGGAATGTACAATCTGTGTTACCCGGAATGTTCAGGCTGTGTTACCCGGAATGTTCAGGCTCAGTTTATTGTAATGTACAGGCTGTGTTATCTGGAATGTACAGGCTGTGTTATCCGGAATGTACAGGCTGTGTTATCCTGAATGTACAGGCTGTGTTATCCGGAATGTACAGGCTGTGATATCTGGAATGCACAGGCTATGTTATCCGGAATGTACAGGCTGTGTTATCTGTAATGTACAGGCTGTGTTATCCGGAATGTACAGGCTGTGTTATCCAGAATGTACAGGCTGTGTTATCCGAAATGTACAAGCTGTATTATCCGGAATGTACTGTAAAGGCTGTGTTATCCGTAATGTACAGGCTGTGTTACCCGGAATATACAGGCTGTGTTACCCGGAAAGTACAGGCTGTGTTAGTCGGAATGTACAATCTGTGTTACCCGGAATGTTCAGGCTGTGTTACCCGGAATGTTCAGGCTCAGATTATTGTAATGTACAGGCTGTGTTATCTGGAATGTACAGGCTGTGTTATCCGGAATGTACAGGCTGTGTTATCCTGAATGTACAGGCTGTGTTATCTGGAATGTACAGGCTGTGATATCTGGAATGCACAGGCTATGTTATCCGGAATGTACAGGCTGTGTTATCTGTAATGTACAGGCTGTGTTATCCGGAATGTACAGGCTGTGTTATCCAGAATGTACAGGCTGTGTTACCCGGAATGTACAGGCTGTGTTACCCGGAATGTAAAGGCTGTGTTACCCGGAATGTACAGGCTGTGTAACCCGGAATGTACAGGCTGTGTTACCCGGAATGTAAAGGCTGTGTTACCCGGAATATATAGGCTGTGATATCCGGAATGTACAGGCTGTGTTATCTGGAATGTACTGGCTGTGTTATCCAGAATGTTAAGGCTGTGATATCCGGAATGTACAGGCTGTGTTATCCAGAATGTACAGGCTGTGTTATCCAGAATGTACAGGCTGTGTTATCCGTAATGTACAGGCTGTGTTATCCGTTATGTATAGGCTGTTTTATCCGTAATGTACAGGCTGTGATATCCGGAATGTTCAGGCTGTGATATCCGAAATGTATAGGCTGTGTTATCCAGAATGTACAGGCAGTGATATCCGGAATGTACATTCTGTGTTATCCGGAATGTGCATGCTCTGTTATCTGAAATGTATGGGCTGTGTTATCCGTAATGTACAGGCTGTGTTATCCGTAATGTACAGGCTGTGTTATCCGTTATGTACAGGCTGTGTTATCCGTAATGTACAGGCTGTGTTATCCGTAATGTACAGGCTGTGTTATCCGTTATGTACAGGCTGTGTTATCCGTAATGTACAGGCTGTGTTATCCGGAATGTACAAGCTGTGATATCCGGAATTTAGAGGCTGTGTTATCCGTAATGTACAGGCTGTGATATCCGGAATGTACAGGCTGTGTTATCCGGAATGTACAGGATGTGACATCTGGAACGCTCAGGCTATGATATCCGGAATGTACAGGCTTTGATATCCGGAATGTACAGGCTGAGTTTTTTGTAATGTACAGGCTGTGTTATCCGGAATATACAGGCTGTTATATCCGGAATGTACAGGCTGTGTTATCCGTAATGAACAGCCTGTGATATCCGGAATGTACAGGCTGTGTTATCCGGAATGTACAGGCTGTGTTATCCGGAATGTACAGGCTGTGTTATCCAGAATGTTCAGGCTGTGATATCCAGAATGTACAGGCTGTGTTATCCAGAATGTACAGGCTGTGTTATCCAGAATGTACAGGCTGTGTTATCCATAATGTACAGGCTGTGTTATCCGTATTGTACAGGCTGTGTTATCCGTAATGTACAGGCTGTGTTATCCGTAATGTACAGGCTGTGTTATCCATAATATACAGGCTGTGTTATCCATAATGTACAGGATGTGACATCTGGAACGCTCAGGCTATGATATCCGGAATGTACAGGCTTTGATATCCAGAATGTACAGGCTGAGTTTTTTGTAATGTAAAGGCTGTGTTATCCGGAATATACAGGCTGTGATATCCGGAATGTACAGGCTGTGATATCCGAAATGTACAGGCTGTGTTATCTGGAATGTACAGGCTGTGTTATCCGGAATGTACAGGCTGTGTTATATGGAATGTACAGGCTGTGTTATCCAGAATGTTCAGGCTGTGATATCCAGAATGTACAGGCTGTGTTATCCAGAATGTACAGGCTGTGTTATCCAGAATGTACAGGCTGTGTTATCCATAATGTACAGGCTGTGTTATCCGTAATGTACAAGCTGTGTTATCCGTAATGTACAGGCTGTGTTATCTGTAATGTACAGGCTGTGTTATCCGTAATGTACAGGATGTGACATCTGGAACGCTCAGGCAATGATATCCGGAATGTACAGGCTTTGATATCCGGAATGTACAGGCTGAGTTTTTTGTAATGTACAGGCTGTGTTATCCGGAATATGCAGGCTGTTATATCCGGAATGTACAGGCTGTGATATCCGGAATGTACAGGCTGTGATATCCGAAATGTATAGGCTGTGTTATCCAGAATGTACAGGCAGTGATATCCGGAATGTACAGGCTGTGTTATCCGGAATGTGCAGGCTGTGTTATCCGGAATGTTGAGGCTGTGATATCCGGAATGTACAGACTGTGATATCCGGAATGTACAGGCTGTGATATCCGGAATGTACAGGCTGTGTTACCCGGAATGTACAGGCTGTGATATCCTGAATGTACAGGCTGTGTTATCCGGTATGTACAGGCTGTGTTATCCGGAATGTACAGGCTGTGTTATCCGTAATGTACAGCCTGTGATATCCGGATTGTACAGGCTGTGTTATCCGGAATGTACAGGCTGTGTTATCCGGAATGTTCAGGCTGTGATATCCAGAATGTACAGGCTGTGTTATCCAGAATGTACAGGCTGTGTTATCCAGAATGTACAGGCTGTGTTATCCATAATGTACAGGCTGTGTTATCCGTAATGTACAGGCTGTGTTATCCGTAATGTACAGGCTGTGTTATCCGTAATGTACAGGCTGTGTTATCCATAATGTACAGGCTGTGTTATCCGTAATGTACAGGATGTGACATCTGGAACACTCAGGCTATGATATCCGGAATGTACAGGCTTTGATATCCGGAATGTACAGGCTGAGTTTTTTGTAATGTACAGGCTGTGTTATCCGGAATATACAGGCTGTGATATCCGGAATGTACAGGCTGTGATATCCGGAATGTACAGGCTGTGATATCCGAAATGTATAGGATGTGTTATCCAGAATGTACAGGCAGTTATATCCGGAATGTACAGGCTGTGTTATCCGGAATGTGCAGGCTGTGTTATCCGGAATGTTGAGGCTGTGATATCCGGAATGTACAGGCTGTGATATCCGGAATGTACAGGCTGTGTTACCCGGAATGTACAGGCTGTGATATCCTGAATGTATAGGCTGTGTTATCCGGAATGTACAGGCTGTGTTATCCAGAATGTTCAGGCTGTGATATCCAGAATGTAAAGGCTGTGTTATCCAGAATGTACAGGCTGTGTTATCCAGAATGTACAGGCTGTGTTATCCGGAATGTACAGGCTGTGTTATCCATAATGTACAGGCTGTGTTACCCAGAATGTACAGGCTGTGTTATCCGGAATGTACAGGCTGTGTTATCCGGAATGCAGGCTGTGTTATCCATAATGTACAGGCTGTGTTACCCGGAATGTACAGGCTGTGTTATCCGGAATGTACAGGCTGTGTTATCCGGAATGTACAGGCTGTGTTATCCAGAATGTTCAGGCTGTGATATCCAGAATTTACAGGCTGTGTTATCCAGAATGTACAGGCTGTGTTATCCATAATGTACAGGCTGTGTTATCCGTAATGTACAGGCTGTGTTATCCATAATGTACAGGCTGTGTTATCCGTAATGTACAGGCTGTGTTATCCGTAATGTACAGGCTGTGTTATCCATAATGTACAGGCTGTGTTATCCGTAATGTACAGGATGAAACATCTGGAACGCTCAGGCTATGATATCCGGAATGTACAGGCTTTGATATCCGGAATGTACAGGCTGAGTTTTTTGTAATGTACAGGCTGTGTTATCCGGAATATACAGGCTGTGATATCCGGAATGTACAGGCTGTGATATCCGGAATGTACAGGCTGTGTTATCCGAAATGTAGAGGCTGTGTTATCCATTATGTATAGGCTGTGTTATCCGTAATGTACAGGCTGTGATGTCCGGAATGTTCAGGCTGTGATATCCGAAATGTACTGCTGCGACACACTTTATTCGAGCAAATACCCAGTATGTACCTGGCAGATACCTGGAATGCGCCGCTCCTCACCTCTGACAAGCCCCGTTGCATTTGCCTTCCCAGCCTGAGTTCATGCCTGGCTGATGGGCGGCTGATCTGTTAAATGATAATGATTAGGATTTAATAGGCTGCAATGCTTCGCGTGTCTACCAGATGGCATAAATTAATGAATTGTAATGCAGTATATATATATACTGTGCAGTATTGCAGCCAGCGGGAATAAAATGCTTCAATCCCTGCCTGGAAAATAACTCAATGCACTCGGGCAGAAAACAGTCACAAACCTCAATACACCCGGGTATACCCGAATTCGTGGGACTAGCCGAGCTCGAATAAAGTGTGTCGCCAGTGTATAGGCTGTGTTATCCAGAATGTACAGGCAGTGATATCAGGAATGTACATTCTGTTTTATCCGGAATGTGCAGGCTCTGTTATCTGAAATGTATGGGCTGTGTTATCCGTAAAGTACAGGCTGTGTTATCCGTAATGTACAGGCTGTGTTATCCGTAATGTACAGGCTGTGATATCCGGAATGTTCAGGCTGTGATATCCGAAATGTATAGGCTGTGTTATCCAGAATGTACAGGCAGTGATATCCGGAATGTACATTCTGTTTTATCCGGAATGTGCAGGCTCTGTTATCTGAAATGTATGGGCTGTGTTATCCGTAAAGTACAGGCTGTGTTATCCGTAATGTACAGGCTGTGTTATCCGTTATGTACAGGCTGTGTTATCCGTAATGTACAGGCTGTGTTATCCGTAATGTACAGGCTGTGTTATCCGTTATGTACAGGCTGTGTTATCCGTAATGTACAGGCTGTGTTATCCGTAATGTACAGGCTGTGTTATCCGTAATGTACAGGCTGTGTTATCCGTAATGTACAGGCTGTGTTATCCGTTATGTACAGGCTGTGTTATCCGTAATGTACAGGCTGTGTTATCTGTAATGTACAGGCTGTGTTATCCGTAATGTACAGGCTGTGTTATCCGTTATGTACAGGCTGTGTTATCCGTAATGTACAGGCTGTGTTATCTGTAATGTACAGGCTGTGTTATCCGTTATGTAAAGGCAGTGTTATCCGTAATGTACAGGCTGTGTTATCCGTAATGTACAGGCTGTGTTATCCGTTATGTACAGGCTGTGTTATCTGTAATGTACAGGCTGTGTTATCCGGAATGTACAAGATGTGATATCCGGAATGTACAGGCTGTGTTATCCGGAATGTACAGGCTGTGTTATCTGGAATGTACAGGCTGTGATATCTGGAATGTTCAGGCTGTGATATCCGAAATGTATAGGCTGTGTTATCCAGAATGTACAGGCAGTGATATCCGGAATGTACAGGCTGTGTTATCCGGAATGTGCAGGCTGTGTTATCCGTAATGTACAGTCTGTGTTATCTGTAATGTACAGGCTGTGTTATCTGTAATGTACAGGCTGTGTTATCTGTAATGTACAGGCTGTGTTGTCCGTAATGTACAGGCTGTGTTATCCGGAATGTACAGGCTGTGTTATCTGTAATGTACAGGCTGTGTTGTCCGTAATGTACAGGCTGTGTTATCCGTTATGTACAGGCTGTGTTATCCGTAATGTACAGTCTGTGTTATCTGTAATGTACAGGCTGTGTTATCCGTTATGTACAGGCTGTGTTATCCGTAATGTACAGGCTGTGTTTTCCATAATGTACAGGCTGTGTTATCCGTTATGTACAGGCTGTGTTATCTGTAATGTACAGGCTGTGTTATCCGGAATGTACAGGCTGTGTTATCCGTAATGTACAGGCTGTGTTATCTGTAATGTACAGGCTGTGTTATCCGTTATGTACAGGCTGTGTTATCCGTAATGTACAGGCTGTGTTATCCGTAATGTACAGGCTGTGTTATCCGTTATGTACAGGCTGTGTTATCTGTAATGTACAGGCTGTGTTATCCGGAATGTACAGGCTGTGTTATCTGGAATGTACAGGCTGTGATATCTGGAATGTTCAGGCTGTGATATCCGAAATGTATAGGCTGTGTTATCCAGAATGTACAGGCAGTGATATCCGGAATGTACAGGCTGTGTTATCCGGAATGTGCAGGCTGTGTTATCCGGAATGTTGAGGCTGTGATATCCGGAATGTACAGACTGTGATATCCGGAATGTACAGGCTGTGATATCCGGAATGTACAGGCTGTGTTACCCGGAATGTACAGGCTGTGATATCCTGAATGTATAGGCTGTGTTATCCGTAATGTACAGCCTGTGATATCCGGAATGTACAGGCTGTGTTATCCGGAATGTACAGGCTGTGTTATCCGGAATGTACAGGCTGTGTTATCCAGAATGTTCAGGCTGTGATATCCAGAATGTACAGGCTGTGTTATCCAGAATGTACAGGCTGTGTTATCCAGAATGTACAGGCTGTGTTATCCATAATGTACAGGCTGTGTTATCCGTAATGTATAGGCTGTGTTATCCGTAATGTACAGGCTGTGTTATCCGTAATGTACAGGCTGTGTTATCCATAATGTACAGGCTGTGTTATCCGTAATGTACAGGATGTGACATCTGGAACGCTCAGGCTATGATATCCGGAATGTACAGGCTTTGATATCCGGAATGTACAGGCTGAGTTTTTTTGTAATGTACAGGCTGTGTTATCCGGAATATACAGGCTGTGATATCCGGAATGTACAGGCTGTGATATCCGGAATGTACAGGCTGTGATATCCGAAATGTAGAGGCTGTGTTATCCATTATGTATAGGCTGTGTTATCCGTAATGTACAGGCTGTGATGTCCGGAATGTTCAGGCTGTGATATCCGAAATGTACTGCTGCGACACACTTTATTCGAGCAAATACCCAGTATGTACCTGGCAGATACCTGGAATGCGCCGCTCCTCACCTCTGACAAGCCCCGTTGCAATTGCCTTCCCAGCCTGGGTTCATGCCTGGCTAATGGGCGGCTGATCTGTTAAATGATAATGATTAGGATTTAATAGGCTGCAATGCTTCGCGTGTCTACCAGATGGCATAAATTAATGAATTGTAATGCAGTATATATATATACTGTGCAGTATTGCAGCCAGCGGGAATAAAATGCTTCAATCCCTGCCTGGAAAATAACTCAATGCACTCGGGCAGAAAACAGTCACAAACCTCAATACACCCGGGTATACCCGAATTCGTGGGACTAGCCGAGCTCGAATAAAGTGTGTCGCCAGTGTATAGGCTGTGTTATCCAGAATGTACAGGCAGTGATATCCGGAATGTACATTCTGTTTTATCCGGAATGTGCAGGCTCTGTTATCTGAAATGTATGGGCTGTGTTATCCGTAAAGTACAGGCTGTGTTATCCGTAATGTACAGGCTGTGTTATCCGTAATGTACAGGCTGTGATATCCGGAATGTTCAGGCTGTGATATCCGAAATGTATAGGCTGTGTTATCCAGAATGTACAGGCAGTGATATCCGGAATGTACATTCTGTTTTATCCGGAATGTGCAGGCTCTGTTATCTGAAATGTATGGGCTGTGTTATCCGTAAAGTACAGGCTGTGTTATCCGTAATGTACAGGCTGTGTTATCCGTTATGTACAGGCTGTGTTATCCGTAATGTACAGGCTGTGTTATCCATAATGTACAGGCTGTGTTATCCGTTATGTACAGGCTGTGTTATCCGTAATGTACAGGCTGTGTTATCCGTAATGTACAGGCTGTGTTATCCGTAATGTACAGGCTGTGTTATCCGTAATGTACAGGCTGTGTTATCCGTTATGTACAGGCTGTGTTATCCGTAATGTACAGGCTGTGTTATCTGTAATGTACAGGCTGTGTTATCCGTAATGTACAGGCTGTGTTATCCATTATGTACAGGCTGTGTTATCCGTAATGTACAGGCTGTGTTATCTGTAATGTACAGGCTGTGTTATCCGTTATGTACAGGCAGTGTTATCCGTAATGTACAGGCTGTGTTATCCGTAATGTACAGGCTGTGTTATCCGTTATGTACAGGCTGTGTTATCTGTAATGTACAGGCTGTGTTATCCGGAATGTACAATATGTGATATCCGGAATGTACAGGCTGTGTTATCCGGAATGTACAGGCTGTGTTATCTGGAATGTACAGGCTGAGATATCTGGAATGTTCAGGCTGTGATATCCGAAATGTATAGGCTGTGTTATCCAGAATGTACAGGCAGTGATATCCGGAATGTACAGGCTGTGTTATCCGGAATGTGCAGGCTGTGTTATCCGGAATGTTGAGGCTGTGATATCCGGAATGTACAGGCTGTGATATCCTGAATGTGTAGGCTGTGTTATCCGGAATGTACAGCCTGTGATATCCGGAATGTACAGGCTGTGTTATCCGGAATGTACAGGCTCTGTTATCTGTAATGTACAGGCTGTGTTATCCGTAATGTACAGGCTGTGTTATACGTTATGTACAGGCTGTGTTATCCGTTATGTACAGGCTGTGTTATCTGTAATGTACAGGCTGTGTTATCCGGAATGTACAAGATGTGATATCCGGAATGTACAGGCTGTGTTATCCGGAATGTACAGGCTGTGTTATCTGGAATGTACAGGCTGTGATATCTGGAATGTTCAGGCTGTGATATCCGAAATGTATAGGCTGTGTTATCCAGAATGTACAGGCAGTGATATCCGGAATGTACAGGCTGTGTTATCCGGAATGTGCAGGCTGTGTTATCCGGAATGTTGAGGCTGTGATATCCGGAATGTACAGACTGTGATATCCGGAATGTACAGGCTGTGATATCCGGAATGTACAGGCTGTGTTACCCGGAATGTACAGGCTGTGATATCCTGAATGTATAGGCTGTGTTATCCGTAATGTACAGCCTGTGATATCCGGAATGTACAGGCTGTGTTATCCGGAATGTACAGGCTGTGTTATCCGGAATGTACAGGCTGTGTTATCCAGAATGTTCAGGCTGTGATAACCAGAATGTACAGGCTGTGTTATCCAGAATGTACAGGCTGTGTTATCCAGAATGTACAGGCTGTGTTATCCATAATGTACAGGCTCTGTTATCCGTAATGTATAGGCTGTGTTATCCGTAATGTACAGGCTGTGTTATCCGTAATGTACAGGCTGTGTTATCCATAATGTACAGGCTGTGTTATCCGTAATGTACAGGATGTGACATCTGGAACGCTCAGGCTATGATATCCGGAATGTACAGGCTTTGATATCCGGAATGTACAGGCTGAGTTTTTTTGTAATGTACAGGCTGTGTTATCCGGAATATACAGGCTGTGATATCCGGAATGTACAGGCTGTGATATCCGGAATGTACAGGCTGTGATATCCGAAATGTAGAGGCTGTGTTATCCATTATGTATAGGCTGTGTTATCCGTAATGTACAGGCTGTGATGTCCGGAATGTTCAGGCTGTGATATCCGAAATGTACTGCTGCGACACACTTTATTCGAGCAAATACCCAGTATGTACCTGGCAGATACCTGGAATGCGCCGCTCCTCACCTCTGACAAGCCCCGTTGCATTTGCCTTCCCAGCCTGGGTTCATGCCTGGCTGATGGGCGGCTGATCTGTTAAATGATAATGATTAGGATTTAATAGGCTGCAATGCTTCGCGTGTCTACCAGATGGCATAAATTAATGAATTGTAATGCAGTATATATATATATATACTGTGCAGTATTGCAGCCAGCGGGAATAAAATGCTTCAATCCCTGCCTGGAAAATAACTCAATGCACTCGGGCAGAAAACAGTCACAAACCTCAATACACCCGGGTATACCCGAATTCGTGGGACTAGCCGAGCTCGAATAAAGTGTGTCGCCAGTGTATAGGCTGTGTTATCCAGAATGTACAGGCAGTGATATCCGGAATGTACATTCTGTTTTATCCGGAATGTGCAGGCTCTGTTATCTGAAATGTATGGGCTGTGTTATCCGTAAAGTACAGGCTGTGTTATCCGTAATGTACAGGCTGTGTTATCCGTAATGTACAGGCTGTGATATCCGGAATGTTCAGGCTGTGATATCCGAAATGTATAGGCTGTGTTATCCAGAATGTACAGGCAGTGATATCCGGAATGTACATTCTGTTTTATCCGGAATGTGCAGGCTGTGTTATCTGAAATGTATGGGCTGTGTTATCCGTAAAGTACAGGCTGTGTTATCCGTAATGTACAGGCTGTGTTATCCGTTATGTACAGGCTGTGTTATCCGTAATTTACAGGCTGTGTTATCCGTAATGTACAGGCTGTGTTATCCGTTATGTACAGGCTGTGTTATCCGTAATGTACAGGCTGTGTTATCCGTAATGTACAGGCTGTGTTATCCGTAATGTACAGGCTGTGTTATCCGTAATGTACAGGCTGTGTTATCCGTTATGTACAGGCTGTGTTATCCGTAATGTACAGGCTGTGTTATCTGTAATGTACAGGCTGTGTTATCCGTAATGAACAGGCTGTGTTATCCGTTATGTACAGGCTGTGTTATCCGTAATGTACAGGCTGTGTTATCTGTAATGTACAGGCTGTGTTATCCGTTATGTACAGGCAGTGTTATCTGTAATGTACAGGCTGTGTTATCCGTAATGTACAGGCTGTGTTATCCGTTATGTACAGGCTGTGTTATCTGTAATGTACAGGCTGTGTTATCCGGAATGTACAAGATGTGATATCCGGAATGTACAGGCTGTGTTATCCGGAATGTACAGGCTGTGTTATCTGGAATGTACAGGCTGTGATATCTGGAATGTTCAGGCTGTGATATCCGAAATGTATAGGCTGTGTTATCCAGAATGTACAGGCAGTGATATCCGGAATGTACAGGCTGTGTTATCCGGAATGTGCAGGCTGTGTTATCCGGAATGTTGAGGCTGTGATATCCGGAATGTACAGACTGTGATATCCGGAATGTACAGGCTGTGATATCCGGAATGTACAGGCTGTGTTACCCGGAGTGTACAGGCTGTGATATCCTGAATGTATAGGCTGTGTTATCCGGAATGTACAGCCTGTGATATCCGGAATGTACAGGCTGTGTTATCCGGAATGTACAGGCTGTGTTATCTGTAATGTACAGGCTGTGTTGTCCGTAATGTACAGGCTGTGTTATCCGTTATGTACAGGCTGTGTTATCCGTAATGTACAGGCTGTGTTATCTGTAATGTACAGGCTGTGTTATCCGTTATGTACAGGCTGTGTTATCCGTAATGTACAGGCTGTGTTATCCGTAATGTAAAGGCTGTGTTATCCGTTATGTACAGGCTGTGTTATCTGTAATGTACAGGCTGTGTTATCCGGAATGTACAAGATGTGATATCCGGAATGTACAGGCTGTGTTATCCGGAATGTACAGGCTGTGTTATCTGGAATGTACAGGCTGTGATATCTGGAATGTTCAGGCTGTGATATCCGAAATGTATAGGCTGTGTTATCCAGAATGTACAGGCAGTGATATCCGGAATGTACAGGCTGTGTTATCCGGAATGTGCAGGCTGTGTTATCCGGAATGTTGAGGCTGTGATATCCGGAATGTACAGACTGTGATATCCGGAATGTACAGGCTGTGATATCCGGAATGTACAGGCTGTGTTATCCGGAATGTACAGGCTGTGATATCCTGAATGTATAGGCTGTGTTATCCGTAATGTACAGCCTGTGATATCCGGAATGTACAGGCTGTGTTATCCGGAATGTACAGGCTGTGTTATCCGGAATGTACAGGCTGTGTTATCCAGAATGTTCAGGCTGTGATATCCAGAATGTACAGGCTGTGTTATCCAGAATGTACAGGCTGTGTTATCCAGAATGTACAGGCTGTGTTATCCATAATGTACAGGCTGTGTTATCCGTAATGTATAGGCTGTGTTATCCGTAATGTACAGGCTGTGTTATCCGTAATGTACAGGCTGTGTTATCCGTAATGTACAGGCTGTGTTATCCGTAATGTACAGGATGTGACATCTGGAACGCTCAGGCTATGATATCCGGAATGTACAGGCTTTGATATCCGGAATGTACAGGCTGAGTTTTTTTGTAATGTACAGGCTGTGTTATCCGGAATATACAGGCTTTGATATCCGGAATGTACAGGCTGTGATATCCGGAATGTACAGGCTGTGATATCCGAAATGTAGAGGCTGTGTTATCCATTATGTATAGGCTGTGTTATCCGTAATGTACAGGCTGTGATGTCCGGAATGTTCAGGCTGTGATATCTGAAATGTACTGCTGCGACACACTTTATTCGAGCAAATACCCAGTATGTACCTGGCAGATACCTGGAATGCGCCGCTCCTCACCTCTGACAAGCCCCGTTGCATTTGCCTTCCCAGCCTGGGTTCATGCCTGGCTAATGGGCGGCTGATCTGTTAAATGATAATGATTAGGATTTAATAGGCTGCAATGCTTCGCGTGTCTACCAGATGGCATAAATTCATGAATTGTAATGCAGTATATATATATAATGTGCAGTATTGCAGCCAGCGGGAATAAAATGCTTCAATCCCTGCCTGGAAAATAACTCAATGCACTCGGGCAGAAAACAGTCACAAACCTCAATACACCCGGGTATACCCGAATTCGTGGGACTAGCCGAGCTCGAATAAAGTGTGTCGCCAGTGTATAGGCTGTGTTATCCAGAATGTACAGGCAGTGATATCCGGAATGTACATTCTGTTTTATCCGGAATGTGCAGGCTCTGTTATCTGAAATGTATGGGCTGTGTTATCCGTAAAGTACAGGCTGTGTTATCCGTAATGTACAGGCTGTGTTATCCGTAATGTACAGGCTGTGATATCCGGAATGTTCAGGCTGTGATATCCGAAATGTATAGGCTGTGTTATCCAGAATGTACAGGCAGTGATATCCGGAATGTACATTCTGTTTTATCCGGAATGTGCAGGCTCTGTTATCTGAAATGTATGGGCTGTGTTATCCGTAAAGTACAGGCTGTGTTATCCGTAATGTACAGGCTGTGTTATCCGTTATGTACAGGCTGTGTTATCCGTAATGTACAGGCTGTGTTATCCGTAAAGTACAGGCTGTGTTATCCGTAATGTACAGGCTGTGTTATCCGTTATGTACAGGCTGTGTTATCCGTAATTTACAGGCTGTGTTATCCGTAATGTACAGGCTGTGTTATCCGTTATGTACAGGCTGTGTTATCCGTAATGTACAGGCTGTGTTATCCGTAATGTACAGGCTGTGTTATCCGTAATGTACATTCTGTGTTATCCGTAATGTACAGGCTGTGTTATCCGTTATGTACAGGCTGTGTTATCCGTAATGTACAGGCTGTGTTATCTGTAATGTACAGGCTGTGTTATCCGTAATGAACAGGCTGTGTTATCCGTTATGTACAGGCTGTGTTATCCGTAATGTACAGGCTGTGTTATCTGTAATGTACAGGCTGTGTTATCCGTTATGTACAGGCAGTGTTATCTGTAATGTACAGGCTGTGTTATCCGTAATGTACAGGCTGTGTTATCCGTTATGTACAGGCTGTGTTATCTGTAATGTACAGGCTGTGTTATCCGGAATGTACAAGATGTGATATCCGGAATGTACAGGCTGTGTTATCCGGAATGTACAGGCTGTGTTATCTGGAATGTACAGGCTGTGATATCTGGAATGTTCAGGCTGTGATATCCGAAATGTATAGGCTGTGTTATCCAGAATGTACAGGCAGTGATATCCGGAATGTACAGGCTGTGTTATCCGGAATGTGCAGGCTGTGTTATCCGGAATGTTGAGGCTGTGATATCCGGAATGTACAGACTGTGATATCCGGAATGTACAGGCTGTGATATCCGGAATGTACAGGCTGTGTTACCCGGAATGTGCAGGCTGTGATATCCTGAATGTATAGGCTGTGTTATCCGGAATGTACAGCCTGTGATATCCGGAATGTACAGGCTGTGTTATCCGGAATGTACAGGCTGTGTTATCTGTAATGTACAGGCTGTGTTGTCCGTAATGTACAGGCTGTGTTATCCGTTATGTACAGGCTGTGTTATCCGTAATGTACAGGCTGTGTTATCTGTAATGTACAGGCTGTGTTATCCGTTATGTACAGGCTGTGTTATCCGTAATGTACAGGCTGTGTTATCCGTAATGTAAAGGCTGTGTTATCCGTTATGTACAGGCTGTGTTATCTGTAATGTACAGGCTGTGTTATCCGGAATGTACAAGATGTGATATCCGGAATGTACAGGCTGTGTTATCCGGAATGTACAGGCTGTGTTATCTGGAATGTACAGGCTGTGATATCTGGAATGTTCAGGCTGTGATATCCGAAATGTATAGGCTGTGTTATCCAGAATGTACAGGCAGTGATATCCGGAATGTACAGGCTGTGTTATCCGGAATGTGCAGGCTGTGTTATCCGGAATGTTGAGGCTGTGATATCCGGAATGTACAGACTGTGATATCCGGAATGTACAGGCTGTGATATCCGGAATGTACAGGCTGTGTTATCCGGAATGTACAGGCTGTGATATCCTGAATGTATAGGCTGTGTTATCCGTAATGTACAGCCTGTGATATCCGGAATGTACAGGCTGTGTTATCCGGAATGTACAGGCTGTGTTATCCGGAATGTACAGGCTGTGTTATCCAGAATGTTCAGGCTGTGATATCCAGAATGTACAGGCTGTGTTATCCAGAATGTACAGGCTGTGTTATCCAGAATGTACAGGCTGTGTTATCCATAATGTACAGGCTGTGTTATCCGTAATGTATAGGCTGTGTTATCCGTAATGTACAGGCTGTGTTATCCGTAATGTACAGGCTGTGTTATCCGTAATGTACAGGCTGTGTTATCCGTAATGTACAGGATGTGACATCTGGAACGCTCAGGCTATGATATCCGGAATGTACAGGCTTTGATATCCGGAATGTACAGGCTGAGTTTTTTTGTAATGTACAGGCTGTGTTATCCGGAATATACAGGCTTTGATATCCGGAATGTACAGGCTGTGATATCCGGAATGTACAGGCTGTGATATCCGAAATGTAGAGGCTGTGTTATCCATTATGTATAGGCTGTGTTATCCGTAATGTACAGGCTGTGATGTCCGGAATGTTCAGGCTGTGATATCTGAAATGTACTGCTGCGACACACTTTATTCGAGCAAATACCCAGTATGTACCTGGCAGATACCTGGAATGCGCCGCTCCTCACCTCTGACAAGCCCCGTTGCATTTGCCTTCCCAGCCTGGGTTCATGCCTGGCTAATGGGCGGCTGATCTGTTAAATGATAATGATTAGGATTTAATAGGCTGCAATGCTTCGCGTGTCTACCAGATGGCATAAATTCATGAATTGTAATGCAGTATATATATATAATGTGCAGTATTGCAGCCAGCGGGAATAAAATGCTTCAATCCCTGCCTGGAAAATAACTCAATGCACTCGGGCAGAAAACAGTCACAAACCTCAATACACCCGGGTATACCCGAATTCGTGGGACTAGCCGAGCTCGAATAAAGTGTGTCGCCAGTGTATAGGCTGTGTTATCCAGAATGTACAGGCAGTGATATCCGGAATGTACATTCTGTTTTATCCGGAATGTGCAGGCTCTGTTATCTGAAATGTATGGGCTGTGTTATCCGTAAAGTACAGGCTGTGTTATCCGTAATGTACAGGCTGTGTTATCCGTAATGTACAGGCTGTGATATCCGGAATGTTCAGGCTGTGATATCCGAAATGTATAGGCTGTGTTATCCAGAATGTACAGGCAGTGATATCCGGAATGTACATTCTGTTTTATCCGGAATGTGCA
Source organism: Ascaphus truei (assembly GCF_040206685.1). NCBI lineage: Eukaryota > Metazoa > Chordata > Amphibia > Anura > Ascaphidae > Ascaphus > Ascaphus truei. The sequence continues at coordinate 545,432,764 of NC_134483.1, forward strand.
GGCTCTGTTATCTGAAATGTATGGGCTGTGTTATCCGTAAAGTACAGGCTGTGTTATCCGTAATGTACAGGCTGTGTTATCCGTTATGTACAGGCTGTGTTATCCGTAATGTACAGGCTGTGTTATCCGTAATGTACAGGCTGTGTTATCCAGAATGTTCAGGCTGTGATATCCAGAATGTACAGGCTGTGTTATCCAGAATGTACAGGCTGTGTTATCCATAATGTACAGGCTGTGTTATCCATAATGTATAGGCTGTGTTATCTGGAATGTACAGGCTGTGATATCTGGAATGTTCAGGCTGTGATATCCGAAATGTATAGGCTGTGTTATCCAGAATGTACAGGCAGTGATATCCGGAATGTACAGGCTGTGTTATCCGGAATGTGCAGGCTGTGTTATCCGGAATGTTGAGGCTGTGATATCCGGAATGTACAGACTGTGATATCCGGAATGTACAGGCTGTGATATCCGGAATGTACAGGCTGTGTTACCCGGAATGTACAGGCTGTGATATCCTGAATGTATAGGCTTTGTTATCCGTAATGTACAGCCTGTGATATCCGGAATGTACAGGCTGTGTTATACGGAATGTACAGGCTGTGTTATCCGGAATGTACAGGCTGTGTTATCCAGAATGTTCAGGCTGTGATATCCAGAATGTACAGGCTGTGTTATCCAGAATGTACAGGCTGTGTTATCCAGAATGTACAGGCTGTGTTATCCATAATGTACAGGCTGTGTTATCCGTAATGTATAGGCTGTGTTATCCGTAATGTACAGGCAGTGATATCCGGAATGTACAGGCTGTGTTATCCAGAATGTGCAGGCTGTGTTATCCGGAATGTTGAGGCTGTGATATCCGGAATGTACAGACTGTGATATCCGGAATGTACAGGCTGTGATATCCGGAATGTACAGGCTGTGTTACCCGGAATGTACAGGCTGTGATATCCTGAATGTATAGGCTGTGTTATCCGGAATGTACAGCCTGTGATATCCGGAATGTACAGGCTGTGTTATCCGTAATGTACAGGCTGTGTTATCTGTAATGTACAGGCTGTGTTGTCCGTAATGTACAGGCTGTGTTATCCGTTATGTACAGGCTGTGTTATCCGTAATGTACAGGCTGTGTTATCTGTAATGTACAGGCTGTGTTATCCGTTATGTACAGGCTGTGTTATCCGTAATGTACAGGCTGTGTTATCCGTAATGTAAAGGCTGTGTTATCCGTTATGTACAGGCTGTGTTATCTGTAATGTACAGGCTGTGTTATCCGGAATGTACAAGATGTGATATCCGGAATGTACAGGCTGTGTTATCCGGAATGTACAGGCTGTGTTATCTGGAATGTACAGGCTGTGATATCTGGAATGTTCAGGCTGTGATATCCGAAATGTATAGGCTGTGTTATCCAGAATGTACAGGCAGTGATATCCGGAATGTACAGGCTGTGTTATCCGGAATGTGCAGGCTGTGTTATCCGGAATGTTGAGGCTGTGATATCCGGAATGTACAGACTGTGATATCCGGAATGTACAGGCTGTGATATCCGGAATGTACAGGCTGTGTTACCCGGAATGTACAGGCTGTGATATCCTGAATGTATAGGCTGTGTTATCCGTAATGTACAGCCTGTGATATCCGGAATGTACAGGCTGTGTTATCCGGAATGTACAGGCTGTGTTATCCGGAATGTATAGGCTGTGTTATCCGTAATGTACAGGCTGTGATGTCCGGAATGTTCAGGCTGTGATATCTGAAATGTACTGCTGCGACACACTTTATTCGAGCAAATACCCAGTATGTACCTGGCAGATACCTGGAATGCGCCGCTCCTCACCTCTGACAAGCCCCGTTGCATTTGCCTTCCCAGCCTGGGTTCATGCCTGGCTAATGGGCGGCTGATCTGTTAAATGATAATGATTAGGATTTAATAGGCTGCAATGCTTCGCGTGTCTACCAGATGGCATAAATTCATGAATTGTAATGCAGTATATATATATACTGTGCAGTATTGCAGCCAGCGGGAATAAAATGCTTCAATCCCTGCCTGGAAAATAACTCAATGCACTCGGGCAGAAAACAGTCACAAACCTCAATACACCCGGGTATACCCGAATTCGTGGGACTAGCCGAGCTCGAATAAAGTGTGTCGCCAGTGTATAGGCTGTGTTATCCAGAATGTACAGGCAGTGATATCCGGAATGTACATTCTGTTTTATCCGGAATGTGCAGGCTCTGTTATCTGAAATGTATGGGCTGTGTTATCCGTAAAGTACAGGCTGTGTTATCCGTAATGTACAGGCTGTGTTATCCGTAATGTACAGGCTGTGATATCCGGAATGTTCAGGCTGTGATATCCGAAATGTATAGGCTGTGTTATCCAGAATGTACAGGCAGTGATATCCGGAATGTACATTCTGTTTTATCCGGAATGTGCAGGCTCTGTTATCTGAAATGTATGGGCTGTGTTATCCGTAAAGTACAGGCTGTGTTATCCGTAATGTACAGGCTGTGTTATCCGTTATGTACAGGCTGTGTTATCCGTAATGTACAGGCTGTGTTATCCGTAATGTACAGGCTGTGTTATCCGTTATGTACAGGCTGTGTTATCCGTAATGTACAGGCTGTGTTATCCGTAATGTACAGGCTGTGTTATCTGTAATGTACAGGCTGTGTTATCCGTAATGTACAGGCTGTGTTATCCGTTATGTACAGGCTGTGTTATCCGTAATGTACAGGCTGTGTTATCCGTAATGTACAGGCTGTGTTATCCGTTATGTACAGGCTGTGTTATCCGTAATGTACAGGCTGTGTTATCTGTAATGTACAGGCTGTGTTATCCGTTATGTACAGGCAGTGTTATCCGTAATGTACAGGCTGTGTTTCCGTAATGTACAGGCTGTGTTATCCGTTATGTACAGGCTGTGATATCCGGAATGTTCAGGCTGTGATATCCGGAATGTACATTCTGTTTTATCCGGAATGTGCAGGCTCTGTTATCTGAAATGTATGGGCTGTGTTATCCGTAAAGTACAGGCTGTGTTATCCGTAATGTACAGGCTGTGTTATCCGTAATGTACAGGCTGTGATATCCGGAATGTTCAGGCTGTGATATCCGAAATGTATAGGCTGTGTTATCCAGAATGTACAGGCAGTGATATCCGGAATGTACATTCTGTTTTATCCGGAATGTGCAGGCTCTGTTATCTGAAATGTATGGGCTGTGTTATCCGTAAAGTACAGGCTGTGTTATCCGTAATGTACAGGCTGTGTTATCCGTTATGTACAGGCTGTGTTATCCGTAATGTACAGGCTGTGTTATCCGTAATGTACAGGCTGTGTTATCCGTTATGTACAGGCTGTGTTATCCGTAATGTACAGGCTGTGTTATCCGTAATGTACAGGCTGTGTTATCTGTAATGTACAGGCTGTGTTATCCGTAATGTACAGGCTGTGTTATCCGTTATGTACAGGCTGTGTTATCCGTAATGTACAGGCTGTGTTATCTGTAATGTACAGGCTGTGTTATCCGTAATGTACAGGCTGTGTTATCTGTAATGTACAGGCTGTGTTATCCGTTATGTACAGGCTGTGTTATCTGTAATGTACAGGCTGTGTTATCCGTAATGTACAGGCTGTGTTATCTGTAATGTACAGGCTGTGTTATCCGTTATGTACAGGCAGTGTTATCCGTAATGTACAGGCTGTGTTATCCGTAATGTACAGGCTGTGTTATCCGTTATGTACAGGCTGTGTTATCTGTAATGTACAGGCTGTGTTATCCGGAATGTACAAGATGTGATATCCGGAATGTACAGGCTGTGTTATCCGGAATGTACAGGCTGTGTTATCTGGAATGTACAGGCTGAGATATCTGGAATGTTCAGGCTGTGATATCCGAAATGTATAGGCTGTGTTATCCAGAATGTACAGGCAGTGATATCCGGAATGTACAGGCTGTGTTATCCGGAATGTGCAGGCTGTGTTATCCGGAATGTTGAGGCTGTGATATCCGGAATGTACAGACTGTGATATCCGGAATGTACAGGCTGTGATATCCGGAATGTACAGGCTGTGTTACCCGGAATGTACAGGCTGTGATATCCTGAATGTATAGGCTGTGTTATCCGGAATGTACAGCCTGTGATATCCGGAATGTACAGGCTGTGTTATCCGGAATGTACAGGCTGTGTTATCTGTAATGTACAGGCTGTGTTATCCGTAATGTACAGGCTGTGTTATCCGTTATGTACAGGCTGTGTTATCCGTAATGTACAGGCTGTGTTATCTGTAATGTACAGGCTGTGTTATCCATTATGTACAGGCTGTGTTATCCGTAATGTACAGGCTGTGTTATCCGTAATGTACAGGCTGTGTTATCCGTTATGTACAGGCTGTGTTATCTGTAATGTACAGGCTGTGTTATCCGGAATGTACAAGATGTGATATCCGGAATGTACAGGCTGTGTTATCTGGAATGTACAGGCTGTGTTATCTGGAATGTACAGGCTGTGATATCTGGAATGTACAGGCTGTGTTACCCGGAATGTACAGGCTGTGATATCCTGAATGTATAGGCTGTGTTATCCGGAATGTACAGCCTGTGATATCCGGAATGTACAGGCTGTGTTATCCGGAATGTACAGGCTGTGTTATCTGTAATGTACAGGCTGTGTTATCCGTAATGTACAGGCTGTGTTATCCGTTATGTACAGGCTGTGTTATCCGTAATGTACAGGCTGTGTTATCTGTAATGTACAGGCTGTGTTATACGTTATGTACAGGCTGTGTTATCCGTTATGTACAGGCTGTGTTATCTGTAATGTACAGGCTGTGTTATCCGGAATGTACAAGATGTGATATCCGGAATGTACAGGCTGTGTTATCCGGAATGTACAGGCTGTGTTATCTGGAATGTACAGGCTGTGATATCTGGAATGTTTAGGCTGTGATATCCGAAATGTATAGGCTGTGTTATCCAGAATGTACAGGCAGTGATATCCGGAATGTACAGGCTGTGTTATCCGGAATGTGCAGGCTGTGTTATCCGGAATGTTGAGGCTGTGATATCCGGAATGTACAGACTGTGATATCCGGAATGTACAGGCTGTGATATCCGGAATGTACAGGCTGTGTTACCCGGAATGTACAGGCTGTGATATCCTGAATGTATAGGCTGTGTTATCCGTAATGTACAGCCTGTGATATCCGGAATGTACAGGCTGTGTTATCCGGAATGTACAGGCTGTGTTATCCGGAATGTACAGGCTGTGTTATCCAGAATGTTCAGGCTGTGATATCCAGAATGTACAGGCTGTGTTATCCAGAATGTACAGGCTGTGTTATCCATAATGTACAGGCTGTGTTATCCATAATGTATAGGCTGTGTTATCTGGAATGTACAGGCTGTGATATCTGGAATGTTCAGGCTGTGATATCCGAAATGTATAGGCTGTGTTATCCAGAATGTACAGGCAGTGATATCCGGAATGTACAGGCTGTGTTATCCGGAATGTGCAGGCTGTGTTATCCGGAATGTTGAGGCTGTGATATCCGGAATGTACAGACTGTGATATCCGGAATGTACAGGCTGTGATATCCGGAATGTACAGGCTGTGTTACCCGGAATGTACAGGCTGTGATATCCTGAATGTATAGGCTTTGTTATCCGTAATGTACAGCCTGTGATATCCGGAATGTACAGGCTGTGTTATACGGAATGTACAGGCTGTGTTATCCGGAATGTACAGGCTGTGTTATCCAGAATGTTCAGGCTGTGATATCCAGAATGTACAGGCTGTGTTATCCAGAATGTACAGGCTGTGTTATCCAGAATGTACAGGCTGTGTTATCCATAATGTACAGGCTGTGTTATCCGTAATGTATAGGCTGTGTTATCCGTAATGTACAGGCAGTGATATCCGGAATGTACAGGCTGTGTTATCCAGAATGTGCAGGCTGTGTTATCCGGAATGTTGAGGCTGTGATATCCGGAATGTACAGACTGTGATATCCGGAATGTACAGGCTGTGATATCCGGAATGTACAGGCTGTGTTACCCGGAATGTACAGGCTGTGATATCCTGAATGTATAGGCTGTGTTATCCGGAATGTACAGCCTGTGATATCCGGAATGTACAGGCTGTGTTATCCGTAATGTACAGGCTGTGTTATCTGTAATGTACAGGCTGTGTTGTCCGTAATGTACAGGCTGTGTTATCCGTTATGTACAGGCTGTGTTATCCGTAATGTACAGGCTGTGTTATCTGTAATGTACAGGCTGTGTTATCCGTTATGTACAGGCTGTGTTATCCGTAATGTACAGGCTGTGTTATCCGTAATGTAAAGGCTGTGTTATCCGTTATGTACAGGCTGTGTTATCTGTAATGTACAGGCTGTGTTATCCGGAATGTACAAGATGTGATATCCGGAATGTACAGGCTGTGTTATCCGGAATGTACAGGCTGTGTTATCTGGAATGTACAGGCTGTGATATCTGGAATGTTCAGGCTGTGATATCCGAAATGTATAGGCTGTGTTATCCAGAATGTACAGGCAGTGATATCCGGAATGTACAGGCTGTGTTATCCGGAATGTGCAGGCTGTGTTATCCGGAATGTTGAGGCTGTGATATCCGGAATGTACAGACTGTGATATCCGGAATGTACAGGCTGTGATATCCGGAATGTACAGGCTGTGTTACCCGGAATGTACAGGCTGTGATATCCTGAATGTATAGGCTGTGTTATCCGTAATGTACAGCCTGTGATATCCGGAATGTACAGGCTGTGTTATCCGGAATGTACAGGCTGTGTTATCCGGAATGTATAGGCTGTGTTATCCGTAATGTACAGGCTGTGATGTCCGGAATGTTCAGGCTGTGATATCTGAAATGTACTGCTGCGACACACTTTATTCGAGCAAATACCCAGTATGTACCTGGCAGATACCTGGAATGCGCCGCTCCTCACCTCTGACAAGCCCCGTTGCATTTGCCTTCCCAGCCTGGGTTCATGCCTGGCTAATGGGCGGCTGATCTGTTAAATGATAATGATTAGGATTTAATAGGCTGCAATGCTTCGCGTGTCTACCAGATGGCATAAATTCATGAATTGTAATGCAGTATATATATATACTGTGCAGTATTGCAGCCAGCGGGAATAAAATGCTTCAATCCCTGCCTGGAAAATAACTCAATGCACTCGGGCAGAAAACAGTCACAAACCTCAATACACCCGGGTATACCCGAATTCGTGGGACTAGCCGAGCTCGAATAAAGTGTGTCGCCAGTGTATAGGCTGTGTTATCCAGAATGTACAGGCAGTGATATCCGGAATGTACATTCTGTTTTATCCGGAATGTGCAGGCTCTGTTATCTGAAATGTATGGGCTGTGTTATCCGTAAAGTACAGGCTGTGTTATCCGTAATGTACAGGCTGTGTTATCCGTAATGTACAGGCTGTGATATCCGGAATGTTCAGGCTGTGATATCCGAAATGTATAGGCTGTGTTATCCAGAATGTACAGGCAGTGATATCCGGAATGTACATTCTGTTTTATCCGGAATGTGCAGGCTCTGTTATCTGAAATGTATGGGCTGTGTTATCCGTAAAGTACAGGCTGTGTTATCCGTAATGTACAGGCTGTGTTATCCGTTATGTACAGGCTGTGTTATCCGTAATGTACAGGCTGTGTTATCCGTAATGTACAGGCTGTGTTATCCGTTATGTACAGGCTGTGTTATCCGTAATGTACAGGCTGTGTTATCCGTAATGTACAGGCTGTGTTATCTGTAATGTACAGGCTGTGTTATCCGTAATGTACAGGCTGTGTTATCCGTTATGTACAGGCTGTGTTATCCGTAATGTACAGGCTGTGTTATCCGTAATGTACAGGCTGTGTTATCCGTTATGTACAGGCTGTGTTATCCGTAATGTACAGGCTGTGTTATCTGTAATGTACAGGCTGTGTTATCCGTTATGTACAGGCAGTGTTATCCGTAATGTACAGGCTGTGTTATCCGTAATGTACAGGCTGTGTTATCCGTTATGTACAGGCTGTGTTATCTGTAATGTACAGGCTGTGTTATCCGGAATGTACAAGATGTGATATCCGGAATGTACAGGCTGTGTTATCCGGAATGTACAGGCTGAGATATCTGGAATGTTCAGGCTGTGATATCCGAAATGTATAGGCTGTGTTATCCAGAATGTACAGGCAGTGATATCCGGAATGTACAGGCTGTGTTATCCGGAATGTGCAGGCTGTGTTATCCGGAATGTTGAGGCTGTGATATCCGGAATGTACAGACTGTGATATCCGGAATGTACAGGCTGTGATATCCGGAATGTACAGGCTGTGTTACCCGGAATGTACAGGCTGTGATATCCTGAATGTATAGGCTGTGTTATCCGGAATGTACAGCCTGTGATATCCGGAATGTACAGGCTGTGTTATCCGGAATGTACAGGCTGTGTTATCTGTAATGTACAGGCTGTGTTATCCGTAATGTACAGGCTGTGTTATCCGTTATGTACAGGCTGTGTTATCTGTAATGTACAGGCTGTGTTATCTGTAATGTACAGGCTGTGTTATCCATTATGTACAGGCTGTGTTATCCGTAATGTACAGGCTGTGTTATCCGTAATGTACAGGCTGTGTTATCCGTTATGTACAGGCTGTGTTATCTGTAATGTACAGGCTGTGTTATCCGGAATGTACAAGATGTGATATCCGGAATGTACAGGCTGTGTTATCTGGAATGTACAGGCTGTGTTATCTGGAATGTACAGGCTGTGATATCTGGAATGTACAGGCTGTGTTACCCGGAATGTACAGGCTGTGATATCCTGAATGTATAGGCTGTGTTATCCGGAATGTACAGCCTGTGATATCCGTAATGTACAGGCTGTGTTATCCGGAATGTACAAGCTGTGTTATCTGTAATGTACAGGCTGTGTTATCCGTAATGTACAGGCTGTGTTATCCGTTATGTACAGGCTGTGTTATCCGTAATGTACAGGCTGTGTTATCTGTAATGTACAGGCTGTGTTATACGTTATGTACTTGCTGTGTTATCCGTTATGTACAGGCTGTGTTATCTGTAATGTACAGGCTGTGTTATCCGGAATGTACAAGATGTGATATCCGGAATGTACAGGCTGTGTTATCCGGAATGTACAGGCTGTGTTATCTGGAATGTACAGGCTGTGATATCTGGAATGTTCAGGCTGTGATATCCGAAATGTATAGGCTGTGTTATCCAGAATGTACAGGCAGTGATATCCGGAATGTACAGGCTGTGTTATCCGGAATGTGCAGGCTGTGTTATCCGGAATGTTGAGGCTGTGATATCCGGAATGTACAGACTGTGATATCCGGAATGTACAGGCTGTGATATCCGGAATGTACAGGCTGTGTTACCCGGAATGTACAGGCTGTGATATCCTGAATGTATAGGCTGTGTTATCCGTAATGTACAGCCTGTGATATCCGGAATGTACAGGCTGTGTTATCCGGAATGTACAGGCTGTGTTATCCGGAATGTACAGGCTGTGTTATCCAGAATGTTCAGGCTGTGATATCCAGAATGTACAGGCTGTGTTATCCAGAATGTACAGGCTGTGTTATCCAGAATGTACAGGCTGTGTTATCCATAATGTACAGGCTGTGTTATCCGTAATGTATAGGCTGTGTTATCTGGAATGTACAGGCTGTGATATCTGGAATGTTCAGACTGTGATATCCGAAATGTATAGGCTGTGTTATCCAGAATGTACAGGCAGTGATATCCGGAATGTACAGGCTGTGTTATCCGGAATGTGCAGGCTGTGTTATCCGGAATGTTGAGGCTGTGATATCCGGAATGTACAGACTGTGATATCCGGAATGTACAGGCTGTGATATCCGGAATGTACAGGCTGTGTTACCCGGAATGTACAGGCTGTGATATCCTGAATGTATAGGCTGTGTTATCCGTAATGTACAGCCTGTGATATCCGGAATGTACAGGCTGTGTTATCCGGAATGTACAGGCTGTGTTATCCGGAATGTACAGGCTGTGTTATCCAGAATGTTCAGGCTGTGATATCCAGAATGTACAGGCTGTGTTATCCAGAATGTACAGGCTGTGTTATCCAGAATGTACAGGCTGTGTTATCCATAATGTACAGGCTGTGTTATCCGTAATGTATAGGCTGTGTTATCCGTAATGTACAGGCTGTGTTATCCGTAATGTACAGGCTGTGTTATCCATAATGTACAGGCTGTGTTATCCGTAATGTACAGGATGTGACATCTGGAACGCTCAGGCTATGATATCCGGAATGTACAGGCTTTGATATCCGGAATGTACAGGCTGAGTTTTTTTGTAATGTACAGGCTGTGTTATCCGGAATATACAGGCTGTGATATCCGGAATGTACAGGCTGTTATATCCGGAATGTACAGGCTGTGATATCCGAAATGTAGAGGCTGTGTTATCCATTATGTATAGGCTGTGTTATCCGTAATGTACAGGCTGTGATGTCCGGAATGTTCAGGCTGTGATATCCGAAATGTACTGCTGCGACACACTTTATTCGAGCAAATACCCAGTATGTACCTGGCAGATACCTGGAATGCGCCGCTCCTCACCTCTGACAAGCCCCGTTGCATTTGCCTTCCCAGCCTGGGTTCATGCCTGGCTGATGGGCGGCTGATCTGTTAAATGATAATGATTAGGATTTAATAGGCTGCAATGCTTCGCGTGTCTACCAGATGGCATAAATTAATGAATTGTAATGCAGTATATATATATATATACTGTGCAGTATTGCAGCCAGCGGGAATAAAATGCTTCAATCCCTGCCTGGAAAATAACTCAATGCACTCGGGCAGAAAACAGTCACAAACCTCAATACACCCGGGTATACCCGAATTCGTGGGACTAGCCGAGCTCGAATAAAGTGTGTCGCCAGTGTATAGGCTGTGTTATCCAGAATGTACAGGCAGTGATATCCGGAATGTACATTCTGTTTTATCCGGAATGTGCAGGCTCTGTTATCTGAAATGTATGGGCTGTGTTATCCGTAAAGTACAGGCTGTGTTATCCGTAATGTACAGGCTGTGTTATCCGTAATGTACAGGCTGTGATATCCGGAATGTTCAGGCTGTGATATCCGAAATGTATAGGCTGTGTTATCCAGAATGTACAGGCAGTGATATCCGGAATGTACATTCTGTTTTATCCGGAATGTGCAGGCTCTGTTATCTGAAATGTATGGGCTGTGTTATCCGTAAAGTACAGGCTGTGTTATCCGTAATGTACAGGCTGTGTTATGCGTTATGTACAGGCTGTGTTATCCGTAATTTACAGGCTGTGTTATCCGTAATGTACAGGCTGTGTTATCCGTTATGTACAGGCTGTGTTATCCGTAATGTACAGGCTGTGTTATCCGTAATGTACAGGCTGTGTTATCCGTAATGTACAGGCTGTGTTATCCGTAATGTACAGGCTGTGTTATCCGTTATGTACAGGCTGTGTTATCCGTAATGTACAGGCTGTGTTATCTGTAATGTACAGGCTGTGTTATCCGTAATGAACAGGCTGTGTTATCTGTTATGTACAGGCTGTGTTATCCGTAATGTACAGGCTGTGTTATCTGTAATGTACAGGCTGTGTTATCCGTTATGTACAGGCAGTGTTATCTGTAATGTACAGGCTGTGTTATCCGTAATGTACAGGCTGTGTTATCCGTTATGTACAGGCTGTGTTATCTGTAATGTACAGGCTGTGTTATCCGGAATGTACAAGATGTGATATCCGGAATGTACAGGCTGTGTTATCCGGAATGTACAGGCTGTGTTATCTGGAATGTACAGGCTGTGATATCTGGAATGTTCAGGCTGTGATATCCGAAATGTATAGGCTGTGTTATCCAGAATGTACAGGCAGTGATATCCGGAATGTACAGGCTGTGTTATCCGGAATGTGCAGGCTGTGTTATCCGGAATGTTGAGGCTGTGATATCCGGAATGTACAGACTGTGATATCCGGAATGTACAGGCTGTGATATCCGGAATGTACAGGCTGTGTTACCCGGAATGTACAGGCTGTGATATCCTGAATGTATAGGCTGTGTTATCCGGAATGTACAGCCTGTGATATCCGGAATGTACAGGCTGTGTTATCCGGAATGTACAGGCTGTGTTATCTGTAATGTACAGGCTGTGTTGTCCGTAATGTACAGGCTGTGTTATCCGTTATGTACAGGCTGTGTTATCCGTAATGTACAGGCTGTGTTATCTGTAATGTACAGGCTGTGTTATCCGTTATGTACAGGCTGTGTTATCCGTAATGTACAGGCTGTGTTATCCGTAATGTAAAGGCTGTGTTATCCGTTATGTACAGGCTGTGTTATCTGTAATGTACAGGCTGTGTTATCCGGAATGTACAAGATGTGATATCCGGAATGTACAGGCTGTGTTATCCGGAATGTACAGGCTGTGTTATCTGGAATGTACAGGCTGTGATATCTGGAATGTTCAGGCTGTGATATCCGAAATGTATAGGCTGTGTTATCCAGAATGTACAGGCAGTGATATCCGGAATGTACAGGCTGTGTTATCCGGAATGTGCAGGCTGTGTTATCCGGAATGTTGAGGCTGTGATATCCGGAATGTACAGACTGTGATATCCGGAATGTACAGGCTGTGATATCCGGAATGTACAGGCTGTGTTACCCGGAATGTACAGGCTGTGATATCCTGAATGTATAGGCTGTGTTATCCGTAATGTACAGCCTGTGATATCCGGAATGTACAGGCTGTGTTATCCGGAATGTACAGGCTGTGTTATCCGGAATGTACAGGCTGTGTTATCCAGAATGTTCAGGCTGTGATATCCAGAATGTACAGGCTGTGTTATCCAGAATGTACAGGCTGTGTTATCCAGAATGTACAGGCTGTGTTATCCATAATGTACAGGCTGTGTTATCCGTAATGTATAGGCTGTGTTATCCGTAATGTACAGGCTGTGTTATCCGTAATGTACAGGCTGTGTTATCCGTAATGTACAGGCTGTGTTATCCGTAATGTACAGGATGTGACATCTGGAACGCTCAGGCTATGATATCCGGAATGTACAGGCTTTGATATCCGGAATGTACAGGCTGAGTTTTTTTGTAATGTACAGGCTGTGTTATCCGGAATATACAGGCTGTGATATCCGGAATGTACAGGCTGTGATATCCGGAATGTACAGGCTGTGATATCCGAAATGTAGAGGCTGTGTTATCCATTATGTATAGGCTGTGTTATCCGTAATGTACAGGCTGTGATGTCCGGAATGTTCAGGCTGTGATATCCGAAATGTACTGCTGCGACACACTTTATTCGAGCAAATACCCAGTATGTACCTGGCAGATACCTGGAATGCGCCGCTCCTCACCTCTGACAAGCCCCGTTGCATTTGCCTTCCCAGCCTGGGTTCATGCCTGGCTAATGGGCGGCTGATCTGTTAAATGATAATGATTAGGATTTAATAGGCTGCAATGCTTCGCGTGTCTACCAGATGGCATAAATTCATGAATTGTAATGCAGTATATATATATATACTGTGCAGTATTGCAGCCAGCGGGAATAAAATGCTTCAATCCCTGCCTGGAAAATAACTCAATGCACTCGGGCAGAAAACAGTCACAAACCTCAATACACCCGGGTATACCCGAATTCGTGGGACTAGCCGAGCTCGAATAAAGTGTGTCGCCAGTGTATAGGCTGTGTTATCCAGAATGTACAGGCAGTGATATCCGGAATGTACATTCTGTTTTATCCGGAATGTGCAGGCTCTGTTATCTGAAATGTATGGGCTGTGTTATCCGTAAAGTACAGGCTGTGTTATCCGTAATGTACAGGCTGTGTTATCCGTAATGTACAGGCTGTGATATCCGGAATGTTCAGGCTGTGATATCCGAAATGTATAGGCTGTGTTATCCAGAATGTACAGGCAGTGATATCCGGAATGTACATTCTGTTTTATCCAGAATGTGCAGGCTCTGTTATCTGAAATGTATGGGCTGTGTTATCCGTAAAGTACAGGCTGTGTTATCCGTAATGTACAGGCTGTGTTATCCGTTATGTACAGGCTGTGTTATCCGTAATGTACAGGCTGTGTTATCCGTAATGTACAGGCTGTGTTATCCGTTATGTACAGGCTGTGTTATCCGTAATGTACAGGCTGTGTTATCCGTAATGTACAGGCTGTGTTATCTGTAATGTACAGGCTGTGTTATCCGTAATGTACAGGCTGTGTTATCCGTTATGTACAGGCTGTGTTATCCGTAATGTACAGGCTGTGTTATCTGTAATGTACAGGCTGTGTTATCCGTTATGTACAGGCAGTGTTATCCGTAATGTACAGGCTGTGTTATCCGTAATGTACAGGCTGTGTTATCCGTTATGTACAGGCTGTGTTATCTGTAATGTACAGGCTGTGTTATCCGGAATGTACAAGATGTGATATCCGGAATGTACAGGCTGTGTTATCCGGAATGTACAGGCTGTGTTATCTGGAATGTACAGGCTGAGATATCTGGAATGTTCAGGCTGTGATATCCGAAATGTATAGGCTGTGTTATCCAGAATGTACAGGCAGTGATATCCGGAATGTACAGGCAGTGATATCCGGAATGTACATTCTGTTTTATCCGGAATGTGCAGGCTCTGTTATCTGAAATGTATGGGCTGTGTTATCCGTAAAGTACAGGCTGTGTTATCCGTAATGTACAGGCTGTGTTATCCGTAATGTACAGGCTGTGATATCCGGAATGTTCAGGCTGTGATATCCGAAATGTATAGGCTGTGTTATCCAGAATGTACAGGCAGTGATATCCGGAATGTACATTCTGTTTTATCCAGAATGTGCAGGCTCTGTTATCTGAAATGTATGGGCTGTGTTATCCGTAAAGTACAGGCTGTGTTATCCGTAATGTACAGGCTGTGTTATCCGTTATGTACAGGCTGTGTTATCCGTAATGTACAGGCTGTGTTATCCGTAATGTACAGGCTGTGTTATCCGTTATGTACAGGCTGTGTTATCCGTAATGTACAGGCTGTGTTATCCGTAATGTACAGGCTGTGTTATCTGTAATGTACAGGCTGTGTTATCCGTAATGTACAGGCTGTGTTATCCGTTATGTACAGGCTGTGTTATCCGTAATGTACAGGCTGTGTTATCTGTAATGTACAGGCTGTGTTATCCGTTATGTACAGGCAGTGTTATCCGTAATGTACAGGCTGTGTTATCCGTAATGTACAGGCTGTGTTATCCGTTATGTACAGGCTGTGTTATCTGTAATGTACAGGCTGTGTTATCCGGAATGTACAAGATGTGATATCCGGAATGTACAGGCTGTGTTATCCGGAATGTACAGGCTGTGTTATCTGGAATGTACAGGCTGAGATATCTGGAATGTTCAGGCTGTGATATCCGAAATGTATAGGCTGTGTTATCCAGAATGTACAGGCAGTGATATCCGGAATGTACAGGCTGTGTTATCCGGAATGTGCAGGCTGTGTTATCCGGAATGTTGAGGCTGTGATATCCGGAATGTACAGACTGTGATATCCGGAATGTACAGGCTGTGATATCCGGAATGTACAGGCTGTGTTCCCCGGAATGTACAGGCTGTGATATCCTGAATGTATAGGCTGTGTTATCCGGAATGTACAGCCTGTGATATCCGGAATGTACAGGCTGTGTTATCCGGAATGTACAGGCTGTGTTATCTGTAATGTACAGGCTGTGTTATCCGTAATGTACAGGCTGTGTTATCCGTTATGTACAGGCTGTGTTATCCGTAATGTACAGGCTGTGTTATCTGTAATGTACAGGCTGTGTTATCCATTATGTACAGGCTGTGTTATCCGTAATGTACAGGCTGTGTTATCCGTAATGTACAGGCTGTGTTATCCGTTATGTACAGGCTGTGTTATCTGTAATGTACAGGCTGTGTTATCCGGAATGTACAAGATGTGATATCCGGAATGTACAGGCTGTGTTATCTGGAATGTACAGGCTGTGTTATCTGGAATGTACAGGCTGTGATATCAGGAATGTTCAGGCTGTGATATCCGAAATGTATAGGCTGTGTTATCCAGAATGTACAGGCAGTGATATCCGGAATGTACAGGCTGTGTTATCCGGAATGTGCAGGCTGTGTTATCCGGAATGTTGAGGCTGTGATATCCGGAATGTACAGACTGTGATATCCGGAATGTACAGGCTGTGATATCCGGAATGTACAGGCTGTGTTACCCGGAATGTACAGGCTGTGATATCCTGAATGTATAGGCTGTGTTATCCGTAATGTACAGCCTGTGATATCCGGAATGTACAGGCTGTGTTATCCGGAATGTACAGGCTGTGTTATCCGGAATGTACAGGCTGTGTTATCCAGAATGTTCAGGCTGTGATATCCAGAATGTACAAGCTGTGTTATCCATAATGTACAGGCTGTGTTATCCGTAATGTATAGGCTGTGTTATCTGTAATGTACAGGCTGTGTTATCCGTAATGTACAGGCTGTGTTATCCATAATGTACAGGCTGTGTTATCCGTAATGTACAGGATGTGACATCTGGAACGCTCAGGCTATGATATCCGGAATGTACAGGCTTTGATATCCGGAATGTACAGGCTGAGTTTTTTTGTAATGTACAGGCTGTGTTATCCGGAATATACAGGCTGTGATATCCGGAATGTACAGGCTGTGATATCCGGAATGTACAGGCTGTGATATCCGAAATGTAGAGGCTGTGTTATCCATTATGTATAGGCTGTGTTATCCGTAATGTACAGGCTGTGATGTCCGGAATGTTCAGGCTGTGATATCCGAAATGTACTGCTGCGACACACTTTATTCGAGCAAATACCCAGTATGTACCTGGCAGATAACTGGAATGCGCCGCTTCTCACCTCTGACAAGCCCCGTTGCATTTGCCTTCCCAGCCTGGGTTCATGCCTGGCTAATGGGCGGCTGATCTGTTAAATGATAATGATTAGGATTTAATAGGCTGCAATGCTTCGCGTGTCTACCAGATGGCATAAGTTAATGAATTGTAATGCAGTATATATATATATATATATACTGTGCAGTATTGCAGCCAGCGGGAATAAAATGCTTCAATCCCTGCCTGGAAAATAACTCAATGCACTCGGGCAGAAAACAGTCACAAACCTCAATACACCCGGGTATACCCAAATTCGTGGGACTAGCCGAGCTCGAATAAAGTGTGTCGCCAGGGTATAGGCTGTGTTATCCAGAATGTACAGGCAGTGATATCCGGAATGTACATTCTGTTTTATCCGGAATGTGCAGGCTCTGTTATCTGAAATGTATGGGCTGTGTTATCCGTAAAGTACAGGCTGTGTTATCCGTAATGTACAGGCTGTGTTATCCGTTATGTACAGGCTGTGTTATCCGTAATGTACAGGCTGTGTTATCCGTAATGTACAGGCTGTGTTATCCGTAATGTACAGGCTGTGTTATCCGTTATGTACAGACTGTGTTATCCGTAATGTACAGGCTGTGTTATCTGTAATTTACAGGCTGTGTTATCTGTTATGTACAGGCTGTGTTATCCGTAATGTACAGGCTGTGTTATCCGTAATGTACAGGCTGTGTTATCCGTTATGTACAGGCTGTGTTATCTGTGATGTACAGGCTGTGTTATCCGGAATGTACAAGATGTGATATCCGGAATGTACAGGCTGTTATCCGGAATGTACAGGCTGTGTTATCTGGAATGTACAGGCTGTGATATCTGGAATGTTCAGGCTGTGATCTCCGAAAAGTATAGGCTGTGTTATCCAGAATGTACAGGCAGTGATATCCGGAATGTACAGGCTGTGTTATCCGGAATGTGCAGGCTGTGTTATCCGGTATGTTGAGGCTGTGATATCCGGAATGTTCAGGCTGTGTTACCCAGAATGTACAGGTTGTGTTATCCGAAATGTAAAGGCTGTGTTATCCGGAATGTACAGGCTGTGTTATCCGGAATGTTCTGGCTGTGTTATCCGGAATGTACAGGCTGTGTTATCTGGAATGTTCAGGCTGTGATATCCGAAATGTATAGGCTGTGTTATCCAGAATGTACAGGCTGTGTTATCTGGAATGTACAGGATGTGATATCCGGAATGTGCAGGCTGTGTTATCCGGAATGTTGAGGCTGTGATATCCGGAATGTTCAGGCTGTGTTACCCAGAATGTACAGGTTGTGTTATCTGAAATGTAAAGGCTGTGTTATCCGGAATGTACAGGCTGTGTTATCCGGAATGTTCAGGCTGTGTTATCCGGAATGTACAGGCTGTGTTATCTGGAATATACAGGCGGTGTTATCTGGAATATACAGGCTGTGTTATCTGGAATATACTGGCTGTGTTATCCGGAATGTTCAGGCTGTGTTATCCGAAATGTACAGGCTGTGTTATCCGTAATGTACAGGCTGTGTTATCCGTAATGTACAGGCTGTGTTATCCATAATGTACAGGCTGTGTTATCCTGAATGTACAGGCTGTGTTACCCAGAATGTACAGGCTCTGTTATCTGGAATGTACAGGCTGTGTTATCTTGGATATACAGGCTGTGTTATCTGTAATGTACAGGCTATGTTATCCGGAATGTACAGGCTGTGTTATCCAAAATGTACAGGCTGTGTTATCTGGAATGTACAGTCTGTGTTATCTGGAATGTACAGGCTGTGTTATCCGGAATATACAGGCGGTGTTATCTGGAATATACAGGCTGTGTTATCTGGAATATACAGGCTGTGTTATCTGTAATGTACAGGCTGTGTTATCCATTATGTACAGGCTGTGTTATCCGTAATGTACAGGCTGTGTTATCCGTAATGTACAGGCTGTGTTATCCGTTATGTACAGGCTGTGTTATCTGTAATGTACAGGCTGTGTTATCCGGAATGTACAAGATGTGATATCCGGAATGTACAGGCTGTGTTATCTGGAATGTACAGGCTGTGTTATCTGGAATGTACAGGCTGTGATATCTGGAATGTTCAGGCTGTGATATCCGAAATGTATAGGCTGTGTTATCCAGAATGTACAGGCAGTGATATCCGGAATGTACAGGCTGTGTTATCCGGAATGTGCAGGCTGTGTTATCCGGAATGTTGAGGCTGTGATATCCGGAATGTACAGACTGTGATATCCGGAATGTACAGGCTGTGATATCCGGAATGTACAGGCTGTGTTACCCGGAATGTACAGGCTGTGATATCCTGAATGTATAGGCTGTGTTATCCGTAATGTACAGCCTGTGATATCCGGAATGTACAGGCTGTGTTATCCGGAATGTACAGGCTGTGTTATCCGGAATGTACAGGCTGTGTTATCCAGAATGTTCAGGCTGTGATATCCAGAATGTACAAGCTGTGTTATCCATAATGTACAGGCTGTGTTATCCGTAATGTATAGGCTGTGTTATCTGTAATGTACAGGCTGTGTTATCCGTAATGTACAGGCTGTGTTATCCATAATGTACAGGCTGTGTTATCCGTAATGTACAGGATGTGACATCTGGAACGCTCAGGCTATGATATCCGGAATGTACAGGCTTTGATATCCGGAATGTACAGGCTGAGTTTTTTTGTAATGTACAGGCTGTGTTATCCGGAATATACAGGCTGTGATATCCGGAATGTACAGGCTGTGATATCCGGAATGTACAGGCTGTGATATCCGAAATGTAGAGGCTGTGTTATCCATTATGTATAGGCTGTGTTATCCGTAATGTACAGGCTGTGATGTCCGGAATGTTCAGGCTGTGATATCCGAAATGTACTGCTGCGACACACTTTATTCGAGCAAATACCCAGTATGTACCTGGCAGATAACTGGAATGCGCCGCTCCTCACCTCTGACAAGCCCCGTTGCATTTGCCTTCCCAGCCTGGGTTCATGCCTGGCTAATGGGCGGCTGATCTGTTAAATGATAATGATTAGGATTTAATAGGCTGCAATGCTTCGCGTGTCTACCAGATGGCATAAGTTAATGAATTGTAATGCAGTATATATATATATATATATACTGTGCAGTATTGCAGCCAGCGGGAATAAAATGCTTCAATCCCTGCCTGGAAAATAACTCAATGCACTCGGGCAGAAAACAGTCACAAACCTCAATACACCCGGGTATACCCAAATTCGTGGGACTAGCCGAGCTCGAATAAAGTGTGTCGCCAGGGTATAGGCTGTGTTATCCAGAATGTACAGGCAGTGATATCCGGAATGTACATTCTGTTTTATCCGGAATGTGCAGGCTCTGTTATCTGAAATGTATGGGCTGTGTTATCCGTAAAGTACAGGCTGTGTTATCCGTAATGTACAGGCTGTGTTATCCGTTATGTACAGGCTGTGTTATCCGTAATGTACAGGCTGTGTTATCCGTAATGTACAGGCTGTGTTATCCGTAATGTACAGGCTGTGTTATCCGTTATGTACAGGCTGTGTTATCCGTAATGTACAGGCTGTGTTATCTGTAATGTACAGGCTGTGTTATCCGTTATGTACAGGCTGTGTTATCCGTAATGTACAGGCTGTGTTATCCGTAATGTACAGGCTGTGTTATCCGTTATGTACAGGCTGTGTTATCTGTAATGTACAGGCTGTGTTATCCGGAATGTACAAGATGTGATATCCGGAATGTACAGGCTGTTATCCGGAATGTACAGGCTGTGTTATCTGGAATGTACAGGCTGTGATATCTGGAATGTTCAGGCTGTGATCTCCGAAAAGTATAGGCTGTGTTATCCAGAATGTACAGGCAGTGATATCCGGAATGTACAGGCTGTGTTATCCGGAATGTGCAGGCTGTGTTATCCGGTATGTTGAGGCTGTGATATCCGGAATGTTCAGGCTGTGTTACCCAGAATGTACAGGTTGTGTTATCCGAAATGTAAAGGCTGTGTTATCCGGAATGTACAGGCTGTGTTATCCGGAATGTTCTGGCTGTGTTATCCGGAATGTACAGGCTGTGTTATCTGGAATGTTCAGGCTGTGATATCCGAAATGTATAGGCTGTGTTATCCAGAATGTACAGGCTGTGTTATCTGGAATGTACAGGCTGTGATATCCGATATGTTCAGGCTGTGATATCCGAAATGTATAGGCTGTGTTATCCAGAATGTACAGGCAGTGATATCCGGAATGTACAGGCTGTGTTATCCGGAATGTGCAGGCTGTGTTATCCGGAATGTTGAGGCTGTGATATCCGGAATGTTCAGGCTGTGTTACCCAGAATGTACAGGTTGTGTTATCTGAAATGTAAAGGCTGTGTTATCCGGAATGTACAGGCTGTGTTATCCGGAATGTTCAGGCTGTGTTATCCGGAATGTACAGGCTGTGTTATCTGGAATATACAGGCGGTGTTATCTGGAATATACAGGCTGTGTTATCTGGAATATACTGGCTGTGTTATCCGGAATGTTCAGGCTGTGTTATCCGAAATGTACAGGCTGTGTTATCCGTAATGTACAGGCTGTGTTATCCGTAATGTACAGGCTGTGTTATCCATAATGTACAGGCTGTGTTATCCTGAATGTACAGGCTGTGTTACCCAAATGTACAGGCTCTGTTATCTGGAATGTACAGGCTGTGTTATCTGGAATATACAGGCTGTGTTATCTGTAATGTACAGGCTATGTTATCCGGAATGTACAGGCTGTGTTATCCAAAATGTACAGGCTGTGTTATCTGGAATGTACAGTCTGTGTTATCTGGAATGTACAGGCTGTGTTATCCGGAATATACAGGCGGTGTTATCTGGAATATACAGGCTGTGTTATCTGGAATATACAGGCTGTGTTATCCGTTATGTACAGGCTGTGTTATCCGTAATGTACAGGCTGTGTTATCTGTAATGTACAGGCTGTGTTATCCGTTATGTACAGGCTGTGTTATCCGTAATGTACAGGCTGTGTTATCCGTAATGTACAGGCTGTGTTATCCGTTATGTACAGGCTGTGTTATCTGTAATGTACAGGCTGTGTTATCCGGAATGTACAAGATGTGATATCCGGAATGTACAGGCTGTTATCCGGAATGTACAGGCTGTGTTATCTGGAATGTACAGGCTGTGATATCTGGAATGTTCAGGCTGTGATCTCCGAAAAGTATAGGCTGTGTTATCCAGAATGTACAGGCAGTGATATCCGGAATGTACAGGCTGTGTTATCCGGAATGTGCAGGCTGTGTTATCCGGTATGTTGAGGCTGTGATATCCGGAATGTTCAGGCTGTGTTACCCAGAATGTACAGGTTGTGTTATCCGAAATGTAAAGGCTGTGTTATCCGGAATGTACAGGCTGTGTTATCCGGAATGTTCTGGCTGTGTTATCCGGAATGTACAGGCTGTGTTATCTGGAATGTTCAGGCTGTGATATCCGAAATGTATAGGCTGTGTTATCCAGAATGTACAGGCTGTGTTATCTGGAATGTACAGGCTGTGATATCCGATATGTTCAGGCTGTGATATCCGAAATGTATAGGCTGTGTTATCCAGAATGTACAGGCAGTGATATCCGGAATGTACAGGCTGTGTTATCCGGAATGTGCAGGCTGTGTTATCCGGAATGTTGAGGCTGTGATATCCGGAATGTTCAGGCTGTGTTACCCAGAATGTACAGGTTGTGTTATCTGAAATGTAAAGGCTGTGTTATCCGGAATGTACAGGCTGTGTTATCCGGAATGTTCAGGCTGTGTTATCCGGAATGTACAGGCTGTGTTATCTGGAATATACAGGCGGTGTTATCTGGAATATACAGGCTGTGTTATCTGGAATATACTGGCTGTGTTATCCGGAATGTTCAGGCTGTGTTATCCGAAATGTACAGGCTGTGTTATCCGTAATGTACAGGCTGTGTTATCCGTAATGTACAGGCTGTGTTATCCATAATGTACAGGCTGTGTTATCCTGAATGTACAGGCTGTGTTACCCAGAATGTACAGGCTCTGTTATCTGGAATGTACAGGCTGTGTTATCCTGAATGTACAGGCTGTGTTATCCTGAATGTACAGGCTGTGTTACCCAGAATGTACAGGCTCTGTTATCTGGAATGTACAGGCTGTGTTATCTGGATTATACAGGCTGTGTTATCTGTAATGTACAGGCTATGTTACCCGGAATGTACAGGCTGTGTTATCCAAAATGTACAGGCTGTGTTATCTGGAATGTACAGTCTGTGTTATCTGGAATGTACAGGCTGTGTTATCCGGAATATACAGGCGGTGTTATCTGGAATATACAGGCTGTGTTATCTGGAATATACAGGCTGTGTTATCCGAAATGTACAGGCTGTGTTATCCGTAATGTACAGGCTGTGTTATCCAAAATGTACAGGCTGTGTTATCTGGAATGTACAGTCTGTGTTATCTGGAATGTACAGGCTGTGTTATCCGGAATATACAGGCGGTGTTATCTGGAATATACAGGCTGTGTTATCTGGAATATACAGGCTGTGTTATCCGAAATGTACAGGCTGTGTTTTCCGTATTGTACAGGCTGTTATATCCGGAATGTACAGGCAGATGCATCTTTTCCACAAGGGTAGCCCCCTCCTCCAAGAAGCAAGAAGCATGGCGATTCCAGGTGTAAGGAGTAACTAGCCACTGTGGCTACCACGGCTGCACTCCCTGAAGCTTGCCCACCAACAATATCCATATTGCTTCTGCCACCTCCCTCCCTGTGTCCTTCCACAACCACCGGTGCTGGAATGACCTCCGGCACCCTGGCTGGGCTAGTGGATCCTGCAACTGCAGGTGAGTGTATATCCCCCTCAGGTAAAGCAATACTGGCTTCATGTCTTTCCAGATTCTCCTCAAGCACTGTTTTTGATCGACCGTCTGTAACAAGTCCAAAGCTCTAACACCTGGAGAGAATCCTGGGACGGTCCCATGACCGGAACTGTCCTGACCTTCTGTCCATTGTTTGCCTGGTGGCACTAATATAAGTGACAAAGACAACCTGTGATTTATCAGCTTTTGTGTAATGTGCATTAGTCATCACTTGTTTTGAGATCTTGCAATCTACGAATTTCTCTCTATGTAAGAAGACCACGCAGTATTTTAAAACATAGTGCTCAATGATCCCATCGCTGCCACCTGTAAATAAGCCTGCCACGGGAGACAAGGCGATTACACCCTTTATACCGGGATCATAACACTGAGCAAAACAAGGTAATAAAATAAATTTTCATTCATTCACTTAAAATAGGCTAACCACAATGAAACACAGAATATATGAGAATAACACACTTACTGGGGGTCTGAGGCTGAAAACTAGACTTTCCTAGATTAATCAGAACATAAAACAAAGTCTTTGGTTGACCGGGACTTGTCCCGAAATGTCCTGGAACTCAAATCGGCATGATTTTCCTGGCGCCACCGCTGTATCCGCTCCGGAGGACTTGAAATAACTTGACCGCGACTTAGCTCCAAACATCCTGGAACTATTTTCAGCTTGAAATTCCAGCCTCGACCAATTCTCATAATTTGGCCACAAAAAGTGGGACTTACAAAATTTCTCGACCTGAAATTTCTGAAGCCATCTCGCTGCTATTTCTCCTTCAGCATCTTTTGATACATTCAAATTTGCCGCTGTTGTTCTGGCACTTAGAATCTGCTCTCTGGATTGTCTGAAGGTTTCTTATAGTATTTCAGAGTTCTTACATGAAATACTACAGTCAATCCGAGCGTGGGAAAATTCCTACCAGCCAATCAGAGCGCTGCCAGTCTACTGAAGCCGAGCAAGCATGGATTCAGAATCTGACAAAGGCATGCGCCACCTGGCACCTTTGCCACTTGTCATGCAGAAGCCACCCGCTGAGTTGGGCTCTTTAAAGTCTGGGTTGGGGCAAATTCTGGTCATATTACTTCCATTCACCCCAGGATGTGAAAACCTCCGTTACCCAAATGGATTTCACACTTGGCAACCTCTGAAGCCTTCATGTCCGGAACCTGAGCAGACTTAATGACACCAAGCTTGGTAGACAAATGGAGTCTCGGAACCCTGGACCTGGAAGTCCCAGCTCATATACCGTGCACAAGCGTATAAACACTTTAGACACACTGTTTAATAAAATATTTACTTTATACTTTTCTAAATCATGGTTATGGGGAATAGAATAAGAATTCTACACTTTTATTCCTACTAGCCATATTCCCTACACACTATACCAGACTTAGACTTTGAAACTCCTTGCAAACTTATGTATTTTTGGAGTAATCCCAGAACCCCTTACCGGGTTCTGGGTGACCTGGTCATTAACTAGGCATCCCCTCTAGGGATCCCCACCGGCTGCTGTATGCGCAAGCAGCAGCTGATGAGAGTGGCGCTGGTCCGACATACACGTGAGGCAACCGGTATCCACAAGGGCGGACTTCGTACAATGTACATTGCATGGGGGCTAAATGTGAGGGGTAATTTCTGTGAATATACCCACTAAACTATTTACATGAATACCCTGCACGTAATCCGTTTTCTCTTATGTGCATACCTCTGTTTATGTATTCATCTTGGAGCCGATAGGAGATCCAAACTGATAATCACAGCAATCAAATATCCCATCAACGGAGAAGGGGCGACCCCGGAGGGGCACACTGCTGGTGTTATCGTGTGACAGTGTGAGTGTTCACTTTATAGGGGTCACTATCACATTTATTCTAATACAGTGTTGCACTATGTATTTTTTTATTTTTTCACATTTTTCACATTTTTAATGGTTCCTGAGCTCCTTGCTTTTGTCTACAACTGAACCTTTAAAGAATCCAACAGCGGATATTTCCGGTGACGCCCTCCGGCATGGCTGCTTGCTGAGAGAGCTCCGGGGACCTTCATTAATAAAAGCAATCGCTGATCACTCTACCCTGAACTTTCCTGGCTCACCTGACCACCAACAGTCAGAGGAACAAGGGAAGCATGCAGGCAAGAGTCAAAAGACCGACAACTCAAGGCGTAGCGAAATACTTTCCCCCTGCACACAAAAGTCCCAAGACGAGGATGCAAGATGGTGCTGGACCACGCGGCCCACCCGTTGAAGCGAACAGGCCCCAGCAGCCAGGGGGAGACGCAATCCCAGAAGACCCGCTCTCCCGCTCCTATATGGAGGAGCTGATGACCAATATGCATGCCAAGCTGCACACCTCGCTGCAGGATGATCTAAAGGCGGTCGTTTCAGAGCTGAAACGAGAAATCTCGGGCCTAGCAGATCGGACAGCCGAGATTGAGCTCAAGCAGGGGGAAGACCGCCAGAGGCTGATGGAGGCAGAGGACGAAATCTTCCAGCTGGGAGAGGAGGTGGCGGGTCTCAAGGAGGAGATGGAAAATCACGAAAACCGTGACAGGAGGCAGAACCTCCGAATCCGGAACATACCAGAGACAATACTCCCGGACCTCCTGAGGCCCTACCTCATCAAATTAATCACTGAAGTTTGCGGGGAAACTAACCAAAGCAATATGGAAATCGATCGGGCGCACAGGGCCCTCGGGCCTAGATCAGCAGATCCCAATAGACGGCGCGATATCATCGTTCGATTCCATAGTTATTCTATGAAAGAGAAAATACTAAATGCCTGCCGAGCACTGGGCACTGTTGTCTTCCAAGACGAGGTCTTACAAGTCTTCAGTGACCTCTCAAAATCTACCGTCATCAAAAGAAAAGAAATCAAGAATGGGATCAAATATCGCTGGGGATTTCCATTTAAACTAATAGTCTCCAAAAATGGAAAATTTCTGGCCCTGAGGAGACCGAAGGAGATGCCCGGATTTGCCAGAGCCCTGGACCTCTCCCCCCGCCCTCGTGGTCGGAGACGGAGCACCCAGCGAGAGGCGCCGAGGAGGAAGATAGATCTATACGCTCCTCGCAGAGAATAGCGGCGCAGACCCAAAACAAGAACAAGTTAGACGCCCAAACCGAATTCTGCCGGCCGGCAGATGTTACCCCCAATTGGCCATTACCCCACTCCTTAACCACTCCGCAGCCCAGAACCCCCTTCATGAGAGACACTCGGGAACCTCCAGAGGGACTCCCTGCATCGTCGGGTCTAACCCCCACCATACCGCATGAAGATCGGAACAGACGACCGTCCGCACGAAGATCTTCTTATCACCAGAGCACCGATCCCCAACAGCTGCCGAGATGACGGGACATCTCCCAACTCTCCACACCTTTAAAGAATCCACCAGGAGGGTTCCACGTGGGTTGGAGCGTACAAGGAACCAGCCAACTGTATCACTGATTTTTTACTCACGATCATTTATTCAGTTGGTTTATTCACCTATCATCACTTATTTTATTAATTCTTCACTATATTGTATATATTACATTTTATATGCTCATATGTAGTTTGTTTACAAGAGCACCGGGTGATTTTTGTTTTCCTTTTCATACACAGTGGGCGTAGTGACGCGGTGACGTCACGTCACGTGGTGCTTCTGAATCAGTTACTGCCGATGCCAATGCAGCTTGTTTACCGTGGTTGGAATGTTAAAAAGGCTACACAATAGCTAAGTATCATGTTACCATCTAACAGAGTGTCTTGTTGCTAGCTAACAGTTACAATGTGCATCATATTGCTTTCACTAGAGATAGGTTTTCCCGAGTAATATTTGACAGCGATGTTGGAGCTGTTCTGTTACTTGTTTAACAGCGTTCATATGCTAGTCTAGCTACATAGGGATTTCCCAATTATATGTGTGCAACTCTATCTCTGTGTATATATCTATTATCGTGATGTCAATAGCATATTGCTCCTAAAGGCTATGGAATATGTTGCAATATGATTTATTTCCATATAAATTGTGTATTTTGGCTATGATATGGGCATTGGCATCTAAAAAGTATTCTATTGGTTTTTAGACTTTATCATCAATTAGCTGTAGGTACAATTCTCAATTGATATATGTGTATATATACCCTACAGTTTTGAAGTAATATCTACCATTGTTATTAGTCAAGGTAACCACAATCAGTAAAGTTAGCACCACGTGTCAATTTTAATTTCATTTTATTTTTCACCTAGGTTTTTTCACTTTATATAATCACTAAAAATTAAAACATTATTAGTGTGGTGTGCACCACAAATGTACCTTCTGTGGATGATTTTGTGATTTATTCACAATTTTCATTCAATTGTTTTTCTGTTCATATTAAGGACCACACATCTACCCTCCATGCAGAAGAGGCGTGGGACATTGGTTCTTGGTTCCGTTGTATTTTTACATCAATGACCAGCACTCTTGCTTATGGTGCGACTCTCCTGATTGGAGGACTTGTACTTTGTATGGCTATACTGCTACTGATTAAATGTTGTATGAAATGTTTTGTACGGATGTCAACAAAAACCCTCAACTCTGCGAATCTTCTCACTCTGCCACCACGCCATGGCTCTGAGGACACTCCCTTCTACCATGATTTCAACGAACCTCCACTGGACAAGGACATTTAGAAAATATAGGCTGACATATTAACAGACCAAGGACAAATACTTTCTAATCCCTAGGGATAAAGAATGAGGAAGGGGGCCCCTGAAAAATGTGTGTGACTGTCCCTTTAAGAATGAGTACACAAATCTCCTGTTTTGTAGCTTCTTTGTTAATTTTTTTTTTATTCCTGAACGTTACTTCCATTTTTGCACCCGGACTTGGCATCAAAAGTGTTGTTCACAGTATTGTTCTTCAGATGACCTTCACTTACCTCCTATCAGACACTAGCGTGCGTCATACTGTAGATGTACCACTCTATCCAATCCAATGTTATCAAATGTATGCCACGCCCATGTAAGAGACACAATATATTGTTTTGCCATTCCTTTGTTAAGTCATGTGTGTACATACTCCCTGAGTATTGCTCACATCTTACTATAGTAACTCCAGCTGAAGAATTACTCCGGTGTCTGTGAGTATAGATTTTCCTAAAATATTTTTGAACACCCTGTGTCTCACTCTTACTCCTTCTTTTCCTCCCTCACTCCCTTGCCCCTTCTCTTATACCTCCCCCTCTCCTCTCACTCCCCCCCTCTTACAATTTCCTCACTCATTCCCTCACACAACACCCCCATAAAATACATACCAACCCCCCCCCATTTCAAAAAACCTTCCCACCCCCTCCAATTACATTAAAAAAATCCCCATTCCCCAAAAATGTACAAACCCACTAGCCCCCCAATATATACAAACCCCCCACCCCCCAAATACATACCAAACCCCAAATACATACCAAACCCCACAAATACACATACAGTACCAAACCACCCACCCCATTCAATTACTACCAACCTCCCACCTCCCAACATAAATACCTAACCTGCACCCACCAAATACATATAAAAAAAAAACAAATACATATAAACCCCTTTCCCATCCCCCAAATACATATATAAAGAAAACACCCCAAAAATACAATAAATAAACCCACCACCAAATACATATTTAAAAAAAATAAAAACCCATAAACATATACAGGTATATGTATTTGGTGTTGTTTATATGTATATATGTATTTATTAGATAAGTTATGGTGTGTTAAAAGGTGCCAAAAAAACCTCCACCATATAGCATATAGCAAATAAAAATATCACTTGTGGGCACAATGTCTTAGACAGGTCTGCAACCCTGCTTTTCCCCATTATTACCTATCTTACAGTGCTTCCACTGTGGTAAGGGATTCTGGGAAATGACATGCAAATGAGCACACAGTGTCACCTTTTGCCTCAAATTCATTTTTACTTGGAATCCTTATAAGGTAATGCTCGTTGCCTTACACAAAGTTCAGCACAGAATGGGTTACAATGAATAGCAAGTAAACCTAATCACAGAAAGATGTTTCAACGTTGTGGGTCTCATCAGTGTGAGGCCGGTTGTATTGGCTTCGAAATATTAAGGCTGGGTAGCGAGCAATGCTGTGCCTGACCTCCTAGGTTAAACTAGGAAGGGGGGCACAGTGGAGAAGGTTGAGATAGGGTCCGAGCTCAGTGAGCGGCAGAGGGTACAGGTGAGGGCTATGCTAGAGTAGTATAGGGTTCTGTTCACGGACAAGCCGGGCAGAACACATATCACAGATCACCCAGTGCTCACATGTGAGCTGAGACCTCTATATAAGCATGCCTATCAGGTATCAGCAGTATAAAGATGGAGGAAGAGGAGATGCTGGCCCTAGAGGTAATTGTACCATCCCAGAACCCTTGGGCTTGTCCGGAATTCCCAGTACCTAAGCAGGACAGGACCACCCGGTTCTGTGTGGACTACCGACAGCTCAACGCAGGGACGGTGTCAGATGCTTATCCCATGCCCGCATGGATGAGCTGTTAGATGAGCTCGCGGGGGCAAAGTAGCTGATCATTATGGATCTGAGCAAAGGGTATTAGCAGATCCCGCTGACACAGGAGGCTGTGGAGAAGTCAGCCTTCATTACTCCAAGTGGCCTCTATGAATTTTAATGATGCCATTTGGGATGAAGAATGCTCCGGCTACCTTCCAACGCCTGGTCAATAGGTTATTGGAAGGGATGCAGGGTTTCGTAAGGGCATACCTGGATGATATAGCGGTGTTTAGCGGGATGTGGGACAGTCACCTAGTTCATGTAGCAGCGGTGCTGAACAGAATTAGGGAGGCAGGGCTCACATTGAAACCCACCAAGTGTTTAGTGGGTATGCAGAGGTACTCTACATAGGGCACAGGGTGGGCGGAGGGCATCTCAAGCCTGAACCAGCTAAGGTTGAGGCTGTAGTGCAGTTGAGAGTCCCCAAGACTAACAAGCAGGTTACGGCTTTTTTAGGCACCGCTGGCTGTTATAGGAGGTTTGTCCCACAGTACAGCGCCGTGGCCAAACCCTTTACAGATCTGACACAGAAGCGACTCCCAGTTTTGGTAGCCTGGTCTCCTGCCTGTGAAACAGCGTTTCAGGCACTCAAGGCAGCCCTAGCAACACACCCATCCCAGCCCCTGACTATTCCAAAAGATTTTTGGTGCAGATCGATGCCTCCGATTACGGTATCGGTGCTCTACTCAGTAAAGTTGGGGAGGAGGGGGGAGAGCATCCTGGGGTGTACCTGAGCAGAAAGTTACTGCCCAGGGAGGTGGCTCACGCCACCTTTGAGAAAGAATGTTTGGCCATTGTGTGGGCTCTGAGGAAGCTGCAGCCCTGTTTCTATGGCCGGCATTCACAGTGATCACTGATCACAATCCCTCAAGTTGGTTGCAAAGGGTGTCTGGGGAAAATGGCAAGCTCCTTCGCTGGAGTCTTGACCTGCAAGAATTTGACTTTACCATCCAGGATAAGAAAGGCAGTGAGCACAGCAATGCCAATGGACTTTCCTGCCAGGACAGTCCCCACGAACTAATATCCTCAAGACACAGGTCAGTTAAACCGCCGGACGAGGCGATCGTAACACAGCCTGCAATTTGAGTAGGGGAGGTGTGACGGTGGAAGGGTTAACCAGGCTTTATAATAAAGGTCAAGCCCACTTGGTTAACCCTGACCCATGTGTTAGGGTCTTAAAATGTCAGCTCTGGGACCAAGATGTCGAAAATGTATTACTGCAACTTTGTACTAATTTTGCAACAATAGAGAATTATGTGAGTTTTGCCTTTACTGGGATGCTGGGATCAAGGTAATTGGGTACGGAGGGGTTAAAAGATATCTGCAGGGATACACAAAGTCCTTAGTATAGCAGGGGCTCCCCAGCATAGCAGAGGTACCCACATACATGCTCAGGTATCCTGAACCTAGTTTAGGGGTTCAGGGTCTGGTCCACGTAGGTTATAATCTGAGCAGGTTTTAGTGTCTAAAAGTTTTAAAAGTATTTTTCTCATGTGTGCCAGGAATGAGGCTAGTGAATGTGTACACTCATTCCATCCCTGACACCAGGATAGGGACTCATAACTGTTAGCACACAGAAAACAGGACATCATATATATTATTAAATGGTTATAGTTTAATGTGTATATATATATATTGATAACCTGTATATGAACTGAGGGCTTTGTAAGTCGTGGATTCCCGGAAAACACAGCTGGTGACCAAGTGTGGTGCCTCTGTGTCTGTCTCTGGAGTCTGCCTCTGGAGTCTTTACTTGAAAGGCTCAGGGATGCCAATGTGTTAGAACAGGAGGGGCACTGCAGTTATGCTTGAGTACCCACGTCCTGGCCTAACACAAGGCTGTCCGATGACCATTTGCCAAAATCCAGACTCTGTGGAGCCTGAGCAGAGGGTAGGCTCAGTATGCAAAGAGGTAGAGGGGCCAGGTTAGCCCGTGCCCCCTTGCTACCTGAGAAAAGGTGCCGCCCTGCCTTACAATCCAGGCAAATTGGTGATTGGCTGGCAGCAGAATTCCCACACTCTGATAGGCTGTTCAGGTTAGTGAATGAAAGCCTGAAAGCTTAAGTGTTTGTCCCCGCATGCTACTGCAGCGCCCGCTGTGGCAGATGCTGCAGGGACGAGAGCCCTCCCCTCAATGGCGCCGGGCCTGCTATGAGGGGGAGCCACAGTGCTGTGGCGAGTGTTTCTCCGGCTCTCAATAGAATTAAGAGCAGGACTCGCGACGGGCGCTAGGCCACGCCCCCGGCGGTTCAGCCAATGAGGGCGAACCTGCCGGGTGACGTCATGGCCGCGCCCCCGTCACTCCCCCGCCACCCCCCCACAGTCTCTCTTCCTGCCGCTCACTGCAGACCGGGGAATCGGCTGCACGCACCGCCAGCCTCGCGGGCGCGCGTGCAGCGGAGGCACTGGGACCTTAGCCTTAGAGAGCCTGCAGCCAATCAGGAGCGCAGATTCCAAGCGCAAAACCAACAGCGGCAAATTCAAAGATGCTCAGAACTGAATAGACACGAGCCGGCTTCGAGGATATTAAAAGCAGAAAAGTTTCTAAGTCCTGCTTTTTAGAACGTAGTGGTCGCAGCAGGCATTGCATGCCAAAAACAGTTCGAGGACTTTTGCGAGTAACAACAGGTCATTGGAAAGGTCATCTTAAGGAATTTCGTTCCGGAATCGGATTTATTCGTTAGCCCCATCCCCAGTAAGTGTGTTCATCTTGAATTGTGTAACTTTATGTGTCTGTCTTTTACGAGAAATAAATTACCATTTATTTTACCATCTTGTTTTGCTCAATCAAATGATCACGGTTATAAAAAGGTGTTGTAGAATCTGGTCTCCCGTGACACCGAGCTCTTCAGGTGAGCCATTGGTGCGGCTCTGGTAGGAAGCGTCTTGCATTGGATACACCTTGAGCACTGCTGACAGTGTCGTTCTACCGACTCGCGCATCCCTGGCGAGAAGAAATGGTCTCTGACCAGTCCAAAGGTCTTCTCCATTCCGAGACGTCCCTGTTTGTCGTGCAACAAGCTCAGTACCATACAGTATGTTGTAGGTTCCTGGGCAGAACCATTTGCCCTCTATCCGGGTAGTTGTGGTATTGTACCACCCGATAGACGAGACCATTATCAATTTCGAACTTGTCCGCTTGTCGCATGAGTATAGCGACCATGTTGCTGAGGTACGCTTCAGAATTTCAGGCTTGTTCTTCTGAACGGCCTGGCGGATAATGCCAGCTACTGGGTCCCGTATCTGGTATTGTACCATGTCCTTCCATCTAATGATCTTGTCGTGAGTGATATTCTTCCCTTCAGGGTCACAGTAAGCGGTGGGGATGGCTTTGGAGTGGCATCCTAAGGAATCCTCAACCCTCAATTCTGAGAAGGCTACTCTTCTATGAAAGCTGCCATGGTACACATAGCTCGCATCCCTGTTCCTGGGATCTCCTCCCGGAGGTCATCATCTGGAGTGGTGCTCAGTCCTGGTCTTCGGAAAAGGGCATCCGCCCGGTTTATATTTCAGGGTGCATTTATAGTTTGAAAGAGCCACCAGCCATCGGTGGTCAGTGGCATCCAACATGGCGGATGTCAATATGTAAGTTGGCGGATTGTTATCCGTCCTCACTTCAAAAGTGACGCCATAGAATTAATCATGGAGTTTGTCAACGATTGCCGATTTGAGAGCGAGAAACTCCAGCTTGTGTACCGTATAATTTTGTTTGCTGTGAGTCAAACTGCGGCTGACATAGGCTACTGGTCGGAGGCTAGCCATTTATTTTTGTTGCAGAACTGCACCTAGGCCATTGAGACTTGCGTCTACATGAGAACGTGGGGCTGTTCTGGGTCGGCATAAGCGAGAACAGGTGCCTCTGTTAAGCTCTTCTTCAGGCCTAAGAAGGCATGCTCGCAGTCGGTCATCCATTTAACATCGAACGGCTGTCTAGCACAGGTAGCTTTTTGCCTTGTGTCCTCGGGGTATATTTTGAGGAGATTGTTGAGACGCTTAGCCTTACTGTAATACCCCTCCTCAAAGCGGCGATAGTAGCCACAGAAGCCAAGGAAAGAGTGTAGCTCCATGAGCTTCTCAGGTCGTGGCCAATTCACCACAACTTCCACTTTGGCTGAATCAGTGACGTACCATCGGCGGACCCAATGTGTTCCAAGTAAGTTACGAAGTGACAGTTTCAGGCCTTCTCGCTCCATACAGTCCAGCACTTTAAACAGCCATTCTTCATGTTCCCCCAAGTTTTTACTAAAGTCAATAATCTCGTCCAGGTATGAGGAATCGCCATCCTTGCAGTCATGGACCGTCTCCTCACCTCACTGGTCCTTCAATAACAGACACTCAAGATGCGCATTTCTCTGGTCCTGTGACGCGCGCACGCGCGAACCCTGCACAGTCTGTTCCGGCATCTATGGCCCCTCACACTGTCAAACAACGTGGACGTTTGGCCAGCCTCCCTGCTGACGCGCGAGTCTAGCCCCACCGCCTGACCTCCGTGACGCTCGTGGGTCGGCGCGCGACTGGATCCAGGAATCAGCGTGAGAGTGACGCGTGCTCTGGAACCCGCCCCCTGGCCTCTGTGACGCGCGCGGGATGGCGCGCGAGCAGTTCCACTCTCAACCCTGATTAGGCAGCATCATAGGGCACACCTGTGTGCACCAGAAGCCAATCGATTCTCACTTCCTGGTTCCGCCCTGGCAGGCTATCGGAGGGTTCTCCTATTTATACCCTTCACTTGCAGCTTATCTTTGCTGAGCATAGTCATTGTGACTCCGTGCCTTGCCACATCCTTGTTCCTGAGACCTTGCCTTGCCTTACCTGCCTGTTAACCTTTTGTTGCCTGAACCCTGCTAGTGACTTGGACTCTGCTTCTCTCCACTCCTGATCCGGCTTGTATGACCATTCTCCTGGCTCCAGTCCTGACCTTGTCTAAATACTCCAACGATCCGATATTCTCCTATCCTGAACCTGGCTACGTACCCGATGATCCGCAACTCTCCACTCCTGAACCTGGCAAGTACCTTAACCATTCTACTATCTGTAATCCTGACCTGGTTTGAATGACTACTCTACATCCTAGGCGCACCCACGTGTCTGTGTGTCAGCGTTACTCAATTCCCTGCCTCAGCACCGTGGTAGCGCTTCGTTTGTGGTGAGCTATGTGTTACATCAGTAAGACCAAGCACTCACAAGGATTCATCTCTCCAATGGATTTCTCCACTAGGCGCTGAAAGGTTGCGGGAGCATCACAGATGCCTTGGGGCATGCATGTAAATTGATAGAAGCCCAGGGGACAGACGAAGGCAGTCTCCCGGTCTTCTGCACTCATCGGTACCTGGTAGTATCCAGATCTCAAGTGTAGAACAATTAACCACTGGCTCCCATTTAGGGCATTGAGAATCTCCTCCATGCGGGGAAGAGTGTACTGTTCGGGCACTGTGCGGTTGTTCAGTGTCCGGTAATCGACACAATCTTACCTACCCATTCTTCTTTCTTACCACCACGATGGGCGAGGCGTAGGGACTCCAGGACTCGGTCACAATCCCTGCTGTCTCCATCTCTTGTAAGATGTCCCTTACATCATCCACATTCTGAGGGCCGATGCAACGAGAAAATTCTCGGAAGGGTGTAGTGTCAATCAGCCTTATTGTGTGTTGGGCGTTTCGGCTGCAGCCCACAACCATCTCATTTGTGGAAAATACGGACCGGCGTTCTTCCAACTTTGCCGTGAGTCGGTCTTTCCACTAGGCCGGCAGTATTGAGTCTCCGAAGTTTAATGTCAGCCCGGCTTGCTGTTTGGACGCCGCAGCAGCATTCACCTGAGGCCTCTCCTCCATGTGAGTGACGGGGTATATTCGTCCCAATTTTCGGCCCTGATCAAAGGCCATGGGATAGGGCAAAATATTTTGCACAAACACTTTGATTCTTCCAGGAATCTTGGAGGTCCATTCCCGCACTTCAGGTACCAGCTTGTAGCCTCGCTGGGCAACTTCCTCGGGCGTACTCTCCAGGAAAAAGAGATGATCAGCCTCGTCTCGGTCAGGGTAACAGTACAGCGCGGCCATGTGCTTCACTCCCCCTGGTGGGATCCCTGTTAACCCCATCTGTAGGTTGAAGAGATTTCCATGTCTGTCTTGTGTGGATATATTACAATACTCTTCCACAAGGATGGGGTGGATGGTCAGACTATCCAAAGGCAGTTCGCTGGCTTCCTGCATATAGGCCCTGATTACAGCCTGATACATTACTATGTCGGCGTTATTTCCCAGTATGATTGGGGAACTGGGATGCTAAAGGGGCTCGGGGCATCCTAGTGCCTCCACATCCATAGGGTGTGATTTGCCAGTGTTCAATTGAAGTATCTCCAGCCGAACCTTCATTACTCCATCGATGGAGTAATCCTCATTGCTGAGTCCCCTCAGTTTCATGTGCTTCGCCAACGGCAAGCGTCGGTGTTGGAGATATTGGTTGTAGAACTCTCGGTACACAATGGTCACTTGTTACCCAGTGTCCAGCAACGCCGATGAATAGACACCATCCATGATGACGAGTATGATGGCGACGGGTGCTACCCGACTGTAAGCATCCAATGGAGATTTTCCATCGTTGGGGCTTGGTTCGGGAGTGGTTTCGGCCGGGGAGGGTTGGTGTTTCGGCCGTCTGAACCCCACAGATCATTATGTTATGGTGGAAATTCTTAGTTTTTTTTTTCTTTCTAAGGGCATTCCTTGAAGAAGTGACCCTTCAACCACAGCTGTAGCAGATGAAGCCACTGGTGTCAGTGCGGGCCTTGTATGTAGGGGATATTCTCCCTAATGATTTGGACTTGGCAGAAGGTGGCTTGGCTTGAGATTCCTCCTCCATACTATATGGTTCCTTGGCCTTCACAGCATATGGTCCCTTTGGTTCACCCTTGAGGGGTTCTGTCTTCTTTGGGGAAGTAAGCATATATGTGTAAATGATTCAAGCCCCTTTACTAACCCCAAGAGTTTCTCAAAGGTAGGGGCAGGTCCTTGTAGTAGAGAGCACCTGCTCATGATCACTATGTGATGGGTGGGGATTGCTCCTCTAAGGAATTGTTTGTGCCGGTACTCATCCACCATTAAGGCAGGGAGGATGTTGTAGGTTCGTAGCTTCCAGAGAACCAGCTAGATCCGTTGAATAAAGATGGACAGGTCTTCTCCGTCCTTTTGTCTGAGGCCGTAATATCGGGACCACAGTTCGCTCTCATCTTCATCCTTTCCGTAGATACGGACTAGCAGATCCACGATCCGGTGAGCCGAGAGGTCGGCGTCTTGATCTCGTTGCATACTGATCATCGTGCATACTGGAGGTCAGAGGCTCTCCATTATCCTCTGTCGTTTCACTGCTTTGGAGCATGGCCATTCGTCAAGCACCTTGAGGGTGTGTTCCCTCCAGGAAGAGATCTCCCTCTTCTTCTTCTCTTCTCCCACAGGGGTAGGTGTCATCCCAGAGAAAGCTTTTAGTTTCCTGTAATTTTGCGCTTGGGAAGACATAGTTAGGGCTTCCACTAGCTGTGATTGAGTCACACTCAGTATCGAGCCGCCACTTGTTAAGCGACTATCGGTTCCAGGCCCTGGGCTACTGGCCGGTGTAGATCTGTCGGTTAGGGGAAGGTGACTTTGGGAGACTCCCGGCCCAGATGTGGCTCCGTGCAGGGTATTTGAAGTGAACGTACCCGGGATAGGGTACGTCAGTTCTGGCTGGAGTTCTGGTTGCCACATTTATGGTCCTCCATACCCCGAGATTGTAAGGTGCGGTGAGAACCTGGATTGGCGGAGAAACCCTTGTGGAGGGTTCAGGTGGGGAGGTATCATGAGGGAAGGCCATCCCAGGTTAAATAAGCGAACACCCTTGTGGTAAAGTCTATGTCAGGTATATAAACTGAGGGGCATCTTTGGGGCACATCTCTTGCTCGGTGGCCCGCAACACTACACTCCCCTGACAAGCAGGGTCGTACTTTCTGCTGATGATCCTGACATTGCCCATGCCAGGGGATCTTTTTACTTGACCTCGGTCAGTGAACATTGAGGTGAGGGCGGGGCGGGGACCCCTCCCACTGCGACCACGTGTCCCGGAGGTTCTTGGAGCTCTAAGGCCCAGTCAAGGATTCTTTGTTGCAAGGGCATAAACATGGTGAGTCTGATTGGTTCACTAATTTAGAACTGCTGACTAGGCTTCCAGGGCTGAGATCTCAGCAGCGCCTCCAATTGTAGCACTTCCCCCACCCCCTGGAAGATGTGTGACTATGGTATGTATGTGTAGTGTGCAAGACCTGTGGCTCATAGGAGTCCAGAGCCTTCGGTGCTGGGAGCCTGTGGTGTACCTGGATCAATGCTCGTTAGCGCCTCCATCTGTACAGGATTTTATTATGTAGAATAACCCCATTACCAGACCCACATGCAATAAACCACACACTTAGTGAAAAGATAACATCTTTACTGCATGAACTTCTATGAACTATATACATACACCACCATCACCTGGCCAAGCACGCTGTACCCACCAACCCTCTGTCCCCATACCTGAAACGCAGTCCCAAAAGTACTGAAGGGGCCCCTGGGCACCAAAC
The DNA here is from genome assembly GCF_040206685.1 of Ascaphus truei. Classification (NCBI taxonomy): domain Eukaryota; kingdom Metazoa; phylum Chordata; class Amphibia; order Anura; family Ascaphidae; genus Ascaphus; species Ascaphus truei. Next base: position 545,471,727 of record NC_134483.1, read on the forward strand.
CCCCCTGGCATCCACAAGGTAACACCGCACCCAATGAGTGGTACAGTGATGCCCACTAAAGTGTTTGTTGGTGCACTTGCAGAGATAGGTACCTGCCGGGTGATCCCACACCTGGGCGTGCTGTGGAAGATAAGATCCATGGATGTCCTCTGTGAAGCCTCCACCTCTAATTTGGGTGGGTCCCACGTGAATGGTACTACCTTAAGAGTCTCTATGGTCTCAGGTGTCTGGTCCCAGACAACCTGAGGACAGGATATAGCCACGTCCTGCCTTGATCCCTTTGCTATGGTTCTACAGGGCAGTGTCCCTACCTATGGGCCGGTCCCTGCAGCAACCACAAGCTCAGGGGAGTCGGGGCCTAGCTGGGGCCTAACAGGGGGTCTCTGGCCTAGTGCAGGTGCCACAGACACCTGCACATACCTCCTACTCTGATCTTGTCCCAGCTCCAACTGGTGTGGTCCTCGCATGCCAAATGTATCTATATCCCCCTTGCAAGGGAAGCTGCAGCCCTATTGGCTATTCAGGTGCACCTGACTACATGCCCCTATGCATGCTGGAGGCTGCAGTCCCGGCGGAGCATTCTCTGGCTTATGGCCACCCTGCAGCTCCATCTGCACTTGGCGACTGTGCGCAAGATGGCGGCGCCCTGCTACGGGAGCCGCTGGCGACTCAGTCGCCCTGCCTATACCCCCGACAGCCTGGCTCAGCTCCCACACACTGGCACTAGTCGGATGCTCCAGCGCTCCTCCCGCCGGCATCTGAGGTAAGTGACCCTGGGATATATATATATATAGCTAAACCCCCTTATAACGCTGTGCTTGGGGTCCAAAGAATCACATGGCGATATAAGCGGATCGCGATAGAAATAATGTACAATTGAATGCATTGTACACTAAAGTATTTAAGACACCAATAATCGTGTTGCAAAGTATTCATAAATACAAAAATTGGGAGCCGAGCTCGCATCGCGCTATAAGCGGATCCGCGTTGTAACGGATCACCTTATAACGGGGTTGAGCTGTTTAAATATATGTATACACACACACATACATACATACATACACACACACACATACACACATACATACACACATACACACATACATACATACACACATACACACATACATACATACATACACACATACATACAATTATTAACACTCAGGGGGAAAGATTTGTTGAAGTGTGAGGACCGCGATTATACCTCAATCATGCGATAACCGCCAGGGACTGTCGCACTTTAATGGATCTCCCCCAACGACTGACCAGAAACATGGGTCTCCGCATCAATGCTGGTATCAGTATGTATAGGGGGGAGGTTATTGTAAGAGACAATAAGATGAGTAAGGGTGAGAGGGGGGACTACATGGCATATATATATATAGCCACAGTACATATTATGGTGAGGAGAAAAGGAATGTGAAAACGATCCATCAATCCAAGATAAATGAAATGGTTCACATGTTACATATGTTCCTCTTCTCATCTGCTTATTCCTTGTACAATGGGAAGTGCTGAGATGCTGGTCACTGCGGTTCACATTGTAATTGGGGGTCCTGTTACCTGTGACACACACACCTGTGTCCTTCCCATTTGCTGGGTACCCACAACCTAATGATTAACCGCGCCCCTTGGCCATTTCTCACGTAACGTTCCTGGTATCTGATTGGATGAAGCTTATTCACTTCTTGCTATTTAAGGACTGTTTGGGGAGACTGTAAAGCAGAGAAAGTAGGACTGAGCTGAAGCTGCAAAACTGACCATGGACTTCACAACTGCAGCTGTTGTCTTGCTGAGTATACTACAAGTAACAAGAGCAATTAATATTGTGGTAAGTAAACTTCATCTCTATTCTCATATAACCTGTGTTTAGTCTTACTGCAGATTTCATCTAGGGGCAGTGTAGCTAAATTGGGGTCCCTTAAGCAATAATAATTGTATTTCCTTATACAGCGCTGTACATATAATTTTGCAGGTGCCGTGAAACCCTGCACAAAGAGCTTACAATCTAATATTGGGTACCTGGGGCACAGGGCGGGAGAGAGAGTAACTTGTCCACAGACACAAGAAGAGATGACTTTGGGATATGAACAGGGTTCATCTTCTTCAAATGCAGTGTTCTTCTTACTACTAAGATACTCCTCCAGCCCCAATATTACTCCTAAAGCCTGTCAGCGCTGAAAGGGCATGACACGCATTGCAGCTCCTTCCTACACGAAAGCGTTCCCTGCTCCGTCCCCAGAGTGGTTCGCCCATTTCCTGGGACAACAACTGTGGAAAGAGGAGAAAATACACTAAGCTTTGCCTTCCTTGCCAGTTCTGTCTCCCCTGGGCTGACTAGAGCCTCAGGAATGGCTTATTTTGCAGTAATCATTATTTTATTCCAGCCAGATTTGTGACCCAGCTGGGTGTAAGTGTTCATACAGTCAGCGCCCAACTTTACATCTAACCCAGGAGGATGAAGCATCCCGGGAGAGTTATAATGCACGTTGCTGATAATCTCTCCAAGTCAGTTTGCAGGATACGTATAAGGGCCTAGTCTAGTAGCTTCGATAAGTGATTTATTGAGAATTTGGAGCACTTCTTGAATGAGTTTGCATACTGTATGTAGCTATTCAGAAATCTCCAATAACATACCAAACTCGCACGAGAAATGCTTCTTCCCGATCCGTCGCGCTCCCGCACAGACAAACCGTGCGAGAGCTCATAAAATGCTCAAACTCACAGTTTCTGTGAAATTCGAGCTATTCTAGTAGCTCCGAGATACACACCGCGGCTGCAACTCGCAGGGTTTGATATTGCCACCTGATGAAATTGGGACGGGGGATGGGGGACGGGACTGTGCGCAATAGGAACTGGGGGAGAAAAAAAGATTACTATTTGCTTTTACCCCCTGGTCCCCGCTGCTCACACCCCCGGTCCCCGCTGCTCACTCCCCCCGGTCCCCGCTGCTCACACCCCCCTGCATCCCGCTGCTCACTCCCCCCGGTCCCCGCTGCTCACACCCCCCGGATCCCGCTGCTCACTCCCCCCGGTCCCCGCTGCTCACTCCCCCCAGTCCCCGCTGCTCACACCCCCCGGTCCCCGCTGCTCACACCTCCGGTCCCCGCTGCTCACATCCCCCCGGTCCCGCTGCTCATACCCCCCGGGCCCCGCTGCTCACACACCCCCGGTCCCCGCTACTCACACACCCCCGGTCCCCGCTGCTCACACCCCCCGGTCCCCGCTGCTCACACCACCGGTCCCCGCTGCTCACTCCCCTCGGTCCCCGCTGTTCACTCCCCCGAGTCCCGCTGCTCACTCCCCCCTGTCCCGCTGCTCATACCCCCCGGTCCCCGCTTCTCACACCCACCTGTCCCCGCTGCTCACACCCCCCCGGTCCCCGCTGATCACACCCCCCCCCCGGTCCCCGCTGCTCACACCCCCCGGTCCCCGCTGCTCACACCCCCGGTCCCCGCTCTCAGACCCCCCAGTCCCCGCTGCTCACACCCCCCGGTCCCCGCTGCTCACACACCCCGGTCCCCGCTGCTCACACCCCCGTCCCCGCTGCTCACCCCCCCACGGTCCCCGCTGCTTACACCACCCGGTCCCCGCTGCTCACACCCCCCGGTCCCCACTGCTCACACCCCCCGGTCCCCGCTGTTCACACCCCCCGGTCCCCGCTGCTCACACACCCCCGGTCCCCGCTACTCACACACCCCGGTCCCCGCTGCTCACACCCCCCGGTCCCCGCTGCTCACACCACCGGTCCCCGCTGCTCACTCCCCTCGGTCCCCGCTGTTCACTCCCCCGAGTCCCGCTGCTCACTCCCCCCTGTCCCGCTGCTCATACCCCCCGGTCCCCGCTTCTCACACCCACCTGTCCCCGCTGCTCACACCCCCCCGGTCCCCGCTGATCACACCCCCCCCCCGGTCCCCGCTGCTCACACCCCCCGGTCCCCGCTGCTCACACCCCCGGTCCCCGCTCTCAGACCCCCCAGTCCCCGCTGCTCACACCCCCCGGTCCCCGCTGCTCACACACCCCGGTCCCCGCTGCTCACACCCCCGTCCCCGCTGCTCACCCCCCCACGGTCCCCGCTGCTCACACCACCCGGTCCCCGCTGCTCACACCCCCCGGTCCCCACTGCTCACACCCCCCGGTCCCCGCTGTTCACACCCCCCTGCATACCGCTTCTCACACCCCCGGTCCCCGCTGCTCACTCCCCCCCGGTCCCCGCTGTTCACACCTCCGGTCCCCGCTGCTCACACCTCCGGTCCCCGCTGCTCACATCCCCACGGTCCCGCTGCTCACTCCCCCGGGCCCCGCTGCTCACTTCCCCCCTGTCCCCGCTGCTAACTCCCCCCGGTCCCCGCTGCTCACTCCCCTTGGTCCTCGCTGCTCACTCCCCCGAGCCCCGCTGCTCACTCCCCCCCGGTCCCCGCTGCTCACATCCCCCCGGTCCCGCTGCTCACACACCCCGGTCCCCGCTGCTCACACCCCTGTCCCCGCTGCTCACCCCCCCGGTCCCCGCTGCTCACACCCCGCGGTCCCCGCTGATCACACCCCCCGGTCCCCGCTACTCACACCCCCCGGTCCCCGCTGCTCACACACCCCGGTCCCCGCTGCTCACACCCCTGTCCCCGCTGCTCACCCCCCCGGTCCCCGCTGCTCACCCCCCCGGTCCCCGCTGCTCACACCCCCCGGTCCCCGCTGCCCACACACCCCGGTCCCCGCTGCTCACACCTCCCGGTCCCCACTGCTCACACCCCCCGGTCCCCGCTGCTCACACCCCCTGGTCCCCGCTGCTCTCACCCCCCGGTCCCCGCTGCCCACACCTCCCGGTCCCCGCTGCTCACACCACCCCGGTCCCCGCTGCTCACACACCCCGGTCCCCGCTGCTCACACCCCCCCGGTCCCCGCTGCTCACACCTCCCGGTCCCCGCTGCTCACACCCCCCCGGTCCCCGCTGCTCACACCCCCCGGTCCCCGCTGCTCACACCCCCCCGGTCCCCGCTGCTCACACCGCCCCGGTCCCCGCTGCTCACACCTCCCGGTCCCCGCTGCTCACACCCCCCCGGTCCCCGCTGCTCACTCCCCCCGGTCCCCGATGTTCACACCTCCGGTCCCCGCTGCTCACACCTCCGGTCCCCGCTGCTCACATCCCCCCAGTCCCCGCTACTCACTTCCCCCCAGTCCCCGCTGCTAACTCCCCCCGGTCCCCGCTGCTCACAAACCCCCGGTCCCCGCTGCTCACACCTCCGGTCCCCGCTGCTCACACCCCCCGGTCCCCGCTGCTCACTCCCCTTGGTCCCCGCTGCTCACTCCCCCGAGCCCCGCTGCTCACTCCCCCCCGGTCCCCGCTGCTCACATCCCCCCGGTCCCGCTGCTCATACCCCCCGGTCCCCGCTTCTCACACCCCCCGGTCCCCGCTCTCAGACCCCCCAGTCCCCGCTGCTCACACCCCCCGGTCCCCGCTGCTCACACCCCCCGGTCCCCGCTGCTCACACCCCGCGGTCCCCGCTGCTCACACCCCCCGGTCCCCGCTGCTCACACCCCCCGGTCCCCGCTGCTCACACCCCCCGGTCCCCGCTGATCACACCCCCCGGTCCCCGCTGCTCACACCCCCCGGTCCCCGCTGCTCACACACCCCGGTCCCCGCTGCTCACACCCCTGTCCCCGCTGCTCACCCCCCCGGTCCCCGCTGCTCACACCCCCCGGTCCCGCTGCTCACACCCCCCGGTCCCCGCTGCTCACACCCCGCGGTCCCCGCTGCTCACACCCCCCCGGTCCCCGCTGCTCACACACCCCGGTCCCCGCTGCTCACACCTCCCGGTCCCCACTGCTCACACCCCCCGGTCCCCGCTGCTCACACCCCCTGGTCCCCGCTGCTCTCACCCCCCGGTCCCCGCTGCCCACACATCCCGGTCCCCGCTGCTCACACCACCCCGGTCCCCGCTGCTCACACACCCCCGGTCCCCGCTGCTCACACCCCCCGGTCCCCGCTGCTCACACATGATTATCCTGTGACTGTGCAATTATTTGTCAGTGTCCTATGTCTCAGGCAATCACAGGCTGTCACACACAACTTTATTGCAGCCCCTTGTTTTGGGGAGGGGGCGTCTCTGTTGCTTGAGATGCCAAGAGGGACCCTTGCTTCCTGCTCCCTCAGGGTAGGAGGCTGAGCGTGTCACGTGGGGGCGTGGTGTGACGGATCATTCTGTCTGCTGGGGATGATCACACATCGCCCAGCAGACGGAGGCTCGCGCACGTGCACGCAGCCACGCACGTCGCGAAGCCACAAGTGTGCTCCAGCTCTAACCTTAGTGGCCAACCGCTAAGGCAGGGGGGCACAAACATTTTTTCCCTGCACCCCCGGCCAGTGGTCCCCTCACCAGCGTCAGCTCTGGCGCCATTTAATGCCGTGTTGCCATGGCGACGAATGTGAGAAGCCGCCGGAGACAAGGTAAGTGCAGTTTACATACAGTAGGCCCTAGCGCTCCTCCGGCAATTAATTTAAGTGTCTTCGGGAAGCGCGCGGGGCCTCTGTAAACCCTGCGCCCCCCCGCACTCAGTCTCGCGCCCCCTAAGAGTCGCGCCCCCCCAGTTTGCACCTCGCTGCACTAAGGTAATGAAGGAGTTAAATATCTAGTTATCACGGGAGACCGGGGATTTACACCTTTTAAACCGGGATCATTCACTGAGCTAAACAAGGAGGTAAAACAAACTGTAATTTGTTCCTTGGAAACAGACGCACACACAGTGAATTACAATATACAATGGAAAAACACACTTACTGGAGATGCCAAAATCCCTTGACCGGGAGATAGCACCCAACGTCCTGGTTCTCTTTTCGGCGTGTAGTTCTAGCCGCGACCGCTACGTTCTATTCTCAGAACTTGGCCCCCGAAAAGTGGGACCATTATACACAATGTCAGAAATAAAAATATTTCCCAATTTCGTCTGCCCCTCTTTTCTTAGCTTTGACTTAAAAGACGCGCACGTTCAGTTTCAGCGCTCCTAGGCCCTCTTATAAGAAAATGCTTTAAAAGTTGAACGAAATACGCTTAGGTTCAATCCCAGAGTTACTTTTCTAAACACAAAGGGACTTGGACATAAAATCAGCTGGCAACCTTACCGATAGTGGAGACCCCCCAGAACCTCTATACATTGTTCTGCTGATTGGGGCATATACTGGGGGACTCCCATTAACCTAGGGACCCCTGACTGTACCCGGGATACACATATCCCTATGCCCTCATTTACCTTTCTGCTCTGTGCTGAAGCAGGGAAACCTGGCGGTGAGTCGCGAAACTGATTTCCAGGTAGTATTCTGCCCAGAGGTCCGTGTCTTCATGTCTCCGGGAATCTGACCTGATTCCCTGACACATTTTTGGGGTGGCCAGCAGCTCTGGACCCTTTCAAACTAGACACAATCAGACAACACTTTCACCGCAAAACCCCCCTGAAACTCACAGCCTGAAAATCTCCACTGGGTAGCACTCCTGGAAAGGTAAAACACACATACATTCTTTATTACAATACAATGCATGTGCCATGACGAGGTTCAAGAGCTGACACTCTAATCTCCCCAATATGGCTCAGAGGTAACCAGCCGGGCATAAAACCTTTAATTATGGCCTGGTTACCCCATGACTGTCACACTAGTGCCCGATTTATTGTGGGTAGAGGTGGTGGGTGAAGGTTACAGTTGCCTGTGGTGGGTGTTTATGCCTACCGGGTTGATTGCAGGAGAAGTTAACGTCTTCATTAACTTAGCGGTTAATTTCGCTAAGATAATGAAGGGGTTAACCCCTCTTGCTATCCACCCAGTAGGCATAAACACCCACCACAGGCAACTGTAACCTTCACCCACCCCCTCTACCCCCAATAAACATTAAAATACAATACAAGCAGCAATACTAGCCAAGACACGCATTGATTGCTAGTGTGGTTACCTATGCCCTCAATGGGAGAAAAGATAACCCAAATGGCAATGAATAGGCCCCCTAAAACCCACCTCCTCTGCCCCCAACAGCCACTCCCACCCCCCCAAACATACAGCACAGCAGTGGGAAACATCCCTACTATCCAGATCTTGATAATAGTACATTTGTCTGTTAAAAATAAAATATTATCAAGCCAGCATAAAGTAAATTAAAGCTGTACTTACTGCTGCGGCACAGTTTATTCGAGCATTTGCCCGTTCTGTGCCGCAGCAGTAGCCTGGCGCGCGCCCGAGTGTGACGGGCGCACGCCGAAGCAGCGGAAGAGCGCCCTCCGATCGGGGCGCTCTCCCTACCGCTGCCGGGTCCGCCGTGTCCCCCGGAACCCCCTGCCGCTGTCCCGCGATCGCGGGACACCAGGGCTCCCTCGGGGAGCCCCTGGACACGCGTGCAGCGGGCGCACGCTCCCGATGACGCGTGACCGCGCGTCTATGACGCGCGGCACGCCGAGGGGCGGCCACTAGCAAGCCGGGAGATTTCCCGGCTTGCGGTACCGACCACACTTCAATAAAGTGTGTCGGTAGTGTACCCCTACCAGGATGAAGGCCATCTTTGTCTTCCTCCGTGTCCTCTACGTCTTCTGTGGACAGCAACATTAAAATAAAATATTTTTAAAAACTAACTAAGCCCTTAATAACCTTATCGGTTAGTAACCGCTATAGTATTAAGAGGTTAAACCCGTGCCCCCCCCCGATACCCACACGGGAAACCTAAACACCCTCCCTGTTACAACTACCCCCACCCCCTACTCCCCATCACCACACATATGTAGCGGTCATGTAAAATGGCTACAGTCATCTCTCCTGCTGACAGTAAGGCCTGGTAAGTTGTGGGCATGCCAGCAGTAATTATGGAGGTTTGCCCTCACACCCTGGTGGGGTGCCCTGTGTATGGATGGGAGTAGTCACATGCTCTGACTCCATGGTTAGTGATGTCAGAGGTGTGTCAGCTTCCAGAGTGTACATAAGGCACAGCACTGAGTCTAAAGTTAGATCTGCGTCCAGTTCTGCTAAGAGGAGGAGGAGTTCTGGCAGGAGTTCAAGTTCTAGTACTAGCCGGAGTTACTGAGAGTTCTAGTTATGTTACAGTAACTGAAGAGGAGACTGTGTCCAGGGACCTGGCACAGGGCAGTGATCCCTGCGGGGATAGGGAATCCCTATCTAAGGAGAGATACACCTTTTAAAGGGAGGCACTGACTGAACATGAGTGGCTAGATATCTACTGCGAGGGGCAGCTAGCCCACTCAGACAATAAAGATGTTCTCAATCACAAACCCTCTCGTGTACATGTGTGGAGTGAATGTACAGAGAGGAGCACCACGGAGGAGTTCCTCAACAGGATCATCCCCATGCGGACGCAGGGACCCTGATGAGGTGGAGGCGCTGCACTGGAACTAGGTGAGACTCAGCACACTACCTCAGCTGCCTGTCTGGACGTGTCCTCCCCACACACCATCATGCGGGAGACTCAGGAGTCCTGTTGCCAACAGGTGCACCACCAGACACTACCACACTGTAATGGGGGCCGGTTAGACCACAGGGGCCAATGTGAGATTGGGTGGGTCAGGCCGGGCCAGAAACACCGTTACATTTGGAGGTGCTGCTGAGATCAGATCTGTCATCAGGACAGGCTCTAGCTAGGCACACTGGGAAACAGGGAGAGAGTCTGCTGCCACTCTGTGCTGCGTAGGGACGGACCTAGGGGTGGTCAAGGGGCTGACGGGATATTGTCAGTTCGCAGGGACGACCTAGGGGCCTGAAAGGAGTGAGGGGTCTGGAGCCGGGCTATAGCTGACCGAGTCACCTTGAGGTAGTGCTAGTTGGTAGGACGCCAGAAGGGATAGCCTGTTAACTTGGTCAGGAATCCTGGAGAGGGTCTGCGCTAGGCTGACCAAGAGAGGTAGACGCCCCAAGTACTGCATGGCAGAGCCAGAGTACCTAGCCCATTCCAGACACTTACCATAGGGAGCACAGACTGGGAGGAAGGAGTCACAGCAGACACTGAGAGAGTGAGCCTAGCCTGAGGTAGTGCAACATGAGTCCAGCCTAGATCAGGTACACATGTGGTGGTGCATCTGAGCAATCTTTATTGTGCTGATGTGGAGGCTGCCCCGCAGAGCGGAGCCCCATGTACGATAACTGTTACGAGAGAATGGAGGATCCGCGTGGTGCGGAGAACACAAAATGGCGACCAGAGGCTGATGGGGAAGGCACCCGTGGCGTGCGCCCCACTGAAGAGCAAACTGTCGCCGAGTTATCGTTAACCAATCTGCTCTGGAGCGGAGCGAAGGCCGTGGCTGCCCCGTTTTTATCCTGTCTGGGACACCGAGGGGCCACCCTTGAAGAGTGTGAGGAAATTGTAATAATTGGGGGAGAACCCCGCGAGGAGAGCAAACAAACTGACTTTTTGGGCTTAAAAGCCAACCAAAATGGCGGTTCCCGCTTGCTAGGGAAACCGCATGGGACAGTCACAGAGGAAATGGCTGATGCAGAACTTGCCAAGAGCTGGCCGGGAATGGCGCGAACAGCAGAGCCCCGCCCTGATGGGGGGCATGGCGCGAAAGCTATGGCTGCGCCTTCATGGACAGTGACTCACTCGGCCCCTGTGCTGAGTCAACCGCTTAGTCTATGGGACCCTCCCCTGATTTCCACCAGGGGGAGTGACTTTCAACTATGGCCTGTGGGAATGCACCCACTGGGCCCAGGGACTGATATCCAGACGGCGCCACTACAAAAAGTAGTTCCGGCCGCGGAAATGATTTGCAAGAAAGAGGGATATTTTGCACGCAAAGCCGCTGCAAGGAGAAGGCGGGAACTAGCCGCGGGAAAAGAATCCAGCTCTGAGGAGGAAACTGGCGCGAAAATGCAGACCGCGCCCACCAGGACTGAGAGAGGCGCGGCCTTAATTAAGGGGCATGATATTCCCCTGTGGGACCCGCCCATAATTGCAACCCCTGGGGGCGGGTTTCAGCTATGTCAGCGGATGGAGGAGCCGAAGCAGGAAGTGGCTGGCCCAGAAGCTTCTACCGGTCAGTCACGAGGAACCACTGACCTGGAGAGACCCACACTGAAAGTGGTCCCCACAAAGAGAATGGCCTGCCCCTCCGCTGTGGGAACTATGTTCTCCACCCAGCCCTACTCAGTACCCGGCGGGCTACTAGTAGTAAGGGTGGCTAACACCGAGACGGTGGTCGGGCTCTGCCTACAATGCGGGCTGCCCGGAGGCACTGTCAACACGGCGGCACGTTGCCCACATTGCGGGACATTATATCTGTGGCCCATGCCCACATTTATACCCATTCAACCTGCTGACCCCCCGGGGGATACGGCTAAGTGCTCCGCCGACTCCCCTGGCGCACTGTGGCTCAACCGTGCGAGTCCCGGAGAAAGGGGACTGGAGTCGACCAAGTCGGCTGGGTCAGTAGCGACCGAGGCGGTCGGGTCACTCCCCGACCGCGCAGAGACAAGAATTTCGCCACGCTCGGTGACCCCGAGATCCGGGAAGGGAGATTACTCAGATGAGGACCTCTGTGAACTAGCAGTGGCGAAATCGGGATCCCAGAGGGACCCAGGACGGACGACACCCCGTGGGGTGAGTGGCAGCTGTCAGAAAGACAGAACGTCCCCCGCAGATCGGCGAGCCGAGAGACGGAGTCCCTCCGCCTCAGAACGTGGCGGCGACGGACGAGAGACGCCGGCACCCCTGCGGACGGGTAAGAGGAGTCCCTTCACTTACCTTGCCCCAGCAGACGATGTAGGAGCAGAAGGGCCGTGCCAGGCCCGAGGCGCACGTGGAGAGACGGCATCACTTCCGGTGAAGACGACGGCGGAGCTTCCGGATGTCGTCATCGAAGAAGAGATCCGGAATGGGGGTCCAACCCGCGATGACGGTGTTTCCGGTTCCGGGGAGGACATCACTTCCGGTGGCGACAGCGGAACCGCTGGGAACAAAGCAGCGACGCTTCGGCGATCGGGGGAAGGTCCCCGATCACCTCCAAGGCCCAGAAGTTGGATGGGCGATCCGAGGACTGAGGAGGGTGAGATATCCTCATTGGACCAGTCTACGGACAGCCAGGAACGGGTCGTAACCCCGTGGGGTCCTATCACTCGCCCCTATGCCCCATCCCCTGGCCTAAATAAAGCCCCTGCCCCTGTCACCTGTTCCACGGGATCCCCGCCTAGCCTGGAACTCATGGACATACCTTCGGGGGGGGAGGAGAGACGGACTGGGGAAAGACAGCGCAGTGGCGCTACGGAGGGCGACTCTAGGGGAGGGGGAGAGTTGAGAGTGGCCGCGGTAGGCAGGTGGTTGCCCCCTGCAGTTCCTGAACCGGTGAAAAAGGCCCCGGGATCTTCCAGGTGGTTTCTACCGCGATCGGCACGGTCGTCGGGGGTATTTTCTCTGGATGATGATAGAGAGTCAGGGGGGTCAAATAAATTTAGAGAGAACCGTTGGTGGGCCCCACTATTCGAAGGATACTCCGCCTGGATGGACCGCACTCGGTTCCTCATCCGGCGAGAAGATGTAGTGGATTACTGGTGGGCTGTGGGAGAATTCACACCTGAACAAAGGGATAGAGAGTTGCAGGAGCGGTGGCTGCAGATTGAGCATAGGGAGATAGAACCCATGGGTCCTAGCATCCTATCAGACCCCGTGGACCCTGATGAGCCCCTATCATGGGTGTTACCTGGGAGGGCAGGTAAGGCTGACCTGACCAGGATAAGTAGGGCCGAGAGGACCATAATGGCTCGGTATAAATCATCACACGGGTTGGAGTACCCGTATGTCCCTGAGCCTCTTATGGACGAAATAGAGGAAAACAGAGATAGGTTGCTTAGGGAGGCCATTGAAATGCATTTAGTAGGAAGAGGAAGTGCAGTAGTAGGGAAGAAGGCCGAGGAGCGGATAGAGCACTTAGTGCGTGTATGGGGCATTGGCAGAAACATTTATAAACACAGGGTGACATATAGGCCTGAGAGGGGACTGCCTAGGCACTATCACGTCACGGTCATAGACATGGGCGGTAGAGAGGTCAAGAAACCTGACCCGAGTCACTATTTTTAGGGGGTACTAATACATTACGCGGGTTCGTGGCTGCTGGTCGGGGCGGGCTTGGCGGAATGTACTGTAGCCATTTTGTTATGTACCATGGAAATTTGTATGTGAAGTTAACCTAATTATGTGTTGTATTTCAGTGCTTCCTGGAAAAGGGTATACAAATTTAGGTCCCAGCGAGGACGATGGGATTCACCAGGGGGAGAATATAGCGGTCATGTAAAATGGCTACAGTCATCTCTCCTGCTGACAGTAAGGCCTGGTAAGTTGCGGGCATGCCAGCAGTAATTATGGAGGTTTGCCCTCACACCCTGGTGGGGTGCCCTGTGTATGGATGGGAGTAGTCACATGCTCTGACTCCATGGTTAGTGATGTCAGAGGTGTGTCAGCTTCCAGAGTGTACATAAGGCACAGCACTGAGTCTAAAGTTAGATCTGCGTCCAGTTCTGCTAAGAGGAGGAGGAGTTCTGGCAGGAGTTCAAGTTCTAGTACTAGCCGGAGTTACTGAGAGTTCTAGTTATGTTACAGTAACTGAAGAGGAGACTGTGTCCAGGGACCTGGCACAGGGCAGTGATCCCTGCGGGGATAGGGAATCCCTATCTAAGGAGAGATACACCTTTTAAAGGGAGGCACTGACTGAACATGAGTGGCTAGATATCTACTGCGAGGGGCAGCTAGCCCACTCAGACAATAAAGATGTTCTCAATCACAAACCCTCTCGTGTACATGTGTGGAGTGAATGTATAGAGAGGAGCACCACGGAGGAGTTCCTCAACAGGATCATCCCCATGCGGACGCAGGGACCCTGATGAGGTGGAGGCGCTGCACTGGAACTAGGTGAGACTCAGCACACTACCTCAGCTGACTGTCTGGACGGGTCCTCCCCACACACCATCATGCGGGAGACTCAGGAGTCCTGTTGCCAACAGGTGCACCACCAGACACTACCACACTGTAATGGGGGCCGGTTAGACCACAGGGGCCAATGTGAGATTGGGTGGGTCAGGCCGGTTCAGAAACACCGTTACACATACAAATGTGTAAAGGCGCTAGTAGCTAAAAATGGCTAATTGCACGTGTGCCCATTTATTTGCAAAAAAAAGAAATAGACAGTAAAATAACATTGGCATAACAGTACAATAGATTACACTTGCCAATAAACCCATTGATTGTGACTGTGGTAAACCATACCCAATATATGGGCATGGAGTGCTACTGTACAATGCAATGAATGGGCAACCTAAAAAACAACATAGAATCTCCGCAAAGTTTAAATCTCCCGGTCACAAGACGCGGGACAATTAAACAATGCAGGGAGATATCGGCACCCCATACCGGGTCCTGTGACTGTGTTATTAAAATCAAATATAAACAGTGTGATCGCCTGTAAGAGCTGTGCAGGGAGATGTAGCTCTCTCTGTGCAGGGAGGTCGCCTGTAACAGCTGTGCAGGGAGATGCAGCTCTCTCTCGGTGCAGGGAGATCGCCTGTAAGAGCTGTGCAGGGAGATGCAGCTCTCTCTGTGCAGGGAGATCGCCTGTAAGAGCTGTGCATGGAGATGCAGCTCTCTGTGCAGGGGGATCACCTGTAAGAGCTGCGCAGGGAGATGCAGCTATCTCTGTGCATGGAGATCGCCTGTAATTGCTGTGCAGGGAGATGCAGCTCTCTCTGTGCAGGGAGATCGCCTGTAAGAGCTTTGCAGGGAGATGCAGCTCTTTCTGTGCAGGGAGATCGCCTGTAAGAGCTGTGCAGGGAGATGCAGCTCTCTCTGTGCAGGGAGATCGCTTGTAATAGCTGTGCAGGGAGATGCAGCTCTCTCTGTGCAGGGAGATCGTCTGTAAGAGCTGCGCAGGGAGATGAAGCTCTCTCTGTGCAGGGAGATCGCTTGTAATAGCTGTGCAGGGAGATCGCAGTGGCAGGACTTAGAAAAAGAAACAGCCAAAGACACTGCTATCCCGAGCGGTATTGGCATTTTCCTACCTCACGGCTTCTGACTCGCGATAACTCTTTCTGAATACAGTGATAACACAAACGTCAGACTGTGAGGCAGGTAGGGTCATGCCAAAATGTTTGATTTGGCAGTAATAACATTGAAGCTCGTAGAAAAGGCCCCATAGAAGACCCCACATTATGTGATATAAGGATGGGGATATCCAGGGACTTTATGTTTACACATATTTAAATACTTTAATAACAATTACATCTCCAATTGCACTTTCTTTCAGCTCCCTAGTGAGAAGGACAGCACAGGTAAGCAAGTTTCCTTTCCCTATAACTAGTGCTTATTTGAAACACGTACTTTTTTCATTAATGCCTAAGCTTTAGGTTGATGTGACTTATATCCTATAGGGGAGTTGTAAATATGTAACTCCTTCAGTGCTGGTGAGGGCAGCAAAATCAGGTGTCTAAAGAGCTGGAAGGTTGTATACTGTGTTATACCTGTTATCATTATACAGTGCAGCATTTTCATGATACATAGAAGGTAGGGATGATAAAAAAAAATACCCTCAGTCACCTTCATTTTTGTAATAAAATATAAACTGCTATGTACAGTACTGCTAAATATGTGTGTGGGATAGAAGGTACGTTAACATCTTTTATTCGTCCTTTTCTGCAGAGAATGCAGTTCAGACAGGTCCAGTAAATTATGTTCCCAATTTTGTCGGTGATCCTGAGAAAGGTAAATAAGAGAAACCAAATTATGTTTCAACGTTTTTATGTAAAATATGAAGTTGTCCCTTGTTATTAATAAGGATATGGTCAGTAACTGCGGGAGGGTGTGACATTCAGGACCATGTAGTCCCACCAGTGGTTGGGTATACCTCACATTCAACATTTCCTCTGCGAGTTCTTCGAGACAACAGTTCCTGTCCAACAATGTTTGACATTAAATGTAGTCATGTCACTCTATAAAGATATAGACCATATTTCACCATCATCGTAATCTTCAGCCCTCGTTGATCCGCTGCTGGATCATGGATCCCTCACTGACCTTACAGGTGCGGCGGCTGCAAGACTCTCTTCCCCATTTTGCTCCAACATATTAGATATATGTAGCCCTGTTTCCCCCTAAACAAGATGGCTACTGGTGCTGCCTTTACCTTTTGGCTCACAAGGAGCCTGAGCCTCCGCCACGGGGAGCCTGAGGTGCAATAATAACGGTATTGGTGCACGGCCTCCTCCTGAGAGGGATCCCAGCGCAGTGGGAGGAGCCCCTCGCAGGACCAATTAACAATACTAACACACAGGGTAAAATAGCAATAATCTTTACTTGCAACATATATCTTAACCGCTCTATAATAACTAAGAGGTACAACTACCCACACACCTTGCACGGCTGTAACCCACACACCTCGCACGGCTGTAACACACACACCTCGACGGCTGTAACCCACACACCTCGCACGGCTATAAGCACACACCTCGCACGGCTGTAACCCACACACCTCGCACGGCTGCAACCCACACACCTCGCATGGCTGTAACCCACACACCTCGCACGGCTGTAACCCACACACCTTGGACGGCTGTAACCCACACACCTCGCACGGCTGTAACCCATATCCTGTCCCAGCACCGATTGTCTCTTCCTGGTTCAGAGTGTGAAATAGTATCGCCTCCTGCAGGAGATCTGGCCGCAAGATTGGCTCCCTGGTGTCATGTGGTACTCCTGCCCCTAAGCACTATGGGGCTTGTAGTCCCCACAGAGCCTATTCCTATGGGCCACCATGCGCATAGTACACTGCGCATGCGCAACACTCAAAATGGCCACCGCAACTCTTGGCGCTCCCTGCGCTTGCACAACCTTGCCCAAAACTGGCGGCGCCCTGCAGAGAGGGCCGCTGGAGCCTCGGGCGAACCTGTCACCACCCACACTAGCCCCTGCAGCAACAGAGGTAAGGAGTGGATAGGTGCAACACCGGGGGACCAGAGGGGACCTGGCTACATCTATATTATTCAAAGGAGAAATAAGCAAAATATTAGTATAAGTATAAAGATGACATTCTGCATATTATTAGAAATGTCTTTTTTCCATGTGTTTCTTCCTCTGAAGATTGTCTCTGTACGGATCACAGTGGTAACTGTTTGTTCTTGCAGACGCAGAAGAAATAATGAAGATGTTGGGATATGTACTAGTTTTAAAAAACATGGATTCCGGGACCTGGAAACCTGAAGGTACGTCTTCTCCATAGTATCAAAGGCCAATCAAGGTATCCTGACTCAGTCTTTATAGCTATATAGACTAGATTCAAGTATAAAATCTGATGGTGGTAGAAAAGGCTAAGATTTTCCTGATAGCTTTGGTGACAGCCGGAGGAGCGGTGCAGCGAGTAAAGGCTGAGAAGGAGCGGCGCAGCGAGTAAAGGCTGAGAAGGAGCGGCGCAGCGAGTAAAGGCTGAGAAGGAGCGGCGCAGCGAGTAAAGGCTGAGAAGGAGGGGCGCAGCGAGTAAAGGCTGAGAAGGAGCGGCGCAGCGAGTAAAGACTGAGAAGGAGCGGCGCAGCGAGTAAAGGCTGAGAAGGAGCGGCGCAGCGAGTAAAGGCTGAGAAGGAGCGGTGCAGTGAGTAAAGGCTGAGAAGGCGCGGCGCAGCGAGTAAAGGCTGAGAAGGCGCGGCGCAGCGAGTAAAGGCTAATTGAGAAAAAATGGCACTGATGCAATTACAAGCAGACCAAAATTATGACATTTCACCAGCTTGGTCTGATGACTCAAAATACAAAACAATTTGCATATTGTTACGGGAGACCAGGTTATTTACACCTTTTTACCAGGATCACTCATTGAGCAAAACAAGAAAATTCAATAAATTGTAATTTATTCGGCATACATTCACTTACACACAATGATACACAAAATACAGACACAAAGACACACTTACTTTGGGACTGCGGTCGAAAACTAGACTTTCCTAGGTGCAGGGATCTCTATGGGAGAGTTTTATCCTGACCGGGACTTACTGTAGCCTGGAATCTCCTGGAACCCAAATCGGCATAAAGTTCCACACGCCACGCTACGTTCTCTTCTGATGTTAGTCCAAATCTGTAACTAAATATGTAACTCCTTCAGTGCTGGTGAGGGCAGCTAAATCAGGTGTCTAAAGAGCTGGAAGGTTGTATACTGTGTTATACCTGTTATCATTATACTGTGCAGCATTTTCATGTTACATGGAAGGTAGGGATGATAAAAAAAAATACCCTCAGTCACCTTCATTTTTGTAATAGAATATAAACTGCTATGTACTGCTAAATATGTGTGTGGGATAGAAGGTACGTTAACATATTTCTTACTTTTCTGCAGAGAATGCAGTTCAGACAGGTCCGGAAAATTATGTTCCCGATTTTGTCGGTGATCCTGAGAAAGGTAAATAAGAGAAACCAAATTATGTTTCAACGTTTTTATGTAAAATATGAAGTTGTCCCTTGTTATTAATAAGGATATGGTCAGTAACTGCGGGAGGGTGTGACATTCAGGACAATGTAGTCCCACCAGTGGTTGGGTATACCTCACATTCAACATTTCCTCTGCGAGTTCTTCGAGACAACAGTTCCTGTCCAAAAATGTTTGACATTAAATGTAGTCATGTCACTCTATAAAGATATAGACCATATTTCACCATCATCGTAATCTTCAGCCCTCGTTGATCCGCTGCTGGAACATGGATCCCTCACTGACCTTACAGGTGCGGCGGCTGCAAGACTCTCTTCCCCATTTTGCTCCAACATAGTAGATATATGTAGCCCTGTTTCCCCCTAAACAAGATGGCTACTGGTGCTGCCTTTACCTTTTGGCTCACAAGGAGCCTGAGCCTCCGCCATGGGGAGCCTGAGGTGCAATTACAACGGTATTGGTGCAGGGCCTCCTCCTGAGAGGGATCCCAGCTTAGTGGGAGGAGCCCCTCGCAGGATCAATTAACAATACTAACACACAGGGTAAAATTGCAATAATCTTTACTTGCAACATATATCTTAACCGTTCTATAATAACTAAGAGGTACAACTACCCACACACCTCGCACGGGTGTAACCCACACACCTCGCACGGCTGTAACCCACATACCTCGCACGGCTGTAACCCACACACCTCGCACGGCTGTAACCCACACACCTCGCACGGCTGTAACCCACACACCTCGCACGGCTGTAACCCACACACCTCGCACTGCTGTAACCCACACACCTCGCACGGCTGTAACCCACACACCTCGCATGGCTGTAACACACACACCTCGCACGGCTGTAACCCACACACCTTGGACGGCTGTAACCCACACACCTTGGACGGCTGTAACCCACACACCTCGCACGGCTGTAACCCACACACCTCGCACGGCTGTAACCCATATCCTGTCCCAGCACCGACTGTCTCTTCCTGGTTCAGAGTGTGAAATAGTATCGCCTCCTGCAGGAGATCTGGCCGCAAGATTGGCTCCCTGGTGTCATGTGGTACTCCTGCCAATAAGCACTATGGGGCTTGTAGTCCCCACAGAGCCTATTCCTATGGGCCACCACATGCGCATAGTACACTGCGCATGCGCAACACTCAAAATGGCCACCGCAACTCTTGGCACTCCCTGCGCTTGCGCAACCTTGCCCAAAACTGGCGGCGCCCTGCAGAGAGGGCCGCCGGAGCCTCAGGCGAACCTGTCACCACCCACACTAGCCCCTGCAGCAACAGAGGTAAGGAGTGGATAGGTGCAACACCGGGGGACCGGAGGGGACCTGGCTACATCTATATTATTCAAAGGAGAAATAAGCAAAATATTAGTATAAGTATAAAGATGACATTCTGCATATTATTAGAAATGTTTTTTTCCTTGTGTTTCTTCCTCTGAAGATTGTCTCTGTACGGATCACAGTGGTAACTTTTTGTTCTTGCAGACGCAGAAGCAATAATGAAGATGTTGGGATATTTACTAGTTTTAACAAACATGGATCCCGGGACCAGGAAACCTGAAGGTACGTTTTCTCCATAGTATCAAAGGCCAATCAAGGTATCCTGACTCAGTCTTTATAGATATATAGACTAGATGCAGGTATATAATCTGATGGTGGTAGAAAAGGCTAAGATTTTTCCTGATAGCTTTGGTGACAGCCGGAGGAGCGGTGCAGCGAGTAAAGCTGAGAAGGAGCGGCGCAGCGAGTAAAGGCTGAGAAGGAGCGGCGCAGCGAGTAAAGGCTGAGAAGGAGCGGCGCAGCGAGTAAAGGCTGAGAAGGAGCGGCGCAGCGAGTAAAGCTGAGAAGGAGCGGTGCAGCGAGTAAAGGCTGAGAAGGAGCGGCGCAGCGAGTAAAGGCTGAGAAGGAGCGGCGCAGCGAGTAAAGGCTGAGAAGGAGCGGCGCAGCGAGTAAAGGCTGAGAAGGAGGGGCGCAGGGAGTAAAGGCTGAGAAGGAGGGGCGCAGCGAGTAAAGGCTGAGAAGGAGGGGCGCAGCGAGTAAAGGCTGAGAAGGAGCGGCGCAGCGAGTAAAGGCTGAGAAGGAGCGGCGCAGCGAGTAAAGGCTGAGAAGGAGCGGCGCAGCGAGTAAAGGCTGAGAAGGAGCGGCGCAGCGAGTAAAGGCTGAGAAGGAGGGGCGCAGCGAGTAAAGGCTGAGAAGGAGCGGCGCAGCGAGTAAAGGCTGAGAAGGAGCGGCGCAGCGAGTAAAGGCTGAGAAGGAGCGGCGCAGCGAGTAAAGGCTGAGAAGGAGCGGCGCAGCGAGTAAAGGCTGAGAAGGAGCGGCGCAGCGAGTAAAGGCTGAGAAGGAGGGGCGCAGCGAGTAAAGGCTGAGAAGGAGCGGCGCAGCGAGTAAAGGCTGAGAAGGAGCGGCGCAGCGAGTAAAGGCTGAGAAGGAGCGGCGCAGCGAGTAAAGGCTGAGAAGGAGCGGCGCAGCGAGTAAAGGCTGAGAAGGAGCGGCGCAGCGAGTAAAGGCTGAGAAGGAGCGGCGCAGCGAGTAAAGGCTGAGAAGGAGCGGCGCAGCGAGTAAAGGCTGAGAAGGAGCGGCGCAGCGAGTAAAGGCTGAGAAGGAGCGGCGCAGCGAGTAAAGGCTGAGAAGGAGCGGCGCAGCGAGTAAAGGCTGAGAAGGAGCGGCGCAGCGAGTAAAGGCTGAGAAGGAGCGGCGCAGCGAGTAAAGGCTGAGAAGGAGCGGTGCAGCGAGTAAAGGCTGAGAAGGAGCGGCGCAGCGAGTAAAGGCTGAGAAGGAGCGGCGCAGCGAGTAAAGGCTGAGAAGGAGCGGCGCAGCGAGTAAAGGCTGAGAAGGAGCGGCGCAGCGAGTAAAGGCTGAGAAGGAGCGGCGCAGCGAGTAAAGGCTAACTGAGAAAAAATGGCACTGATGCAATTACAAGCAGACCAAAATTATGACATTTCACCAGCTTGGTCTGATCACTCAAAATACAAAACAATTTGCATATTGTCACGGGAGACCAGGTTATTTACACCTTTTTACCAGGATCACTCATGGAGCAAAAAAAGAAAATTGAATAAATTGTAATTTATTCGGCATAAATTCACTTACACACAATGATACACAAAATACAGACACAAAGACACACTTACTTTGGGACTGAGGTCGAAAACTAGACTTTCCTAGGTGCAGGGATCTCTATGGGAGAGTTTTACCCTGACCGGGACTTACTGTAGCCTGGAATCTCCTGGAACCCAAATCGGCATAAAGTTCCACACGCCACCGCTACGTTCTCTTCTGATGTTAGTCCAAATCTGTAACTAAATATGTAACTCCTTCAGTGCTGGTGAGGGCAGCTAAATCAGGTGTCTAAAGAGCTGGAAGGTTGTATACTGTGTTATACCTGTTATCATTATACTGTGCAGCATTTTCATATTACATGGAAGGTAGGGATGATAAAAAAAAAATACCCTCAGTCACCTTCATTTTTGTAATAGAATATAAACTGCTATGTACAGTACTGCTAAATATGTGTGTGGGATAGAAGGTACGTTAACATCTTTTATTCGTCCTTTTCTGCAGAGAATGCAGTTCAGACAGGTCCAGTAAATTATGTTCCCAATTTTGTCGGTGATCCTGAGAAAGGTAAATAAGAGAAACCAAATTATGTTTCAACATTTTTATGTAAAATATGAAGTTGTCCCTTGTTATTAATAAGGATATGGTCAGTAACTGCGGGAGGGTGTGACATTCAGGACCATGTAGTCCCACCAGTGGTTGGGTATACCTCACATTCAACATTTCCTCTGCGAGTTCTTCGAGACAACAGTTCCTGTCCAACAATGTTTGACATTAAATGTAGTCATGTCACTCTATAAAGATATAGACCATATTTCACCATCATCCTAATCTTCAGCCCTCGTTGATCCGCTGCTGGAACATGGATCCCTCACTGACCTTACAGGTGCGGCGGCTGCAAGACTCTCTTCCCCATTTTGCTCCAACATAGTAGATATATGTAGCCCTGTTTCCCCCTAAACAAGATGGCTACTGTTGCTGCCTTTACCTTTTGGCTCACAAGGAGCCTGAGCCTCCGCCACGGGCGGCCTGAGGTGCAATAATAACGGTATTGGTGCAGGGCCTCCTCCTGAGAGGGATCCGAGCTTAGTGGGAGGAGCCCCTCGCAGGACCAATTAACAATACTAACACACAGGGTAAAATTGCAATAATCTTTACTTGCAACATATATCTTCACCGATCTATAATAACATAGAGGTACAACTACCCACACACCTCGCACGGATGTAACCCACACACCTCGCACGGCTGTAACCCACACACCTCGCATGGCTGTAACCCACACACCTCGCACGGCTGTAACCCACACACCTCGCACGGCTGTAACCCACACACCTCACACTGCTGTAACCCACACACCTCGCACGGCTGTAACCCACAGAACTCGCACGGCTGTAACCCACACACCTCGCACGGCTGTAACCCACACACCTCGCATGGCTGTAACCCACACACCTCGCATGGCTGTAACCCACACACCTCGCACGGCTGTAACCCACACACCTCGCACGGCTGTAACCCACACACCTCGCACGGCTGTAACCCACACACCTTGGACGGTTGTAACCCACACACTTCGCACGGCTGTAACCCATATCCTGTCCCAGCACCGACTGTCTCTTCCTGGTTCAGAGTGTGAAATAGTATCGCCTCCTGCAGGAGATCTGGCCGCAAGATTGGCTCCCTGGTGTCATGTGGTACTCCTGCCCCTAAGCACTATGGGGCTTGTAGTCCCCACAGAGCCTATTCCTATGGGCCACCACATGCGCATAGTACACTGTGCATGCGCAACACTCAAAATGGCCACCGCAACTCTTGGCGCTCCCTGCGCTTGCGCAACCTTGCCCTAAACTGGCGGCGCACTGCAGAGAGGGCCGCCGGAGCCTCAGGCGAACCTGTCACCACCCACACTAGCCCCTGCAGCAACAGAGGTAAGGAGTGGATAGGTGCAACACCGGGGGACCGGAGGGGACCTGGCTACATCTATATTATTCAAAGGAGAAATAAGCAAAATATTAGTATAAGTATAAAGATGACATTCTGCATATTATTAGAAATGTTTTTTTTCCATGTGTTTCTTCCTCTGAATATTGTCTCTGTACGGGTCACAGTGGTAACTGTTTGTTCTTGCAGACGCAGAAGAAATAATGAAGATGTTGGGATATGTACTAGTTTTAAAAAACATGGATCCCGGGACCAGGAAACCTGAAGGTACGTCTTCTCCATAGTATCAAAGGCCAATCAAGGTATCCTGACTCAGTCTTTATAGCTATATAGACTAGATTCAAGTATATAATCTGATGGTGGTAGAAAAGGCTAAGATTTTTCCTGATAGCTTTGGTGACAGCCGGAGGAGCGGTGCAGCGATTAAAGGCTGAGAAGGAGCGGCGCAGCGAGTAAAGGCTGAGAAGGAGCGGCGCAGCGAGTAAAGGCTGAGAAGGAGCGGCGCAGCGAGTAAAGGCTGAGAAGGAGCGGCGCAGCGAGTAAAGTCTGAGAAGGAGCGGCGCAGCGAGTAAAGGCTGAGAAGGAGCGGCGCAGCGAGTAAAGGCTGAGAAGGAGCGGCGCAGCGAGTAAAGGCTGAGAAGGAGCGGCGCAGCGAGTAAAGGCTGAGAAGGAGCGGCGCAGCGAGTAAAGGCTGAGAAGGAGCGGCGCAGCGAGTAAAGGCTGAGAAGGCGCGGCGCAGCGATTAAAGGCTAACTGAGAAAAAATGGCACTGATGCAATTACAAGCAGACCAAAATTATGACATTTCACCAGCTTGGTCTGATGACTCAAAATACAAAACAATTTGCATATTGTCACGGGAGACCAGGTTATTTAGACCTTTTTACCAGTATCACTCATTGAGCAAAACAAGAAAATTGAATAAATTGTAATTTATTCGGCATAAATTTACTTACACACAATGATACACAAAATACAGACACAAAGACACACTTACTTTGGGACTGCGGTTGAAACTAGACTTTCCTAGGTGCAGGGATCTCTATGGGAGAGTTTTACCCTGACCGGGACTTACTGTAGCCTGGAATCTATTGGAACCCAAATCGGCATAAAGTTCCACACGCCACCGCTACGTTCTCTTCTGATGTTAGTCCAAATATCCTGGAACTCAAATCGGCAGTGTCCTCTACGATCGTTTCTGAGAACTTGGGCGCAAAAGTCGGGACCTAGGCTTAGGCGGGCAGGCTTTTCTGGCTCAAAATCGAAGCCGGTTGCTCTGCTATTCGCACAGAAGCAACTTTGAAAAACCCGCCCACGCTCTTACTACCGGGAACCCCGAATCTGATTGGCTCATCGATTCTTATAGTATTCTGAGTTTCATTCACAAAACTGAACAGCCAACCAACGCGTGGGAACTTTCCCAAGAAGCCAATCAGAGCCAAGTCGGCTAGAAAAGCCGGGTCAGCTGGAAATCTGAAATAGCCAAAAGACATATGCAAGTATGAAAAAAGTTTTTAGTGATTTGAGCGCTCCAGCGCTGAATCCTTAAGTGTTAATACGCTTAGTATTATGCGTGGCCAGGTCTCCCTCTGCCCCCCCCCCTCTTACCTCCGCTGTGGCGGTGGGTGCCGGGAGTGTTGCGGAGGTACGCGGCTGTCGGCGGTAGCGTGCACGCACATCGGTGAGTGCGGGGAGGGACCTGAGGCAGTGCCGATGCTCCGGAGTGGCGATCAGGTAACCAAAGTCCCATGGCGGCTACAAGTGCAGGGAGCTGCCATTTTGCGCATGCGCAGATATGCCCTGAGTGCGGCGGCACTGGAGGAGCTTTGCACATGCGCAGGAAAAGCGCAAAACGATGGCCAAGAGGGAAAGGCTCATAGACAGGGACTACATGTCCCATGTGCCTCAGAAACGGACGTATGTACAACTGTACTTGACACGAGTCTATGGGATTCTCCCCATACTTCCTTATGTTAGGGCGAGAAGCCAGCCTGTCAGTGGATGTACATCTGTGATTGTCAACAGACGGGATACACAATGCAACGCACTTCAAATACGTGCAAAGGCTTCAGGAAAACCTGCAACTGGCTTACCAGCAAGCCGAGAAGTCCGCTACTCGACTCAACGCCAACAACAAGAGGCGCTATGACCACACGGTCAGACACCGGGAAATACGTTCTGGAGATGCAGTGCTACGCCGCAGCCTAGGGATTCCCGGGAAACAAACTCGCTGACCGTTGGTTTGATGGTGTATTTGAAGTCGTGTCGCAAATGCCGGGCCTCACGGTCTACCGTATAAAAGACACAGATGGTCTGGTAAGGGTCTGGCACCGCAACCACCTTCTTCTTATTCCACAAGTGGGAGACGGTGAACCAGAGATACCGGCTACACCACTGGACGGTGAGCCGGAACAATTAAATGAAACTATCTCTGATACCATTAATGATCATCTAGAGAGGGTGAAGAGACTGTTAATGAGATGCTAGAGACCCCAGGGGTGGGGGAAAGTGCACTACATATGAATAAGCAGAGGCACAGTGCATGAGGCTAGTGGTATACAATCAATAGAGATAGCAATAGTGATTCTCAAAAGTAAGAAGTCTATAAAGAGACTTATTTACCCTGAAGGTAAGAGTTAGTGGATTGAAACCCACTCCTCAAAACCTCGTTGGGATAGTCCCTGGACTCATATTATCACTAGAGATTCATTTAATAATGTATTTAATGTGTGACAAACGCCCCTCTTTTGTAGCGCTGACGTCTGTCTGGGTTCTTCCCGACACAGTCTTCTAGGGTTAATTACACAACAAAACAGGATCATGCAAAGTATTACGTTGCTTAACTCAGGCTTCTGCCTGCTTTATTTTCATCCAAATAAGGGACTGCAGCTTTAACATGTGTAGGCAGGAGGCACTCAGACATTAACCTTCAGCGGTTTACTCATATCAGTGTTATAGCATTTCACACAGTGTCACTTTTCAGAACCAAACCAAATCAAATAAACAAAATCCTATCCCATTCAGGGATCTAACTACACCGCAGCATCAGCCTCTCTAACTGCTGCTTGGCCAACTAACCTGGTTCCCCAGTTTAAAAGAATGCCCTCTCATTTAGGGTCACTAGATAAAGCATAGTCTTTTAGACAAAGAAAGATAGAATGGCCTAAAAAGGTCAAGTTGTGCGCCTTGCACTACACCAATGGAGATATGGGGAACCAATAAATTGTGAATGTGTGATGACGGAACAAAAACTGCAATAAGAGTGCGGAGGTGGTGCTGGCAGGGATGGGGTTAATGATAAGCAAAGAAAAGAAAGAAAGCTCCCTAATAGCTGCACAAGAGAACACCTATACCTATGTTAAAAATTACTATTTATTAATAAATGATTAAAATATATTTATTGCAGCAAAAAGCTAACGTGAACCAAAGTGATTAAAATAAATTAAAAAACGGAGGAGGTAACTGTATGCCTAATTCAAACTAACAGTGTATGCTAGGAATAACTATTTTAGAATGTCCCACTGCTATATAATTATACTAACAGTGGTAGTTATACCAATACAGTTCTATATAGTTTGAGGACTACACCTAAATGGAGAGTATAGCTTAATGTAGTGTGTGTGCTCAGAATAATATATTTGTTGTACTTGTACTCAGAACCATGACAAATAGGAAAGTAGTCAGAGTGTTGTGCTTCCTTTAGAAGGCTCAGAAACACTCTAACTGAGAGAAGGCAACAGTCCTCTCCGATATAGCCAGCGCACTAGGTGGTGACGCTTAGCCTGCCCAACATATGTTTCACCGTTGTGGCTTCATCTAAAGGAAGCACAACACTCTGACTACTTTCCTATTTGTCATGGTTCTGAGTACAAGACACATACTTTGTGATCTTGAAATAGCTGTTCTGCTAAACATAACAGACCTCTAGGTTCATTTACCTTTGAACCCGTTGGTCTGGTACATATGTGTGTGTATATATCCGTATACTAGCATTAGCTGGCTCAACAAATATATTATTCTGAGCACACACACTACATTAAGCTATACTCTCCATTTAGGTGTAGTCCTCAAACTATATAGAACTGTATTGGTATAACTACCACTGTTAGTATAATTATATAGCAGTGGGACATTCTAAAATAGTTATTCCTAGCATACACTGTTAGTTTGAATTAGGCATACAGTTACCTCCTCTGTTTTTAATTTATTTTAATCACTTTGGTTCACGTTAGCTTTTTGCTGCAATAAATATATTTTAATCATTTATTAATAAATAGTAATTTTTAACATAGGTATAGGTGTTCTCTTGTGCGGCTACTAGGGAGCTTTCTTTCTTTTCTTTGCTTATCATAGTCTTTTAGATACAGCAATAAAGATTTGTTTATCTTATCTGTTTGTGGTGGGAACTCGGTCCCAAGTGTCCAGGCAAATCCTCTGGTACTGTGATACTTGAAGGGGCCGTCCACCCCGAACTGGATGCAGGGGGGCAGCGACACTCCCAGCCCCCAGGCTCTAAGAAGAGAGAGTGAAATGCAAACCTCTCTGCTCTAAATACCTGTGCTAGTGATTAGGAGAGCAGGTGAGGGAGAACTAGACCCATTGTAATCTGTGGTCTGGATTTTCCATCCACCAGCCTGAGTTAATGTGAAGCTGTGGAATGGATAATTTTTAACTATTCCTGCACTTTCTGACCTAAAACGGGGCAGAAAGCTGCCTAACATCTTTGGACTATGTCACAAATGATATACTCACGTTGTGATGTACCTCTGTCCTGCGTCTCCAGTTGAGCTGCCAATAGTTGTATCAGAAAAGACAAAAATAGGATTATGGCGCACAGCCAAGAGAGTGGGTCCCACAAATACTTTGTAAAAATATATTGAGCGTTATTGGTCCATATTTAAAAAACAGAGGTGTTACAAACCTACTACGCGTTTCGTGCGCATTGCACTTTATCAAGGAGTGGTTGATAAAGTGCAACGCGCGCGAAACGCGTAGGTTTGTTACACTACCGGTTTTTTAATATGGATCAATAAGGCTATATATTTTTACAAATTTATTTTTGTGACCCACTCTCTTGGCTGTGCGCCATAATCCTATTTTTGTCTATTACGAGACATGAGCAAGCCTGCCACCTCTCTCCCTGGCTATCTCAATGCCACCCGCTGGGCAGGCTCCACAGGTCTGGCAGAGCAAGGGGTATCCCGGAGTACTGCCATTGATCTCCGGACTTGGTACTCTGCCTTTCCCCGAAGACCAAATGTTATTCACACCTCTAGTCATCCTCTGGCTGCTTTGAACTCCGATGTCCTGCAGACTTACTGGCGCCTATGGGTTTGCTCAGGCAGCCTGTTTGGGCATTGGTTCCGAATGTAAAAAGAATATTACATTAAAGTATATTTTAATACACTTCTGAGTCTCTGGGTACAGGAGACAGAAAAGAAAAAATACTGTAGTTTTATTTTTATCTGCCTTATTCCCCACACACTTTCCCTTGGACTCAGTCTGGACTCTGAGTCCCCTGTGATGGTAGGGGGTAACCAGGCTCTCAAATAAAGGTTAAGCCCGTTTTGGTAACCCCTGATCCGGGTATAAGGGTTCAATAGAGTTAGCTCTTGGGCTCAGTAACATTGTATCCCTTCAATGCATAACATGTAATAAAAGTATGTGTTTTTCGTTTCTGGGCATGCCAGCGAGCAGGGATTTCTAGGATATTATGAATTTCAAGGGGGGGTTTGCGGAGGAATTGTTATCAGAATGTGCCTAGGTAGTTGGGGTCTGGAGTTGTCGGTTCCCCAAAAAATGTACCCGGGAAGCATGCCTGATTCTCGGATACATGTAGGCACATTGTCCTGGCAATATCTCCCCTTGAAAGCTCTTGCTCGACTCACCACTAGGATACCCTGCTTCAGCACAGCCCAGAAAGTAAATGGGGCAAAGGGATGGAAAGTGTCCCAGTAACTATGAGGAGTCCCTAGATTAAGGGGGACAGAAACAGTATTGGATTTTTGGGTGCTCCATCTGTAGATAAGTTTGTGAGGGGACTCTCAGAGTCCAGTAGATAGTGTGTGTGTGGGGAATACAGGCTAGTAGAAATAAAAGTGCAGCTTTCTATTCTATTCCCCATACCTAGAGACTTAGACAGGTATTAAAAGATATTTTATTAATACTGTGATAGTGCTGTATGTATTGTTATGCACTGTATATGAGCTGGGACTTTTGGAACCGATGTTCAAACAGGCTACCAGGGCTACCAAGTTGACCCATTAAGTCTGATGGACATCGGAGATGAAAGGATGCCTGAAGTGTGAAAGCCATTTGGGTAACAGGGAAAGGCTCATGTACCCACGTCCTGGGATCAATGGTAGTCCTCCGGGCTGCCATTTGTCCTACCAGACCTGGAGGAGCCTGACCCAGTGGGTGGCATGACGTAGTCAGGGACAGAGATGGCAAACTTGCGCATGTCCCATGGCAATTTCAGATTTCCTGCATGTCACAGTAACTTGTGATAGGATATAACATACACAAAATCTCTGGGTTGAATTGAACACGACTTAGATATAATAAAGATAGTTTAATCCTTAGATAGGTGAACACACAAGATGATACAAATAACAGACAAAATATAGCACTTACTTAGGGGTTGGGTAATGAAGTAATCAGGTACAGGATTGGCAATTCATACAGCAATCAGGCAACAAGTAGTTGGTAAAATCGAAGACACTGGGCAAAGGACTGACACTGGTTTATATGTGATTTCAGTCCTATACCCTGGCATTGAGTGCAAGACATTGGATGACAATTATCTCCACCCAATCCCTCCTTGCCAGCTAACGTGGGAACATTGTTAGATCATGCCCCCAGTTAGTTGGCACATGCGCACCTCTGGCCCTTGGGGTCTCATTTCTTTAGCCCCACAAAAAAGTCAGTAGATTGTGCAGGGGTTCCCGGCATGTTTAAGACAGGTGGCTGCATGCGCTATTTTGGTAGAAACAGTACAACCTATTGTGCTGCCACACAAACTAACCTTGCATACATCACACCAGGTACTACACGTTCTCAGGAATCTCACTACGTAGCATATGACCGCACAGCGTAGAACAGTGTACGAAACCATCCTCACATCTACCTCAAATCTCACTGTCAAATATTACCCACGACACACTGGTCCAGCTCAAATTCTGACTAATCTGTTACTGCACAACTCTGACATAGACAATGAAGACCATGACTGCCAACAAAACATACACAACACGACGTCAGTAAGGAGCGACTTAGAAAGTATGCCCGTTAAGGAATGAGATGTATTGTTTGTAGATGGTTCATGCTCTAAACCCGCAGATGGAGTATATCTGACAGGATTTGCAGTAGTTAGGTTACCAGACACACCAGTCTGTTCTGGAGCATTACCGTTTGTTTCAGCTCAAGCGGCAGAGTTAGTAGCATTGACAGAAGCATGTAAAGTATCATCACAGAATACGGTAACCATTTACACAGACTCTCGTTATGCATACGGAGTGGTACACGATTTTGGCGTGATATGGAAAAATCGTGGTTTTGGCAGTGCCGATGGTAAGGGCATATCACATGCCACATTGGTAGAGCAGTTACTGGACGCCATGTTGCTACCCAGTAAACTAGCAATTGTTAAATGTAAAGGACATGCTGGAGGAGAGACAGATGAGGCCAAAGGTAATGAGTTGGCTGATTTTTACGCTAAAGAGGCTGCCCAATCACAGATTATGTTTCCAGCCTACAACACACAGCTCAATATGGTAACGACATGCCATCTCCCAGACTATGATCTTAAAATGTTACAGGAACTTGCGGAGGAAAAGGATGTAGAATTATGGGAGGAAAAGGGTTTGAGCAAAGATGAAAATGGGACTTGGACTAAGGGCACAGTGATAGGTTTTCCTAAAATAGCCAGCCCTATTTTAATCTCACATTTTCATGGAATTGGGCATAAGGGAAAGAAAGCGACAAGTGATCAGATTAAGGAATTGTTTTTAGTAAGAGACATTGATCAGGTAGTCGAGACACAATTAGCCAGATGTCTAACATGCATCAGAAACAACACGCAGGGCACACGACCTGCAAAACATGAACATTTACCGCCACCTAGTGGCCCAATGGAGCAAATACAGATTGATTTCACACAAATGCCAACAGCGGCAGGAAAGCTAAAGTACCTACTGGTAATGGTAGATCAATTTAGTGTAGCCCTCTTACCCCCACCCTAAGTGAGATTGAGGTGGGTAGGTGTATCTGACTACTTATCAGTGTGGTGCTGTACCTGTTTTGTAACCAGGAGGGCTGAGCTTCCGCCACGGGGAACCTGGGGCAATACAATACTATGGACAACCACTTACAATAGGTGCAGCGCCTCCACCTGCGATGGCTCCCACCAGAGGGGGAGTGGTTCCTCGCAGGACAATAAATAACCACATACAACGGAATTGATAATGACTAATACCTTTACTACTATGCATAGAATGAATACAACATCAACACATAACAACAGGTGTCCCTCGCTAAGGGCAACCTGACCAGGGCGTCTCGCCGGACGCTAACTTGCCATACAGCAGTAGCCCACACTTTATACATCGCGGCGGACGCTACCACCTTAGGCGCCTCGGCGGACGCTAACACATAGGCGTCACGGCGGACGCTAACCTTATGCGTCACGGCGGACGCTAACCTTCCAAAGAGTGGTCCCACCCTGTGTCCAGTAACCCCAACCCAATGTCTCGCACTCCAAAGTCATATACCAATATGTGTGTGTGACTGCGCAGCCACTATGTCTGGTGATAGGCCTTGTTGGTGCACGTGTGTTTGTGGGTTACCTGCCCGGGCTCCAGCCACGGGTGCTGCTATACCACTGGGGTTGGATCCGCCGGGATATCCTCCTACGCGTGGGGTGAATTCCAGCGTGGATAATATCACCGCAGCTCCACACCGTCTGTACCTTGGTGAGGATCTGTCTGCTGCCCGCAGGCCGCAGTCACTGCTAGCTTGGTCTTCGTGGAGATAGTCCAGCTCCCTCTTAGCAACCGATCAATGTTCGTGGTACACTACTAGCCAATAGATAATGGGGCAGGGTCCCTAACCTAGGGCCTGTCCCTACAATACTCAGCTAGGATGACTCAGGGCTTTTTGGGTCTAGGGGATTGCTGGCCTAGTGCAGAGAGTCACTGACCCCTGCACCCTACCTCCTTCCTCTAGCTGCTTCAGTCACCAACTGCCGTGTGCAAAAACCCCGCGAATTGTATCCATTCCCTGCAAGCAGGGAGCTCCTGCAGCCCTATTGGCTCCCTGGCGTCACATGGGGTGCTGCTGGGGCTCATGGGACTCTTCTCGCGCATGCGCGATCTCCCTGCAGTCCTCCTATGCCCTGCGCATGCGCAATGCATCTCCAATTACTGCGCCCTGCACCGCGAACCTCCGAGACCGCAGCAACGCGATCGTGGCCTTAACGATGGCCCGATCGTGTCCCCGGCAACCGGCCCGCTCGCGTCCCCGGCAACCGGCCCGACCGCGTCCCCGGCAACCGGCCCGCTCGCGTCCCCGGCAACCGGCCGCAACTCCAACATCGCGCGGCTCGCACAACAGAAGGAGGGGGTGAGTGCGCAAGGGGGGGCCTGGCTACATCCTCCCCCTGGTAAAATCCCCAACGTCCTCGCTTGGGTCACAACTCAATGTAACTATATACAGCAGTTATATAATGAAAATGCATTTGACACATGACTTAGCACATGCATGACTCTATACAATATTACACAATTCCGTGAGCATCACAATCACAGATTGGATCTTGCTCCGAGAACACTGCTGAGCCTCATAATGGGGTGCCCCCATTTGATCATAGGTGACCCGAGTTGGAGGGTACCTGACTCTTTGGTTCCGTTGAGCTGTTCTTCTGCAACTCCCTCGGGGGAGTAATAAACACATTCCTAAGGCTCAGCCTCTTCCCTTGAGGGGAGAACTGTCTCTGTACAGTCTCTGTTAGGCACAAAGCTCGGGCTCTGTGGATCCAAAGGCTGGCCTGTTGGTGCCACCTTAGTAGGCATTGGCCTACGTGGCCCTTTACCCGTAGCTCCTCCGGGAGATGCCCCTTCTGTGGAGCAGTCCCTTTGAGAGGGTCCTTCCATAGGATCTTCAGGAGTTTCAGAGTGGGTCTCGTTATTGACAGTCTCTTGACCCAGCTCTGATAAGTCGGGCTCACCGTTGAGCGGTGTAGCCAGTATCTCTGTCTCTTCATCTTCCACTTGTGGAATGGGGAGAAGATGGTTGCGGTGCCACACCTTTACCCGGCCGTCAGTGTCTTTGATGCGATAGACCGGGAGGCCAGGCATCTGGGATTCTATTTCATACACTCCGTCTCTCCATCGATCGGCCAATTTGTGTTTGCCTGGTACGCCCAAGTTCCGAAGCAGCACAGCATCTCCTGGCCGAAGTTCTCGATATCTGACCTTATGGTCGTATCGCCTCTTGTTGTCAGCATTTAGCTTAGTGGTGGATTTCTCTGCCTGCTGGTACGCCTGCTGCAAGCTGTCTTTGAGTCATTGCACGTATTTGATGTGGGTAGCATTATGTATCCCATCCGTTGAGACTCTAAGACGCACATCCACTGGCAATCTCGCCTCTCGCCCAAACATAAGGAAGTATGGGGAGAATCCAGTTGACTCGTGACTGGTGCAATTGTACGCATGCACCAAAGCTTCCACGTGTCGACTCCACTCCGATTTCTGAGCACTCTGTAATGTTCCGAGCATGTCTAGTAAGGTCCGATTAAAACGTTCGGGTAGTGCATCCCCTTCGGGGTGATACGGGGTCGTTTGGGATTTGGCAATGTTCAGCATTTTGAGCATTTTCCTGATCAATGTACTCTCGAAATCCCTTCCTTGGTCAGAGTGAAGGCGGTTGGGAAGGCCGTAATGTACAAAGTACTTTTCCCATAATATCTTCGCCACGGTGATGGCTTTCTGGTCTTTAGTAGGGAAGGCTTGAGCATACCGAGTGTAATGGTCTGTGATGACCAGCACGTTGCATATTCCCCGGCTATCAGGCTCAATACACAGAAAATCCATACATACACGAGGTCCATATGACCAGAACTTTTTAGATGGCCCATGGGGGTGGCTCGGGTAGGTAGGGTCTTGCACTGAATACACCTAGTACAGTGGCGACAGTGATGTTCAACGGCCTCTCGCATCTTGGGCCAGAAAAAGCGATCTCTGACTAACCCAAAAGTCTTGTCTATACCAAGATGTCCATGATCATCATGTAGGGACTTCAACACCAGGTATTGTAAGTTCTTAGGGAGGACTAGTTGTCGCCTTTACGGGTGGTTGTGGTATTGCACCACCCGATAGAGCAAGCAATTGTCTATTTCGAATTTGTCCCATTCCCGCACGAGCAAGGCCACCAAGTCATTGGGCGCGCGTTTCAGAAGGGCTGGGTTCTTCTTTTCAACGGCGTGCCGGATGATACTAACGACCGGATCTCGTATTTGGTAGTCTACCAGATCTTTCCACCGGAACACCTTGTCGTGCGTGAGGTGCATCCCTTTTGGGTCGCAGTAGGCGGCTGGGACGGCCTGCGACTGGCATCCCAAGGAATCAGCCACTCGTAATTCTGAGAAGGCCACTTGGTCATTAACTATGGCGGCAGTTTTACACATAGCCCTCACTCCGGGTCCTGGGAGGTCTTCCCATTCCTCATCATCTGGGGTAGCAAGTAGTCCTGGCCTTCGGGAGAGGGCGTCCGCCCCGATATTCAATGGTCCCGGCTTATACTTCAAGGAGAAGCTGTAGTTGCTGAGGGCGGCCTGCCATCGGTGGCCTGCTGCATCTAATTTGGCCGACGTATTGATGTATGTGAGGGGATTGTTATCCGTCCTAACCTCGAAGGTGACACCGTACAGGTAATCGTGGAGCTTGTCGGTGATAGCCTACTTGAGAGCCAGAAACTCCAACTTGTGGACGGGGTATCTCTGCTCACTGGGTGTCAAGCTGCGGCTGATGTAAGCTACAGGCCGCAGACCCTCCGGGTGCTTCTGGTGCAGGACGGCGCCTAGTCCATTTAGACTGGCATCCACATGCAGGACGTATGGCTGTTCGGGATCCGCATATGCAAGCACGGGCGCTTCGGTCAGACACTTCTTCAGTTTCAGGAAGGCCTGCTCACACTCAGATGTCCATTTGTCACCGAACGGTTGGCGGGCCGATACAGCATTCTTCCCGGTCTCTGAAGGGTATATTTTCAACAGATTGTTCAGGTGTTTAGCCTTGCTCGAGTACCCTTCCACGAAGAGGCGGTAATACCCACAGAACCCCAGGAAGGATCGCAACTCTGTGACGTTCTCTGGGCGAGGCCAGTTAACTACGGCCTCTACCTTGGCAGGGTCGGTGGCGATCCCTTTGGCGGACACTATGTGCCCCACGTAGGTCAACGAGGTATGGCAAAATCGGCACTTGTCTAGGGATAATTTCAAACCTTCATTCCCCAGACGGTCGATCACCTTAAACAATCGCTCTTCGTGCTTTCCAGAGTCCTTCCGAAGACGATGATATCATCCAGGTATACCAGACACTCCCGGGGAATCATGTCCCCGATAGTCTTTTCCATCAACCTTTGGAACGTAGCAGGCGCCCCACATATACCTTGGGGCATACGGGTAAATTGATAGAATCCCAGGGGGCAGACGAAAGCTGTTTTCTCCTGGTCTTCCGCATTCATAGGCACCTGATAGTACCCTGATCGGAGATTGAGCACGCTAAACCAGTGACTTCCATTCAGCGCATTCAGGATCTCTTCAATGCGCGGAAGGTTGTACTGATCCGGGATCGTGCGATTGTTCAGAGTTCGATAGTCGACACACAGCCGTACGGACCCGTTCTTTTTCCGCACCACCACTATGGGCGACGCGTAAGGTCCTCGAGATTCCGTCACAATCCCAGCGGTTTCCATGTCTTGTATGGCGTTCCTCACATCGTCCACATCCCGAGGGGCGATGCGACGAGAACGTTCCCGGAACGGAGTGGCATCACTCATTCGAATGGTATGTTGGGCACTGCGGCTGCACCCCACATCCATCTCGCTCGTGGAGAACACATGTCGTCGTTGAAGCAGCTGGGTGGTCAACCGTTCTTTCCACTCGGTGGACAGCATCGACTCGCCGAAGTTGAAGTCCAGATCGACTACCCGCTCATGCGCGGCCGCCGCCTTCACCTGAGGCGTGGCTCCCACCGGGCTGACCGGATATATGCATCCCAACTTCTGATCGACATCAAATTCCATCGGAAAGGGGGAGAGATTCTGCACATACACGTGGGTTCGAAGAGGGATCTTAGCCGTCCATTCCCTCACTTCGGGTAGTACTCTATACCCTCTATGAACCTCCTCTTCTTCAGGCGCACTCTCCAGCGAGAATAGTTGGTCGTTCTCGTCTCGGTCGGGATAACAACACCAGACGGCCATCTTTTGCACCCCCCTGGTAATATGGTCGTAAGTCCGCGTTGACGATTGTAGAGGTCCCCATGACGCTCCAAGGCATATACCCGGTGGCACTCTTCTCGTAAGATGGGGTCTAGGAGCGAATCGGCCAGCGGCAATTCGTTGGTCTCTTTCAAGTAGGCTCGGATTATAGCTTGTACTATGTCCGCATTGGTTCCCAAGATGATTGGGTACTTGCAATGGTCTTGGGGCTCTGTGCATACCATGGCCGCTACCTGCATGGGGTGCTTCTTGCCGGTGTTCAGTTGGAGTATTTCCAGCTGGACCCTTACAATCCCATCGATGGGGTAGTCTTCATTACTTAACCCCCTAACCTTCATATGTTCGGCCTGCCTCAGGGGGCAGTGTTGAAGGTGCTGGTCATAGAACTTGTGATATATTATGGTTACTTGTGACCCTGTGTCCAATAGGGCTGAAGCGTATATCCCTTCCAGTACCACGGGCACGATGGCCGCAGGGCCCACTTGACTGTAAGCTTCACAGGGTGAGGCGTCATCACTGGGGCCAGCGTCAGAAGGGGCATCCGGGGTTCCAGAATGAGGGAGTTTGGGGTCAGCTTCTGCCATAGGTACACTGCAGACCATTGATCAGGCTGATTTCCCTCTACCGGTAGGGTGTTCCTCTGGATGACTTTCTCTTTCTGGACAGTTACGGAGGACGTGACCCTTCTTACCGCAGTTATAGCATACAACCGGGCGGCTTTCCGGACCACTCGTGGACGGGGAAGGTGGTCGGTCGGGGGGCCTTGGTTTGTACCCCTTGGACGAGGCAGCAGACACTTCCTTCTTTTCCGTAGAGCCCTTTCCTTTGGAGGCAGAGGGGCTCTTAGGTTTAGCGGTTGAGTGTAGCATAACATGAGCCTCCTGTAGTTTCAATTGCCGCAGCAACTCGGTGAACTTATAGGGGCCCCCGTCCATTATCTTGCTGTGGAGCATGTTGGCTATGGGGTGAGTGGGGCTTGATCCCCGCAGATACTGCTTATGGAGTGCTTCATCCATCCCAGAGGCGGGAATCAGCTTACGATTGAGGAGGGTTCCCAAGACCAGCTGTAGGCGGTGAATAAAAGCCGACAAGTCCTCTCCCTCCTTCTGATAAAGATGGAAGTACTTCGTCCAGATCGCTCCTTCGTCTTCTGCTAGCCCGTACGCTTCCAACAGGAACGCCACCATTTCCAACGCCGTCAACTCGGGGTGTTGGTCCCTGTGGATGGTCACAATGGTAGAGGCGGGAGGCCGAAGACATTCCATGATACGCTGCCGCTTTACATTGTCTTTATTTTTAACATTTGAATGATCACATGATAAAGTCACATGAACATTCACAGAAGTACATTTAGGGTGCACATCACAATAAACATTTTTAAATTTTCTAACATTGCTATAGTGAAAACCAAGGTGAAAAGTGATAAATAAAAAGTGAATAAAATATTAAAACACGTTGAGCAGATGGTTTGGACCCAAACAAGACTAATCTTATATTGCACAAGATCACTAACTGCCTGAACTGTAAGCGTTGCCACCAGAATCAGATTCAGAGTTGTCTATTTCTGAAGAAGAAGAATAATTTATGGTTCTTGGTTTGGTTCGGCGGGTTTGTTTATAGCTATAAACTTTATCTTGGCAGTAATCCTGTTTGTCTCTCTGATATTTACGATGCTTTCTTTCTTTAATTTCGTTTTTAAACTTCAAAACATCTTTGTGTAATCTAGATTCTAAATCAATAAACTCAGCTTGAGATTGAAATTTCTCAATTGTTTTCAATTGTAATGTTAAATCATTATCAATTGTTTCCAATTTGGCTTGCTGGGAATCAATTAGAAGTGTGATGAGTTGAGTAGAACAATTTGACAGAATACTTTCCCATTTTTTAATGAATTCAGCATCGGTAATATGATATGCCGGTGCTACATTCATTCGAAGACCTCTTGGGATCATGTTCTCAAATTCATAAGTCTGTAAGCTAGTGACTTCCCACCATATCTGAATCTGTGACCTGAACAGTTTAGATAGATCCCTGAAATAATCCTGAATGTTATCTGGATCAGTGGTGTTTACATATATATGTTCTGTGGTAAATACATTTTTAGCCTCATCCTTCCATGAGTCAGTGTTCCACTTACTGGACATAAACCCAGTCATAATGCGGTAAGTACTTGTTAAGGAGCTAGTGTGTAAGCAGAGAGACTATTAAGTTCCCTCTAAAGAACATCCACAACACAAAGTATTGCACACTGCTCACTATCAAATCCACAATTGAGTACAAATGACAAGTGTTAAATAACACTAAGTGGGGGGCGTGGCCAAGACACCACAGGAGAGAGACGTGCTGCAGCAGAGCTCCGTCCCAAAGGACTAAATAAGGGGGAAAAAGTGAAAAAAATAAATTGAGAAATAACTGCACGGAGGCCAGATTTGCTAGGGGAAGAAGCCCTCTTTGATCGGTGGGACCCGGTTTCTCACGAATTGGAGCTGAGGTCTTGTAAACAGATATTGAAGAAGACGGGCCCAGATGGAGAACAGCTGCTGAGGAGA
Source organism: Ascaphus truei (assembly GCF_040206685.1). Taxonomy (NCBI): domain Eukaryota; kingdom Metazoa; phylum Chordata; class Amphibia; order Anura; family Ascaphidae; genus Ascaphus; species Ascaphus truei. The sequence continues at coordinate 545,511,201 of NC_134483.1, forward strand.
GGTGGGGAGAGGCTCAGCGGAGAGAGTGAGTCTGTCTTTCCCCTGTACTTTACTGTACTTTGCTGCCCGTACAAACTGCTGCCTAACAAAGTAATAAATAAATAAATAAAAACGGGGAGCTGCTGGGATTCCTCGACAGCTGGAGGCTTATCTCCCTCATCTCCCTCTGCGCCTGACACTAACAAGATGGCGACCGGAACCGCGCGGGACTTTTGAATTTCAGCGGTTGAAGAGAAGGGCTTGGTGGAGACAGAGTGAGTGGATCCTTTCCCCACCCCTGTACTTTCCTGCCCGTATATATCGCTGCAGAGCCGCTAGACCCTGTAACCCAGTAACAATTAAATAAATAAATAAACTCCCTCATCTCCCTCTGTGCCCGACATTAACTAAGATGGCCGCTGGAGCCGCGCGGGACTGCTGAAACTGCTGAAACTGCAGCTGAAATTCGGCGGTTAAGAAGAAAGGGCTGACGACTGGGAGAGGCAAAAGAAAGAAGCAAAAAAGTGCCCAGAGAGCAAGAGAGACTCACCTGCACCTAGAGAGTGAATGACAAGTGCTCAGGAGAACTGCAACCTCAGTGTCCCTACAGTAAAAATTTCCAAAATGGCCGCTGGACAAAATTAAAGGAACCCTGCACTCAGTCAAACTAATAAACAAAGACTTTTAAAAAAAAAAAAAAGGGAAAAAGAAAAATAAGTACACAAGCACACAAACACATAAAATAAAATTATCTGACCCATCTAAGAACAATACCAATACTGGCCAGGTGGATCCCCCCCCCCCCCCTGTCAAATGTCCACAACAAACAGACATGAAACCCCAAAGCAAAGAATTAAAAAATACAATATAGGAGGACTTCCGGTAACGATGCCGCACATGGATACATAGATGGAGAGCTCCTGACCCCCTGAAGTCTAATATAACATAATAGAGGTTACTGGACCCCAAAACGCTCCTGAAATATAAATATAAGTAATATAAGTAAATAATAGGAGAAGCACACAAGATATGGCTAATCGCTCGAAGAAACAGGCGCAGCAAAGCGTCTCTAGCTACTTCCCGACAAGTCAGAGACCCGCAGGGAACTGTGGCCTACTCCAAGATGGAGACGCATCAAACTCGCGGGAAGGGCCTAGCGGTGCGACTGACAATGAAGGTGTGAATAGGGAAATAAATAAGGCATATCTTGAAGACTTGTTTACCAGGATGAGACAAGGCTTCCAGGACGATCTCTCTAAAGCAGTGCATACCCTGCAAACTGACATGAATCGCCTCTCACAACGCACAGACACTATTAAAAATAAAGTGGACAATCTGGAACATGCCCAATCATCTGTAGAAGATGAAATTAACAGAATGCAGTTCGAAATACGGGCACTCAATGAACAAGCGGAAGAACAGGAGAACCGCGACCGCAGACAAAACGTTCGGATCAGATATATTCCAGAGACGGTTGACACGGACCTGCTTCGCCCATATCTGCTAGATCTGTTTAAGGATTTGGTCCCAGGCCTTACTCTCGACAAGATGGAGATGGACCGTGCCCACAGAGCTTTGGGGCCAAGGTCTGCAGATCCCAGAAGAACAAGAGATGTCATAGTTAAATTGCACCACTACCTGACAAAGGAGGCGATCCTGAAGGCCAGCAGGGAGAGGGGCACAGTGCAGTTTCAGAACACTAAAATTGAAATATACAGTGACCTCTCAAAAAAAACCATTGACAGACGGAGAGAGCTAAAGCCTTTGACTCAAAAACTAAAAGACAACAACGTAAAATATCGCTGGGGTTTTCCCTTTAAAATTGTGGTAAATAAGGGAGGCAAATTCCATACGCTCTCCTATCCTGAGGACTGCACGCGGTTCCTACGAGGCCTGGGTCTGACGCAAGCTGGAGAAGAGGATGACGCTGGAGATGCGGAGGATACAGAGCGCCAACACCAGCAGTCAAGACCACAGCGAGCATCACAAAGGATCGCCACACAGAGGGCCCCAGCAGAGGAGGAGTAGGGAATCCCCCCCACTCATCTCATCCGCAGTACACATAAGAGGAGCACTTGCCTGGCCTGCTGACATGTGGAGCTCCAAGAAGATGCAGTTAACTTGTTATACATTTTCTTGTTAATGTATTTGCCTTTTAACTAGGTCCATTTTCTTGTTAATGTATTTGCCTTTTAACTAAGTCCAGATGACCACATGACTAATCACAGGGGGTCCGGGGTGTATCCGGGTGTGTCCATGGACGGAGCGTCCCGAGAGGTTCTCAAGGGGCACTATGCCCTACACTCCCCCATCCTTAGAGTGATGGGGGTACCCATGACGGGGCGTACATATCGCCCACTCATTCTCTTTTTCTTTTTCTTCCTTTCTATCACCCCCCCATTATTCCCTACCTACCTCCCCCAGCCCACACTAAACAGAGACAAAACCCAGCTGAGCCGAAAGGAAAGACAAGACATTGAGATTACACAAAGCAACTACGCTGATCACAAGAGGAGCTCCGAAGGCAAGTCCCCCCTCCATCGTGGGAAAATGGAGGGAAAGGTAAGACGCAATACACATGCCAATACCATAAATGTCTCTTAAAACAACACTTAAATTAATATCCTTAAATGTTAGAGGGTTAAATTCAAACATTAAAAGAAAACTTGCCCTCCAAGAGTTCAAAAAAACAAAAGGCGACATACTGTTTTTACAGGAAACGCATTTCAATACTACGACCCCCCCAAACACTTTCCAGAGGGTTTACCCACAGGCGTACTATGCGTCATGCCCCACAAAAAAAAGAGGGGTAGCAGTCTTATTTAAGCATACGGTCAAATTCTTGTTAAAACAAGAGAATGCTGACCCAGAAGGGAGATACATTATTCTCCAAGGTACACTGTCGGGAGTGGATGTCACTCTTGTTAACATTTATGCCCCAAACGAAGGCCAACCCAAATTCTTAAGAGATCTATGTGACCTTATCAACCCCCAAACTCGAACTACATTGTTATTAGCAGGAGATTTAAATATGATAGCAATGCCGGAACTAGATAGAACAAATCCCTCAGGGACTCCACATCCCCGTGTCACGGAAAAGAATGCCAGAGAATTTAGACAGATAATGAAGGAGTTCTCCCTGACAGACATTTGGAGGGCCCAGCACCAGGGGCAGAGGGACTACTCCTATTTCTCTCCCCCACACCAAACCTACTCAAGGATTGATTATTTTCTGGGTACTAAAGACATCTTCCAGGCAACCTCCCAGTCAGACATAGGATCAATATCTTGGTCGGATCACGCCCCGGTCTCGCTGACACTCTCCCTCCCCTTCTATAGAACTAACCAATATAATTGGAAACTGAATGATTCTCTGTTAAACCAAGTAGATGTAGAAATAGAGATTAAACAAAAACTCAGAGAATACTTCACGCTGAATAAGGGCTCTGTAGAGTCACCAGCAATGTTATGGGAAGCCCATAAGGCGACAATCAGAGGGAATATCATCTCCATAGCATCACATAAGAAAAAAATAAAGCAAAAACTCTATAATGAGCTAGTGGAGAAAGTCCAACTTTTGGAGCAGAAACATAAAACTAATCCCTCGAAAAATCTATTCAAATTGCTAGATAAAACTAGATCTGAACTTAAGCAGACCCAAATGGATGAAGTGGAGAGGGCGTTACGGTGGACCAAACAAAAATATTATGATAAAGGTAATAAAGCCGACCGATTACTCGCTTCCAAATTGCGCGGTATGAGAGCTAAATCCCAAATAACAGCTATTTTGACAAAATCAGGTACGAAGACACATTGTGAGACGCAAATAGCGAACGAATTTTCGGACTATTATAACAAACTATATAACCTAAATTTTCCCAAAAATAAATCATCAGATGCAGAGGCTATCTATACATACTTGGAGGCGTGTAAACTTCCGACACTTTCGGAAAGTAACCTCTCAGACCTAAATAAAGAAATCTCTCTAGAAGAATTGATAGATGCAATTGCCCAATTAAAACCCAACAAAACGCCAGGCCCAGATGGATTCTCCAATCAATACTACAAAAAATTTAAGGCGGTCCTGGCCCCGTATCTACTCGATATGTTTAATGCGTTTCTGGAAGGAACAGTCATCCCACCATCTATGTCTAAAGCTAATTTAGCAATCATACCAAAGGAGGGGAGAGACCCACTACAGTGTGGTAACTATCGTCCCATAGCCCTCCTTAATTCGGATCTAAAACTGTGCAGCAAAATTCTGGCAAATAGATTGACCCCCATACTCCCAAGCCTGATACATATAGATCAAGTCGGGTTTATTTCCGGCAGACAGGCCTCAGACAATACTAGAAAAATTATAGATATAATCGACCATGTACATCTCTCATCCACAAAGGCCATCCTGTTGAGCTTGGATGCGGAAAAAGCATTCGACAGGATTAGGTGGGATTTCCTAGACCAAACCCTACTTAAATATGGATTTCAGGGCCCATATCTAGAAGGTGTAAGAGCCCTATACAGATCTCCCACGGCTATAGTGAAACTCCCAGGAGGAGACTCAAACCCTATAAACATAAAGAATGGTACTCGACAGGGATGTCCCTTGTCTCCGCTTCTGTTTGCTCTCTCTATTGAACCCTTGGCAGCAACAATTAGAGACGAAAAAAACATAAATGGAATTGTAATAGGAGAGACAAACTACAAAATATCCCTATTTGCCGACGACATTATCCTAACTATAGCCAACCCCTTGATTTCACTCCCGAATTTACATTCACAACTAGATAAATTTAGCAAAATATCGGGATATAAAATCAACATGGATAAGTCGGAAGCATTGAACCTAACCCTATCGGATTCTGAAATCAAATTATTACACGCAAATTTTAAATATAAGTGGAACTCCACAAAGATCAAATACTTAGGAATCCAAATAACAAGGGAGTATAATACACTATACAAACATAACTATCCACCATTATTTGAGAGGCTAAAAAATGACCTCCAGAGCTGGAACGAATACCAGATATCTTGGTTAGGAAGAATAGCCACAATCAAAATGAATATCCTACCAAGACTCCTGTATTATTTCCAGACTCTTCCTATAGATATTCCAATGCCGGAGCTTAAAAACATACAAAACAGAATTTTCCAATTTATCTGGCAAAATAAAAGACCCAGGGTAGCTAGATCTATTATGCTAGCACCAAAAGATTGCGGAGGCTTGGCAGTCCCGGATATCATTAAATACTATTTGGCGGCCCAACTCAAACAAGCAATAATTTGGAACAATGATCCAGCCACCAGTTGCTGGGTGGGACTTGAGTCTACTTATACAAGACCTCTCTCTCTCCCGGCTGCTATGTGGACCGAGAGGGGAGGAGAGACCTTCTTGGAAACATTAAAACTGGGAGCAATGAAATGTACATGGCGGATATGGTCTAGAAATAAAAATAAATATGGTCTGACAGCCAGTCCAACACTACTAACCCCTATATTCTATAACCCTGAATTCTCCCCAGGCTGGCTTCCACAGAGACTCAATAAATTTAAGACGTTAAAGTTGATGGTAGCTGACGACTTTGTAGATAACGGTATAATTCTACCACTCCAAGCGCTGGAGAAGAAACACAAAATCATAAATATACCAGTGTTTGGTTACCTCCAAATTAAGCATTACCTGCAATCAGTCTCCAAAGATTCGGCATTCAAAGATTTAACAAATTTTGAAAGACTGTGTAGGAAAGGATATTACTGTAAAGGACTGATTTCGGAGATATATCTGGGTCTGGCGCGATCAGCGGGTTGTTCCCAACATAGCTATATGATCAAATGGGCAGAAGATTTGAATACAGAGATCGATAGAGAAGACTGGGAGGACATTTGGGAGGTAGCTGCAAAAACGTCAATCTGTACCACTATCAAAGAGAATATTTATAAAATTCTATTTCATTGGTACCTAACCCCGAGTAGGCTGGCTAAGATCTTCCCCGGGTTCCCGGATTTGTGCTGGAGGGGATGCGGGCAAAAAGGAGATATGGTTCATATTTGGTGGAGTTGCCCAAAAATTCAGATATTCTGGGTCATGATACAAAGATTGATCAGAGAGTACTTGGGGGTGGAGGTTGAGGTGGAACCGCTGACCATGGTGCTGGCCAAACCAATAGATGAATTAGGAACGGCAGAAAGTAAGATGATCACTCATGTACTGACAGCTGCCCGCTGTGCTATTGCGGCTGACTGGAAAAAGGTGAATGCGCCTTCTAGGCAGACTGTCTTACGGAGACTAAGGGAAATAAAGATGATGGAGCTCCTCACAGCACAGTTGAACCAGAAAACTGACAAATTTCACAAAATTTGGGAAATATGGCCAGGAAACTAGGGAAATATATATAAATATATATCATTTATATAAATAAATACAGAAATACCAGACAAATGGGCTCGTCCTACCCCCCCCCCCCCCCTTCCACCCCTCCCACCCTTCTTTTTCTTCTTTTCTACGTTCTTCTCTATCCTTTGTTAAGCTCATGAGAGACGCGTGTTATATCAATTATTTTATTTCAGATGACGAACTGTTAATGCTCTTTGTTGTATGGACAATATATTTGTTATGTCTCTCTAAAACAATAAAAATAAATTGAAAAAAAAAAAAAAAAAAAAAAAAAAAAAAAAATAACACTAAGTGAATGCTACCTATGTACTGAAGTCAATATTTTTAACATTTGAATGATCACATGATAAAGTCACATGAACATTCACAGAAGTACATTTAGGGTGCACATCACAATAAACATTTTTAAATTTTCTAACATTGCTATAGTGAAAACCAAGGTGAAAAGTGATAAATAAAAAGTGAATAAAATATTAAAACACGTTGAGCAGATGGTTTGGACCCAAACAAGACTAATCTTATATTGCACAAGATCACTAACTGCCTGAACTGTAAGCGTTAATCGCTAGATGTGCCTCCTGCCTGATTATAATAATGACAGGTTCAAAACAGTTAGCAAATTATACTCATGTATATAGACAGCAAGAGGAATGTCAACAAACACAAAATGTGTAAGACACTGTATATTACTGCATCCTCAGATCATGAAAGCAGGAAAAAGTGTTAACATTGAATTGCCACTTATTAATGGGATTCCCTTAAGCTAAGGCTATCATATGAACGCTACTTGCTTGCAAGTAGCAGAGCTCCAACATCGCTCTCAACAAGTACTGGGAGTCCCTGTAACTAGTGACAGTAGTAATGTGATAACAGTAGAACAGAGAATCAATACCATAGTAATCTGTGATATAGGCTAATTTGCCGAATGGATGGGGGATTCCCTGTTTCTAAACTGTCATATGAACGTTGCTTGCTTCCAAACAACACAGCTCCAACATCGCTGTCAATATTTACTGGGAGTCCCTGAGGCTAGTGTCAGATAGTTGTTAGCAGTACTAAATTAACATCAGTGCATGATACTTAGCTAGATGCCTCTTGTCCTCTGCTCATGCTGGGACACAGAATTGCCAAAGCTGCCGATGCACTCCTACTAGCTGCTTCCTGCTCGGGATCAGTTGCTCAACGTGGTGTGACGTCACCACGCCACGATGCCCACGCCCTACGCGTTTCTCTCCAGGCGGAGCTTCGTCAGGGGCAGGTGGATGCCGGGACTGAGGACCTGCCGCATTAAATAGCCAGAGACATGTGGATTGAGTGATCAATTAACCTCTTACTGCTACTGGTAATGAGTACCAGAATGCATAGAGTTGCAGCGCAGGTCGTCAGTTATCCGACTGGGGTGACACTATAGCTGATGAACATATAAAGAAATATGATTAAAAGAGATTAGCTTTTATAATTATGCAAGATTATCAAAAATAATATTGAACTTAACCGCGATTTTAATGGTTAACAGTATAATACTGTGACTAAGGTTCGTCGTGCAGCAAACGGTCCACTTATTGGATAGGATGAGGTAAATCAAATGTACACACCAAGGACATCGATATCTACCTATGGATACATATCATTATAGGGATATGGGTGTACTACTGATTTAGGGGGTATTATGTACAGAGGGACTGAAGGGGAATAGAGTAAGTATTGTTTAGCAACATATGGCCTGACAAGACAATAAGGATGGACAGGGCTAAATAAAAGGGGTAAATGTGAAACCCTCATTTAGACCTAATGGATACAATGTTTTTAGGCGATATATCCATTCTGCCTCTCGTTGCAGGAGTCTCCGATCGATGTCACCACTTCTGATGTTATTGATGACCCGGTCTATCCCTATAAACTGGAGGCAACCGGTATCCCCATTGTGTATCGAATTAACATGGCGTGCTACTGGTGTATCAGCTTTGTTTAGAACAGAATTAATGTGTTCTAACACGCGTCTGCGCAGCTCGCGTATTGTTTTCCCAACATATCTATGTCCACAAATGCAAATGATCAAATATATGACATTAAAGCTTTTGCAATTCACAAAGTGTCTTATTTTGAATTGTTTGGTGTTGTCATAACTGTCAAAAGTTTTTGTGGTAAGTATGTGTTTACACGCCTTACAGCTGCCACAGCGAAAACAACCTTTAGGTGGATTGGGTAGCCATGTTTTTGGGGGTATATTTTGATGGTGACTATGTACTAGGTCATCCTTGAGATTTTTAGACCTCCTGCTCGTAATATTAGGAGTGTCATTAAGTACCAGAGCCAGGTCACTGTCAGACTTTAATATATGCCAATGTCTGGAAAATATCTGTTTGACATCATGCCATCTTTGGCTATATGTCCCGATGCATCTTATTACTGTGTCAGCTTCTTTTATTTTAGGAACAAGTAGTGTATCCCTGTCACATTGTAGTGCTCGATTGTATGCCTTGTGTAAATTCTTTGGAGAGTACCCCCTATCCAGGAATCTATTTTCCAGATCTTTGGATTGTATTTTAAAGTCCTGTAGATTAGAGCAGTTGCGTCGTAAGTGCAAATACTGCCCTGTGGGTATCCCTCGGATAAGAGAGATAGGGTGTTGACTCTGAGCCAATAATAAATTATTGGTTGATGTAGTTTTCCTGAACACTGTGGTTTGAATACTGTGGGAGGGATCAATGGTAATACTTAGATCCAAAAACGTGATCTTGCTCTGACTATACTCTGATGTTAAACGTAAGTTTAGAGTATTGATATTTAGACGCTTGATGAAGTCAATTAACATATCTTTGGGACCACTCCAAATTAGGATAATATCGTCTATAAATCTGAGCCATAAATCTATGAACTCAGTAAATATCGCGTTCTCCTCAGTGAATACTGTGGTGGCCTCCCACCAACCCAGGTACAAGTTGGCATAAGTGGGGGCACATGACGTCCCCATCGCTGTGCCCTGGGTCTGGTGGTAGAACAAACCATCAAATAGAAAATAGTTGTGCGTCAACACAAAGGTAAGAAGATTTAGCACAAACTTGTTGTGTTCCCTATAGCCACAATGTCTCGTGGACAAAAAATATTCACATGCTGCCAAACCACTCGTGTGTAGAATACTAGTATATAATAATTCTACATCAAGGGTTACCAACCAGGTGTCATTACCAGTTGTAATCCCATTTAGCCTTAGCAATGTATCCTTTGTGTCTTTGATGTATGACGGTAATGCCAAGACAAAAGGCCTTAATATTTTATCAAGGTACCTGCTGGTGTTCTCTGTCAGGTTATTGTTGCCAGATACTATGGGCCTACCTGGTGGTCTTTCCTGATTTTTGTGGATTTTTGGCAATGTGTAAAATGTGGCTATAGTTGGTGTTTTAATGTGCATGAATTCATACTCTTTTTTACCAATGAGTTTATGGTCCAGGCCATCCCTTAGGAGTGCATAAAGTTCCAATTTGAACATGTTGGTTGGGTCCCTGTCTAAGACTCGATATGTATTTTTGTCTTTTAAGATACGTTTGTTCTCAGTAACGTAATCACTAGTATTCAAAACCACAATGTTACCTCCTTTATCTGAAGGTTTAATTGTTATTTGATGGTTAGTGACCAATTCCTTCAGTGCTTGCTTCTCTCTATTGGTTATATTTCCTTTACGTGAATGGCAAGGTTTCAGTTTTTCCAAATCTTTTGTCACTAAATCTGTGAAGACTTCCACCTGTGGGCATACAGTCATAAGTGGTGTAAATTTACTACGTGGTCTTAAATCTGTAAAGGGACTTCTACAGACATATTCACTTGTTCATTATCACTTAAAAGTGTAACTAGATCTTCCAAGTGAGTGTGCTCTTGTGTAGTGATATTCCTATGTTCCAATTGTTTCCTTTTGTTTTTAATGTGGAATTTGTGCAGTAATAACTTTCTGGAGAAAAGGTTTAGATCTTTAATCCAGTCAAAGAGCCTAAAATCACTTGATGGTGAAAATGATAGGCCCTTTTCTAGAATTGAGATATGCATCGGGATAGATTAAGATCTGACAGGTTGAATATCTTTAATTTATCGGTACCTAATGGAATGGGTTTCTTGGTTTGCCTCGTCTCTCCCTTAGTTTTCTTTTTTCCCCTTCTTGTTGGTTTTTGGATTTTGTTCCCTCTAAAAAAACAGCATCTCTATCAGACATTGGTTGTAACCTTCTGCTGATTGAGGAGTGTGCAGTAGTTGCACCTGTCTGTTCACTGCCACCAGAATCAGATTCAGAGTTGTCTATTTCTGAAGAAGAATAATTTATGGTTCTTGGTTTGGTTCGGCGGGTTTGTTTATAGCTATAAACTTTATCTTGGCAGTAATCCTGTTTGTCTCTCTGATATTTACGATGCTTTCTTTCTTTAATTTCGTTTTTAAACTTCAAAACATCTTTGTGTAATCTAGATTCTAAATCAATAAACTCAGCTTGAGATTGAAATTTCTCAATTTTTTTCAATTGTAATGTTAAATCATTATCAATTGTTTCCAATTTGGCTTGCTGGGAATCAATTAGAAGTGTGATGAGTTGAGTAGAACAATTTGACAGAATACTTTCCCATTTTTTAATGAATTCAGCATCGGTAATATGATATGCCGGTGCTACATTCATTCGAAGACCTCTTGGGATCATGTTCTCAAATTCATAAGTCTGTAAGCTAGTGACTTCCCACCATATCTGAATCTGTGACCTGAACAGTTTAGATAGATCCTTGAAATAATCCTGAATGTTATCTGGATCAGTGGTGTTTACATATATATGTTCTGTGGTAAATACATTTTTAGCCTCATCCTTCCATGAGTCAGTGTTCCACTTACTGGACAAAAACCCAGTCATAATGCGGTAAGTACTTGTTAAGGAGCTAGTGTGTAAGCAGAGAGACTATTAAGTTCCCTCTAAAGAACATCCACAACACAAAGTATTGCACACTGCTCACTATCAAATCCACAATTGAGTACAAATGACAAGTGTTAAATAACACTAAGTGAGTGCTACCTATGTACTGAAGTCAATATTTTTAACATTTGAATGATCACATGATAAAGTCACATGAACATTCACAGAAGTACATTTAGGGTGCACATCACAATAAACATTTTTAAATTTTCTAACATTGCTATAGTGAAAACCAAGGTGAAAAGTGATAAATAAAAAGTGAATAAAATATTAAAACACGTTGAGCAGATGGTTTGGACCCAAACAAGACTAATCTTATATTGCACAAGATCACTAACTGCCTGAACTGTAAGCGTTAATCGCTAGATGTGCCTCCTGCCTGATTATAATAATGACAGGTTCAAAACAGTTAGCAAATTATACTCATGTATATAGACAGCAAGAGGAATGTCAACAAACACAAAATGTGTAAGACACTGTATATTACTGCATCCTCAGATCATGAAAGCAGGAAAAAGTGTTAACATTGAATTGCCACTTATTAATGGGATTCCCTTAAGCTAAGGCTATCATATGAACGCTACTTGCTTGCAAGTAGCAGAGCTCCAACATCGCTCTCAACAAGTACTGGGAGTCCCTGTAACTAGTGACAGTAGTAATGTGATAACAGTATGTAACGGTATTTCTGGCCCGGCCTGACCCACCCAATCTCACATTGGCCCCTGTGGTCTAACCGGCCCCCATTACAGTGTGGTAGTGTCGGGTGGTGCACCTGTTGGCAACAGGACTCCTGAGTCTCCCGCATGATGGTGTGTGGGGAGGACCCGTCCAGACAGGCAGCTGAGGTAGTGTGCTGAGTCTCACCTAGTTCCAGTGCAGCGCCTCCACCTCATCAGGGTCCCTGCGTCCGCATGGGGATGATCCTGGTGAGGAACTCCTCGGTGGAGCAACCTCCTGTGTAATCATTGGACTCTCACACACAGGGGTTTCTCTGATCAGCTCCATCTTTATTGTCACGGTGGGCATAGCTGCCCTCCACAATGGGGTGTATTTAGCCGATCATCTCGCCCGTGCTCCCCGTTGATAGGTATGTCACCTAAATCAGGGATTCACTATTCCCGCAGGAATCACTGCCCTGTGCCAGGTCCCTGGACACAGCCTCCCATGGAGTTACTATAACATAACTAACACTCTGCAGAACTTGAACTCCTTCCTGAACCTTGCAAGAACTTTCCAGCAACTAGCCTTGAACTAGTACTTTCCAGCAACTAACTTTTAGACACAGTGCTGTGCCTTATGTAACTTCTGAGGCTGACACACCTCTGACATCACTAACCATGGAGTCAGAGCATGTGACCAGTCCCATCCATACACAGGGCACCCCACCAGGGTGTGAGGGAAAACCTCCATGATTACTGCTGGCATGCCCACACTTACCAGGCCTTGCTGCGAGCAGGAGAGATGACTGTAGGCATTTTACATGACCGCTACAAGTAGAACAGAGAATCAATACCATAGTAATCTGTGATATAGGCTAATTTGCCGAGTGGATGGGGGATTCCCTGTTTCTAAACTGTCATATGAACGTTGCTTGCTTCCAAACAACACAGCTCCAACATCGCTGTCAATATTTACTGGGAGTCCCTGAGTCTAGTGTCAGATAGTTGTTAGCAGTACTAAATTAACATCAGTGCATGATACTTAGCTAGATGCCTCTTGTCCTCTGCTCATGCTGGGACACAGAATTGCCAAAGCTGCCGATGCACTCCTACTAGCTGCTTCCTGCTCGGGATCAGTTGCTCAACGTAGTGTGACGTCACCACGCCACGATGCCCACGCCCTACGCGTTTCTCTCCAGGTGGAGCTTCATCAGGGGCAGGTGGATGCCGGGACTGAGGACCTGCCGCATTAAATAGCCAGAGACAGGTGGATTGAGTGATCAATTAACCTCTTACTGCTACTGGTAATGAGTACCGGAATGCATAGAGTTGCAGCGCAGGTCGTCAGTTATCCGACTGGGGTGACACTATAGCTGATGAACATATAAAGAAATATGATTAAAAGAGATTAGCTTTTATAATTATGCAAGATTATCAAAAATAATATAAACTTAACCGCGATTTTAATGGTTAACAGTATAATACTGTGACTAAGGTTCGTCGTGCAGCAAACGGTCCACTTATTGGATAGGATGAGGTAAATCAAATGTACACACCAAGGACATCGATATCTACCTATGGATACATATCATTATAGTGATATGGGTGTACTACTGATTTAGGGGGTATTATGTACAGAGGGACTGAAGGGGAATAGAGTAAGTATTGTTTAGCAACATATGGCCTGACAAGACAATAAGGATGGACAGGGCTAAATAAAAGGGGTAAATGTGAAACCCTCATTTAGACCTAATGGATACAATGTTTTTAGGCGATATATCCATTCTGCCTCTCGTTGCAGGAGTCTCCGATCGATGTCACCACTTCTGATGTTATTGATGACCCGGTCTATCCCTATAAACTGGAGGCAACCGGTATCCCCATTGTGTATCGAATTAACATGGCGTGCTACTGGTGTATCAGCTTTGTTTAGAACGGAATTAATGTGTTCTAACACGCGTCTGCGCAGCTCGCGTATTGTTTTCCCAACATATCTATGTCCACAAATGCAAATGATCAAATATATGACATTAAAGCTTTTGCAATTCACAAAGTGTCTTATTTTGAATTGTTTGGTGTTGTCATAACTGTCAAAAGTTATTCATAAGTTCCCGTCGCGTCCCCGGCAACCGGCCGCAACTCCAACATCACGCGGCTCGCACAACAGAAGGAGGGGGTGAGTGCGCAAGGGGGGGCCTGGCTACATCAGCAAATGGATTGAAACATTCCCCACAACGAACGAAAGCTCAAAGACCGTTGTAAAAATATTTTGTAAAGAAATCATTCCCCGGTGGGGATGCCCACTTCAAATAAATGGTGACAGAGGAACACATTTTACATCTCAGGTGACTCAAGTAGTTGCTAAGACTCTCGCTATAGATTGGAAGTTTCACATACCATATCACCCACAGTCTTCAGGTCAGGTAGAAAGGACCAATCGCATGATCAAGGATAAACTGCATAAGGGAACAAATGGTACCTTTTCAAGATGTCCTTCCCGCAGTCCTTGCAGAAATCAGAATGACCCTGATAGTACTACCAAATTGTCACCATTTGAAATTTTAATGGAGCGGCCGTTTCCAACTCCCTGGGCTCATGGTACGTATTGGCCGAAGGAAGTTGGAGACCTAGAACAATTTCAGGAGAATTATGTTTATCACTTGATACAGAAATTGAATGGCATCTATGGTGATGTTTCTTTGTCTCTTCCACTCCCTTCTAATAAGCCGACACATCCTTTCCAGCCCTGAGACACAGTGGTGGTCAAGCGCCTTCCCGCCAAAGGAGGGACGACGAAGCCTCTCTACGGACTTCCAACCACGATCCTAGCAGTGACCCGTACAGCCATGCTGACTGAAGAATCATCAACATGGATACACGCGTCACGTATCAAATCCACGAAGGAGTAGAGACACGATTACAGAAGAATCGGCTCACCTGTATACACCTTATTGCAATATTTAGCATATTTACATTATTAGTATTTGTTTTGTACGACATATATGAGAAAGAAATAGATAAGACTCATACTAGCACCTCTGTTATCTACACTCACCATAGTTAACCAGAAAGCTCTTTTTTCTCTGGGGAAGGTGAAATCTCTTCTCTCCTTTCCAAACAACAAGATGAAAGCGAAACCCATGTACCACAGGTCCAGTATAATTTCTCCAATCTGCCAGAAAAACATTACATACGCTCCAAACGTACGGCTTCATTCTGACAGAAGTCAAAACTAATATCTGGAAACATTTGGCTGTTGATGTACTGAATATGTCCCATTTCTGTTTATCCGATATGACCAGCACAACGGACATAATCACAAGCTGTTTAATAGCAGTACCCACACCAGTAGAGATTTTGTTAAAAGTGTTTAGCACCGGCAATAATGATAGTTTAAGTAGAGAATTGGATTGGAAACAAACTGCAGCGTCAAAAAGCACTATCAGCTCACCAGGAATGAAACATTTAAATACTTTTATTAGACTACATTTTCCCTCACAGTATTTCTCAGTCGTCCACATCACTTACTATTATTTTTATATTCTATGTCTCTCTGTTTTTAGCTTGCAGTAGCTAAACCACAGACAATAATGATAGTTTGGTAGAAGATCATGATGTGCGACAGCATTTCTCTGTATATGAATACTGTCGTGACTGCCCCCAGTGTATTGGTGAAAATTGGGCTAATATGACACAAATTACGACCCAGAATATAACACAGGGTGATATATGTTATCAAATGACTTGCAATCCTGAAAAAAATAGGCAAATGTAAACAAGTACAATTGACACCCTCAGCATCCCCCAATATGACCCAAATATTGTGTAATCGAGCTGATGATAAATGTTTTAACGTCAATAATACTATGAGCTGTAATCACACAATAAGCACACCAAGCCATAAATATTCTGTTTAACTTCCCGTCGGATGGTTGTTTTCCTGTGGTAATACTACATACACATATATACCAGGAAACATCTCTGGGGGACCATGTACTCTCACCAGGTTAGGGATAATGATGTTCTCTGTAGAACCTGGCCCACATCAAACCCAAGTTAAACGATCCACTGCTTCAGTCACTGAAGATTGCAATTCACATGTGTTTCTACTATCAGAGGCTGACATTCTAAGTCTAGCAGTCTCCCTTGTTGGAGTACCTGGATTGGCTGTGTATTCAGCAAAAACCATAAAGAAACTGGCATGTGCTGTAGCCAAGGGGTTAAATCATACCTCCCAGGCCCTAGAAGAACTAATGATAGATTTACAAGGTACACGCAAAGCAATTTTAGAAAATCGTGCAGCAATTGATTATCTTTTACTGAAACATGAGCATGGATGTCGAGATTTTGAGGGAATGTGCTGTTTTAATCTATCTGATCATTCAAAGTCTGTGCAGAATCATATTTCCAATATCAAAAGTCTTGTTGCAGGCATTGCTGAGAGAGTCGATCAGTTTGAATGGACTTTTGGGTTAGGCGCATGGATTGGAGAGTTAGAAAGAAAATTATTATGGGACTGATATTTATCGCTTGCATGTTTGTAGTATTAGTTGTTATTATTTCATGCTGCAAATTAATGTGTTCATCTTTATGTAAAATGATTATGCCTTCTGTTAAATCAGTTAATCACACGAATGCTTCACTGGACATTAATGCCCCTATTCCCGGTCCCCCAACTGTAACATATAACTCTAGAACTACAATCACCAGTGTCCCGATACCTTTAGTGGATTATGATAATGTTCAAATCCAGTACGAGACCCCTGTATCCTAGGGAAGTAAGTTTCTCACGCATACGCTTTTTTTCTACGCTCGCTCGTCTATATAACCTCACTGGAACCATTAATAAACAGGAGAGGTTTTTGACCAATGCTCACTGGTGTCCGACTCAATTACTTCTCCTCCGAGCTGCTAGTTCTTTTCCTGTCCAGCACTCTAAGAGTGGGAAAAAAGGCCTCCCGGGGGGTAAATCTCTCCGAAGTGGCGGAGGAGATAATCGATCCAAGTCCGAGAGAAGATTCCTACGTATGCAGTAGAGAATATATTTACACTTAGCCGTTTTTACTCGCGGCTTTTACCTCCGCCATTAGTGTCTATGGTGCGTCCCTTATAATGAGCGTGACCCTTTACCGGGGTCATTAACTCTTGGACCCAGTTGGTGTCGTGTGAGGGGGTTACTAGGGTCTAGGGGCAAAAATAATTTTATTCCTGGGTGCACTAGAACCTAAGTTTCCCACCCCAATTGAATTTGAACTTGACCGGGGAGTGATCAAAGCTCTCTTCAACACAATGTTTCCGCTCTTGTTGTCTGCGGTTTTAATGGCTGCCAACCCATTCCTGGAGGTCGGCTTCGAGGAATCCCCATTGAAATGAATGGCTCCATTGACTTACAATGGGGAACCGCCGCTCCTCCTCTCGGGCGCCACCTGCAGGTCTTCTACGATATCAGGCCCAAATCACCGGAATCTCCATATGGTTATATGGAGCCCCAATGGCGACCTATGGAAAAACTGCAAAATGGAGCCTGCAAAGGCGGGAAAAGGGACAAAGGGCCATAAACACAAACCCTTTCCCTCCCACCTGGATCCCAGTGTATGTGGTTGCCGCATGCACTGCAAAGGTACAAACACCATAATTGTACCAATATAAACACTTAACAAATACAACGGTTTGCCATGAGGCAGGGGAATAAAAATACATCAATTCCCTCGAAATGTGGGAATAGGCTAACCAAGGGACATACCTTTTGGTTGTGAAGCAGGGGAATATATGTATTGTAAGTACATTTCAGGTTAACTCCTCACTTCCCAGATGGTGGAAGGGGGTGCCTAATGGAGATGACCCCTTTATTACTCGCTTGGCACCCCTCCCCCGTCACACTGCATACCCGGCTTTCCAGACTGGCTTCACTTGATTGGCTGCTGAGAAAGTCTCCACTCTCGGATTGGCAGGAGTATTTTGTGAATGAACTCCAAAATACTATAAGAAACCCCAAGCCAATGAACGGAGAGATTTCTGGTGGTAGAAGTGCGGGCAGGATTTTGAAAGGGCTCTTGCACGAATAGCAGAGCAACCGGCTTCAGAAAAGTCTGCCGGGTAAATATTCTAAGTCCCACTTCTGGTGGCCAAGTTCTAATAATCCAAAGTAGCGGTCGCGGTTGGGATTGCAAGACGATGTTAGTACTAGGAGTTTGGTGCAAACTCCCAGTCAAAAGGAGTCCATGTTCCCAGAAGAGAAGGGAGCGGTGTCGTGTGGAACTTCACATTGATTTGGGAACCAGAGGATTTCGGGCTAAGTCCCGGTCAGGGGAAAACTCTTACTTAGAGTTCCCTGCACCTAGAACAGACTTATTTTGGATCCCCAGTAAGTGTGCTTTTCATCTGTATTTTGTGTTCCACTGTGTGTACTGTATGTCTATTTCTGTGAATAAACCTCAATTTATTTCATTATCGTGCTCAATAAATAATCCTGGTAAAGGTGTACAATAAACCTGGTCTCCTGTGACAAAGGGAAGAATAAAGAAATCCCAAATTTATGCATCAAAGTTTGGGGCTCATTTTCTAAGTCTGTCCTAATTGCTTGCATCTACAGCTCCCCTAAAGCCCATTTACAGTCCCTGACTGATATCACCCAGTTTATTGGCTCAATTTCCTCTCAGAATGAGAAGAGTGAGCTGTTAGTTCTTGGGGATTTCAACTGCAATTGGCTGGACTCAAAAAACAACAAAATTCAGATATAACTCAAGTCACTTAACCTAACGCAACAAATTTCCCAATGTCACTGGAGACCAGGCAATTTACCCTTTTTTTAACCGGATCATTCACTGAGCAAAACAAGGTAATTAAATCAATTGTAGTTTTTCGCACAAATTTGCTTACACACTATGATACACAAAATACAGACAAAAAGACACACTTGGGGGGGGGGGGTCTGGGGTCAAAAACTAGACTTTCCTAGGTACAGGGAACTCTAAATAAGAGTTTTACCCTGACCGGGACTTAGCCCGGAATCTCCTGGTTCACAAATCTGCGTGAAGTTCCACACGACACCGCTCCCTTCCCTTCTGAGAACACGGACTTTCTTGACCGCGAGTTATCCCAAATCTCATGGAACTCAAATCCCTAATCCCAACAAATCCAGTTCTCTGGCATCCTTCCTCACATTTTCAGTGACCCTGCAAAAGTGTACTGTGTAAGGAAAATCAAACCACCCCAATCAAGTCCTAAAGTTCTCATCACTAGAACATTTAGAAACTTTAACCCACAACAGTTTCTGGCTGTCTTTACCAGCTGCCCTTAGTACAGAATCGACATAATTCCTGACCCCGATTCTGCACTCGACTATTTCCAATCCGAGTTCCAAAACTCTGTGATACCCATGCTCCACTATGCAGAATAAGGTTACAGGGGGCCCACCTTCCATGGGTTACAACTGGCCTTATAGCACTCTACCAGTTCAGGGATGCCGTGTAGAAAAGCTACAAAATAACTGGCACTACCAAGGATCTCAATCACTACAGATGCCTGCGGAACATGTGCACAAGGCAAACAAGGCATGCAAAAGCACAATATTACTCTGACAATCTCCTCCAGAATACATCAAACCCAGCTAACTTCTTGAAGGTTATCAACAACATATTCCAGACATCTAGCCATCAACAACAATGTATGTCTCTGTATGTCTCTGTACGTTCTCCCTACCTACCAATTAGACTGCAAGCTCCTCGGGGCAGGGACTCCTCTTCCGAAATGTTACTTTTATGTCTAAAGCACTTATTCCCATGATCTGTTATTTATATTATCTGTTATTTATTTGATTACCACATGTATTACTACTGTGAAGCGCTATGTACACTAATGGCGCTATATAAATAAAGACATACAATACAATACAATATCATTAAGGGAGATATTAGTCTGACAAACCCCACTGACATTGCAAATGCATACAATGACTACTTTATGGGGTGTGCTGCAAACTTATTAGCAAAACGCAACCCAAAGCACAAATATAAACCTCATTCTAAGGAGTACCACTAGAGCCCCACCCTCTCCCAACACTGCTCACAATTTTTAATTTATCCCAGTAGCTGAAGAGGAGATTACACAAGCGCTCCTCAAATTAAAACTAAGCAGCCAATGCGGACCTGATTTACTGCAATCTAAGTTCCTAATACTTGGTGCCCCAGCCATCGCCAAACCAATTGCTTCCCTAGTCAACCCTATACTGTCTGCAGGCCATATCCCTAAGACCTTGAAAACTGCCAGAGTTTTCCCAATCTTCAAAAGTAGGGCCAAAAACACTGTCTCAAACTACTGTACAGACCAATCTCTCTACTCTCAATACTATCCAAAGTCATGGAAAAATGTGTTCACTCCCAATTAAGCGATTACTATACAAAGACGAATTTCCCTAGCCAATTGTAATCTGGCTTTCGCCCCACACACTCCACGGTAACTGCCCTGCTAAAAGTTTGCAATGAGATCCAGTGTGGAATGGAACGGGGTCAACTTACTGGTGCAGTATTCCTAGATTTTGATTTTGTTACAAGACTGTAACAATGGTATTTGGGACCAAGGCTACATTTCTAAAGCTTCCAATGTATGAACTTCAGATCAGAACCAACTCTAATACCATTCTAGCCCCTGTTACTAGTTTTGAATATTTGGGCACATGGTTTGACTCCCATTTAACATTGGGGATGCACATTGATACCCTGACATCCAAAACCTATGCCAAACTAGGTGTACTTTACAGGAACAAATCCTCCCTAAGTCTGTGTAAGGAATCGGGGGCCACGTCCCTTGCAGCGTGACCCCTCCTTACCCACTACCAGTACTGCAGCGGCTGCTGCCCCTGCCCCCCGTCGCTATCCATGCCGCCGCCTAGTGCATACCTTGAACTCTGCCGTCGCCATCTTGGATTCTGGCACTGGTGTTACAGACTCTCAGCTGTGCTCTGCTATTTCCTGGTCTCTCAGCCACTCACGAGCAGCTCCTCGACACGCCTCCGCCATGCCCCTCGTCCGGATTGGTCACTGTCGCTTTAAATATCCTGCTTTGCCTTCACTTCCTTGCTCTGCATAGCTCCTTGCTTCCTGTGTAGCCTGGAAACTGTGTCGTGCTCCTGTTTGTCTTTACTCCTACTGATTTGAACCGGCTTGTCTGACTTACCTTCCTGGCTCCCGACTTCGGCATACCCATCACGATTCTTACCTCTCAGACCCTTGGACACGGAAACGGATTTAACTACGGAACTCTCTATACTCCTGAACTCGGCAAGTACAACGACTATTCTGAATCTTAACCCAGGCCTGGTCACACTACAACCACATCCTGGACCCACTCCCTATGCTGTCAGTGTGTATATTCAGCATCCCACCTCAGTACAGAGGACTGGCCTGGTCTTCGGGCTGCACAGCGTGACATTATACAGAGCCCAACAGAAACAGACCTGACTGAGGTGGGCCAACTAATCAGGGAACTTGCGCTTTGCATTTGTACTTTGGGAACTCAGATCACAAGCCTGGTACAACAGCTTTCTCAGCTTTCACTACAGCCTATTCCGGCCCCAGCCGCGCAGGGTGGCGACTGGCCATCAGAACTAAGGATTCCGACGCCTAAAGCATATGCGGGTGACCCTCTAGCCTGTCGTGGGTTTTTGAACCAATGTGAAATACAGTTTGAGATTTCTCCCAGCCTGTTCCCTACTGCACGCACCAAGGTAGCCTATGTTTACTCTCTTTTGGCATGGGCCTCTCCCATCTGGGTGTTGCGTGCGGAAACCACCCAGGATTATCAACTCTTCCGCCAAGAATTCCAGCAGGAATTTGATATTCCCGCCTGCAGTGATACTGCCGCTGCTTCTCTTGTTCAATTGTCTCAAGGTCGTAGGTCCGTAGCCAAATATGCATTGGAATTCTGGACTGTCGCGGCGGAGACGCATTGGAACCAAGAAGCCCTTATTGCTGTGTTTTGGCAAGGTTTGTCCGACTCTGTAAAGGATGAACTTGCAGTCTAGCCCAGGCCCCAGGGATTGGAGGAATTGATCGCACAATGTATACGAGTGGATCAGCGCCTTCAACAGCGCCGTCATGAACGCCAGCGTCCCAGAATTTCCTCTTCTGAACCTATTCTTCCCAGGTCCATCCCAGCTATTCGTCCTGTTCTAGATGCTGTGGAACCCATGCAGATTGCCAGTCAAGAGTTCTGTAATACCGACAGGACTGCCGATAGAACCCCTGACAGGACTGCTGAAAGGGCTCGTCGCCGGAAGGAGGGCTTTTGCTACTACTGTGGATCTCCTGAGCATACGGTACGTTTTTATGCTTTAAGGCCCAAAGAACAAACACGACCAATGGGGCAAGAGGGACTCATTTTGGGGTCAATATCTTCTCACCCTACCTCTGAAGACGAACTCCCTAAGAGAATTATGCTTCCAGTCTCGCTTGAAGGTCCGAATTTTCTCGTAACCACCGCCGCTTTTCTTGATTCAGGATCCGGTGGTAACTTTGTGGATCAAGATTTTGCTACTCATAACAAGATTCCGCTCATCGCTAAGAAATCGCCGATTGGCCTCGAGGCTATTGATGGTCGTCCTTTGCAACCTGCCTTCATCACGTTAGAGACTCTTCCTCTCACCCTTTCTGCCGGTACTCATACCGAAATCACATCACACTTCTGCCGTTCCAATTATCCTAGGATTACCCTGGCTACAGCAGCACAACCCACACATTGATTGGAGGGATGACAAGACAATTCAGTGGGAGCCAGAGTCATTCGCCTAACCATTGCCGGTCATTTCACCTACCAAAGTCCTCGCGGGAGTGGAAACGTCCCCGGCTAATGATTCCGCTCTTCCTGAAGCATATGCGTATTTCAATGACGTGTTTAGCAAGACACAATCGGAGGTTCTACCTCCTCACAGACCTTATGATTACCCCATTGATCTGGATTCCGACGCTGTTCTTCCGAAATGTAAGTCCTACCCCTTGTCTCTCCCTGAAACTGAAGCCATGGCAGCATACATAAAAGAAAACCTTAAAAAAGGATTCATTCATAATTCTTCTTCCCCCGCTGGTGCCGGTTTCTTTTTTGTCAAAAAGAAAGATGGATCCCTGAGACCATGCATTGATTACCGAGGGCTCAAACTCATCACAGTCAAGAATCGATACCCCCTTCCGCTGATCTCCGAACTTTTTGATAGGCTTCAAGGGGCAATTTTTTTTTCCAAGTTAGACCTCGAAGGAGCTTACAATCTTGTTCACATCCAACAAGGCGATGAATGGAAGACTGCCTTCAATACCAGAAGCGGCCACTACGAGTATCTTGTAATGCCCTTCGGCTTATGCAATGCTCCTGCTGTTTTTCAGGATTTTATGAATGATGTCTTCCGGGATGTTCTCAACTCTTTCGTAATCGTCTATCTGGACGATATCCTAATTTTTTCTAAAAATCTTCAAGATCATGTCCAGCATACCAGGCTCGTTCTCGCTCGCCTTCGTGTCAATAATCTCTACGCTAAGCTCGAGAAATGTCTTTTTCATCAAACCTCTACTGCCTTCTTAGGCTATATAATTTCAAATAAAGGATTTTCAATGGACCCTGAAAAACTTAAGGCTGTTTTGGATTGGCCTTCAGCCCAACTCTCTCAAAGCCATCCAGCGTTTTTTGGGCTTCTCCAATTACTATAGAAAATTCATCCGAAATTTTTCTACGGCCCTTACCAAGAAGGGAGCTAACCCGTCTGTATGGCCTCCGCAGGCCATCTCGTCCTTCGAAACCCTGAAACAAGCTTTCGTCTCGGCACCCATTCTGCGACATCCCGATGTTAAGTCTTCCTTTTACTTTAGAAGTTGATCCGTCTGATTGTGGTGCAGGCGCCATCCTGTCCCAGAGATTCTTCCCTCAAGATAAGCTTCATCCATGCGGTTTTTTTTCAAAGAAGTTTTCGCCCGCTGAAAAGAACTATGATGTTGGCAATAGAGAGCTCTTGGCTATCAAGATGGCCTTACAGGAATAGCGACATCTCCTGGAAGGTTCCCGCGAACCTATTTCTATATTGACTGATCATAAAAATCTTCTTAATATGGAAAATGCACGTCGTCTGGGGTCTCGTCAAGCCCGTTGGGCACTTTTTTTCTCACGATTTAATTATACTCTGTCTTATATTCCCGGTTCTAAGAACACAAAAGCTGATGCCTTGTCCCGACAATTTTCTCCTGAGGAAAGATCTGAAGAAACCCCTGAAACTA
Organism: Ascaphus truei; assembly: GCF_040206685.1. Taxonomy (NCBI): domain Eukaryota; kingdom Metazoa; phylum Chordata; class Amphibia; order Anura; family Ascaphidae; genus Ascaphus; species Ascaphus truei. Next base: position 545,535,432 of record NC_134483.1, read on the forward strand.
TCGTACCCTCTAAGTTTATATTTTCCGCCAACTCATTTGACATTCTCGAAAAGATCGTTGAAGCTCAAACACAAATTCCGAGTGGTCTAGAGGTACCGGAAGGAATTCTCTATGCCGCACCCAGGTTTCATCAAAAGATTCTAGGATGGGGCCACTTTGTCCGTTCAGCCGGCCATCCCAGCTTCAAAAAAACTGTGGATCTTATCAAGTGTACTTTTTGGTGGCCTAATATGGCAAAGATGGTTCATGAATTTACTAGTGCTTGTCCAGTATGTGCACAAAACAAGACTCTTCATCAAAGACCCTCAGGCTTGCTCATTCCCTTGCCAGTACCTGAACGTCCATGGTCACATATTTCAATGGATTTCATTGTGGATCTACCCCCTTCCAGGGGGATGAATACCATTTTGTTCATCGTTGACCGTTTTTCAAAACAGGCCCACTTTGTTCCACTATAAGGACTTCCCTCCTCGCCCATCCTAGCTGATATATTCACCAAGGAGGTGTTTCGCATCCATGGGATACCTACATCCATAGTCTCGGACCGAGGCACGCAATTTATATTGAAATTTTGGCGGGCTTTCTCCAAAAGGCTTGGCATGGCGCTATCCTTCTTGTCAGGCTGTCACCCCCAGACTAATGGGCAAACTGAAAGACTAAATCAAACGCTAGAACAATACCTATGGTGTTTTATTTCCGATTCCCAGGATAATTGGGTTGACCTGCTACCTTGGGCAGAATTTGCAACCAATTCACTTCGTAATGAATCCACGCACGAAACCCCGTTCTTCGTGAATTATATTTTCCACCCAAGTCAACTACCAATCTCAAACATTCCGATAGGAGTGCCGGCAGCTGATGAACGGGTAACTACTCTTCAGGAATCATGGATCAAGATTCAGTCCCAGAGGAACGCTCTTGGGTACCCAAGGAGGACATCCATGCTCCAGTTCTCTTGGACCGCTTCCACATGAAATGTCCACAGAAGCCTTGGATGGATCGTCCTGAGGTCGATCCTGAAGGTGGACGGGGGTACTGTAAGGACTCGGGGGCCACGTCCCTTGCGGCGTGAATTGATAATTCCACTTCAACCAGGGATCCTCAATGACTCTGTGCGCACCTCCTTGGGATGCGTCTGCACCGGGAGGTTGCGCCATGACGTCATGACGTATTTGTGGCACGAAACGGAGACGGATCAGCCGTGTATTTAAAGAAGTGCATCTGCATTAGTTTACTACTCCTTGATAAAGAACAACACGTTTGAAACGCGTAGGAGGTTTTTCCCTGTGCTGTTTTTACTCCATTAAAGATTTTTTGACCATTTGGATCCTCTCCTGACTCCAGTTTTTGACGATGCTCTACTCTTCTTACATCTTTCCTGTCGTGCCTTCAAATACTTTCTGGGCAAGCTACCCGTCTATCTGAACAAGCTTCTCACCCCTACCACATGCAGCACTTATCATCTGAGATCTGACTCCAAAAGACTGTTCATGGTCCCAAGGCTCAATAAAGTATCCGGTAGCTCCTCCTTCTCTTACCGTGTACCCAAAAACTGGAACAACCTACCGGAGACTCTCACATCCACCACCAGTTTAAGTTCTTTCAAAACCAAAGCTGTCTCACATTTTAATCTGGTCTGTAACTGTTACATATACGCCCATACTATATATTATCTCTAACTGTGCATGTAATGTATATAATGTAATAACCCTGTTCACTTAATGTAACTATGTATTTGTAACCATGTATTAGTCATTATAACTCTATGCCCAGGACATACTTGAAAACTTGAGGTAGCTCTCAATGTATGGTGTACTTCCTGGTAACACTTTTTATAAATAAATACATTCCTCCTATTATTCTGCATCTGAATATGTTCCATACAAAGCCACAGAATTACTCATCATCCCAACTTTGTAATCTGAACAGGTATCTTTGTATGTGCTAGATCTCTCTGTACATTTACCCACTCTACAGTATGTTTTAATGACTTTTACCAATGTATATAATTCCAGTACATTACATAGGCCTGCTATATGTTTCCATTAGAAGTATTTCTTTACCAGTTCAATTGTTCATTTGTACACGAGGGAGAGATTAAAATATTGAAATAGCTACAGAATCTGTGAATTGGATATTACTTTGCATGTCAATGAAACATTAAGGGGCCTATGCAGAGAGCAGCGAATTTTAAAAATGGCGAATTTAGTAAAAAGTAGCTTTTTTGGAGAGTTTTATTCTCCATATGCAGAAAAGTGCGAATTCTGCTATGTTTAACATGGATGCGTCTGGCGAGTTTAAATTGGCGAGATGCGCGCTTCAGAAACGTGTAAAAACAAAATCGCGCCTTTTTTTTCCCATTGCAATGGCCGCGAGCGGCAGCTTCTTGCCAATTTTTTCTGGCGAGGCAAAAAGGAGACAATCGCGCCATTTTATTGGCGTGAACAGCCGCTAGATGCCGTTCGCGGCTCTCTGCATTAGGATATTTTTAAAACTGGCGAGATTGAGGTTCTCGCCAGCCGCGAGGCGAGTTTTACAAATAGAAAAGAAAAATTGGCGCGTTTTTCGGAACTCGCCATTTTCTGCTGTTTTCTGCGCGATTTTCTCCAAAAAATGGCGAATTTCGAAAATTCGCTGCTCTCTGCATAGGCCCCTAACTCTCTCTTTCTCTTTCAGTTAAAGCTTGAAGGACTGAAACAAATCAACAGCTTTGAAACATTCCCAAACTATTCTTCCTGCTCCTCTGGTCATTATTTTAGTAAATTCCCTTCTAGAGATTGCGTGCTGTTTGCTGCCATTGCTCGTACTACGCTCCAGCTGTGAAATCCCATTCCTTTGCCTCCTCTAATTTCGCCTGTTCAGGTGTTTAATTAATAGTGCCGGCGACAGCGGCGCGACATCGCGTCAAAACAAATGCATTGCCGCCGTCGTGCCGTCTCGTCGCACTTACTATAAGTGCGCGCGATGGCGGCAATGCATTTATTTTGATGCGACATCGCGCCGCTGTTGCCGGCACTATAAGCTTGGTCGCGATCACTAGAAGTGATCTCAATTTCATTTTTCCAGCGACCGCAGTGTGACATCACCGTCGGCGGCACTATAATCGCAGCGTGACGTCGCCGGCACTATAAGCGTAGCCTGACGTCACCATCGTTGGCACTATAAGCGTAGCCTGATGTCGTCGTCGCCGGCACTATAAGCGCAGCCTGACATCGCTTCGCCGGCACTATCAGCGCAGCCTGATGTCGCCGGCACTATCAGCATAGCCTGATGTCGTCGTCGCCGGCACTATCAGTGCAGTCTGATGTCGCCGGCACTATCAGCGCAGCCTGTTGTCGCCGGCACTATAAGCGTAGCCTGACGTTGCCGTCGCCGGCACTATAAGCGCAGCCTGATGTCTCCATCGCCGGCACTATAAGCGCAGCCTGACGTTGCCTTCGCCGGCACTATAAGCGTAGCCTGATGTCACCATCGCCGGCACTATAAGCGCAGCCTGACGTTGCCGGCACTATAAGCATAGCCTGATGTCGTCGTCGCCGGCAATATAAGCGCAGCCTGACATCGCTTCGCCGGCACTATCAGCGCAGCCTGATGTCGCCGGCACTATCAGCGCAGTCTGATGTCGCCGGCACTATCAGCGCAGCCTGTTGTCGCCGGCACTATAAGTGTAGCCTGATGTCATCGTCGCCGGCACTATAAGCATAGCCTGATGTCACCATCGCCGGCACTGTAAGCGCAGCCTGACGTTGCCGTCGCCGGCACTATAAGCGTAGCCTGATGTCATCGTCGCCGGCACTATAAGCGTAGCCTGATGTCACCATCGCCGGCACAATAAGCGCAGCCTGACGTTGCCGTCGCCGGCACTATAAGCGTAGCCTGATGTCACCATCGCCGGCACTATAAGCGCAGCCTGACGTTGCCGTCACCGGCACTATAAGTGCAGCCTGACGTCGCCGGCACTATAAGCGCAGCCTGACTTCGCCGGCACTATAAGCACAGCCTGACGTCGCCGGCACTATAAGCACAGCCTGACGTCGCCGGCACTAAAAGCACAGCCTGACGACGCTGTCGCCGGCACTATAAGCGCAGCCTGACATTGCCGGCACTATAAGCACAGCCTGCCGATGTTGTCGCCGGCACTATAAGCACAGCCTGACATTGCCGGCACTATAAGCACAGCCTGCCGATGTTGTCGCCGGCACTATAAGCACAGCCTGACGTCGCCGGCACTATAAGCACAGCCTTACGTCGCCGGCACTATAAGCACAGCCTGACGTCGCCGGCACTATAAGCGCAGCCTGACGTCGCCGGCACTATAAGCACAGCCTGACGATGTTGTCGCCGGCACTATAACCCAGCCTTACGTCGCCGGCACTATAAGCACAGCCTGACGTCGCCGGCACTATAAGCACAGCCTGATGATGTTGTCGCCGGCACTATAAGCACAGCCTGACGACGCTGTCGCCGGCACTATAAGCACAGCCTGACATCGCCGGCACTATAAGCACAGCCTGACGATGTTGTCGCCGGCACTATAACCCAGCCTTACGTCGCCGGCACTATAAGGCCTGAATCGCCAAAAATTTCAGCCGTCAAAAAAATATCGCCGGGTGAGCGGCAATAAGCCATTTATCGGCAGGTTCTGAAACTCGTGCAATTCTAATAGCCTCGATTAGCTTATCGAGGCCTATCGATGCTAATCGCGGCTCTAGAATGGCGAGTTTCTCCCAAAATCTTCACGCCAGTAAAAGCTGTGTAAGTTATTTATTCTCTTACCTTTCCACCCACATACACACATCAATGTATGTATACCCTTTGCGTTTGGAATCTGCTCCATGAACTGTCACTTCAATAGATGTATCAATTACCATATTGATTACCAGTTCAGTAAGACATATTAACTGCCCGCTTCCTATAACTGTGCTCCCCCATCCTTTTTTGTATTCATTGCCAACAAGATAGATCCTGCTGGGGTTCCGAGTCACAGGAGGACATCACAACAATACTATTTTCAGGCAATATCAAACCCACATTTTTTAACATCTTTACATCTTCAATACGCCTATAGAGATAGCGCCCAGGTACCTTTTCAAGCGAAGATGGTGAGAAGCTGCTGAGAGTCGGTGAGAGAGGACTTAGAAAAATTAATGCATTTTTCCTGCTTCGGATTCATGCCGGGGGTATCCGGAGCTGATACCCATTAATACCAACACCGGAGACCCTCGGCATGAATCCCAGGCAATAAAAATGCATTTACAGTACAGTCAACTTCATTACCTTAGCGGCAAACCGCTAAGGCAATGGAAGGGTTAACTAACACTGCCATCTTTATTATGGGTAGTGGGGGTGGGTGAAGGTGGTATTTGGTCCTTGGTGGGTGTTAAGGCCTGGTGTCAGGGTTGCAGGTGGAGTTAACCTTTCATTACCTTAGAGGTTAATATCGCTAAGGTAATGAAGGGGTTAAGCCCAGTCTCTACCAACCGGTAGGCCTAAACATCCATCCTTGGGGCTACTACCCCCTTCACCCAATCACTCTACCCACAACAAATAAAAATACACACAACAACCTTGTCACGGGAGACCAGGTTATTTACACCTTCTTAGCAGGATCATTCATTGAGCAAAACAAGGAAATAAATTGTAATTTATTCGGCATAAATTCACTTACACACAGTGATACACAAAATACAGACACAAAGACACACTTACTTTGGGGTTGAACATTAGACTCTCCAAGGTGCAGGGAACTCTTTGGGAGAGTTTTACCCTGCCTCGAACGTGACGGGAGGGGGTAACCAGGCTCTTAATAAAAGGTCAAGCCCTGTTTTCGTTACCTCTGATCTGAGCATAAGGGTTCGAGAGTGTAAGCTCTTGAGCCCAGTAATGTGAAATGCATCACCTGTCATTTGCGTTAATAAATAGTTTGTATGTTTTTACCTTTCCAGGGAAGCCATAAAGCAGGGATTGCTGGGGCATGAGTTTCCGGACGTGCCATAAGCAGGGATTGCTGGGGGATGAGTTTCCGGGCATGCCAGCGAGCAGGGATTGCTGGGGTATGAGTTTCCATACGTGCCAGCGAGCAGGGATTGCTGGGGTATGAGTTTCAAGGGGGGGTTTGCGGAGAAATTGTTCTCAGAATATGCCTAGGTAGTTGGTGTCCAGAGTTGACGGTTCCCCTAAAAATGTACCCGGGAATCATGCCTGATTCTCGGATGCATGTAGGCAAATTGTCCCAGCAATATCGCCCCTTGAAAACGCTTGCGCGAATCACTGCTAGAGCTCCCTGCTTCAGCACAGCCCAGAAAGGTAAATGGGGCAAAGGGATGTAAATTGTCCCTGTATCAATAAGTTATCCCTAGGTTCAGGGGGATACCCCAGTTAATGCCCAGAGCCCGTATTGGGTTTGTGGGTGCTCCAACTGTAGATAAAGTTGTGAGGGGACACTCAGAGTCCAGTCTAAGTCTTATAGATAGTACGTGGGGAATACAGGCTGATATAAAGTACACATTTATTCTATTCCCCCATAACCAGGGCTTAGGAATGTTTTAAAGTCTATTTTTATTAACTGTTGTGTACTGTATAAGGCTTGGGACTTCCAGAACCGATGTCCCGCCAGGCTGCCAGGGCTACCAAGTTGGTGCCAGTAAGTCTGCTGGACATCAGAGTTGAAAGTAAACCGAGGATACCAGAGGTGTGAAAGCCATTTGGTAACAGGGAAAGGTTCAATTACCCACGTCCTGGGAACAACGGCAGTCTGCAGCGATGCACTCACCACAAACAAGGCGTGAACGCGAGGCCGAGGTGGGGATTTGATAGATGCCAACCCACAGCCGCGTGGGCGCGTCTGGAGTGTAGATAGGTCGAGGTTGCCGGGTCGGGGTAGGAGAGGTCATGATGGTCAGTGATACTTGCCGAGGTACGTTTGCCAAGGTCGGGATTGAAGAGGTGCAGATCGTCGTGGGTAAGCCGGGTCAGGAGCGGAGAGGTTCGGATCATCGTGGGTTAGCAGCGGAGATGTACGGATCATCGTGGGTAAGCCGGGGTAAGGAGCGGAGAGGTGCGGATCATCGTAGGTAAGCCGAGGTAAGGAGCGGAGAGGTGCGGAGCGTCGAGGGTAATCTGGGTCAGGAGCGGAGTGGATCGTCGTTGTAAGCCGGGTAAGGAGCGGAGAGGTACGGAGAGGTGCGGATCAGCGTGGGTAAGCCGGGGTAAGGAGCGGAGAAGTGCAGACAGGCGAGGCGCTGACAGACACAGACCGCAATATGCGGTCTATAGGGAGCGGGAGCTGGGGCTGGAGTGGGAGGGAGGGGCGTGGTTTATGAAGAAGGGGCGTGGTTTAAGCGGAGGGGGCGTGGTTTAAGCGGATGGGGCGTGGTTTAAGCAGAGGGACCCGCTACCCCCCCTCCACGGGCTCGGGCTCCCGGGCTGCAGGAGGGAGCTTCTGCGGGCTACCCTACTCACACGCTGACACTCAGGCACACACAGACACACTCAGGCACACACAAACACACAGACAGGCACTCATGCACACACACACACAGGCAGGCACTCACGCACTCAGACACACACATACACACACACAGACAGGCACTCATACTGCTTTCCCTCCACACTCTCCTCCCCTCCTCCCGAAGCCTCTCCTCCTCCCAAAACCTCCCCTCCTCATTGGCTCACAGCCACACCACGTGACGCGTCGACGCTTGGGATTACAATTCTCTTGAATCCTCTAGCGCCTGACGTGTCACAGCGTGTAGTGAGCTGTGCAGCCAGGCGGGACCGGGACCGGCTCGGGAGGATTCCCCTGCTGATGGGGAACACTCGTGTGGCCGCCCGTGCTGCCGGGCGCAGCGGGTCCCAGGCCTAAGGAGGCGGAGAGGTGCGGATCGTCGTGGGTAAGCCGGGGAAAGGAGCGGAGAGGTGCGGATCAGCGTGGGTAAGGAGCGGAGAGGTGCGGATCGTCGTGGGTAAGCCGGGTTAAGGAGCGAAGAGGTGCGGATCGTCGTGGGTAAGGAGCAGAGAGGTGCGGATCGTCGTGGGTAAGCCGGGGTAAGGAGCGGAGAGGTGCGGATAATCGTGGGTAAGCCGGGGTAAGGAGCGGAGAGGTGCGGATCATCGCGGGTAAGCCGGGGTAAAGAGCGGAGAGGTGCGGATCATCGTGGGTAAGCCGGGTAAGGAGCGGAGAGGTGCGGATAATCGTGGGTAAGCCGGGGTAAGGAGCAGAGAGGTGCGGATCGTCGTGGGTAAGCCGGGGTAAAGAGCGGAGCGGTGCGGATCATCGCGGGTAAGCCGGGGTAAAGAGCGGAGCGGTGCGGATCATCACGGGTAAGCCGGGTAAGGAGTGGAGAGGTGCGGATCATCGTGGGTAAGCTGGGGTAAGGAGCGGAGAGGTGCGGATCATCGTGGGTAAGCCGGATAAGGAGCGGAGCGGATCGTCACGGGTAAGCCGGGGTCAGGAGTGGAGAGGTGCGGATCGTCTCTAGTATACCATGTGACAGAGGTTTGGGGAGAACGGATGTGACGTCATTGAAATTCTCTCACATGGTACTAGAGCCAGAGTTGGGATGTATTTCCCACACTCTGATTGGCTACCGTACCATGTGAGGCCGCCCATGTTTCTTTTCATGACGTCATATTAAAGGCAATTGAAGCAAAGCCATTCTGATTGGCTGTGCTTTCATTGCCTTTAAATGACGTCATCATTTTTTCTTTCTCGGCCAAAACACATGCTTTTAACGGCCCAATCAGGGCCGTGGGAACCATATGACGAAAATGTGACGTCATAGGCCTTTCAAAGCCTATGTCGTCTCATTGTGAAGGCAGACGCCAAGAAGGAAGGACCTCCTACAGAAGAAGAAGGCCAGGGCGTGACTGAGGAAGACAAGAAGACCCCGGAAGAGAGCCGCAGATAGAAGAAAGAAGAATACAGATTAAGATGGATTAGATACAGAAGACCCGTGGATTGTTTTGGATTTTTATTTAAATGTTTATTATTTTATGTTTTTTTATTTATGGGTTCCTGTGCGTGGATTGGTTCGGGAGTAAGCTGTTCAACGGGAGTCGGTGAGTGGGTCAAGTAATGGTAAGTGAACTAAAGAAATGTATTTTATTTAACTTGGTCATTTTTTTAAAGCTTTTTTACATGTGTATTTATTTATTTTTGGTATATCATTTCTTGCCACAGTATGTATGTATGTATGTCAAGATTCAGGGTGGGCAACCCTGTTGCCATTCGCCACTTGTGGCGAATTGGCTGTAAATCTGTGGCCAACAGGGCCGCCGGGACACTCAACCCCCCCCTTTCCCCTTCCGTGGTAAGGAGCACGCTCCAGAGGTGTGACGTGCTCCTCTCCCTCCAACACCCAAGCCCGCTCCAGCAGGCGCGTGACGCGCGCTCCCTCCCCTGCGAGGCCCCTCCATGACGCTTCCCCCCCCCCCGAGCACGCTCCAGCGTGACGCGCTGACGGCTGCCCGCCACCACTGCCGCCCGCCACCACTGCCGCCCGTCACCACTGCCCCCTGTCCGCCTGCCACCACTGCCCGCTCGCCACCACCACTGCTGCCCGCTGCTGCCGCCGTGATCTGGTAGGCATTGGTGGGGGATGGGGGGGTGCTTTCAAGGCTGCTGAGGGGAGATGAGGGGAGATGAAGGGTGCTGAGGGGAGATGAAGGGTGCTGAGGGGAGATGAAGGGTGCTGAGGGGAGATGAAGGGTGCAGTGGGGAGATGAAGGGTGCTGGTGGGAGATGAAGGGTGCTGAGGGGAGATGAAGGGTGCCGAGGGGAGATGATGGGTGCTGAGGGGAGATGAAGGGTGCTGAGGGGAGATGAAGGGTGCATTGGGGAGATGAAGGGTGCATTGGGGAGATGAAGGGTGCTGAGGGGAGATGTAGGGTGCTGATGGGAGATGAAGGGTGCTGAGGGGAGATGTAGGGTGCTGATGGGAGATGAAGGGTGCTGAGGGGAGATGAAGGGTGCTGAGGGGAGATGAAGTGTGCAGTGGGGAGATGAAGGGTGCTGAGGGGAGATGAAGGGTGCAGGGGGAGATGAAGGGTTCTGAGGGAGATGAGGGGTGCTGAGGGGAGATGAAGGGTGCTGAGGGGAGATGAAGGGTGCTGAGGGGAGATGAAGGGTGCTGAGGGGAGATGAAGGGTGCAGGGGGGAGATGAAGGGTGCTGAGGGGAGATGAAAGGTGCTGAGGGGAGATGAAAGGTGCTGATGGGAGATGAAGGGTGCAGGGGGGAGATGAAGGGCTGGGTGTGTGTATGTGTGGCTCGGTGTGTGTGTATGTGTGGCTGGGTGTGTGTGTGTATGTGTGGCTGGGTGTGTGTGTGTATGTGTGGCTGGGTGTGTGTGTATGTGTGGCTGGGTGTGTGCGTGTGCGTGGCCAGGCGTGTGCGTTGCTGGGTGTGTGCGTTTCTAGCTGGCAGTGGCGTGTGTGGCTGGCTGGGCATGTGTGTGGCTGGCTGGACGTGTGTGTGGCTGGCTGGACGTGTGTGTGGCTGGCTGGATGTGTGTTTGGCTGGCTGGGCATGTGTGTGGCTGGCTGGTTGTGTGTGTGCGGCTGGGCGTGTGTGTGGCTGGCTGGTTGTTTGTGTGTGGCTGCGTGCGGGCAGCTGTCAATAACTGCTTGTATCTTTGTTATGTACCCAGTCACATCCTGGCTGTGCCCCTAATCATGGATTTGGGACGGAATGAGATGAGGGGGGTGAAATAAGATGATGGGTGTGGGGGGGACCGAGAATATATAAATAACATACCACCCCACCAACTGTGTGTGTGTGTGTTTTCATCATTTGCGTCTGACGCAGTTGTTACTGAGTAGTCAAAGTGTTCATGTTTTCAATAAACTTGTTCAAACAATGTGTGTTTTAAATTTTTGCATGCGCAACATAATACCTAAATTCTTACATGGTGGGGCTATATTCACATCTAATTTGCCACACCTGTGGCTACATTGAAAAATTGGTTGCCCACCCCTGGTCTAGATCGATATATACTTACAGGGTAAGAAATGATGTTGTTTTAAAAGCTTCATGTGCTGTGTTTTAAATTATTTTGGCTATGCTGCTATGCATAAATGTGTGTGTCATGTATTTTAAAATGAGATAGATGTAATTTTTGCTATTGTGTGGTGTACTTTAGGTCAGGGTGAGGCTTGCTTTTGTATATTGTATTATTTTTGGTACTTAGATTTTGACAAAGAATAACTTGTTCTGTTCAACGATTGAATTAGTTAATTGTTTAATTGTTAGGGATGGAATTTAAATTGTTAAGTGATTTCATTAATGAATGCTATTTGATTTATGGTTAAAGGATTAGTTTAAATAGTGTACTTATTTGGATGTATTCGTATTTTGTTTGTGATATGTTATTGTTAACATTCATTTGCAGAATGTACATAGTGCATAGATTGTATGCATAATGTATACAATGTAAATGCAATGTTTTGATTGGCATTTGAGGCTTTTGATTGGCATTTGGGGATTTTGATTGGAATATGAGATTGGATTGTTTAAGGTAATTGATTTTATTTTACTGTGTCTGTATGGAGAAGTAGTATTTGTAGTACAGCATGTTTTTGATAAACCTTCTACATTTATTTGTATATTGGTTCATCATGTCTCTGTCTCTCTCTCTCTCTCTCTCTCTCTCTCTCTCTCTCTCTCTCTCTCTCTCTCTCTCTCTCTCTCTCTCTCTCTCTCTCTCTCTCTCTCTCTCTCTCTCTCTCTCTCCTTAACCCCTTAATTACCTTTGCGGTTATTATCCGATAAGGTGTTTAAGGGGTTAATTGATATCTAAATTTAATTGCAATGTATTGGCTACGTTTTGGCTATGTATTTTGTTGGCAACGAAAGTCAAGGATGTTGCTGGCGATGGGGGCTTTGATTGATGAGGTCAGTAGTACTTTATTTATTTGAATATGCTAGTTAATGTGTTTAATAATGGGCAAATAATCTATTATCCCTATCTGGATAATAGTTATTTTGCACATTATTGTACAGTAGGTGTTGGGGGGGGAGGTATGTATTGAATGTATAGGTCAGGTTTATTTTTTTTACATTCATGGTTTGTTCCGTGGTTCTGCGTGAGACCTCTGGAGACCACCTGCGGTATCCTCGGATATCTCATGGGTATCAGGATGGTGGTTCCACAGGTGACAGATTCGGGGATGAACCGGTGGTCCTACATCCGTGTGGGCAGCACGGACCCGTAGTCTGCAGGGAAGAACCGGTGGCCTCACATCTTTGGGGCACTGCGGACCCGTAGTGTGCGGGGAAGAACTGGTGGTCCCACATCCGTGGGGGCACCGCGGACCCGTTGTGAGCACTCGTGAGTTCACCAAACCCCCGTGAGAACCACCTGAGGCCCAGCAGACACCTGTAGGTCTGACTCGGGGCTCCCAGACATCCGCGGACCTACTGTGGGGACCCAATTGTGGCCCACGGTGTTCTGCGGAGACCACCTGGGGGCCATGGCGCTTGGCGGGACCCACCAACAGGCCTCCAGAACCTGTGTGAAACAAGTTGCTGGTACCCTGTAGGTCTGTCAGGTGACCCGCCAGCCCGCCGGGGACTCTCGTGGGGATGGGGTATGAACCCTGTATGTAAAAGAATAAATCATGTATTTATGGAGGGGCACAGGGGGTGGGAAATGTAGATGTTTATTGTGGGGCAGTGTATTGTTTTTATTGTGGGTACTGGGGGTGGGGTTAGGGGTTATTGGCCCCAAGGGTATGTGGGTTACTGGGGGAGGGTATGTAGGCCTCCCGAGTGGTGGGTGAGGGTGGGTTAACCCGTTAATGATTGTAGCGGTTATTAACCGCTATGGTGATTAAGAGGTTAGGGGACATTAAATTGGATGTTTTTATTCTTGTGTCTGTTTTGCAGCAGCGGAGGGGGCATGGCCAGGATAAAGATGAGGATGGTTTTCATCGTGGCAGCCGGAAATGAGTGAGTGCTATATGTATTTAATGTATTGATTGGTGTTTATGTATTTTAAATACACAGGGGATGTATGTTGTTTATTGCAATGTTTATTGGGGGCAAATGTCCCCAATAAACATGCTATTCTGCCTTAACCCCTTCACTGCCTTAGCGGCTATACGCTATGCTAATGAAGCAGCATTAATGTATTTTAATAATATTGTGCGGAAGCAGGGGGGCTCCTGAGCTGAACCGCATTGATTTGTGGCTCAGAGACCCCCTGCTTCCCGAGTTACAGTGTCGCCGCCATATTTATAGCGGGCACGGCGTGAATGGGATGCTATAAAGATGGCGGCGACACTGCCACCTGATGACACATACCGGGGCCTTTAACTCGGGAAGCGGGGGGTCCCTGGTCCACAAATCAATGCGGTTCAGCTCAGGGGACCCCCTGCTCACAGTACACTATTCTTAAAAATACATTCATGCTTCTTCGTTACCATAGCACATAGCCGTAAAGATAAGGAATGATTGTTTATTTATCTGTAACGGGTATTCCCCCACCCAATAGCATATAGTATGTGTGTGTGGGGAACGTAATGTTACCAGGTGTGGTGCTCTACCTGTTAGGCTCGCAGGAGGCCTAAACCTCCGCCACGGGAGCCTGGGGCACGTATAAATAATAGGAGTAACCTCGTACTCTGTGCAGCGCCTCCACCTGCGATGGCTCCAACCGGAGGGGGGAGTGGTTCGTCGCAGGACAATATATATATATATATATATCACACACACAGCATGTCCAGTAACCCCACACAATATGTCCCTTCACGTGAGATAGATATGTGTGACTGCGCAGCCAGTAGTCCCGTGTAAGTATAATAAAGTATAGTTGGTGCACTTGGTGATGGTTACCTGCCGAGCACTCCAGTGCCCGGGCCTGCCAAGGAGCTTCACAAAGGATCCGATGACCGCTGACCACAGGAACTACCGTCCGGGGCGATCCCACCCGGATGGCTGCTGCACCGACAGTGAAGGTCTGAGCCCAGACCTCTGGATGGACAGCTCCGGAGACCCCCTGCACGTCTACACTATGAATAAAAGTTATTTTGATATGTTTTTATTTTGCCGATGTTTGCGCAGAGAGAGCGGCGGGTGTCTCTCTGCTGCAAACACATATCGGCAGAAATGGCCTATAGCCAGGTTATCGGAACCAGGCTTTTTTATCACCGGCTCATCTGCGTTTTGCTTTCGCAGAGATTCGGCAGGGATCGGCATGGATTCGGCCCTTACTGAATACTGCGAGGGCAAATCGCCAAAATCATGCCTATCGGCAACACTTGCCAAAAGCACTTTTTCAGCGCTTACTGCATGAGGCCCATAGTCAGGGTTCCTTTGCATGTCATTACCCAGAATCCCTTACTGCAGTGGAAACATTGTATGCTAAGAGATAATGGGGAAAGGCAGCGTCGTGGGCCTGACTGAGACTTGTGACAAGGCTCAGTCATAAGTGGTATTTTTATCTGCTGTACGTTGTACAATGGAGGGGTTTTGTCACTTTTTATACTCACTTTATAACTTACTTTGTGTTACTTTTTTTGTGAAACTTTCTAATGTGTTAAATGTTCACTTATGGTAAAAAACAAATTGGGAAATTAAGTTTTAGCTAAGCACAAATAAAATAACTAGCACACACTTTTATTTCTTCAATATTGAACATTTTAGAAACAACTACCGCAAACATTTGGCAACCCCACTGGGCAACGTTCCTCAGCTGTGTTCCATGGAGTAAAATGCACAAAGACAGACGTGGAGGAAGGAAAAGGGGTCTCCTTTCTGTAGACAGATTACAAAGTGGGGTGTCACCCACTGCCCCAACAAACGACTTTATCAATAATCATGTCTTGCTTGTGTAGCCATGTATAAAAATGGTATGCAGCTCTTTCTCATGCTGGCAGTAAACCTGGTAAGTATGCAGGGTTGCCAGCAACAATCACCCTGGTGAGGTGTCATATGTAACAAGGGAAGTGACAACATGCTCTGTGTCCACTGTTAGTTACACAAGAGGTGTGTCTGTTTCTTAGTCTATATAAGACACTGCACTGCAAAAAAGTTAGTGGTTGTTAGCAAGGGTTCAAGGTCAAGGAGTGTCTGCAGCAGTTCCAGGCTGTCAGATTCTGGTGTTAGCTGACTACACACTGTGTTTAGGGACCTGACACAGATGGTGATCTCCCTTAGGGGAGAGGTGAACCAACTCTATTGAGAGAGGAGGAACATTCTGAAGGGAAGAACTCCAACAGGTTGAGCGGCTAGCACGACCGCAATGAGGGGCAGTCTGCCTGGAGAGATGCTAATGAAGATGCCCTTGTTCATTACAACCCTTCTGTGTGAATGTGGAGTCATTCTACAGAAGGAGGTACCACAGAGGGGGTGGAGGCGCTGCATCGTATGTGAGTAGGACTCAAAGCACACTACCTAAGATGCCTGTCTTGCTGATATCCCCATACCAACCCAGCGGGAGACTCAGGAGTCCTGTAAGCCAGCAGGTGCACCACACAAAACACATCCATGTAATGGAGCTAGTAGACCACAGGGGACACTGCGAGACTGGTGGGGCCCGAAACACCGTTACACTTGGAAGGCGGCTGCCCGAGATACACGCAGCGTGACGGGAGACCGAGGTAAGATTTTATCGATAAGAGTTATCCAGTGTGACGTGAGGGGGTAACCAGGCTCAACAATTAAGGTTTAAGCCCGTCTAGTTACCTCTGATCCATGTATTGGGGTTCAGGAGTGTCAGCTCTTGAGCCCAATGATAGTCAGTGCATGTCTGTAAATTATGCGACAAATAATTTTTGTGTTTTTGCCTTTCCAGGAGTGCCAGCAAGCAGAGATCGCTGGGATATGCGTTTCAATAGAGTTTTACTGAGAAAGACTTATCAGAATGATGGTACATTTGCAATTACTCTGCTTGTAGTAAGAGGTGTTAGCCACCTATCCGTGAGGGTATTTTGGTGTCTGTATTCTTTGTTATTGTAAGTGTAGCCCCCTGTAAACAGTACCGGCTATACCTATCTTCCTTCTACTGTGGTAAGTCCTGTTAAGGCCAGGCGCCAGTAGTAATCATGGGTTTTCCCCCTTCATGCCCTACCTTGCGTGATAGATGCAGGCCTCGGACTCTGCTGCAGGCGTGAGCCAGAGGGGAGGTCTTGCTGACATCATAAGAGGTGGGGCCGAGACTATTTAGCAGCAAGTTCCTGTAAGTGACAGTCTGTCTGTTCTCACCCGGCTCTAGAGCGGGTCTGTCCAAGGAGTTGGAGTGATAGACCAAGCTCCGTCCTGGGAGCTAGCAAGAGAGAGAGAGCTGGCCCATTACATCTGGAGAGCGAGCCAAGCTCAGGTGGGACCAATGCCCCTCATCCCGAGGCAAGGGTGAAGGGGAGAATCCATCCCCCACCCAGAGGATATCCTCTGAGGTGGGCAGTGGGGTATTGAAGCCCCAGCACAGTCCATCCTGACGGAGAGCATATTTGGAGGGAAGGAGAGGAGGAAAGGACTGTACCGAGGGGAGAGTTGTGAGGGCTGAGGATCTTGCTGTTGTTGTTGTAGCTGCAGGCTGCTGCTATTGTCGGGCACTACTAGGAACAATAAAGAGAGACTTTATCTTTTAACCACAAAGACTGTTGTGTGATTTGGGCATTTCACCCTGGGACCAGGGACGGCTCTTCTATACGGGTCCTACCCCACATCCCTGGGAAGGTATAGAAGATGGAGGCGCTGCACCACCAATAGAAGAATGGAGGCTACTACCCCAGAAGCCTGGTCCTGTTATTCCCTACACCATCGCGGGAGACACAGGCCCTCCTGTTCCACGCAGATACGCACCACCCAGTACATGTAATCTTCCCTCACACACCCTAGATATGTCAAATGAGTCAGGGGGGGGGGATATGGGTTACATTTGGAGGCTCTGCTGAGAGAACAGGTCAGGCTTACAGACAGAACAGAAAGAGTGATGTGCACTCTCCGATCAAGTGCTGAGGAACGTAGGGTGCAATTGCACACCGGGGGTAGTCAGGGGAGCGTGGATCGCCGCTCCCGCACAGGTCACGTAGAGGGGTGCATAGCTATAGCTGCCCAAGTCTCTTGAGGCAGATAGTGTGAGGCAACTTGGGGGGTCAGCCTGCTAACTAGTCCAGGGAACATGGCCCAGGGCCCGCGCTATGAGTGGCCAAAAGTAGGAGACGCCCGTACCTAGGGAGATGCCCGGTACACTAGCTAGCACCCACGAAATGCACCACAGAGCACTTAACGGAACGAACATCGAGTGCAGAGCACACACAGAGGGAGTACTGCCTAGACTGGGGTATGCCACCTCATATTAGTGGATACCACATTAAGCATGTAGAGAGAAGTAGGAAGTGTCCAAGAGATCAGTCCGTGTCTAGGAGCAGATTGCACCCTAGACACCGAGAGTAGTACACGATTACATGTTGTGGGCGCATCGAAGATGGCTGCCGTCCCTACATGTGCTCCGCGGAGTGAAGGACAATCTAAAGTGGCGGCAAATGCGCCATCAACGGCACAGCAGTTCACAGCTGATCTAAAATGGCGGGAAATGTGCAGAGGTTTGGCGCCAAACCCAGATCCCCTGCAAGAGAGCTGAGCGGCGCGAAAGCCAAAAGCCCACCGACCTGTGCTGTGACTGGTCAACAAACCAAGTCTCGTCACACTGAAAAAAGGAGGGCCCCGCCTCTGGATTCCACCAGAGGGAGGGGGCACAAGGAGAGCCAATCAGGAGCATTCTCAGCAAAGGGAGGGACAGGAAGTGAGAGCGAAGAACTTCACATCTGTCTGGCATTCGAAGAGCAAGGAGCTGAAACACTGAACTGTTCAACCCCTGAGCTAACCATGTTTGAGATGAGCACTACAATCTACCAACTGCCAGGAGGCTTATTGGTAGTGGAGGTAGCTGAGCACGAATACCTCCTGTGTTTGTGCGTTCACTGCGGGATACCGGGCGCGGTAACAAGCACCAAGGCACGATGCCCTCAATGTGGCACCTTTTATCTATGGCCGAACGAGCCATGGCCTTTGATCGAGACCCTGCGGGGTGCCTCTCCAGGAATGTTAACGGAGGTGGCGGAAGGTAAAGACAAGACTGCCCTGGTTCCCCGTTGCAATCAAGCGGGACGAACCAAGGCCCAGCCCGCTACAGAACCAAGCGAGCTGTCGACGGAGAAGAGCGCGACCGCAGTGGAGGTACCGGAGCGAGACCGTTTCGTGCCTATACCCACTGGTTGTATCGCAGAAGACCCTGGTGACTCCCTAGCGGAGGATCAGATCCTGATATCCTCGGAGGAAGAGGTTGGCGTGCCATCGGTGGCGATGCGCCTACCGGCGAACCACCCCAGCAGTACCAAGAAGGAGCAGACGAGTCCGGAAACATTCCGACGGCGAGCGCTGGTGCGGCCGGAGGCCCGTAAGAGTCCCACGGTTGTGGTTACTCCCAGTGCGGCGGAAACGGAGATCGAGACGACCCCGGAGGATCCCAAGACCACCAAGCAGCAGCGGAGCGGTAAGGAGACTCCACCACCCCCTTACCCCCGCCAGGCGAAAGCAGCAGCCGAGGAGGGCGAGAAGGATAGGCTTGAGGCCTACTTGTCCGTCCACAATCCGGATGCTCCGCCGACGCCCATGCCGGTCCTCGACGTACTTCTGGTGCGTAACCACGGAGCGGAGGGAGATTCTAAGGGCCCAGCTGATTACGTCATTTCCGGTTCCACCGGGAAACAAGCCCGGGAGCGCTGTTCTCCTCACGGAGAGTAGCCATGGCCGCTGCAATGGCCACCCTGAAGAGCCAAGGTCCATCGAGAGAGGCGCGACACATGGCGGAGAAAGCGCCCAAGAAGGCGTCCCTTGTTTGCGGTATTACCCGCTTGCTGGACAATGACATGAACGTTGCGCCTGCCCCAGCCCTTAGCTCCATTGCCCCGGCCACTGCCCCTCGAGTGTTGTCACCGGAGCCTAGCGGGGATAAATTAAGTAAATACCCTAAGTACTCCAAGGACTTGCGGGACTGGGAGTTGAGCGATGAGGGGTCGGATGGTGAAATATCTTATGATCGTGTGATACCTGTGTCTAACCCTGTACAGTTTTCCCTTAGCGCTAGATGGAGAGCCCGAGGGTCACATACTCCAGCCGAGGCTGGACCTGCTCAGGAGGTGGTTCACAATATGAACCCTACCAGGTACTTTAATGCCAAGGGGAGGAGAGATTGCTCGCGCTCTACGGAGGCGGGGACGTCCGGTGTCTCATCGCAGGCAGAATCTGAGGTAGAGAACGCTAGTCAGTCCACAGAATACAAGCACCGTGATAAGTGGTGGGCGCCCCTGTTCACTGGGTACCACGCAGGGATGGACCTTACACGATTCCTGCTCATTAAGAGCAACATCGTTGACCATTGGTGGGTGACAGGTCCTTTACTCCTCAGGAGGTGGAGGATGAGACAGACCATAGATTCCAGGAGATCGAGCAGAAACTCATTAAGCCCAAAGGCCCCAGTATACTGTACGATGAAATTGCTCCGGAAGAGCCAGAGTTTTGGGTACTGCCTAGCAGGGCGGGTCATCGCAAGCTCACTATATTGAGCCGTGCCGACAGGGCCACAGTGGCTAGGTATAGGCAGTCACATGGATACGAATACCCTTATGTGCCTGAGCCCATCATTAGATAGAAGAGTATCGGGATAGTTGGCTCGGAGAGGCTGTACAGGAGTATCTTCGGACCAAGTTCGGTCAGGGGGGTTATCATAACGAGGACAAAATAAGTGAGTTGGTTAGGATCTGGAGCATCGGGAGGTGCATATACATGCACAGCGTGATGTATCGACCGGAGCATGGGTCGGTGCAATCGTTCTTTGTGACCATCACGGATCACAATGGTCGACGAGTAAGAAAGCCAGATCCAAAACATTATTGATCGGGTTCTCCACGTTGGGAGTAACCGTGTGTTTTTCATTGAACTACCTCATGTGCCTATATATGCTTACACTGCCATGATATGTGTTTGTTTCCCAGGTTGTTCACCGCAGGATGGTACTGCTAGAGCTAGGTCCAAGTGGGGACCATTGGATTCCACCATAGGGAGAGTGTAGCCCCCTGTAAACAGTACCGGCTATACCTATCTTCCTTCTACTGTGGTAAGTCCTGGTAAGACCAGGCGCCAGTAGTAATCATGGGTTTTCCCCCTTCATGCCCTACCTGGCGTGATAGATGCAGGCCTCGGACTCTGCTGCAGGCGTGAGCCAGAGGGGAGGTCTTGCTGACATCATAAGAGGTGGGGCCGAGACTATTTAGCAGCCAGTTCCTGTAAGTGACAGTCTGTCTGTTCTCACCCGGCTCTAGAGCGGGTCTGTCCAAGGAGTTGGAGTGATAGACCAAGCTCCGTCCTGGGAGCTAGCAAGAGAGAGAGAGAGCTGGGCCATTACATCTGGAGAGTGAGCCAAGCTCAGGTGGGACCAATGCCCCTCACCCCGAGGCAAGGGTGATGGGGAGAATCCATCCCCCACCCAGAGGATATCCTCTGAGGTGGGCAGTGGGGTATTGAAGACCCAGTACAGTCCATCCTGACAGAGAGCATATTTGGAGGGAAGGAGAGGAGGAAAGGAGAGGAGGAAAGGACTGTACCGAGGGGAGAGTTGTGAGGGCTGAGGAGCTTGCTGTTGTTGTTGTAGCTGCAGGCTGCTGCTATTGTCGGGCACGGCCAAGAACAAAATACAGTAGAGAGACTTTATCTTTTAACCACAAAGACTGTTGTGTGATTCGGGCATTTCACCCTGGGACCAGGGACGGCTCTTCTATATGGGTCCTACCCCACATCCCTGGGAAGGTATAGAAGATGGAGGCGCTGCACCACCAATAGTAGAATGGAGGCTACTACCCCAGAAGCCTGGTCCTGTTATCCGCCACACCACCGCGGGAGACTCAGGCCCTCCTGTTCCACGCAGGTACGTACCACCCAGTACATGTAATCTTCCCTCACACACCCTAGATATGTCAGATGAGTCTAGGGGGGGGGATATGGGTTACATAGGCATAAACTATTCATATACATTTTTGTAGTTTTAACCCTCTGGTGTCCCATATGGATTTGGGGAATTTTTCCCTTTAATTTTGTTTAGATATTTGGCTTGAGTGCAATTAGTGGGAATTCTTTTTGTGGTCACTCGACCATTTGTTCACAATATGTATTTCATTACCAATGCACCGCCACGCATACAATTTCACGTTTGAATCTTAAGGTTGAGCGGTGATAACACCTCCTATGCCAGATTCTCACATACATTGAGACACATAGCTCCGGCAAAATCTCCCCTTGAAAATTCTTGCGTGACTGCATCAGTGTTGCGAAAACAGAAAATATGGGTGGGCGCAAATAGTGACGGGAATAAGTGCAAAATGTGCAATATAAAGATATATAACAATAAACAATATTATTTAGTGATTATAAAGGGAATAATAGTGACCATGCTTGTGTTGTTTTTAAAAAAAGTCAAGTAATCTGAAATGTAAATTGGCACCCAGTACTTTTAATGTTTTAGATAATGAAGGGGCTCGGGGATGGCTTAAGCTATACATAGGTTTTTTCAAATGCGGCAACTGCAAGGTGTGTAAAGCAGGATCCAAAGATAAATTAACTATCACCTCTAAGATTACAGGTGAAAAATTTGATATGGCCCAATTCATAAATTGCAAAACTGACCATGTAATATACATGCTTGAGCGTCCCTGCGGGCTCCGATATATTGGTAGGACCACCAGGCCCCTGAAGGTGAGAATCCTGGCGCATACAGGAAACATTAGAAGAAGGTTACAAACACACAGTGTTCCCAAACATTTTGAGACGTTCCATAACTCGGATCCAGGTTTTCTCAACTTCAAAGGGATCGAACATATCACTCCACACTGGAGAGGTGGTAATAGGATCCTATCATTGGCCCACAGCGAGACGTTTTCGATTCACAGAATGAAGTCTATGTCCCTTAGAGGACTTGATGCTGATATAGACATTGAACCCTTCTTGTGACTCCTTGCAGTTTCCGACGCTTTTTGCACATTTTCTATACTTTTCATTGAGATTTTATGATATTTTAATGGTCATTTATGTATTATTAACATACCCTTTTATATTCTTCTCATCCTCTCCCTTGTGTCGAGTTTCTACATTTCCCATGTTTCCTTTTGAATAGGAGCTTAGATGATAGTTAGTATTATTATTTATTGTTGTTTCTCATAGGATAGTTTTTTTAACCCATGGATAGCCCTTTATTGTTTTTGTGGAATCTATATGTTTATTTTTGACAGATGTGGGCTGGAATATAAACCAATCAGGACGTTGATTAGGGTATTTAGAGACCGCCGTGTAGTCTGGTTGCTATGACTCCTGAGGAAGCTACACTTTCAGTGAAACGCGTAGAGTCGCAGTTCGCTTTGATCTGACGTCACCCTGGGGCTCCGGCATCGCCCCCAGCTCAGCACCTACTGAAGCAGAGACCCTCTTCGTATCAGCATTATCCGGGTCCCGGAGAGCGCCCTATAACCGGAAGCGATGCGCCGCGATCGAGAGGTCAGAGCCAGAGGGAGCGGAGAGTAACAGACCGGGTGGCATCACAGATTTTTTATGTGCCTATATTCTTAGGACACTGTGTAAGTGTTTATAGGAGTGTTTATGTGATGCCCAGTAAATGGCCAGGTCACCCAGAATCCGGTATAGGGGTATAGGGGTTCTGGGGGTGATCCAACCATACATAAGGTTGCAAGGAGTTTTAAAGTCTAAGTCCGGTATTGTGTGTGGGGAATATGGCTCGTAGGAATAAAGTGCAACTTCTTATTCTATACCCCATAACCATAAGACTTAGAAAAGTATAAAGTATATATTTTATTAAACAGTATATTTAAAGTGTATATATGCTTGTGAACGGTGTTATGAGCTGGGTCTTCCCGGACCGATGTTCTGGGTGAGTCACTGGGCTACCAGCTTGGTGCCACTGTGTCTATCCAGACATCGGACATGACAGCCTCAGAGGATGCAAGAGGTGTCAAGACAATTTGGGCAGGATGTTTAACTTGAGTACTCACGTCCTGGGATGAATGGAAGTTCTCGGACTACAATTTGCCTCCCCAGACTGAGTGGAGCCTAAACCAGCGGGTGGCTTCTGCATAACAAGTAGCCGAGGTGCCAGGTTTGTGCATGCCCTTGGTAGATGCCTAAGAACCACTTGCCCGGCTTCCAGAGACTTGCTTCGCTATTATAGGCTGGTGAAATTTCCCACACTCGGATTGGCTGTAATATTTCATGAATGAACTCAGAAATATTATAAGAAACCGTCAGCCAATCCAGAGAGCAGATTCTAAGCGCCAGAACAGCAGATCAAATTTGAAAGTACCAAAAGATGCTCAAGGAGAAATAGCAGAGAACAGACTTCAGAAAAGTCCACTTTTTCCGGTCAAGTTCTGAGAATTGAACGTAGCGATCGCGGCTGGGATTTCAAGCTGAAAATAGTCCTCCGGAGCAGATACAGCGGTGGCATCAGGAACTCCGTGCCAATTTCAGTTCCAGGACATTTCGGGACAGGTCCCGGTCAACCAAAGACTTTGTTTTATGTTCTATTTAAGCTAGAAAAGGCTAGTTTTAAGCCCATGACCTAAGTGTGTCCTGCTTATGTATTTTGTGTTCCATTGTGTTCATGCCTATTTTAATTGAATAAATTACAATTTGTTTTACTAACTTGTTTTGCTCAGCGAATGATCCCAGTAAAAAGGTATAAATTACCTGGTCTCCCATGACATATACTTGATTGGAAAAATGGCAAGTGGAACTCAGCTCATAAGATACTATTAATGCCTGCTACAATGTATACTGTAGCTGTGAGTGTTACAACTAGCGGTTAATAATGCCACATCATACATATTGTTTGTGCACCAATCCAGTATCTGTGCACTAATCCAATACCACGTATCTGTATTTTTATTTTCAAATTTTTTTATTAGGTTTTGAAATTTGACATCTTACAGAATATTTGAAACAATATTCATAGATATCTAAATACATACAAACAACATCATATTTCTTTGCTCCTAGACGACAATAAAAGAGTATTTTGTCTCTAAGCTCAATCTGTTGTCTACAGTATGACTCATTTATCGAAAGCCTGAGTTATCTGCGTTGGGTGTACGTGTGTTGTAAGACTACTGAACATTCCTGTTTCAGGAGGGAAAAGGATAGAGAGAGCAGAGAAATGACCATATCACAGCCTGAACATTCTGGCTAACACGGCCTGTACATTCCGGTTAACACAGCCTGTATATTCCGGGTAACACAGCCTGTACATTACAGATAACACAAACTGTACATTCCAGATAACACAGCCTGTACATTCCGGAAAACACAGCCTGTACATTCGAATAACACAGCCTGTACATTACAGATAACACAGCCTGTACATTACAGATAACACCACCTGCACATTACGGATAACACAGCCTGTACATTACAGATAACACAGCCTGTACATTCTGGATATCACAGCCTGTACATTCCGGATAACACAGCCATCACATTCCGGATATCACAACCTGTACATTCCGGATAACACAGCCTGTACATTACAGATAACACAGCCTGTACATTCCGGATAACACAGCCTTCACATTCTGGATATCACAACCTGTACATTCCGGATAACACAGCCTGTAAATTACAGATAACACAGCCTGTACATTACAGATAACACAGCCTGTACATTCCGGATAACACAGCCTGTACATTCCAGATAACACAGCCTGTACATTCAGGGTAACACAGCCTGTACATTCCGGATAACACAGCCTGTACATTCTGGGTAAAAGAGCCTGTACATTCCAGATAACACAGCCGGTACATTACGGATAACACAGCTTGTATATTCCAGATATCACAGCCTGTACATTCCGGATAACACAGCCTGTACATTCCGGATAACAAAGCCTTTATATTCTGGATAACACAGCCTGTACATTCCGAATAACATAGACTTACATTCTGGATACACAGCCTGAACTTTCTGGATAACACAGCCTGTACATTCCAGATAACACAGCCTGTACAGTACATTCCGGATAACAAAGCCTGTACTGTACATTCCGGATAACACAGCCTGTACATTCCGGACAACACAGCCTGTACATTCTGGGTAACACAGCCTTTACATTCCAGGTAACACAGCCTGTATATTCCGGGTAACACAGCATGTACATTCCGGATAACACAGCCTGTACATTCCGGATATAACAGCCTGTACATTCCAGATAACACAGCCTGTACAGTACATTCTGGATAACACAGCCTCTACATTCTGGATATCACAGCCTGTACATTCCGGATAACACAGTTGATACTTTCCGGATATCACAGCCTGTACATTCCAGGTAACACAGCCTGTTCATTCCGGACAACACGGCCTGTACATTCCGGGTAACACAGCATTAACATTCCGGGTAACACAGCCTGTACATTCCGGATAACACAGCCTGTACATAACAGATAACAGCCTGTATATTCCGGATAACACAGTCTGTACATTCCGGGTAACACAGCCTGTACATTCCGGATAACACAGCCTGTACATTCCGGATAACACAGCATGTTCATTCTGGGTTAAAGAGCCGGTACATTAAAAATAACACAGCCTGTACATTACGGATAAGACAGCCTACACATTTCGGGTAAAACAGCCTGTACATTCCAGAAAACACAGCCTGTGCATTACAGATAACACAGCCTGTACATTCCGGGAAACACAGCCTATACATTCTGGATAACACAGCCTGTACATTACAGATAACACAGCCTGTACATACCAGATAACACAGCCTGTACAGTCCGGATAACACAGCTTGTACATTCCGGATAACACAGCCTGTACATTACAGATAACACAGCCTGAACATTACAGATAACACAGCCTGTACATTCCGGATAACACAGCCTGGACATTCCGGATAACACAGCCTGGACATTCTGGATAACACAGCCTGGACATTCCGGATAACACAGCCTGTACATTACAGATAACACAGGCTGTACATTTCGGATAACACAGCCTATACATTGCGGATAACACAGCCTATACATTCCGGAAAACACAGCCTGTACAGTACATTCCGGATAACACAGCATGTACATTCCGGGTAACAAAGCCTGTACATTCTGGATAACACAGCCTGTACATTCCGGATATCACAGCCTGTACATTCGAATAACACAGCCTGTACATTCCGGATAACACAGCCTGTACATTCCAGATAACACCACCTGCACATTACGGATAACACAGCCTGTACATTACAGATAACACAGCCTGTACATTCTGGATATCACAGCCTGTACATTCCGGATAACACAGCCATCACATTCCGGATATCACAACCTGTACATTCCGGATAACACAGCCTGTACATTACAGATAACACAGCCTGTACATTCCGGATAACACAGCCTTCACATTCTGGATATCACAACCTGTACATTCCGGATAACACAGCCTGTAAATTACAGATAACACAGCCTGTACATTACAGATAACACAGCCTGTACATTCCGGATAACACAGCCTGTACATTCCAGATAACACAGCCTGTACATTCAGGGTAACACAGCCTGTACATTCCGGATAACACAGCCTGTACATTCTGGGTAAAAGAGCCTGTACATTCCAGATAACACAGCCGGTACATTACGGATAACACAGCTTGTATATTCCAGATATCACAGCCTGTACATTCCGGATAACACAGCCTGTACATTCCGGATAACAAAGCCTTTATATTCTGGATAACACAGCCTGTACATTCCGAATAACATAGACTTACATTCTGGATACACAGCCTGAACTTTCTGGATAACACAGCCTGTACATTCCAGATAACACAGCCTGTACAGTACATTCCGGATAACAAAGCCTGTACTGTACATTCCGGATAACACAGCCTGTACATTCCGGACAACACAGCCTGTACATTCTGGGTAACACAGCCTTTACATTCCAGGTAACACAGCCTGTATATTCCGGGTAACACAGCATGTACATTCCGGATAACACAGCCTGTACATTCCGGATATAACAGCCTGTACATTCCAGATAACACAGCCTGTACAGTACATTCTGGATAACACAGCCTCTACATTCTGGATATCACAGCCTGTACATTCCGGATAACACAGTTGATACTTTCCGGATATCACAGCCTGTACATTCCAGGTAACACAGCCTGTTCATTCCGGACAACACGGCCTGTACATTCCGGGTAACACAGCATTAACATTCCGGGTAACACAGCCTGTACATTCCGGATAACACAGCCTGTACATAACAGATAACAGCCTGTATATTCCGGATAACACAGTCTGTACATTCCGGGTAACACAGCCTGTACATTCCGGATAACACAGCCTGTACATTCCGGATAACACAGCATGTTCATTCTGGGTTAAAGAGCCGGTACATTAAAAATAACACAGCCTGTACATTACGGATAAGACAGCCTACACATTTCGGGTAAAACAGCCTGTACATTCCAGAAAACACAGCCTGTGCATTACAGATAACACAGCCTGTACATTCCGGGAAACACAGCCTATACATTCTGGATAACACAGCCTGTACATTACAGATAACACAGCCTGTACATACCAGATAACACAGCCTGTACAGTCCGGATAACACAGCTTGTACATTCCGGATAACACAGCCTGTACATTACAGATAACACAGCCTGAACATTACAGATAACACAGCCTGTACATTCCGGATAACACAGCCTGGACATTCCGGATAACACAGCCTGGACATTCTGGATAACACAGCCTGGACATTCCGGATAACACAGCCTGTACATTACAGATAACACAGCCTGTACATTTCGGATAACACAGCCTATACATTGCAGATAACACAGCCTATACATTCCGGAAAACACAGCCTGTACAGTACATTCCGGATAACACAGCATGTACATTCCGGGTAACAAAGCCTGTACATTCTGGATAACACAGCCTGTACATTCCGGATATCACAGCCTGCACATTCCAGATAAACCAGCCTGTACATTCCGGATAACACAGCCTGTACATTCCAGATATCACAGCATGTACATTCCGGGTAACAAAGCCTGTACATTCTGGATAACACAGCCTGTACATTCCGGATATCACAGACTGCA
Organism: Ascaphus truei; assembly: GCF_040206685.1. Taxonomy (NCBI): domain Eukaryota; kingdom Metazoa; phylum Chordata; class Amphibia; order Anura; family Ascaphidae; genus Ascaphus; species Ascaphus truei. The sequence continues at coordinate 545,563,610 of NC_134483.1, forward strand.
CATTCCAGATAAACCAGCCTGTACATTCCGGATAACACAGCCTGTACATTCCAGATATCACAGCCTGTACATTCCGGATATCACAGCCTGTACATTACAGATAACACAGCCTGTACATTACAGATAACACCGCCTGTAGATTCCGGGTAACACAGCCTGTGCATTCCGGGTAACACAGTCTGTACATTCCGGGTAACACAGCCTGTATATTCCGGGTAACACAGCCTGTACATACCAAGTAACTCGCCTGTACATTCCAGATAACACAGCCTTTACACTCCGGGTAACACAGTGTGTAAATTAGGGATATCACAATCTCTACATTCCGGATAACACAGCCTGTACATTCCGGATAACAAAGCCTGTATATTCTGGATAACACAGCCTGTACATTCCGGATAACACAGCCTTACATTCTGGATACACAGCCTGAACATGCTGGATAACACAGCCTGTACATCCAGATAACACAGCCTATACAGTACTTTCCGAATAACAAAGCCTGTACATTCCGGATAACACAGCCTGTACATTCCGGAAAACACAGCCTGTACATTCTGGATATCACAGCCTGTACATTCCGGATAACACAGCCGATACTATCCGGATATCACAGCCTGTACATTCTGGATATCTCAGCCTGTACATTCCGGCTAACACAGCCTTTACATTCCGGATAACACAGCCTGTACATTCCGGATAACACAGCCTGTACATTCGAATAACACAGCCTGTACATTACAGATAACACAGCCTGTACATTACAGATAACACCGCCTGTAGATTCCGGGTAACACAGCCTGTGCATTCCGGGTAACACAGTCTGTACATTCCGGGTAACACAGCCTGTATATTCCGGGTAACACAGCCTGTACATACCAAGTAACTCGCCTGTACATTCCAGATAACACAGCCTTTACACTCCGGGTAACACAGTGTGTAAATTAGGGATATCACAATCTCTACATTCCGGATAACACAGCCTGTACATTCCGGATAACAAAGCCTGTATATTCTGGATAACACAGCCTGTACATTCCGGATAACACAGCCTTACATTCTGGATACACAGCCTGAACATGCTGGATAACACAGCCTGTACATCCAGATAACACAGCCTATACAGTACTTTCCGAATAACAAAGCCTGTACATTCCGGATAACACAGCCTGTACATTCCGGAAAACACAGCCTGTACATTCTGGATATCACAGCCTGTACATTCCGGATAACACAGCCGATACTATCCGGATATCACAGCCTGTACATTCTGGATATCTCAGCCTGTACATTCCGGCTAACACAGCCTGTACATTCCGGATAAAACAGCCTGTACATTCTGGATAAGACAGCCTGTACATTCTGGATATCACAGCCTGTACATTCCGGATAACACAGCCGATACTATCCGGATATCACAACCTGTACATTCCAGATAACACAGCCTGTTCATTCCGGATAACACGGCCTGTACATTCTGGGTAACACAGCATTAACATTCCGGGTAACACAGCCTGTACATTCCGGATAACACAGCCTGTACATAACAGATAACACAGCCTGTATATTCCGGATAACACAGTCTGTACATTCCGGGTAACACAGCCTGTACATTCCAGATAACACTGCCTGTAAATTCCGGATAACACAGCCTGTTCATTCTGGGTTAAAGAGCCGGTACATTACAAATAACACAGCCTGTGCATTCCAGATATCACAGCCTGTACATTACGGATAACACAGCCTACACATTCCGGGTAACACAGCCTGTACATTCCGGAAAACACAGCCTGTGCATTCCAGATAACACAGCCTATACATTCCGGGAAACACAGCCTATACATTTCGGATAACACAGCCTGTACATTACAGATAACACAGCCTGTACATACCAGATAGCACAGCCTGTACAGTCCGGATAACACAGCTTGTACATTCCGGATAACACAGCCTGTACATTACAGATAACACAGCCTGAACATAACAGATAACACAGCCTGTACATTCCGGATAACACAGCCTGGACATTCCGGATAACACAGCTTGGACATTCCGGATAACACAGCCTGGACATTACGGATAACACAGCCTGTACATTACAGATAACAGCCTGTACATTCTGGATATCACAGCCTGTACATTCCGGATAACACAGCCGATACTTTCCGGATATCACAGCCTGTACATTCCTGATAACTCAGCCTGTTCATTCCGGATAACACAGCCTGTACATTCCGGGTAACACAGCATTAACATTGAGGGTAACACAGTCTGTACATTCCGGATAACACAGCCTGTACATAACAGATAACACAGCCTGTATATTCCGGATAACACAGTCTGTACATTCCGGGTAACACAGCCTGTACATTCCGGATAACACAGCCTGTACATTCCGAATAACACAGCCTGTTCATTCTGGGTTAAAGAGCCGGTACATTACAAATAACACAGCCTGTGCATTCCAGATATCACAGCCTGTACATTACGGATAACACAGCCTTTACACTCCGGGTAACACAGCCTGTACATTCCGGATAACACAGCCTGTACATTCCGGATAACACAGCCTGTATATTCTGGATAACACAGCCTGTACATTCCGGATAACACAGCCTTACATTCTGGATACACAGCCTGAACATGCTGGATAACACAGCCTGTACATCCAGATAACACAGCCTATACAGTACTTTCCGAATAACAAAGCCTGTACATTCCGGATAACACAGCCTGTACATTCCGGAAAACACAGCCTGTACATTCTGGATATCACAGCCTGTACATTCCGGATAACACAGCCGATACTATCCGGATATCACAGCCTGTACATTCTGGATATCTCAGCCTGTACATTCCGGCTAACACAGCCTTTACATTCCGGATAACACAGCCTGTATATTCCGGGTAACACAGCATGCACATTCCGGATAAAACAGCCTGTACATTCTGGATAATACAGCCTGTACATTCTGGATATCACAGCCTGTACATTCCGGATAACACAGCCGATACTATCCGGATATCACAACCTGTACATTCCAGATAACACAGCCTGTTCATTCCGGATAACACAGCCTGTACATTCCGGGTAACACAGCATTAACATTCCGGGTAACACAGCCTGTACATTCCGGATAACACAGCCTGTACATAACAGATAACACAGCCTGTATATTCCGGATAACACAGTCTGTACATTCCGGGTAACACAGCCTGTACATTCCAGATAACACTGCCTGTAAATTCCGGATAACACAGCCTGTTCATTCTGGGTTAAAGAGCCGGTACATTACAAATAACACAGCCTGTGCATTCCAGATATCACAGCCTGTACATTACGGATAACACAGCCTACACATTCCGGGTAACACAGCCTGTACATTCCGGAAAACACAGCCTGTGCATTCCAGATAACACAGCCTATACATTCCGGGAAACACAGCCTATACATTTCGGATAACACAGCCTGTACATTACAGATAACACAGCCTGTACATACCAGATAGCACAGCCTGTACAGTCCGGATAACACAGCTTGTACATTCCGGATAACACAGCCTGTACATTACAGATAACACAGCCTGAACATTACAGATAACACAGCCTGTACATTCCGGATAACACAGCCTGGACATTCCGGATAACACAGCTTGGACATTCCGGATAACACAGCCTGGACATTACGGATATCACAGCCTGTACATTCCGGATAACACAGCCGATACTTTCCGGATATCACAGCCTGTACATTCCTGATAACTCAGCCTGTTCATTCCGGATAACACAGCCTGTACATTCCGGGTAACACAGCATTAACATTGAGGGTAACACAGTCTGTACATTCCGGATAACACAGCCTGTACATAACAGATAACACAGCCTGTATATTCCGGATAACACAGTCTGTACATTCCGGGTAACACAGCCTGTACATTCCGGATAACACAGCCTGTACATTCCGAATAACACAGCCTGTTCATTCTGGGTTAAAGAGCCGGTACATTACAAATAACACAGCCTGTGCATTCCAGATATCACAGCCTGTACATTACGGATAACACAGCCTACACATTCCGGGTAACACAACCTGTACATTCCGGAAAACAGAGCCTGTGCATTACAGATAACACAGCCTGTACATTCCGGGAAACACAGCCTATACATTCCGGATAACACAGCCTGTACATTACAGATAACACAGCCTGTACATTCCGGGAAACACAGCCTATACATTCCGGATAACAAAGCCTGTACATTACAGATAACACAGCCTGTGCATTCCAGATATCACAGCCTGTACATTACAGATAACACAGCCTACACATTCCGGGTAACACAGCCTGTACATTCCGGAAAACACAGCCTGTGCATTCCAGATAACACAGCCTATACATTCCGGGAAACATAGCCTATACATTTCGGATAACACAGCCTGTACATTACAGATAACACAGCCTGTACATACCAGATAGCACAGCCTGAACAGTCCGGATAACACAGCTTGTACATTCCGGATAACAGAGCCTGTACATTACAGATAACACAGCCTGAACATTACAGATAACACAGCCTGTACATTCCGGATAACACAGCCTGGACATTCCGGATAACACAGCTTGGACATTCCGGATAACACAGCCTGGACATTACGGATAACACAGCCTGTACATTACAGATAACAGCCTGTACATTCTGGATATCACAGCCTGTACATTCCGGATAACACAGCTGATACATTCCGGATATCACAGCCTGTACATTCCTGATAACTCAGCCTGTTCATTCCGGATAACACAGCCTGTACATTCCGGGTAACACAGCATTAACATTGAGGGTAACACAGTCTGTACATTCCGGATAACACAGCCTGTACATAACAGATAACACAGCCTGTATATTCCGGATAACACAGTCTGTACATTCCGGGTAACACAGCCTGTACATTCCGGATAACACAGCCTGTACATTCCGAATAACACAGCCTGTTCATTCTGGGTTAAAGAGCCGGTACATTACAAATAACACAGCCTGTGCATTCCAGATATCACAGCCTGTACATTACGGATAACACAGCCTACACATTCCGGGTAACACAGCCTGTACATTCCGGAAAACAGAGCCTGTGCATTACAGATAACACAGCCTGTACATTCCGGGAAACACAGCCTATACATTCCGGATAACACAGCCTGTACATTACAGATAACACAGCCTGTACATTCCGGGAAACACAGCCTATACATTCCGAATAACACAGCCTGTACATTACAGATAACACAGCCTGTACATACCAGATAACACAGCCTGTACATTCCGGATAACACAGCTTGTACATTCCGGATAACACAGCCTGTACATTACAGATAACACAGCCTGAACATTACAGATAACACAGCCTGTACATTCCGGATAACACAGCCTGGACATTAGGGATAACACAGCCTGGACATTCTGGATAACACAGCCTGGACATTCCGGATAACACAGCCTGTACATTCCGGATAACACAGCCTGTACATTCCGGATAACACAGCCTGTACATTCCGGATATCACAGCGTGTACATTACGGAAAACACAGCCTGTACATTCCGGATAACACAGCCTGTACATTCCGGATATCACAGCGTGTACATTACGGAAAACACAGCCTGTACATTCCGGATATCACAGCGTGTACATTACGGAAAACACAGCCTGTACATTACGGAAAACACAGCCTGTACATTCCGGATAACACAGCCTGTACATTCCGGATAACACAGCCTGTACAGTACATTCCGGATAACCCAGCCTGTACATTCCGGGTAACACAGCCTGTACATTCCAGATAACACAGCCTGTAAATTCCGGATATCACAGCCTGTACATTCTGGGTAAAAGAGCCGGTACATTACGGGTAACACAGCCTGTACATACCAGATAACACAGCCTGTACAGTCCGGATAACACAGCTTGTACATTCCGGATAACACAGCCTGAACATTACAGATAACACAGCCTGAACATTACAGATAACACAGTCTGTACATTCCGGATAACACAGCCTGGACATTCCGGATAACACAGCCTGGACATTCCGGATAACACAGCCTGTACATTACAGATAACACAGCCTAATCATTCCGGATAACACAGCCTGTACATTCCAGATAACACAGCCTGTACATTCCGGATATCACAGCGTGTACATTACGGAAAACACAGCCTATACATTCCGGATATCACAGCGTGTACATTACGGAAAACACAGCCTGTACATTCCGGATAACACAGCCTGTACATTCCGGATAACACAGCCTGTACAGTAAATTCCGGATAACACAGCCTGTACATTCCGGGTAACACAGCCTGTCTATTCCGGGTAACACAGCCTTTACATTCCAGGTAACACAGCCTGTACATTCCAGATAACACAGCCTGTAAATTCCGGATATCACAGCCTGTACATTCTGGGTAAAAGAGCCGGTACATTACGGGTAACACAGCCTGTACATTTCAGATAACACAGCCTGTGCATTACGGATAACACCGGCTGTACATTCCGGATAACACAGCCTGTACATTCCGGATAACATAGCCTGTGCATTCCAGATATCACAGACTGTACATTCCGGATAACACAGCCTGTACATTACTGATAACACAGCCTGTATATTACAGATATCACAGCCTGTACATTCCGAATAACACAGCTTGAACATTCCGGATAACACAGCCTGTACATTCTGGATTTCACAACCTCTACATTCCAGATATCACAGCCTGTACATTCCAGATAACACAGCCTGTACATTCCGGAAATCACAGCCTGTACATTCCGGGTAACACAGCCTTTACATTCCGGGTAACACAGCCTGTACATTCCGGGTTACACAGCCTGTACATTCCGGGTAACACAGCCTGTACATTCCGGATAACACAGCCTGTACATTACAGATAACACAGCCTGTACATTCTGGGTAAAAGAGCCGGTACATTACAGGTAACACAGCCTGTACATTCCGGATAACATAGCCTGTGCATTCCAGATATCACAGCCTGTACATTCCGGATAACACAGCCTGTACATTTCGGATAACACAGCCTGTACATTTCGGATAACACAGCCTGTACATTCCAGATAACACAGCCTGTACATTACAAAAAACTGAGCCTGAACATTCCGGGTAACACAGCCTGAACATTCCGGGTAACATAGCCTGTACATTCCGGGTAACACAGCCTGTACCTTACGGGTAACACAGCCTGTATATTCCGGGTAACACAGCCTGTACATTCCGAGTAACTCAGCCTGTACATTCTGGATAACACAGCCTTTACAGTACATTCCAGATAATACAGCTTGTACATTTTGGATAACACAGCCTGTACATTCCGGAAAACACAGCCTGTACATTCCGGATAACACAGCCTGTACATTCCAGATAACACAGCCTGTACATTCAGGATAACACAGCTTGAACATTCCGGATTAACACAGCCTGTACATTCCGGATAACACAGCCTGTACATTCCGGATAACACAGCCTGTACATTCCGGATAACACAGCCTGTACATTCCGGATAACACAGCCTGTACATTCCGGATAACACAGCCTGTACATTCCGGATAACACAGCCTGTACATTCCGGATTAACACAGCCTGTACATTCCGGATAACACAGCCTGTACATTCCGGATAACACAGCCTGTACATTCCGGATAACACAGCCTGTACATTCCGGATAACACAGCCTGTACATTCCGGATATCACAGCCTGTACATTACGGATATCACAACCTCTACATTCCGGATATCAGAGCCTATACATTCCAGATAACACAGCCTGAACATTCCAGATTTCACAGCCTGTACATTCCGTGTAACACAGCCTGTACATTCCGGATAACATAGCCTGTGCATTCCAGATATCACAGCCTGTACATTCCGGTTTACACAGCCTGTACATTACTGATAACACAGCCTGTACATTACAGATAACACAGCCTGTACATACCGTATAACACAGCTTGAACATTCCGGATTAACACAGCCTGTACATTCCGGATAACACAGCCTGTACATTCCGGATAACACAGCCTGTACATTCCGGATATCACAGCCTGTACATTACGGATAACACAGCCTGTACATTCCGGATATCACAGCCTGTACATTGCGGATAACACAGACTGTACAGTCCGGATAACACAGCCTGTACAGTACATTCCGGATAACACAGCCTGTACATTTCGGATAACACAGCCTGTACATTCCAGATAACACAGCCTGTAAATTACAAAAAACTGAGCCTGAACATTCCAGGTAACACAGCCTGAATATTCCGGGTAACACAGCCTGTACCTTCCGGGTAACACAGCCTGTACATTCCGGGTAACACAGCCTGTACCTTCCGGGTAACACAGCCTGTATATTCCGGGTAACACAGCCTGTACATTCCGAGTAACTCAGCCTGTACATTCCGGATAACACAGCCTTCACAGTACATTCCGGATAATACAGCTTGTACATTCCGGATAACACAGCCTGTACATTTCGGATAACACAGCCTGTACATTCTGGAAAACACAGCCTTTACATTCCGGGTAACACAGCCTGTACATTCCAGACAACACAGCCTTTACATTCCGGCTAACACAGCCTTTACATTCCGGGTAACACAGCCTATATATTCCGGGTAACACAGCATGTACATTCCGGATAACACAGCCTGTACATTCTGGATAACACAGCCTGTACATTCTGGATATCACAGCCTGTACATTCCGGATAACACAGCCGATACTATCCGGATATCACAGCCTGTACATTCCAGATAACACAGCCTGTTCATTCCAGATAACACAGCCTGTTCATTCCGGATCACACAGCCTGTACATTCTGGGTAACACAGCATTAACATTCCGGGTAACACAGCCTGTACATTCCGGATAACACAGCCTGTACATAACAGATAACACAGCCTGTATATTCCGGATAACACAGTCTGTACATTCCGGGTAACACAGCCTGTGCATTCCAGATAACACCGCCTGTACATTCCGGATAACACAGCCTGTTCATTCTGGGTAAAAGAGCCGGTACATTACAAATAACACAGCCTGTGCATTCCAGATATCACAGCCTGTACATTACGGTTAACACAGCCTACACATTCCGGGTAACACAGCCTGTACATTCCGGATATCACAGCAAGTACATTACGGATAACACAGCCTGTACATTCTGGATATCACAACCTCTACATTCCGGATATCACAGCCTGTACATTCCAGATAACACAGCCTGTACATTCCGGATATCAAAGCCTGTACATTCCGGGTAACACAGCCTTTACATTCTGGGTAACACAGCCTGTACATTCCGGGTTACACAGCCTGTACATTCCGGGTAACACAGCCTGTACATTCCGGGTAACACAGCCTGTACATTCCGGATAACACAGCCTGTACATTACAGATAACACAGCCTGTACATTCTGGGTAAAAGAGCTGGTACATTACAGGTAACACAGCCTGTACATTCCGGATAACATAGCCTGTGCATTCCAGATATCACAGACTGTACATTCCGGATAACACAGCCTGTACATTTCGGATAACACAGCCTGTACATTTCGGATAACACAGCCTGTACATTCCAGATAACACAGCCTGTACATTACAAAAAACTGAGCCTGAACATTCCGGGTAACACAGCCTGTACATTCCGTGTAACACAGCCTGTACCTTCCGGGTAACACAGCCTGTATATTCCGGGTAACACAGCCTGTACATTCCGAGTAACTCAGCTTGTACATTCCGGATAACACAGCCTTTACAGTTCATTCCGGATATCACAGCCTGTACATTCCAGATAACACAGCCTGTACATTCCGGATATCACAGACTGTACATTCCGGGTAACACAGCCTTTACATTCCGGGTAACACAGCCTGTACATTCCGGGTAACACAGCCTGTACATTCCGGGTAACACAGCCTGTACATTCCGGGTAACACAGCCTGTACATTCCGGATAACACAGCCTGTACATTACAGATAACACAGCCTGTACATTCAGGGTAAAAGAGCCGGTACATTACGGGTAACAAAACCTGTACATTCCGGATAACATAGCCTGTGCATTCCAGATATCACAGCCTGTACATTCCGGATAACACAGCCTGTACATTCCGGATAACACAGCCTGTACATTCTGGATAACACAGTCTGTACATTCCGGGTAACACAGCCTGTACATTCCGGATAACACAGCCTGTACATTCCGGATAACACAGCCTGTACATTCCGGATAACACAGCCTGTACATTCCAGATAACACAGTCTGTACATTCCGGGTAACACAGCCTGTACATTCCGGATAGCACAGCATGTACATTCCGGATAACACAGCCTGTTCATTCTGGGTTAAAGAGCCGGTACATTACAATTAACACAGCCTGTGCATTCCAGATATCACAGCCTGTACATTACGGATAACACAGCCTACACATTCCGGGTAACACAGCCTGTACATTCCGGAAAACACAGCCTGTGCATTACAGATAACACAGCCTGTACATTCTGGGAAACACAGCCTATACATTCCGGATAACACAGCCTGTACATTACAGATAACACAGCCTGTACATACCAGATAACACAGCCTGTACAGTCCGGATAACACAGCTTGTACATTCCGGATAACACAGCCTGTACATTACAGATAACACTGTCTGTACATTCCGGATAACACAGCCTGGACATTCCGGATAACACAGCCTGGACATTCCGGATAACACAGCCTGTACATTACAGATAACACAGCCTAATCATTCCGGATAACACAGCCTGTACATTCCAGATAACACAGCCTGTACATTCCGGATATCACAGCGTGTACATTACGGAAAACACAGCCTATACATTCCGGATATCACAGCGTGTACATTCCGGAAAACACAGCCTGTACATTCCGGATAACACAGCCTGTACATTCTGGATAACACAGCCTGTACAGTAAATTCCGGATAACACAGCCTGTACATTCCGGGTAACACAGCCTGTCTATTCCGGGTAACACAGCCTTTACATTCCAGGTAACACAGCCTGTACATTCCAGATAACACAGCCTGTAAATTCCGGATATCACAGCCTGTACATTCTGGGTAAAAGAGCCGGAACATTACGGGTAACACAGCCTGTACATTTCAGATAACACAGCCTGTGCATTACGGATAACACCAGCTGTACATTACGGATAACACAGCCTGTACATTCCGGATAACATAGCCTGTGCATTCCAGATATCACAGACTGTACATTCCGGATAACACAGCCTGTACATTACTGATAACACAGCCTGTACATTACAGATATCACAACCTCTACATTCCGGATATCACAGCCTGTACATTCCGGGTAACACAGCCTTTACATTCCGGGTAACACAGCCTGTACATTCCGGGTTACACAGCCTGTACATTCCGGTATAACACAGCCTGTACATTCCGGGTAACACAGCCTGTACATTCCGGATAACACAGCCTGTACATTACAGATAACACAGCCTGTACATTCCGGATATCACAGCCTGTACATTCCGGGTAACACAGCCTTTACATTTCGGGTAACACAGCCTGTACATTCCGGGTTACATAGCCTGTACATTCCGGGTAACACAGCCTGTACATTCCGGGTAACACAGCCTGTACATTCCGGATAACACAGCCTGTACATTAGAGATAACACAGCCTGTACATTCTGGGTAAAAGAGCCGGTACATTACAGGTAACACAGCCTGTACATTCCGGATAACATAGCCTGTGCATTCCAGATATCACAGCCTGTACATTCCGGATAACACAGCCTGTACATTTCGGATAACACAGCCTGTACATTTCGGATAACACAGCCTGTACATTCCAGATCACACAGCCTGTACATTACAAAAAACTGAGCCTGATCATTCCGGGTAACACAGCCTTAACATTCCGGTTAACATAGCCTGTACATTCCGGGTAACACAGCCTGTACCTTCCGGGTAACACAGCCTGTATATTCCGGGTAACACAGCCTGTACATTCCGAGTAACTCAGCCTGTACATTCCGGATAACACAGCCTTTACAGTACATTCCGGATAATACAGCTTGTACATTTCGGATAACACAGCCTGTACATTCCGGAAAACACAGTCTTTACATTCGGGGTAACATAGCCTGTACATTCCGGATAACACAGACTGTACATTCCGGATATCACAGCGTGTATATTCCAGATAACACAGCCTGTACATTCCGGATAACACAGCCTGTACATTCCAGATAACACAGCCTGTACATTCAGGATAACACAGCTTGAACATTCCGGATTAACACAGCCTGTACATTCCGGATAACACAGCCTGTACATTCCGGATAACACAGCCTGTACATTCCGGATAACACAGCCTGTACATTCCGGATAACACAGCCTGTACATTCCGGATAACACAGCCTGTACATTCCGGATTAACACAGCCTGTACATTCCGGATAACACAGCCTGTACATTCCGGATAACACAGCCTGTACATTCCGGATAACACAGCCTGTACATTCCGGATAACACAGCCTGTACATTACGGATATCACAACCTCTACATTACGGATATCAGAGCCTATACATTCCAGATAACACAGCCTGAACATTCCAGATTTCACAGCCTGTACATTCCGTGTAACACAGCCTGTACATTCCGGATAACATAGCCTGTGCATTCCAGATATCACAGCCTGTACATTCCGGATAACACAGCCTGTACATTACTGATAACACAGCCTGTACATTATAGATAACACAGCCTGTACATACCGTATAACACAGCTTGAACATTCCGGATTAACACAGCCTGTACATTCCGGATAACACAGCCTGTACATTCCGGATAACACAGCCTGTACATTCCGGATATCACAGCCTGTACATTACGGATAACACAGCCTGTACTTTCCGGGTAACACAGCCTGTACCTTCCGGGTAACACAGCCTGTATATTCCAGGTAACACAGCCTGTACATTCCGAGTAACTCAGCCTGTACATTCTTGATAACACAGCCTTTACAGTACATTCCGGATAATACAGCTTGTACATTTTGGATAACACAGCCTGTACATTCCGGAAAACACAGCCTTTACATTCCGGGTAACATAGCCTGTACATTCCGGATAACACAGACTGTACATTCCGGATATCACTGCGTGTATATTCCAGATAACACAGCCTGTACATTCCGGATAACACAGCCTGTACATTCCAGATAACACAGCCTGTACATTCAGGATAACACAGCTTGAACATTCCGGATTAACACAGCCTGTACATTCCGGATAACACAGCCTGTACATTCCGGATAACACAGCCTGTACATTCCGGATAACACAGCCTGTACATTCCGGATAGCACAGCCTGTACATTCCGGATAACACAGCCTGTACATTCCGGATAACACAGCCTGTACATTCCGGATTAACACAGCCTGTACATTCCGGATAACACAGCCTGTACATTCCGGATAACACAGCCTGTACATTCCGGATAACACAGCCTGTACATACCGTATAACACAGCTTGAACATTCCGGATTAACACAGACTGTACATTCCGGATAACACAGCCTGTTCATTCCGGATAACACAGCCTGTACATTCCGGATATCACAGCCTGAACATTACGGATAACACAGCCTGTACATTCCGGATATCACAGCCTGTATATTGCGGATAACACAGCCTGTACATTCCGGATAACACAGTCTGTACAGTACATTCCGGATAACACAGCCTGTACATTCCAGATAACACAGACTGTACATTCCAGATAACACAGCCTGTACATTACAAAAAACTGAGCCTGAACATTCCAGGTAACACAGCCTTAATATTCCGGGTAACACAGCCTGTACCTTCCGGGTAACACAGCCTGTACATTCCGGGTAACACAGCCTGTATATTCCGGGTAACAAAGCCTGTACATTCCGAGTAACTCAGCCTGTACATTCCGGATAACACAGCCTTTACAGTACATTCCGGATAATACAGCTTGTACATTCCGGATAACACAGCCTGTACATTCCGGATAACACAGCCTGTACATTCCGGATAACACAGCCTGTACATTACGGATATCACAACCTCTACATTACGGATATCAGAGCCTATACATTCCAGATAACACAGCCTGAACATTCCAGATTTCACAGCCTGTACATTCCGTGTAACACAGCCTGTACATTCCGGATAACATAGCCTGTGCATTCCAGATATCACAGCCTGTACATTCCGGATAACACAGCCTGTACATTACTGATAACACAGCCTGTACATTATAGATAACACAGCCTGTACATACCGTATAACACAGCTTGAACATTCCGGATTAACACAGCCTGTACATTCCGGATAACACAGCCTGTACATTCCGGATAACACAGCCTGTACATTCCGGATATCACAGCCTGTACATTACGGATAACACAGCCTGTACTTTCCGGGTAACACAGCCTGTACCTTCCGGGTAACACAGCCTGTATATTCCGAGTAACTCAGCCTGTACATTCCGGATAACACAGCCTTTACAGTACATTCCGGATAATACAGCTTGTACATTTCGGATAACACAGCCTGTACATTCCGGAAAACACAGCCTTTACATTCCGGGTAACATAGCCTGTACATTCCGGATAACACAGACTGTACATTCCGGATATCACCGCGTGTATATTCCAGATAACACAGCCTGTACATTCCGGATAACACAGCCTGTACATTCCAGATAACACAGCCTGTACATTCAGGATAACACAGCTTGAACATTCCGGATTAACACAGCCTGTACATTCCGGATAACACAGCCTGTACATTCCGGATAACACAGCCTGTACATTCCGGATAACACAGCCTGTACATTCCGGATAGCACAGCCTGTACATTCCGGATAACACAGCCTGTACATTCCGGATAACACAGCCTGTACATTCCGGATTAACACAGCCTGTACATTCCGGATAACACAGCCTGTACATTCCGGATAACACAGCCTGTACATTCCGGATAACACAGCCTGTACATACCGTATAACACAGCTTGAACATTCCGGATTAACACAGCCTGTACATTCCGGATAACACAGCCTGTACATTCCGGATAACACAGCCTGTACATTCCGGATATCACAGCCTGTACATTACGGATAACACAGCCTGTACATTCCGGATATCACAGCCTGTACATTGCGGATAACACAGCCTGTACATTCCGGATAACACAGCCTGTACAGTACATTCCAGATAACACAGCCTGTACATTCCAGATAACACAGCCTGTACATTCCAGATAACACAGCCTGTACATTACAAAAAACTGAGCCTGAACATTCCAGGTAACACAGCCTTAATATTCCGGGTAACACAGCCTGTACCTTCCGGGTAACACAGCCTGTACATTCCGGGTAACACAGCCTGTACCTTCCGGGTAACACAGCCTGTATATTCCGGGTAACAAAGCCTGTACATTCCGAGTAACTCAGCCTGTACATTCCGGATAACACAGCCTTTACAGTACATTCCGGATAATACAGCTTGTACATTCCGGATAACACAGCCTGTACATTTCGGATAACACAGCCTGTACATTCTGGAAAACACAGCCTTTACATTCCGGCTAACACAGCCTTTACATTCCGGGTAACACAGCCTGTATATTCCGGGTAACACAGCAAGTACATTCCGGATAACACAGCCTGTACATTCTGGATAACACAGCCTGTACATTCTGGATATCACAGCCTGTACATTCCGGATAACACATATCCGATATACTATCCGAATATCACAGCCAGTACATTCCAGATAACACAGCCTGTTCATTCCGGATAACACAGCCTGTACATTCCGGGTAACACAGCATTAACATTCCGGGTAACACAGCCTGTACATTCCGGATAACACAGCCTGTACATAACAGATAACACCGCCTGTACATTCCGGATAACACAGCCTGTTCATTCTGGGTAAAAGGGCCGGTACATTACAAATAACACAGCCTGTGCATTCCAGATATCACAGCCTGTACATTACGGATAACACAGCCTACACATTCCGGGTAACACAGCCTGTACATTCCGGATATCACAGCCTGTACATTACGGATAACACAGCCTGTACATTCTGGATATCACAACCTCTACATTCTGGATATCACAGCCTGTACATTCCAGATAACACAGCCTGTATATTCCGGATAATAAAAGCCTTTACATTCCGGGTAACACAGCCTGTACATTCCGGGTTACACAGCCTGTACATTCCGGGTAACACAGCCTGTACATTCCGGGTAACACAGCCTGTACATTCCGGATAACACAGCCTGTACATTACAGATAACACAGCCTGTACATTCTGGGTAAAAGAGCCGGTTCATTACAGGTAACACAGCCTGTACATTCCGGATAACATAGCCTGTGCATTCCAGATATCACAGCCTGTACATTCCGGATAACACAGCCTGTACATTTCGGATAACACAGCCTGTACATTTCGGATAACACAGCCTGTACATTCCAGATAACACAGCCTGTACATTACAAAAAACTGAGCCTGAACATTCCGGGTAACACAGCCTGAACATTCCGGGTAACACAGCCTGTACATTCCGGGTAACACAGCTTGTACCTTCCGGGTAACACAGCCTGTATATTCCGGGTAACACAGCCTGTACATTCCGAGTAACTCAGCCTGTACATTCCGGATAACACAGCCTTTACAGTACATTCCGGATAATACAGCTTGTACATTTCGGATAACACAGCCTGTACATTCCGGAAAACACAGCCTTTACATTCCGGGTAACACAGCCTGTACATTCCGGATAACACAGACTGTACATTCCGGATAACACAGCCTGTTCATTCCGGATAACACAGCCTGTACATTCCGGATATCACAGCCTGAACATTACGGATAACACAGCCTGTACATTCCGGATATCACAGCCTGTATATTGCGGATAACACAGCCTGTACATTCCGGATAACACAGCCTGTACATTCCAGATAACACAGCCTGCACATTACAAAAAACTGAGCCTGAACATTCCAGGTAACACAGCCTGAATATTCAGGATAACACAGCTTGAACATTCCGGATTAACACAGCCTGTACATTCCGGATAACACAGCCTGTACATTCCGGATAACACAGCCTGTACATTCCGGATAACACAGCCTGTACATTCCGGATAGCACAGCCTGTACATTCCGGATAACACAGCCTGTACATTCCGGATAACACAGCCTGTACATTCCGGATTAACACAGCCTGTACATTCCGGATAACACAGCCTGTACATTCCGGATAACACAGCCTGTACATTCCGGATAACACAGCCTGTACATACCGTATAACACAGCTTGAACATTCCGGATTAACACAGACTGTACATTCCGGATAACACAGCCTGTTCATTCCGGATAACACAGCCTGTACATTCCGGATATCACAGCCTGAACATTACGGATAACACAGCCTGTACATTCCGGATATCACAGCCTGTATATTGCGGATAACACAGCCTGTACATTCCGGATAACACAGTCTGTACAGTACATTCCGGATAACACAGCCTGTACATTCCAGATAACACAGACTGTACATTCCAGATAACACAGCCTGTACATTACAAAAAACTGAGCCTGAACATTCCAGGTAACACAGCCTTAATATTCCGGGTAACACAGCCTGTACCTTCCGGGTAACACAGCCTGTACATTCCGGGTAACACAGCCTGTATATTCCGGGTAACAAAGCCTGTACATTCCGAGTAACTCAGCCTGTACATTCCGGATAACACAGCCTTTACAGTACATTCCGGATAACACAGCCTGTACATTCCGGATAACACAGCCTGTACATTCCGGATAACACAGCCTGTACATTCCGGATAACACAACCTGTACATTCTGGATAACACAGCCTGTACATTCCGGATTAACACAGCCTGTACATTCCGGATAACACAGCCTGTACATTCCGGATAACACAGCGTGTACCTTACAGATAACACAGCCTGTACATACCGTATAACACAGCTTGAACATTCCGGATTAACACAGCCTGTACATTCCGGATAACACAGCCTGTACATTCCGGATAACACAGTCTGTACATTCTGGATATCACAGCTTGTACATTACGGATAACACAGCCTGTACATTCCGGATATCACAGCCTGTACATTGCGGATAACACAGCCTGTACATTCCGGATAACACAGCCTGTACAGTACATTCCGGATAACACAGCCTGTACATTTCGGATAACACAGCCTGTACATTCCAGATAACACAGCCTGCACATTACAAAAAACTGAGCCTGAACATTCCAGGTAACACAGCCTGAATATTCCGGGTAACACAGCCTGTACCTTCCGGGTAAAACAGCCTGTACATTCCGGGTAACACAGCCTGTACCTTCCGGGTAACACAGCCTGTATATTCCGGGTAACACAGCCTGTACATTCCAAGTAACTCAGCCTGTACATTCCGGATAACACAGCCTTTACAGTACATTCCGGATAATACAGCTTGTACATTCCGGATAACACAGCCTGTACATTTCGGATAACACAGCCTGTACATTCCGGATAACATAGCCTGTGCATTCCAGATATCACAGACTGTACATTCCGGATAACACAGCCTGTACATTACTGATAACACAGCCTGTACATTACAGATATCACAGCCTGTACATTCCGGATAACACAGCTTGAACATTCCGGATAACACAGCCTGTACATTCTGGATATCACAACCTCTACATTCCGGATATCACAGCCTGTACATTCCAAATAACACAGCCTGTACATTCCGGATATCACAGCCTGTACATTCCGGGTAACACAGCCTTTACATTCCGGGTAACACAGCCTGTACATTCCGGGTTACACAGCCTGTACATTCCGGATAACACAGCCTGTACATTCCGGGTAACACAGCCTGTACATTCCGGGTAACACAGCCTGTACATTCCGGATAACACAGCCTGTACATTCTGGGTAAAAGAGCCGGTACATTACAGGTAACACAGCCTGTACAATCCGGATAAAATAGCCTGTGCTTTCCAGATATCACAGCCTGTACATTCCGGATAACACAGCCTGTACATTTCGGATAACACAGCCTGTACATTTCGGATAACACAGCCTGTACATTCCAGATAACACAGCCTGTACATTACAAAAAACTGAGCCTGAACATTCCGGGTAACACAGCCTGAACATTCCGGTTAACATAGCCTGTACATTCCGGGTAACACAGCCTGTACCTTCCGGATAACACAGTCTGTACATTCTGGATATCACAGCTTGTACATTACGGATAACACAGCCTGTACATTCCGGATATCACAGCCTGTACATTGCGGATAACACAGCCTGTACATTCCGGATAACACAGCCTGTACAGTACATTCCGGATAACACAGCCTGTACATTTCGGATAACACAGCCTGTACATTCCAGATAACACAGCCTGCACATTACAAAAAACTGAGCCTGAACATTCCAGGTAACACAGCCTGAATATTCCGGGTAACACAGCCTGTACCTTCCGGGTAAAACAGCCTGTACATTCCGGGTAACACAGCCTGTACCTTCCGGGTAACACAGCCTGTATATTCCGGGTAACACAGCCTGTACATTCCAAGTAACTCAGCCTGTACATTCCGGATAACACAGCCTTTACAGTACATTCCGGATAATACAGCTTGTACATTCCGGATAACACAGCCTGTACATTTCGGATAACACAGCCTGTACATTCCGGATAACATAGCCTGTGCATTCCAGATATCACAGACTGTACATTCCGGATAACACAGCCTGTACATTACTGATAACACAGCCTGTACATTACAGATATCACAGCCTGTACATTCCGGATAACACAGCTTGAACATTCCGGATAACACAGCCTGTACATTCTGGATATCACAACCTCTACATTCCGGATATCACAGCCTGTACATTCCAGATAACACAGCCTGTACATTCCGGATATCACAGCCTGTACATTCCGGGTAACACAGCCTTTACATTCCGGGTAACACAGCCTGTACATTCCGGGTTACACAGCCTGTACATTCCGGATAACACAGCCTGTACATTCCGGGTAACACAGCCTGTACATTCCGGGTAACACAGCCTGTACATTCCGGATAACACAGCCTGTACATTCTGGGTAAAAGAGCCGGTACATTACAGGTAACACAGCCTGTACAATCCGGATAAAATAGCCTGTGCTTTCCAGATATCACAGCCTGTACATTCCGGATAACACAGCCTGTACATTTCGGATAACACAGCCTGTACATTTCGGATAACACAGCCTGTACATTCCAGATAACACAGCCTGTACATTACAAAAAACTGAGCCTGAACATTCCGGGTAACACAGCCTGAACATTCCGGTTAACATAGCCTGTACATTCCGGGTAACACAGCCTGTACCTTCCGGGTAACACAGCCTGTATATTCCGGGTAACACAGCCTGTACATTCCGAGTAACTCAGCCTGTACATTCCGGATAACACAGCCTTTACAGTACATTCCGGATAATACAGTTTGTACATTTCGGATAACACAGCCTGTACATTCCGGAAAACACAGCCTTTACATTCCGGGTAACATAGCCTGTACATTCCGGATAACACAGACTGTACATTCCGGATATCACAGCGTGTATATTCCAGATAACACAGCCTGTACATTCCGGATAACACAGCCTGTAAATTCCAGATAACACAGCCTGTACATTCAGGATAACACAGCTTCAACATTCCGGATTAACACAGCCTGTACATTCCGGATAACACAGCCTGTACATTACGGATAACACAGCCTGTACATAACGGATAACACAGCCTGTACATTACGGATAACACAGCCTGTACATTACGGATAACACAGCCTGTACATAACGGTTAACACAGCCGGTACATTCCGGATAACACAGCCTGTACATTCCGGATAACACAGCCTGTACATTCCGGATTAACACAGCCTGTACATTCCGGATAACACAGCCTGTACATTCCGGATAACACAGCCTGTACATTCCGGATAACACAGCCTGTACATTCCGGATAACACAGCCTGTACATTACGGATATCACAACCTCTACATTACGGATATCAGAGCCTATACATTCCAGATAACACAGCCTGAACATTCCAGATTTCACAGCCTGTACATTCCGTGTAACACAGCCTGTATATTCCGGATAACATAGCCTGTGCATTCCAGATATCACAGCCTGTACATTCCGGATAACACAGCCTGTACATTCCGGATAACACAGCCTGTACATTCCGGATAACACAGCCTGTACATTCCGGATAACACAGCCTGTACATTCCGGATAACACAGCCTGTACATTCCGGATATCACAGCCTGTACATTACGGATATCACAACCTCTACATTACGGATATCAGAGCCTATACATTCCAGATAACACAGCCTGAACATTCCAGATTTCACAGCCTGTACATTCCGTGTAACACAGCCTGTATATTCCGGATAACATAGCCTGTGCATTCCAGATATCACAGCCTGTACATTCCGGATAACACAGCCTGTACATTACTGATAACACAGCCTGTACATTATAGATAACACAGCCTGTACATACCGTATAACACAGCTTGAACATTCCGGATTAACACAGCCTGTACATTCCGGATAACACAGCCTGTACATTCCGTATTTCACAGCCTGTACATTCCGGATATCACAGCCTGTACATTACGGATAACACAGCCTGTACTTTCCGGGTAAGACAGCCTGTACCTTCCGGGTAACACAGCCTATATATTCCGGGTAACACAGCCTGTACATTCCGAGTAACTCAGCCTGTACAATCCGGATAACACAGCCTTTACAGTACATTCCGGATAATACAGCTTGTACATTTCGGATAACACAGCCTGTACATTCCGGAAAACACAGCCTTTACATTCCGGGTAACATAGCCTGTACATTCCGGATAACACAAACTGTACATTCCGGATATCACCGCGTGTATATTCCAGATAACACAGCCTGTACATTCCGGATAACACAGCCTGTACATTCCAGATAACACAGCCTGTACATTCAGGATAACACAGCTTGAACATTCCGGATTAACACAGCCTGTACATTCCGGATAACACAGCCTGTACATTCCGGATAACACAGCCTGTACATTCCGGATTACACAGCCTGTACATTCCGGATAACACAGCCTGTACATTCCGGATAACACAGCCTGTACATTCCGGATAACACAGCCTGTACATTCCGGATTAACACAGCCTGTACATTCCGGATAACACAGCCTGTACATTCCGGATAACACAGCCTGTACATACCGTATAACACAGCTTGAACATTCCGGATTAACACAGCCTGTACATTCCGGATAACACAGCCTGTACATTCCGGATAACACAGCCTGTACATTCCGGATATCACAGCCTGTACATTACGGATAACACAGCCTGTACATTCCGGATATCACAGCCTGTACATTGCGGATAACACAGCCTGTACATTCCGGATAACACAGCCTGTACAGTACATTCCGGATTACACAGCCTGTACATTCCAGATAACACAGCCTGTACATTCCAGATAACACAGCCTGTACATTACAAAAAACTGAGCCTGAACATTCCAGGTAACACAGCCTGAATATTCCGGGTAACACAGCCTGTACCTTCCGGGTAACACAGCCTGTACATTCCGGATAACACAGCCTGTACCTTCCGGGTAACAGAGCCTGTATATTCCGGGTAACACAGCCTGTACATTCTGAGTAACTCAGCCTGTACATTCCGGATAACACAGCCTTTACAGTACATTCCGGATAATACAGCTTGTACATTCCGGATAACACAGCCTGTACATTTCGGATAACACAGCCTGTACATTCTGGAAAACACAGCCTTTACATTCCGGGTAACATAGCCTGTACATTCCGGACAACACAGCCTTTACATTCCGGCTAACACAGCCTTTACATTCCGGGTAACACAGCCTGTATATTCTGGGTAACACAGCATGTACATTCCGGATAACACAGCCTGTACATTCTGGATAACACAGCCTGTACATTCCGGATAACACAGCCTGTACATTCCGGATAACACAGCCGATACTATCCGAATATCACAGCCTGTACATTCCAGATAACACAGCCTGTTCATTCCGGATAACACAGCCTGTACATTCCGGGTAACACAGCATTAACATTCCGGGTAACACAGCCTGTACATTCCGGATAACACAGCCTGTACATAACAGATAACACCGCCTGTACATTCCGGATAACACAGCCTGGACATTCCGGATAACACAGCCTGTACATTCCGGATAACACAGCCTGGACATACCGGATAACACAGCCTGTACATTACAGATAACAGCCTGTACATTCTGGATATCACAGCCTGTACATTCCGGATAACACAGCCGATACTTTCCGGATATCACAGCCTGTACATTCCAGATAACACAACCTGTTCATTCCGGATAACACAGCCTGTACATTCCGGGTAACACAGCATTAACATTGAGGGTAACACAGCCTGTACATTCTGGATAACACAGACTGTACATAACAGATAACACAGCCTGTATATTCCGGATAACACAGTCTGTACATTCCGGGTAACACAGCCTGTACATTCCGGAAAACACAGCCTGTACATTCCGAATAACACGGCCTGTTCATTCTGGGTTAAAGAGCCGGTACATTACAAATAACACAGCCTGTGCATTCCAGATATCACAGCCTGTACATTACGGATAACACAGCCTACACATTCCGGGTAACACAGCCTGTACATTCCGGAAAATATAGCCTGTGCATTACAGATAACACAGCCTGTACATCCCTTGAAACTTAGCCTATACATTCCGGATATCACAGCCTGTACATTACAGATAACACAGCCTGTACATACCAGATAACACAGCCTGTACAGTTAGGATAACACAGCTTGTACATTCCGGATAACACAGCCTGTACATTACAGATAACACAGCCTGTACATACCAGATAACACAGCCTGTACAGTTAGGATAACACAGCTTGTACATTCCGGATAACACAGCCTGTACATTCCGGATAACACAGCCTGGACATTAGGGATAACACAGCCTGGACATTCTGGATAACACAGCCTGGACATTCCGGATAACACAGCCTGTACATTACAGATAACACAGCCTAATCATTCCGGATAACACAGCCTGTACATTCCGGATAACACAGCCTGTACATTCCGGATATCACAGCGTGTACATTACGGAAAACACAGCCTGTACATTCCGGATATCACAGCGTGTACATTCCGGAAAACACAGCCTGTACATTCCGGATATCACAGCGTGTACATTACGGAAAACACAGCCTGTACATTACGGAAAACACAGCCTGTACATTCCGGATAACACAGCCTGTACATTCCGGATAACACAGCCTGTACAGTACATTCCGGATAACACAGCCTGTACATTCCGGGTAACACAGCCTGTACATTCCGGGTAACGCAGCCTTTACATTCCGGGTAACACAGCCTGTACATTCCAGATAACACAGCCTGTAAATTCCGGATATCACAGCCTGTACATTCTGGGTAAAAGAGCCGGTACATTACGGGTAACACAGCCTGTACATTACAGATAACACAGCCTGTACATTCCGGATAACACAGCTTGAACATTCCGGATTACCACAGCCTGTACATTCCGGATAACACAGCCTGTACATTCCGGATATCACAGCCTGTACATTACGGATAACACAGCCTGTACATTCTGGATATCACAACCTCTACATTCCGGATATCACAGCATGTACATTCCAGATAACACAGCCTGTACATTCCGGATATCACAGGCTGTACATTCCGGGTAACACAGCCTTTACATTCCGGGTAACACAGCCTGTACATTCCGGGTAACACAGCCGGTACATTCCGGGTAACACAGCCTGTACATTCCGGGTAACACAGCCTGTACATTCCGGGTAACACAGCCTGTACATTACAGATAACACAGCCGGTACATTCCGGATAACACAGCCTGTACATACCGAATAACACAGCCTGTACATTCCGGATAACACAGCCTGTACATTCCGGATAACACAGCCTGTACAATCAAGATAACACAGTCTGTACATTCCGGGTAACACCGCCTGTACATTCCGGATAACACAGCCTGTACATTCCGGATAACACAGCCTGTACATTCTGGGTTAAAGAGCCGGTACATTACAAATAACACAGCCTGTGCATTCCAGATATCACAGCCTGTACATTACGGATAACACAGCTTACACATTCCGGGTAACACAGCCTGTACATTCCGGAAAACACAGCCTGTGCATTAAAGATAACACAGCCTGTACATTCCGGGAAACACAGCCTATACATTCCGGATAACAAAGCCTGTACATTACAGATAACACAGCCTGTACATACCAGATAACACAGCCTGTACAGTCCAGATAACACAGCTTGTACATTCCGGATAACACAGCCTGTACATTACAGATAACACAGCCTGTACATTCCGGATAACACAGCCTGGACATTCCGGATAACACAGCCTGGACATTCCGGATAACACAGCCTGTACATTACAGATAACACAGCCTAATCATTCCGGATAACACAGCCTGTACATTCCAGATAACACAGCCTGTACATTCCGGATATCACATCGTGTACATTACGGAAAACACAGCCTGTACATTACGGATATCACAGCGTGTACATTCCGGAAAACACAGCCTGTACATTCCGGATATCACAGCGTGTACATTACGGAAAACACAGCCTGTACATTCTGGATAACACAGCCTGTACATTCCGGATAACACAGCCTGTACAGTACATTCCGGATAACACAGCCTGTACATTCCGGGTAACACAGCCTGTCTATTCCGGGTAACACAGCCTTTACATTCCAGGTAACACAGCCTGTACATTCCAGATAACACAGCCTGTAAATTCCGGATATCACAGCCTGTACATTCTGGGTAAAAGAGCCGGTACATTACGGGTAACACAGCCTGTACATTCCAGATAACACAGCCTGTGCATTACGGATAACACCGGCTGTACATTACGGATAACACAGCCTGTACATTCCGGATAACATAGCCTGTGCATTCCAGATATCACAGACTGTACATTCCGGATAACACAGCCTGTACATTACTGATAACACAGCCTGTACATTACAGATAACACAGCTTGAACATTCCGGATTACCACAGCCTGTACATTACGGATAACACAGCCTGTACATTCCAGATAACACAGCCTGTACATTCCGGATATCACAGCCTGTACATTCCAGATAACACAGCCTGTACATTCCGGATATCACAGCCTGTAAATTCCGGGTAACACAGCCTGTACATTCCGGGTAACACAGCCTGTACATTCCGGGTAACACAGCCTGTACATTCCGGATAACACAGCCTGTACATTACAGATAACACAGCATGTACATTCTGGGTAAAAGAGCCGGTACATTACAGGTAACACAGCCTGTACATTCCGGATAACATAGCCTGTGCATTCCAGATATCACATCCTGTACATTCCGGTTAACACAGCCTGTACATTTCAGATAACACAGCCTGTACATTTCAGATAACACAGCCTGTACATTCCAGATAACACAGCCTGTACATTACAAAAAACTGAGCCTGAACATTCCGGGTAACACAGCCTGAACATTCCGGGTAACACAGCCTGTACATTCCGGGTAACACAGCCTGTACCTTCCGGGTAACACAGCCTGTATATTCCGGGTAACACAGCCTGTACATTCCGGGTAACACAGCCTGTACATTCCGGGTAACACAGCCTGTACCTTCCGGGTAACACAGCCTGTATTCCGGGTAACACAGCCTGTACATTCCGAGTAACTCAGCCTGTACATTCCGGATAACACAGCCTTTACAGTACATTCCGGATAATACAGCTTGTAAATTTCGGATAACACAGCCTGTACATTCCGGAAAACACAGCCTTTAAATTCCGGGTAACACAGCTTGTACATTACGGATAACACAGACTGTACATTCCGGATAACACAGACTGTACATTCCGGATATCACAGTGTGTATATTCCAGATAACACAGCCTGTACATTCCGGATAACACAGCCTGTACATTCCAGATAACACAGCCTGTACATTCAGGTTAACACAGCTTGAACTTTCCGGATAACACAGCCTATACATTCCGGATTACAAAGCCTGTACATTTCGGATAACACAGCCTGTACATTCCGGATTAACACAGCCTGTACATTCCGGATAAAACAGCCTGTACATTCCAGATAACACAGCCTGTACATTCCGGATAACACAGCCTGTACATTCCGGATAACACAGCCTGTACATTCCGGATATCACAGCCTGTACATTACGGATATCACAACCTCTACATTACGGAAAAAAGAGCCTATACATTCCAGATAACACAGCCTGAACATTCCGGATTTCACAGCCTGTACATTCCGTGTAACACAGCCTGTACATTCCGGATAACATAGCCTGTGCATTCCAGATATCACAGCCTGTACATTCCGGATAACACAGCCTGTACATTACTGATAACAGAGCCTGTACATTACAGATAACACAGCCTGTACATTCCGTATAACACAGCTTGAACATTCTGGATTAACACAGCCTGTACATTCCGGATAACACAGACTGTACATTCCGGATTAACACAGCCTGTACATTCCGGATAACACAGCCTGTACATTCCGGATAACACAGCCTGTACATTACATTCCGGATAACACAGCCTGTACATTGCGGGTAACACAGCCTGTCTATTCCGGGTAACACAGCCTTTACATTCCAGGTAACACAGCCTGTACATTCCAGATAACACAGCCTGTAAATTCCGGATATCACAGCCTGTACATTCTGGGTAAAAGAGCCGGTACATTACGGGTAACACAGCCTGTACATTCCAGATAACACAGCCTGTGCATTCCGGATAACACCGGCTGTACATTACGGATAACACAGCCTGTACATTCCGGATCACACAGCCTGTACATTACATTCCGGATAACACAGCCTGTACATTGCGGGTAACACAGCCTGTCTATTCCGGGTAACACAGCCTTTACATTGCAGGTAACACAGCCTGTACATTCCAGATAACACAGCCTGTACATTCCGGATAACAAAGCCTGTACATTACTGATAACACAGCCTGTACATTACAGATATCACAGCCTGTACATTCCGGATAACACAGCTTGAACATTCCGGATTACCACAGCCTGTACATTCCGGATAACACAGCCTGTACATTCCGGATAACACAGCCTGTACATTCCGGATCACACAGCCTGTACATTCCGGATAACACAGCCTGTACATTCCGGATATCACAGCCTGTACATTTCGGATATCACAGCCTGTACATTCCTGATAACACAGCCTGTACATTCCTGATAACACAGCCTGTACATTCCGGATAACACAGCCTGGACATTCCGGATAACACAGCCTGTACATTCCGGATATCACAGCCAGTACATTCCGGATATCGCAGCCTGTACATTCCGGATAACACAGCCTGTACATTCTGGATAACACAGCCTGTACATTCCGGATAACACAGCCTGTACATTCCAGATAACACAGCCTGTACATTACGGATAACACAGCCTGAACATTCTGGATAACACAGCCTGTACATTCCAGATAACACAGCCTGTACATTACGGATAACACAGCCTGAACATTCTGGATAACACAGCCTGTACATTCCGGATAACACAGCCTGGACATTCCGGGTAATACAGCCTGTACATTCCGGGTAACACAGCCTGTACATTCCGGGTAACACAGCCTGTACATTCCGGGTAACACAGCCTGTACATTATGGATAACACAGCCTGTACATTCCGGGTAACACAGCCTGTACATTACGGATAACACAGCCTGTACATTACGGATAACACAGCCTGTGCATTCCAGATATCACAGCCTGTACATTACGGATAACACAGCCTACACATTCCGGGTAACACAGCCTGTACATTCCGGAAAATATAGCCTGTGCATTACAGATAACACAGCCTGTACATCCCTTGAAACTTAGCCTATACATTCCGGATAACACAGCCTGTACATTACAGATAACACAGCCTGTACATACCAGATAACACAGCCTGTACAGTTAGGATAACACAGCTTGTACATTCCGGATAACACAGCCTGTACATTCCGGATAACACAGCCTGGACATTAGGGATAACACAGCCTGGACATTCTGGATAACACAGCCTGGACATTCCGGATAACACAGCCTGTACATTACAGATAACACAGCCTAATCATTCCGGATAACACAGCCTTTACATTCCGGATAACACAGCCTGTACATTCCGGATATCACAGCGTGTACATTACGGAAAACACAGCCTGTACATTCCGGATATCACAGCGTGTACATTCCGGAAAACACAGCCTGTACATTCCGGATAACACAGCCTGTACATTCCGGATAACACAGCCTGTACAGTACATTCCGGATAACAAAGCCTGTACATTCCGGGTAACACAGCCTGTACATTCCGGGTAACGCAGCCTTTACATTCCGGGTAACACAGCCTGTACATTCTGGGTAAAAGAGCCGGTACATTACGGGTAACACAGCCTGTACATTACAGATAACACAGCCTGTACATTCCGGATAACACAGCTTGAACATTCCGGATTACCACAGCCTGTACATTCCGGATAACACAGCCTGTACATTCCGGATATCACAGCCTGTACATTACGGATAACACAGCCTGTACATTCTGGATATCACAACCTCTACATTCCGGATATCACAGCATGTACATTCCAGATAACACAGCCTGTACATTCCGGATATCACAGGCTGTACATTCCGGGTAACACAGCCTTTACATTCCGGGTAACACAGCCTGTACATTCCGGGTAACACAGCCGGTACATTCCGGGTAACACAGCCTGTACATTCCGGGTAACACAGCCTGAACATTCCGGATAACACAGCCTGTACATTACAGATAACACAGCCGGTACATTACGGGTAACACAGCCTGTACATTCCGGATAACATAGCCTGTGCATTCCAGATATCACAGCCTGTACATTCCGGATAACACAGCCTGTACATACCGGATAACACAGCCTGTACATTCCGGATAACACAGCCTGTACATTCCGGATAACACAGCCTGTACATTCCGGATAACACAGTCTGTACATTCCGGGTAACACAGCCTGTACATTCCGGATAACACAGCCTGTACATTCCGGATAACACAGCCTGTACATTCTGGGTTAAAGAGCCGGTACATTACAAATAACACAGCCTGTGCATTCCAGATATCACAGCCTGTACATTACGGATATCACAGCTTACACATTCCGGGTAACACAGCCTGTACATTCCGGAAAACACAGCCTGTGCATTACAGATAACACAGCCTGTACATTCCGGGTAACACAGCCGGTACATTCCGGGTAACACAGCCTGTACATTCCGGGTAACACAGCCTGTACATTCCGGATAACACAGCCTGTACATTACAGATAACACAGCCGGTACATTACGGGTAACACAGCCTGTACATTCCGGATAACATAGCCTGTGCATTCCAGATATCACAGCCTGTACATTCCGGATAACACAGCCTGTACATACCGGATAACACAGCCTGTACATTCCGGATAACACAGCCTGTACATTCCGGATAACACAGCCTGTACATTCCGGATAACACAGTCTGTACATTCCGGGTAACACAGCCTGTACATTCCGGATAACACAGCCTGTACATTCCGGATAACACAGCCTGTACATTCTGGGTTAAAGAGCCGGTACATTACAAATAACACAGCCTGTGCATTCCAGATATCACAGCCTGTACATTACGTATAACACAGCTTACACATTCCGGGTAACACAGCCTGTACATTCCGTAAAACACAGCCTGTGCATTACAGATAACACAGATTGTACATTCCGGGAAACACAGCCTATACATTCCGGATAACAAAGCCTGTACATTACAGATAACACAGCCTGTACATACCAGATAACACAGCCTGTACAGTCCAGATAACACAGCTTGTACATTCGGGATAACACAGCCTGTACATTACAGATAACACAGCCTGTACATTCCGGATAACACAGCCTGGACATTCCGGATAACACAGCCTGTACATTACAGATAACACAGCCTAATCATTCCGGATAACACAGCCTGTACATTCCAGATAACACAGCCTGTACATTCCGGATATCACAGGGTGTACATTACGGAAAACACAGCCTGTACATTCCGGATATCACAGCGTGTACATTCCGGAAAACACAGCCTGTACATTCCGGATATCACAGCATGTACATTACGGAAAACACAGCCTGTACATTCTGGATAACACAGCCTGTACATTCCGGATAACACAGCCTGTACAGTACATTCCGGATAACACAGCCTGTACATTCCGGGTAACACAGCCTGTCTATTCCGGGTAACACAGCCTTTACATTCCAGGTAACACAGCCTGTACATTCCAGATAACACAGCCTGTAAATTCCGGATATCACAGCCTGTACATTCTGGGTAAAAGAGCCGGAACATTACGGGTAACACAGCCTGTACATTCCAGATAACACAGCCTGTGCATTACGGATAACACCGGCTGTACATTACGGATAACACAGCCTGTACATTCCGGATAACATAGCCTGTGCATTCCAGATATCACAGACTGTACATTCCGGATAACACAGCCTGTACATTACTGATAACACAGCCTGTACATTACAGATAACACAGCTTGAACATTCCGGATTACCACAGCCTGTACATTACGGATAACACAGCCTGTACATTCCAGATAACACAGCCTGTACATTCCGGATATCACAGCCTGTACATTCCAGATAACACAGCCTGTACATTCCGGATATCACAGCCTGTACATTCCGGGTTACACAGCCTGTACATTCCGGGTAACACAGCCTGTACATTCCGGGTAACACAGCCTGTACATTCCGGATAACACAGCCTGTACATTACAGATAACACAGCATGTACATTCTGGGTAAAAGAGCCGGTACATTACAGGTAACACAGCCTGTACATTCCGGATAACATAGCCTGTGCATTCCAGATATCACATCCTGTACATTCCGGTTAACACAGCCTGTACATTTTGGATAACACAGCCTGTACATTTCGGATAACACAGCCTGTACATTCCAGATAACACAGCCTGTACATTACAAAAAACTGAGCCTGAACATTCCGGGTAACACAGCCTGAACATTCCGGGTAACACAGCCTGTACATTTCGGGTAACACAGCCTGTACCTTCCGGTTGACACAGCCTGTATATTCCGGGTAACACAGCCTGTACATTCCGAGTAACTCAGCATGTACATTCCGGATAACACAGCCTTTACAGTACATTCCGGATAATACAGCTTGTAAATTTCGGATAACACAGCCTGTACATTCCGGAAAACACAGCCTTTAAATTCCGGGTAACACAGCCTGTACATTCCGGATAACACAGACTGTACATTCCGGATATCACAGTGTGTATATTCCAGATAACACAGCCTGTACATTCCAGATAACACAGCCTGTACATTCCGGATAACACAGCCTGTACATTCCAGATAACACAGCCTGTACATTCAGGATAACACAGCTTGAACTTTCCGGATTAACACAGCCTGTACATTCCGGATAACACAGCCTATACATTCCGGATTACAAAGCCTGTACATTTCGGATAACACAGCCTGTACATTCTGGATAACACAGCCTGTACATTCCGGATAAAACAGCCTGTACATTCCGTGTAACACAGCCTGTACATTCCGGATAACATAGCCTGTGCATTCCAGATATCACAGCCTGTACATTGCGGATAACACAGCCTGTACATTACGGATATCACAACCTCTACATTACAGAAATCAGAGCCTGTACATTCCGTATAACACAGCTTGAACATTCCGGATTAACACAGCCTGTACATTCCGGATAACACAGCCTGTACATTCCGGATTAACACAGCCTGTACATCCCGGATAACACAGCCTGTACATTCCGGATAACATAGCCTGTACATTACATTCCGGATAACACAGCCTGTACATTCCGGGTAACACAGCCTGTCTATTCCGGGTAACACAGCCTTTATATTCCAGGTAACACAGCCTGTACATTCCAGATAACACAGCCTGTAAATTCCGGGTAACACAGCCTTTACATTCCAGGTAACACAGCCTGTACATTCCAGATAACACAGCCTGTAAATTCCGGATATCACAGCCTGTACATTCTGGGTAAAAGAGATGGTACATTACGGGTAACACAGCCTGTACATTCCAGATAACACAGCCTGTGCATTCCGGATAACACCGGCTGTACATTACGGATAACACAGCCTGTACATTCCGGATAACATAGCCTGTGCATTCCAGATATCACAGATTGTACATTCCGGATAACACAGCCTGTACATTACTGATAACACAGCCTGTACATTACAGATATCACAGCATGTACATTCCGGATAACACAACTTGAACATTCCGGATTACCACAGCCTGTACATTCCGGATAACACAGCCTGTACATTACATTCCGGATAACACAGCCTGTACATTCCGGGTAACACAGCCTGTCTATTCCGGGTAACACAGCCTTTACATTCCAGGTAACACAGCCTGTACATTCCAGATAACACAGCCTGTAAATTCCGGATATCACAGCCTGTACATTCTGGGCAAAAGAGCCGGTACATTACAGGTAACACAGCCTGTACATTCCAGATAACACAGCCTGTGCATTACGGATAACACCGGCTGTACATTACGGATAACACAGCCTGTACATTCCGGATAACATAGCCTGTGCATTCCAGATATCACAGACTGTACATTCCGGATAACAAAGCCTGTACATTACTGATAACACAGCCTGTACATTACAGATATCACAGCCTGTACATTCCGGATAACACAGCTTGAACATTCCGGATTACCACAGCCTGTACATTCCGGATAACACAGCCTGTACATTCCGGATAACACAGCCTGTACATTCCGGATAACACAGCCTGTACATTCCGGATAACACAGCCTGTACATTCCGGATATCACAGCCTGTACATTTCGGATATCACAGCCTGTACATTCCTGATAACACAGCCTGTACATTCCGGATAACACAGCCTGTACATTCCGGATAACACAGCCTGTACATTCCGGATAACACAGCCTGTACATTCCGGATATCACAGCCAGTACATTCCGGATATCACAGCCTGTACATTCCGGATAACACAGCCTGTACATTCCGGATAACACAGCCTGTACATTCCGGATAACACAGCCTGTACATTCCAGATAACACAGCCTGTACATTACGGATAACACAGCCTGTACATTCTGGATAACACAGCCGGTACATTCCAGATAACACCGCCTGTACATTCCGGATAACACAGCCTGGACATTCCGGGTAACACAGCCTGTACAATCCGGGTAACACAGCCTGTACATTCCGGGTAACACAGCCTGTACATTCCAGGTAACACAGCCTGTACATTATGGATAACACAGCCTGTACATTCCGGGTAACACAGCCTGTACATTACGGATAACACAGCCTGTACATTACGGATAACACAGCCTGTACATTCCAGATAACACAGCCTGTACATTCCTGATAACACAGCCTGTACATTACGGATAACACAGCCTGGACATTCCGGGTAACACAGCCTGTACATTCTGAATAACACAGCCTGTACATTCTGGATAACACAGCCTGTACATACCGGATAACACAGCCTGTACATTCCGGGTAACACAGCCTGTACATTCCGGATAACACAGCTTGAACATTCCGGATTACCACAGCCTGTACATTCCGGATAACACAGCCTGTACATTCCGGATAACACAGCCTGTACATTCCGGATAACACAGCCTGTACATTCCGGATAACACAGCCTGTACATTCCGGATATCACAGCCTGTACATTTCGGATATCACAGCCTGTACATTCCTGATAACACAGCCTGTACATTCCGGATAACACAGCCTGTACATTCCGGATAACACAGCCTGTACATTCCGGATAACACAGCCTGTACATTCCGGATATCACAGCCAGTACATTCCGGATATCACAGCCTGTACATTCCGGATAACACAGCCTGTACATTCCGGATAACACAGCCTGTACATTCTGGATAACACAGCCTGTACATTCCAGATAACACAGCCTGTACATTACGGATAACACAGCCTGTACATTCTGGATAACACAGCCTGTACATTCCAGATAACACAGCCTGTACATTCCGGATAACACAGCCTGGACATTCCGGGTAACACAGCCTGTACATTCCGGGTAACACAGCCTGTACATTCCGGGTAACACAGCCTGTACATTCCAGGTAACACAGCCTGTACATTATGGATAACACAGCCTGTACATTCCGGGTAACACAGCCTGTACATTACGGATAACACAGCCTGTACATTACGGATAACACAGCCTGTACATTCCAGATAACACAGCCTGTACATTCCTGATAACACAGCCTGTACATTACGGATAACACAGCCTGGACATTCCGGGTAACACAGCCTGTACATTCTGGATAACACAGCCTGTACATTCTGGATAACACAGCCTGTACATACCGGATAACACAGCCTGTACATTCCGGGTAACACAGCCTGTACATTCCGGGTAACACAGCCTGTACATTCCGGATAACACAGCCTGTACATACTGGGTAACACAGCCCATACATTAAGGATAACACAGCCTGTACATTAAGGATAACACAGCCTGTACATTCTGGATAACACAGCCTGTACATTCTGGATAACACAGCCTGTACATTCCGTATAACACAGCCTGTACATTCTGGATAACACAGCCTGTACATTCCGGATAACACAGCCTGTACATTCCGGGTAACGCAGCCTGTACATTCCGGGTAACACAGCCTTTACGTTCCGGAAAACACAGCCTGTACATTCCAGATAACACAGCCTGAACATTTCGGATAACACAGCCTGTTCATTACAGATAACACAGCCTGTTCATTACAGATAACACAGCCTGTACATTACCGATAACACAGCCTGTATGTAACAGTGTATGTCTCTTTCTACCTGGCTTTCCCCCTGTTATGTACCGTAAGTCCTTGCTAGCTCCAGGCAGTAACAGATTAATCTGTGGGCTTGTTGACCCCCCTCATGCCCCTCTTATGAGTGACAGAAGTAAAGTGGTGACTCATGGCCTGTGCATGCCTATCTAGTGTAGGTATAGACCCTGAGCCCACCCGCCAATTAGAGGGAGCTAATTAACCAATCATGGAGACACAAGTCACAAGGTATAAATACTGATGTGCGGTGGCCATCTTGGACCGCTGTTCAAAATCTGCTTGTAATCCTGCATAAACAAACTGTAGGTGGAGTGCGTCCATCTTTAGTGAGGGTATACTGGCATCCTCCATTGGTAGATAACGCGAAATCAGCATCTACTCACCATAGCAAACTTCTACCTAGATTACTGTGCGTACGCGGGCCACGACGCAGCTAGTCATAGACCGCAGGTTCAGAGACATCGGCAAGAACAATAGCAAAGTGTCCCCGTGTGGCAGCCGTCTAGAGCAGCTGAAGTCTGAGGGTAGTCCTGCATAATAAACTTCAGCGCATGCGCGTGGGAATAGGGCGTTCACTTCAGGATAGATTGTAGTGATGTCCTACGTTGCCGGGTAACGCAAACTCAACATAAGAACACCACGGCAACCGGATACAAAGCTCACCACGCATGCGCGGACCAAAACACAGCCAGTCCTATACAGCAGGGTCAGCGCCATCGGTGGGGATCCCAGCAAAATGACAGTGTCTATCTGAAAAGCACACAAGTGGGAGACAATCGTGAATGACGGGTTGTGGAATTTAAAACAAAGTATCACAGATGTGTGGGTAACTAATGCGAATAAAGAGCAGGAAGCTGCCAGAGTGAGAGACTGTTTTCCCCAGACAAGGGTTGGAGATAGAAGTGCTCCCCAGCTGTGGAATCTGGTTACAGAGGACCTACAGAGGAGTTTCTCTGGGTTCAAGTGGGGCTGAGTTCCCCTAGAAAGAAAGGAGACGAGACTGTGCTGAAGCAAGGACATCTGCTCCAAAGGACTGACAGATAAGACAAAACACTTTATTGTTGTATGCAGAGACTGTGTTACATGGTTGCATATGCCAGGGCATGTTTTGGCTTGGGAACCAGCTTAGCTGCCCATGTAGTTAGTGACGGTGAAAGCTATTGTGTAGTTAGCTTTCCCTAAAGGGAATAGGAATTATTTTTATGTGTTGTTTTGATTTAAGGGGTGTGGGCCTGGTATATGATTTAATCCCTGTAAATAAAACCCCTGCAGTTAAACTTTATACAGTGTACTTTATCCGGCCTTAAATTGGGACAAAAGAGACTGCAATGTGGTGTGGGCTTCACAAAAAATATACACACATATTTCCCTGTATATCTCTGTGGGTAATTATTTGCATGTGTCCAGTGTACAGGAATTTATCACCTACAGTATTCACACAGCACCTGTTGTGCAGCACAGAACGTCCTGACTCAATGTGATTATGGGATTCTGATCCAGTGCATATTTGTAAGCGCTCTTCCCATTGCATTCTGGGCCACAGCACTCCTGCTTTTATATAAGCTGCATGCGCTCAGTTTGAAATCATTTCTGAGAATAACATTACTATTCAATACATTTATTATCTCCGAGTCTCCGCTTGATACCAGGATTTCTTTGTCCCAGTGTTAACTCTTTATATTTTGATTTTGTTCTGTGTATTTGTATTATATTTTCCTGCAGCTTGTTATGTATAAAATCTCCGTAAAGCGAAGCATTTCTCTTTTGTGCTATATAAACAAATACGTATGTACATAAATACGTACATACATGTAGGAGCCAGGATTGCATTAGCGTCTAATTGCAGTTCTGTAGGTAAACAGAGAATGTGGTACCAACCTGTCCCTATATCTGCATGAAATGACCTTTTTCATCTTCCATCCCCAGTGCATTGTGTTAATCATTCATCTCTCCGTGTCTCTGGTACACGGAACATCATGCTGGCACTGACAGCACAGGGTTGGCATCACAAGACAGGCAAGCATGAATATGCTGTTACAGAGGAGCAGGTGAAGTCGTGATGTTCAAGGGCTTGTGTTCATCAATGATTTGGAAGTGTGTGTGCTTAACCCTATAGCTGCCAAGAGGGGCCAGCAATGCATTGAAAGAAGATAAAGGTCCTACAATGAAAAAGCAATACATACATACATACACATAGATAGATAGATAGATAGATAGATAGATAGATAGATAGATAGATAGATAGATAGATAGATAGATAGATAGATAGATAGATAGATAGATAGATAGATAGATAGATAGATAGATAGATAGATAGATAGATAGATACAGACACAAACTGTATACAGTTGTGTGAAAAAGAAAGTACACCCTCTTTGAATTCCATGGTTTTACATATCAGGACATAATAACAATCATCTGTTCCTTAGCAGGTCTTAAAATTAGGTAAATAGAACCTCAGATGAACAACAACACATGACATATTACACCGTGTCATGATCTATTTAACAAAAATAAGACTTCAAGTGGTTGTAGAGATATGATTGTGATTAAAGCACAGAAACGGAAAGGTTTATTAAAATTAATTGTTATGTTAATATCGGTTCAAATTACAGTATAAGTCAGGGGTGGCCAACTCCAGTCCTTAAGGGCCACCAAACAGGTCTGGTTTTATGGATATCCCTGCTTTAGCACAGGTGGCTCAATTAGTGGCTTAGTCGGTGACTGAGCTACCTACGCAGCAGCAGGGATATCCTGAAAACCTGACCTGTTGGGGGTCCTTGAGAATTGGAGTTTGCCCTCCCTGGTCTAGTTGAACCATTACACTCAAAATATAACAAAAAAATCTTTTTTTTTTTTTTTTTTTACTGGTTCCATAAAGTTGTTATTTTATCAGGTAATAGCTGTTTATAATGAAATCGTAAGAACTTTACAACAAGGACAATGTGTAAGAGGTGTAAGGAAAATTGGCACTTTTCTCCCATATTCACAGACCTCAAAACAGATTGTTGGGTTACCATGGAAACCATGAACGTCTGAGAAATAATGGTAATATACTTATACCTGTCTGATGTTTTAAGGCTCAGAAGCACATACATTTAATCCCTGACACATCAGTGCTATGAGCAAGCTTTGGTGCTGGGTGGGGACTGCGCAATTAACCCCTTGGCAATGCATTGAAGGCCCCTCGGCTAACAGAGTTTGGTGGTTGGCGCTTGTGTGGGGAGGGGGTGTGTAGGGTCTATGTCCATAGTGCAAATAAATGGAGAGCTTGTGTGTCCCCAATCCTCCTGCTCATTACCCGGCACACAGAGAGCAGTAACAGAGCGTTCCAGTAAGTCTGATTAGCAGCGTTCCTGTAAGCAGGCTTTGCGTTAGAGTTAGAGGCATTTAATAACAGTATCCCTCTGTAAGCTAACAAGCCTGTCCTCACCTCATTGCACATTGAGCACAAGTGAACACAATTAGGATCAATCCCCAGAGGTTTAGTCTCAGTTCTGCGAGTCGCCTTCTTCATGCTTAACCAGTCCCCAGCTGAGATCAGCTACGCATTGCATTGAAGGCCCCAGTGGTACGGATGTAGCAAACCTTACTGTTTTTGGCACCGGGGCCGCAACTGCCATGGTGCCAGAGGATTATCACGGTGGGGGTCTGGGAGCACAGACCCCCCGCAGCACGACTGCAGCAGCGCTATCTCTGGAGCCGCGGATTTAAGCTTTTTCACAGCGACTCAGGAGACAGCGAGTATTAAATAACAGAGATTTCCACACAGCGGTCATCCCACAGGCTGGAGATCATCTTCATAGCTGGGAATACCTGTGGGGGGGGGGGGGGGGGCAGTTACTGGGGCAGCGCTACAGGGGGGGGGCAGTGACCTGGAAACCAGTGAGAGGTGATGGATTATCAGTAATAGGGATTTAGGAGCCCCGGTATCCTTCAACCTTTATAAGAAGGTACTGTGTGTTTTATGTGACAACGTGAACTCGTGATAGTGTTATCGTTAACAAGCTAAGACTGGAAGAATGAGGCCTTTACAGCTAATCAGTACTTCTTTAATATTCTCTCCATATACTTTGTAATCAGGAATTTAGGATGGGTATTAATGCCATTGTCTCTCTGCCTTCTCACTTTTTAATAATATCCATTTACTACTTAGTCCTTTAACATACAGGGGGTGTGCAGAAACAGGATTACCTTAGCAGTGGGGAGTCAGGAAAGAACATAGTTTGCCCCATGATAATGCAGAGTTCCTGTTCTAAATGAAATACAAGCAAACACGTTCTCAAACTTTAAAAAAATGATATTAAAACTAGCTGTACCTGGCGTAACATAGGCTGACCTAGGTGATCTGAAATGTTATTAATTAAACAGTAATCTTGGTTTTCACCCGTCCCTGTAATTGTGACGGTGAGGGGGTAACCAGGCTCTAAATAAAGATTAAGCCAGTTATTGGTTACCCCTGATCCGAAAATAAGGGTTCAAGAGAGTTAGTTCTTGAGCCCAGTAACACTGTATGTATAAACTGTACTTTGCTTTAATTAAGAATTTTTGTGTTTTCCCCTTTCCAGGGGTGCCAGCGAGCAGGGATTGCTGGGGCATGAGTTTCAAGGGGGATTTTGTGGAGGAATTGTTGTCAGAATATGCCTAGGTAGTTGGGATCCGGAGTTGTCGGTTCCCATAACAAATGTACCTGTGAATCATGCCTGATTCCCGGATACATGTAGGCACATTGTCCCGGCAATATCTCCCCTTGAGAACGCTTGAGCGACTCACCGCTAGGGCTCCCTGCTTCAGCACAGCCCTGAAAGGTAAATGGGGCAAAGGGATGAAAAGTGTCCCTGTAATTAAAGGGGTCCCTAGGTTAAGGGGTATACCCCAGTTAATGGCCAGGTAGATACACCTGGTGGGAAAAGGGGGAGGCTGAGAGGGTAGGGAAAAATAGTACCCCTGCTCAGCTGTTTGCCGTACAGAATAACAAGTGTACAGTAGATTGGTAATAGTGCTCTGCTGAGAAATGTACTAATTGTCTACACAGAAGAGAAAGGTCTCAGCTAAACTTGCACTCAAAAACCTGCAGTGTGTAGAATGGTAGAATTAAAATTAATCTTTAATGAAATCTTATTTAAAATAAAGTGTACAAACAAGGACAAACTACTAACTTACATAAGACCAAACTAAATGCCAGATTGACGGAGTCACCTGGATATGATATGCTAGTGGAGTAGTGCAGTATTCCACTCCGTGAGTGAACGCTGCCAAAATTAGATTAAATCAATGGTACAGACGTAACTTCGCCCTGTTTAAGGATAATAACTTGATGCATCAGTGAAAGTCAGGCACAATTCAGCCTGGTTGGTATCTGGGTCACAGTGCTTGTTCATCAGTTTCAGAACTGATACATGTACCCATGTCAGCACATTCCATTATACAGTAGTTCTAATAATACATTTTGAAACCTTGTAGCCACACGGAGTTGGTAACGTACAGTACTTGGTAACTGAGCGCTGATTTAGCTGTAGGGTGGACAGGTACCAGCATACAAATTTGCTTGCTTACAATGTTTGCAAACGGTCTTTCTATGTATGTATAGTTAGATACAAGTGTTGCATCTTGTTATGCTGCTGTGATGAAACAAATGTATCAGACTCTAGTAAACTAGCGTATCTCCAGTTGTGTTTACACCTAGGCAAAAGCTATGGTCAATAAAAATGTTAAA
The DNA here is from genome assembly GCF_040206685.1 of Ascaphus truei. Classification (NCBI taxonomy): domain Eukaryota; kingdom Metazoa; phylum Chordata; class Amphibia; order Anura; family Ascaphidae; genus Ascaphus; species Ascaphus truei. The sequence goes on from NC_134483.1 coordinate 545,605,645, forward strand.
AAAAAACTTATAATAAAAATCCAGATACTGTACGTTTGGTGGACATGCCCGCATGTCCAAAGATTCTGGATCATGAACAAGACTATGATCCATGAATTAACAGACTTGAGAATCCCTGTATTGTATTGTATGTCTTTATTTATATAGCGCCATTAATGTACATAGCGCTTCACAGTAGTAATACATGTGGTAATCAAATAAATAACAGATACTATAAATAACAGGTCATGGGGATAAGTGCTTTAGACATAAAAGTAACATTAAGGAAGAGGAGTCCCTGCCCCGAGGAGCTTACAATCTAATTGGTAGGTAGGGAGAACGTACAGAGACAGTAGGAGGGAGTTCTGGTAAGTGCTTCTGCAGGGGGCCAAGCTTTATGGATCATGTGTTCAGAATATCCACAGTGCTATTCGTATGCTTCTTTAAGCAAGTGTGTCTTAAGGTGGGTCTTAAAGGTGGATAGAGAGGGTGCTAGTCGGGTACTGAGGGGAAGGGCATTCCAGAGGTGTGGGGCAGTCAGTGAAAAAGGTTTAAGGCGGGAGAGGGCTTTAGATAAAAAGGGGGTAGAAAGAATGTAGACCCAATGACCTTTTTGCTCGCTAAACCAATAGAAGAGCTCCAGACGCACATGGGAATGCTGGTCTCCTTCCTCTTGACAGCTGCCCGATGCTCCATTGCAGCGTTATGGAAAAAGATTAATACCCCATCTAGACGAACGGTTATAAAAAGGATGAATGAGATCAGGTTAATGGAGAGATTATCGGCCCAAGTAAACCAAAAAATTTACCGTTTTTTTAAGATATGGGAACAGTGGCCTCACGGTTAGAAGTCCCACGAGTCCAGAGATTAGAGCAAAATAGACCCACAAAATAAGCTATTGAAGAGGAAAAACAGGTTCCTCCCGATATGGGTCTATGTTCAGGAAGCTTTGACCATTGACAGGCTTAGTCAGTGCCCACTCCCCTGTCCCCATTCCCTGTGTCTCCTCTGTCCCCCTCCCCCACCTTCTTTTTCTTGATCGCCTTCCTCCCCCCCCCCCATTTTCGTCTTACATTTCTTTCTCTGCTCTCTCTATCCTTTTCCCTCCCAAAACAGGAAGGTTCAGTAGTCTTACACCACACGTACACCCAACGCAGGTAACTCAGGCTGTCGATAAATGAGTCATAGACAACAGATTGAGCTTGAAGAAAAAATACTCTTTAATTGTCGTCTAGGAGCAAAGAAATATGATGTTGTTTGTATGTATTTAGATATCTATGAATATTGTTTCACATATTCTCTAAGATGTCAAATTTGAAAACCTAATAAAAAAGTTTGAAAAAAAAAAATCCTGATACGTGGTATTGGATTGGTGCACAGATACTGGATTGGTGCACAAACAATATGTACTGTATGATGTGGCATTATTAACCCCTCACAGCTATACATTGAAGCAGGCATTAATAGTATCTTATGAGCAGAGTTCCGCTACCTTGCCATTTTTCATGTCATTTGTCATGGGAGACCTTGTAATTTATACCTTTTTACTGGGATCATTCGCTGAGCAAAACAGGTTAGTAAAACAAATTGTCATTTATTCAATTAAAATAGGCGCACATGCAATGGAACACAAAATACATAAGCAGGACACACTTACTGGGCTGAAAACTAGACTTTTCTAGCTTAAATAGAGCATAAAACAAAGTCTTTGGTTGACCGGGGGGGAGAGAGAATAGAGGGGATTGGGAGAATATAGGAATATATGAAATCTTTATGGACATTCATACCTGTTTTATTTTACCTATAGGCGATAAAATATTTAGTGGGTCACGAAGGAGAAGTTCAAAAATAACCGGGTCACGGAAAAAAAAGTTTGGGAAACGCTGCCCTAGTGTATTAAAGTATACTTTAATACTGTTATGTACTGTAATGTGATTTTACATTCGGAACCGATGTCCAAACAGGCTGCCCGAGCTAACCCATAGGCGCCAGTAAGTCTGCTGGACATTGGAGTTCAACTGAGCCAGAGGATGCCCATAGGTGAGAACAGCATTTGGGCAACGGGGGAAAGGTGGAGTACCAGGTCAGGAGATTAATGGCAGCCGGGCTCCCACTTGCTCTGTCAGACCTGGTGGAGCCTGTCCCAGCAGATAAAAAAGTTTTGGGGAATGACCCCCTTGTATACCTGGGGCTACTAAAACCAAGGCTGTTGATATGTCAGTTCATAGTAGTCTGGGAGGAAGACACCACTTCATCATATATAAATAAATAATCAAAGGACATTCATCCGTGTGCGGACTAACACAGGGTGGGGGGCGATGACGGTAGAAGTACAGATGGGCAAGTCCAGGGAAATGCCCAAAGGTAAGTCCATAATTACCGATTGTATACCTCACCTGCACCCTGTGTCCAGCGGTGAAGAAATCAGCGGTCAGTACTCACGGACAACCTGCGTGATCTGCCTGTGTAGCTGATGGTAGAGCTGCACGGTTTCCAGCTGCGTGGTGATGTCTGCGTGCTCCAGCCGTGTGTAACAAGCAAGGTAGAGAGAAAAAAGGGAAGTGACGCGGTGGTCACAGCTCCTCCAATCAGCCACACGCATTAGAAAAAATAAAAAACTTTATTGAATATGCAACGTGAACATCGGCAAAGATAGCCAGGGACGGAGGTGGCAAACTTGCGCATGTCCCTTGGCGATTTCAGATTTCCTGCTGACCCGGCTTTTCTAGCTGCCTTGGCTCTGATTGGTTGCTTGGGAATTTTCTCACGCGTTGATTGGTTACTGAGTTTTGTGAATTAAACTCAGAATACTATAAGAATCTGTGAGCCAATCAGATTGTAGTCCTCCGGTAGTAAGAGCGCGGGCGGGCTTTTCAAAGTTGCTTCTGCGCGAATAGCAGAGCAACCGGCTTCGATTTCATGCCAGAAAAGCCTGGCCCGCTAGTCCTGCTTTCTGCCGCCAAGTTCTCAAAATGGAACATAGTGGACACGGCTGGGATTTCATACCGATTTTAGTTCCAGGGGATTTGGAGCAGTCAAGAAAGTCCAAGTTCTCAGAAGAGAAGGGAGCGGTGGCGTGTGGATCTTCATGCCGATTTGGGAACCAGGAGATTCCGGGCTAAGTCCCGGTCAGGGCAAAACTCTTATTTAGAGTTCCCTGCACCTAGAACAGTATAGTTCTCCACCCCATCCCCCCAGTAAGTGTGTCTTTTTGTCTGTATTTTGAGTCCCATTGTGTGTAAGCGAATTTGTGCGAATAAACTACAATTTATTTCATTACCCTGTTTTGCTCAATGAATGATCCTGGTAAAAGGTGTAAATTGCCTGGTCTCCCTTGAAAGAGGTACGATACTCACCACTTGGATGAATAAGCACTGCTCTCAGAAAAGAAGCAGACCACCAGGGTGGACTCAAATAACCACTCGCTAACACACACAATACATCCTGCTTTCACCTCTGAACAGTCTTCTTTCTGCAAATGTGGTGCAATGCTGCTGGTAAAAAGCAGGATCTTTATCCGAGACAGCAATCTCTGGGAAAGGATTGTCATTTGTTTCTTTGCTTAATCTCATGTCTCTATTTGCAGAACCCCCAAGCTCCCCTATTCAATTTGCCTAGAACAGGGGTGCCCAACTCCAGTCCTCAAGAGCCACAAACAGGTCAAGTTTTCAGGATAACCCTGCTTCAGCACAGGTGGCTCAAAAAGTCCCAGCTTCAGCACAGGTGGCTCAACCAGTTGCTCAGTCTTCTGAGCCACTGATTGAGCCACCTGCGCTGAAGCTGGGATATCCTGAAAACCTGACCTCTTGGTAGCTCTTGAGGACTGGAGTTGACCACCTCTGGCCTAGAAGATTTCCCTCCTGTCCTAAAGAAGAGGTCAGCTCCATTCAAATGAATGGGACTAAAATCCTCTCCAGCCTGGGGAAGAGGTCTTCTTCACAGCATATTGGATAAAGGGGCTGCGATTCAGGTATCTACCATGTACAGTAGCGGCACATCTCTTAGCTGCCTTGTACAATGATGAAGGTTGAAGATATTAACATGGTATCCAGGCTCTGCACTGTGTTAAGTTAACACCGCTATGTTATGGAATAACAGGAATAACATGGAACAGAAATGTCAAATCAAAGAATGTGATTTACCAGATTTATTTGGAATATAATCTCTCTAGATTGCAATTGCTCTGGTCATTAGGCCATCCCAAAGCAGCCCAACTCCTGCATCACCCTATAGCTACTCATTTACAGAGGGAAGATACCGTTCATGTTTTAGTTCTTTTAACTACCCCATTAGCTGCGGAGGAGAGAGGAACCCATTGCAATCATACTCTATTAATATAATTGCATAGTAAAGTGTTACGTTGAATTACAGCTAAATACAGTCTGCACTATCAAAGTAATTATCAGATAAATACCAGTCTTCACTCTCCCATTTCTTTTCAAATCCCAGTCTAAATGGAGGTGTTTAAGATAATTGGTGTCATGTCTAAAATTGGGGCAAATGTCAACAACCCTCATAACATGCTGTCTCTCTTCTCTGTCTTTCCATCTGTCTACATTGGATCTGTTTAGCACTTTTTACTGCTTACATGTACTTGACTACCCTGGTCCTTCCACTTTCACGACCCCAATCTGTTGCTTTCCATTGAGCCCAGATGGCTAGGCAGACATCCTGGCTTCTATGCAAATGCTTAGGCTGACTGCATGGATTTTTATACATACAGTATAACACCTTCTGAACCATACTTTAATAAAGTATAAACCTTGGGGAACCTTATATGCGTGTGGAAAATTAGTTGGGGATATCTGGGCTCGACAACCATGAGTCTGGGGGACACTGTGCAGCCGCAATGTAAATCACCCCGCGTACCCACAAATAGTGCCTGCACGCCGGGGAGATTCAGGGGACCACCTGCTGCTGGGCCCCCCGAACTCCTGCAATCAAAAGGAATGCATTTTAACCCAAATATCCCACCTAAAAATTCCACTCCCAAAATCTAGAGTTTCCATGACACAGGGAAACCTAAAAGACCCTAAACAGGTCAGATTTTCTATACTTTACAAGGGATTTCCATAGCCCACAAACCCAATACAGGTTCTGAGACACCTTGGCACTAACTGGGGTACCCCTATGTTACCTAGGGGTCCCCGCAGCTACAGGAACACTTTGTATCCCTGTGCCTCATTTTACCTTTCTGGGCTATGCTGAAGCAGGAAACCCAAGTGGTGAGTCACGCAAGCGTTTCCAAGGGGAGATATTGCCGGGACAATGTGCCTACATGTATCCGAGAATGAAGCATGATTCCCGGGTACATTTTTGGGGTATCCAGCAACTCTGGACCCCAACTACTTAGACACAGTCTGACACCAATCCCCCTTGAAACTCATATCCTGGCAATCCCTGCTCGCTGACATGCCCGGAAAGATAAACAACACAAAAAATATCTTTATTACATTTCATGCATTGCAAAGATACATTGTTACTGGGCTCAAGAGCTAACCCTCTGTAACCCATATATATACGGATCAGGGATAACCATTCATGGGCTTGGCCTTCATTGAGAGCCTGGTTAACCCTTTACCGTTACATTGCTTGTGGAGAGTAAGTGTCTCTTACCGGATCTCCTGCAGCGTTGCGTTGCTATGGCGACCTGATGTCCCCTAGCAACGCATTGCCATGGCAATGGTATGTCACATGATGCTGTGTCGTGGGAGGAGAGCCGGTAAGACAGATATCGCCCAGGCCGATATATCTGTTTCCAACCTGCTCCTGCCAACTGGGTGTTCTTGTTGTTTTTTCTCCCTCACTGCAGTCACTTCTGGCCCTGAATGGGTTAAAGTAACAGCTGTCACTCTGAGATGGGTGCTATTATGCAGGAGGCCCCATGGCAGCGTGATCGGGTGCAGGATTCTTTCATTGTATGTAGATCTTTATTTATAGAGCACCCACAATGTACAAAGGAGACAATACAGGAGAGTATAATACAATAAGTGCATTCTGGGTAAACATGGAGGAGCCCAGGCTGCTGCGTTAATCTGCGGGCAGGGGGTAACCCTGTCAGTAGAGGTAGATGTTGCAGGCAAAACGGACGCAATTTCCTCAAACCCACATTTGCCGCACTTTTACCAGCGAGTGTTATTAGCAGCCAGGGTGTGCGAGTAAGCACTATAACCGTGGCATTATATACATACCTTTTCCACCACTTTCTCTGGCCCGTGTTTAATATGGAGCTGAGGGTTTCCCGGTCAGCGTCACAGCAATATTGAATAGGGCCGTCTCTCTATAAACAAAATCTAACAGGAATAATAAAGGGGATAATAATGGTATTTGATTTACACACACACACACACACACACATATAATTAACACAATGAAGGTTGAAGATATTAACATGGGATCCAGACTCTACACTGCTATGTTATGGAATAAGAGGAATAACATATAACGCAACAGAAATGTCAAATAAAATAATTTGATTTACCAGATTTATTTTAAATATAATCTCTCTAGATTGCAATTGCTTTGGTTATTCCTCATTAAAGCTACAGTTCAGGCTTTAAAAAAAAAAAAGAACCTAAAGAACTGCATAGCTGCTGGTCAATTCGTTAATGGAGTTCATGAACAAAAAACAAACAAAAGCGCAAGCTCCATAGCACGTAACTGAGTTAAAAATAAGGTACATTTATTTAAAAAATCAGCAACCCATAAGAATGTGCACTTACAGGATTTAAAACAGAACCATTCGTGGGAGAGAAATCTCTATTGTGGTCATCTGCGATGGTAGGGTGAGTCCCAGGTTTGCAGAGTGGATGTAAACAGCTTAGGTTCACCATGAACTCCTATAAGAAATACTGTGGCACAACCAATACAGGGCAGTATTATCTTGGTGCTGGTGAAAACATTTAAGGCATAAAGGAGAAAGGCAGGTACTCACAGGAAATATATAGGGTTTATTAAAGGGTCAATATTTCTGTTCAATTAGTCCAGATCGAACCAAATCGTTGATCATTTATTAAACCTTACTTATTTTTTATAAGCCGTGTGAGTGCCGGATTTTTCTCCCGCTGCATCCCCATTCTCATTCTCACTCTCATCTCTATATTTTGCTCTCCCTCTCTCTCTCTCCCTATCCCTCCTCCTCTCTCTCTATCTCTATCCTTTTCTCTCCTTCTCTCTCTCCCACTCTCTCTCCCTATCCGTCCTCTTCTCTCTTTCTCCCCTCTCTCTATTCTTTCTCTCTCCTCTCACTCTCCCCTCTCCTCTCTATCTTCCTCCCCCCTTTCTCTCTCTCTCTCCCCCTCTCTCTCCTCTCTCTCCCTCCCCTGACTCTCCTCCTCTCTCTCTCCTCTCTCTATATCCCTCTACCCCTCTCTGCTCCTCTCTCTATATCCCTCTCCCCCTCTCTCTCTATATCCCTCTGCTTCACCTTCTCCCTCTTTCTCTCCCCTCTATCCCCTCTCCTCTCTCTCCCTCCCCTGTCTCTCCTCCTCCTCCTCCTCTCTCTCCTATCTCTCCCTCCCCTGTCTCTCCTCCTCTCTCTCCTCTCTCTATATCCCTATCCCCCCTCTCTCTCTATATCCCCCTCTCTCCCTATCCCTCCTCCTCTCTCTCTTTATCCCCTCTCTCTATTCTTTCTCTCTCCTCTCTCCCTCCTCTCTCTCCTCCACCTCTCTCTCTCTCCTCTCTCTCCCTCCCCTGTCTCTCCTCTCTCTCTCTCCTCTCTCTATATCTCTCTCCCCCTTCTCACTCTCTCTCATCTCTCTCATCTCTCTCTCCCTCTCCCTCCTCGTCTCTATCTCTCTCCTTTTCTCTCCTTCTCTCTCTCCCACTCTCTCTCCCTATCCCTCCTCCTCTCTCTCTTTATCCCCTCTCTCTATTCTTTCTCTCTCCTCTCTCTCTTCCTCTCACTCTCCCCTCTCCCTACTCTCTATCCTCCTCTCTCTCTCTATCTCTCTCTCTCTCTCTCTCTCTCTCTCTCTCTCTCTCTCTCTCTCTCTCTCTCTCTCTCTCTCTCTCTCTCTCTCTCTCGTAAATTCATATTACTTCCATGTTTGGTGTGCGACACAGTCTCAGCTCTTTACAAAAGTGTAAGCTCTTTGGGGAAAGATTCCTTTTCCTTATGTCTATTTCGATGTATAATGTTTCATTTATTACTGCTATGTACATTGATGTCACTACTGTGTACAGTATATATATAGCAAATGGAAATATACAGTAACTGTATGCTCATTTGCACGTCTTAGACAGGTCTGCAACCCCGACTTTCACCATTATCACCCAGCACACAGCTTCACTTCTGGGAAATTACATGCAAATGAGCACACAGTGGCACGTTTTGCTTCAAAACCATTTTAGACATGATTCCCTATAGGCTTCAGTTCCACAAATGATGAGGCTGCGCTCGTCTGTTCCCTTCCGATTCGCTTCCCGCCGCTCCTAAACTCTCCGGTGATTAGCCGGGGCAAATACATCCAAAAAAAAACAAAAAAAGGGTAGGAGCGCAGAGAGGACAAGATGTTAGGTAATATTCACATTTTAATAACACACTTAGCACTTACAGACTTACAATCAAGTGCTGCTGCATGTACGATGAGGACCCCACACCCGCCCGACACTGCCGCTAGACAGACCTCCTCACCATACACCGCGGATCACCACCGGATACAGGAACCGGAAGTGAACCCAATGAGTGACTGGAGGAAGGGCGGGCTATCTCGCGAGCGTGCACAGCTAAGCTAGGGCTGCGCACTCAATGAGTGACATTTACAGGGACCGTCTAGGTTAGGGATTCCTCTCCCGGACAGGTATTCACCATGAACTGGACGTGAAGACCTTACAGAACCCTCTACGCGTTTTGCGGTAATTAGCGCTTCATCAGGAGGTGGTGGAGCATGTCGGGATGTAGCCTTATAAAGGCTACCACCCCCTAATTACCCCTAATGCTAAAAACATGTGTAACCATATTTAAAGCATACTCTGATGGTAATAAACAAAAACACATAAAAACATACCAATGCAAACACTCTAAAACATTTAAAAACATGTACATTGTTATAAAAAACATAAAACATTAAAAACCTCATAGTATATATGATTCTAGTGAAACACACCTACCACTCATTGGAACTAGCTATCCTTACTATCCCTTCTACTCATGATCATCTTATCCATTGATTGTCCTCAAAAGTTCCTCCTTAACTTACCATATTCGTCATACACTATTTAAAAACTATTACAGAAAAAAGGAAAGAAAAATTAAATAATGTTAACAATTAAAAAATTTCTCTATAGGCTTAAGCTTGCTGCATGGTCATAGCTTTAAGCACAGCCAGGGTTAAGATGCATAGCCAGTAAACCCAACCACAGACAGACTGTTTTGACCTTAATGGGTCTCATCAGTGTGGGGTTGGTTACACTGGCTATGCAAAGCTGAAGCAATGAGGATGGGGTTTACCATACGTAGTTAAGTTATGGTGAGTAAAAAAAGTGACAAAAACCCTCCACAGCAAAGCATATAGCAAATGGAAATATAACTGTATGCTCATTTGCATGTCTTAGTCAGGTCTGCAACCCCACCTTTCACAATTATCACCCAGCACTCAGCACTTCCACTGCAGCAAGGGATTCTGGGAAATGACATGCAAATGAGCACACAGACCTGCCTAAGACATGCAAATGAGCATACAGTTATATTTCCATTTGCTATATGCTTTGCTGTGAAGGGTTTTTGTCACTTTTTTTACTCACAATAACTTAATTAAACACACACACGCACACGCACACGCAGTCACATGAGCTCCCTGGGGCCAGAAGCTTCTTAAAGGGAATTATTTCCTTGTACCTGTAGCTTCTCATTAGGCAGTTGAACTGTTTGCCTCTCCTAATATTTCCCACATTAATAGACCCAGGTCTATTATATAGTCACAGGACAAGCTTTTGAGAGTTTTCCTCTCTTCTTCAGGTCTAAATACAATACTGATATACAAAGGTTTCTATGACTTAGACAGGGATTGAAAAAAAAGGAAGAATATAGAACTAAGAGATGTATATGAGGTGAGGTGGGTGTGGGAGGCACTCACTGCAGACCGGGGGATTCGGCTGCACACGCCGCCAGCCTGGCAGGGGGCTGTAGCCTAATCTTGGTGCTTGAGGAGCAGGGAGAGATAGTGAATTGCCCACAAGGAGCTGGCACTGGGATTGGACCCAGGCTCCCTGCTATAAAGTGTTATTCTTCTCAGGATTAGCACATTTACTCGCCGAGTCTCTGCTTCTCCTTCCATGCCAGGTGTTTTGTTGTAAATCTCATGCTGTTATTTCTTACGCCCTTATGCAGCTCCCAAGTTTTGCACCAATTTAATCATTATTTGTTTATTTGCCAATTAGTAGGACGTTCATATTTGGCAGTTTCCCAGCCGGCATCCTCTTTATATTGCAGGGTGTCCCCCCCCCACCTGCCCCCCAACAGATTAGGCTTTCAGGATAACCCAGCTTCAGCACAGGTGGCTCAATTAAAGGCTCGGTGAAGGCTGACCCTCTGAATGAGCCACCTGTGCTGGCAGTAACTGATTAAATCGCCTGTGCTGAATCAGGGACTGGTTGAGCCACCTGTGCTGAAGCAGGAATATCCTGAAAACTGGACCTGTTGGGGGAGCTTGAGAACTGGAGTTGAGAAACCACCGTTCTATTGATTGTTAGAAGCACCAATTACGGCAGCTTACTATATGTCAACATGTATGTCTAGACAGCTAATTACTGTATGTATCAATCAATTAATCATTACTCCATACATATTCATTTGATATGTTATACTTACAGTTTATATACATACTGTATATACTCGATCAACATAAATATATTATACATTGTAAATGTAAAGCTAAGTAAACAGATGTATCACCAAAGATAAATATTATACAAAATATTCACTCTCAAACTCGGTATTATGTCTCTACCAAAAAAAAAAAAAAAAACAACAAAAAAACAATTTGTATATATTTTTTTATTTCAGTTACTATGTAAATTGTTATCATTATGTCTGTGTGAACCTTTTCTTTTCCCCAAACCCAAATATTTTCCATCCCACAAAAAAAAGGTACAAAAAAACATTTGGAGCATACAGTACTGTAGGGAGATAAGAAAGGGGAGCTCTCTGCCTCGTGGGCAGGATATAGTTACTGGAGGAGACCATACACAAGCACTGAATCGAACACTTGTTGACCATTGTATCAATAACACTACATTGGAATTGGTGTAACACTACAACACATCACACACAGGTTTACGGGCTCTGAACACTGCTGGTTACACAGTATCATATTATGTCATTTACAGGACATACAATTTGGGTTACAAGATATGTGTACAAAGTATTGCTTCCTTAACCTGGTGCTGGATCCCCTGCCTGCACTGTGTCTTCTCCTGTCTGGACCACATAGTTTCTCTTCGGGAGTGTAAAAAACGTATTCATTGTGTCTGCTCTTCTATGTAGCAGCGTCAGGCAAAGAATGTGTTACAGTATTCCCAGCAAGTAATCAAGCTACAGCACATGTATGTTAGAGTTTCATGACCTGTAGCTCTTTGCTTACCACCTACATGGCAGTGTACATACGTGAGAGCTGGTCCTTCGCCTTCACACTAGATATACAGATGTGGCCACATGTTTTCTGCTGCTCGCCCAGAAAAAATCTAGGAAAATCTGCTGCTCTCACAGAAACGCTGCAACATCTGTGAGACCCTGACTGGCACTGAGGTTGAAGCAGGAGAACCTGGTTCAATTCCAAGTGTCGGCTTATTGTAACCTTGGGCAAGTAACTTTATCTCCCTGTGCCTCAGCCACCAAAAAAACATAGATTCTAAGCTCTATGGGGCAGGAACCTGTGACTGCAAACATGTCTCTGTAAGGTACTACGTAAAACTAGCAGCTATATTTCTGCTATTTGAATGCAGACTGATGGCCCATCGGATTAACACAGCAGGGGGCTCTGCTATTTGAATGGCACTACAGGGAACCCCTGCTGTATTAATCCAATGGGCCATTAGTTTGCATTCAAATAGCAGAAAAATCTCACAGAAGATTTCAACGCTTCTGTGAGGTAGCCACAGATTTTCCTAGATTTTTCCTGGGCTAGCAGAAGAAAACATCTGGCCACATCTGTAAACACACAACGATATCAAGAATATTCGAGAAGCTGGAATCAGAACATGAGTGGATTTCAAGGCTTCTCTTGGCGCTCCCAGGGCATTGGGTCATTTTCTTCTCCAGCTGTAGTATTCCTGCGGTCCTGCCAAAAGTGTTCCACATCTGGAAGAATTTTCTCCTCTTTCTGATCCGGATCCTTTGAGGTGTGTAGCCCAGGTATTGTTTGTAAGTCTTGCAAGGACTGGATGGTGCTAGTGACCATATCGGACCCATTTTCTCCAGCTCTGGTGTGGCCCTCTCCATTGCAATTTTTGCAACTCATCATCAGCCAGATGTTTTGGAAGCCTTCCCTGAATTCATCAGATACAGCCAAAAACACACCCGGGTTCAGAGTACTGTTCAGGAACATGATCACCTGAGCTAGAACCATTAGTGCAGTTGGTGGCTGGAGTGTTCCAAAACTGCTGTGCCTGGCCCATATCCATACAATCCATTCCGGGAGCCACATGGCTTCAAAGGCAAGGCTCACACTCATAAGCATGGAGGTGATTTTTCTGCTCAGGATCCTGGGGTTGGGGACCCTGTTTCTCCTCTCTTTTCTCCTCCTGAGAGCTCGCATGTAGCAAGAGATGGTGAAAAACATGGGCAGCACGTAAGCGACAAGAGGGTACAATTTGCTGAAGACATTCATGAAATAGGAGGCATATTCTGGGATATCAAAGATACAAAATAGACCTTCCTGCTTCATCTCAAGACGTGTGTATATCAAATGTGGAAGAGGCAACAGGAAAGACAAGGTCCAGATGAGGATCAGGAGAACAAGGACATGCTTTTTATTGAAGCTTAGAAACTTTGGTGGAGTGACCACATGCTTGTACCTTGCTTGACCGATTGCAGCCAGGGTGAAACTTTTGACTATTAAGCAACTGTGTAGAAACCATTCTGTAGTTTTGCAAACAAAGCTTCCAAAAACCCAAGATTTCTTGGCATAGGTGACAATGCGAACTGGGATGCAAAATAATATCAGCAACAGGTCAGTGGCACCCAGGTTGATGACCAAAGTGTTCACCACTGAACATTTCCCTTTCCTGAAATCGTGGAGGAGGATAGCGATGACCATCAGGTTCCCTGCAAATCCTACCAGGCAAATCGTAGACAAAATCAGGGGCAAAACCACAGTGGTTTCCATTGCCACTTCAGAGGATTGTAATCCACCAGCAAATGATATAGTCTGCGAGCTATTCATGGTCCTCAAAGAGTAACCGGCATCTCTCGTAATGGCAGAGTGAAGGATGGAAAGGGAATTAAGGAGAAAATAATGGGATGTGAGGAGAACAAAGCGACCCCTTGTATGTTCTGGCAGCGCCTCAAACTTGCACTACCCTGTGACAGCTGGAAAACGAGAGACCACTACAGGTCCCCTCAATCTTCTTCTCAAACACCACAGCTCTGCTCCCGAGGAGAAATCCTGGAGTGGAGATGGCAATAATTGCCTGATTATACTTGCCAAAAAAAATGACGTGAGTATATTAAACTTGTTGGTTGCAAGACAACCTCCCACAGTAAGGAGGTATGGGGAGACCAGCAGCTAGTTTCAGTCTGTACACAGTAGGCAGGACTGGCTCTGATTACTGAAGTGACTGTGGCACAGCTACCCCCTGACGAGGGGTTAATGCTCCTTACTGTAGCTGTGTGTTTATTATCCCCCAGTTTCCAGTTCTCCTCCGCGGCTTCTTCTCCCTGTGTGCTGTCCAGCAAGCCGTGGTGCTGAAATATTCCCTACCTTGTACAATAGGCGAGGCGTGGAATCTGTATATGCCTATCAACAGATTTGCTACTACAGTATCTATCACCCTCCCCTTTCTCTCCATAATCTCCCTCCTTTTCTCCATTAATAGTTCTTATTTTTCATGATTTAGTGTACCCTCTCTTTCATTAAATCTCTGTGTGTGTGTGTGTGTGTGTGTGTGTGTGTGTGTGTGTGTGTGTGTGTGTGTGTGTGTGTGTGTGTGTGTGTGTGTGTGTGTGTGTGTGTGTGTGTGTGTCTGCCTGTGCTCCTTTTTCCATACTATTTATCTCACAAAACCAACTTAAAATCTAAAACATCACAATGCATTTTATATAAAACAACATGTGAATATTGCATTCACATATTTTTTCGTAATTGTATTATTATAGTAACTAGGGACATTTGCTTTATTATAAAATGTGTTGTGAATAATAGTGAAAATAATACTGATCATGATGATAATAATAATAATAATAATAATAATAATAATAATAATAATAATAACAAATATCAATCTAGATAAAACAGTTTTCTCAGATACAATGAACTCACGCTTGCACACACACACACACATACACACACATACACACACACACACACACACACACACACACACACAAAATCATTACTAAATAAAGACCAGCATTCTTAACAGACAAATTGCTTTGATCATCGGTTATTTTCGGTCATCGCCGCTAATGCCTATCTTATGCAGAACCCATTGTACAGTATTAATGACATTTCTTCATTAATCCCCCAGTTTACACTAATCCCCGCAGTATACAGTAATCATCCGTTTTTCTATATTGTGTAGACTTGGTTTTCGTGCTTCCGTGGATAATGAGCTGTCTTGTTGTGGGGGAGCACAAGACCCCTCTCTGAGCTTTAGCAATCTGCATCAAGGGAACCACAGAATGTTTCAGACTCTAATAAGTGCAATTCGTGCTGAGGGAGGGCTGAATTAACTCCTTCAGTGCTGAGAGCAAAGCTTTGTGTGCTTGCTTATTATTCACTGTGAGTGTTCATTTGCATGTCATTTCCCAGAATCCTTGGCTCCTGTGGAAGTTTTGTATGCAAATATATAATGGGAAAAGGCAGGATTGCAGACATGTCTGAGACATGCAAATGTACCCATAAGTGGTATTTGTAGTTGCTGTTTTAATATACAAATAGAACTAAAAAAATGCTGCTAATAATACACAAATGATAATTACATAATTATCTTGACACCTTCATTTATTAATATTTTTGTTGTAGCATTCATTTATTCATTATTTTTAATAGTACATCATTATAGCAGGTTAGTTTGAAAATAACCTTAATATTCACCTGCAACCTTCCAGCAGCCTAAACGACTCCAGCATTTTGACAGTCAATGCAATACAGTAACAGTGGGAAAATGTTAAAACCTCACCTGCGTCAAATACCACAGGTAGTCTTCCTTAGCCCAGTATATTGTGAGGATAGGAGTGAGAAGGGAAAGATTAAAAAAAAAAAAAGGTCTTGCTACAAATTATTTTTCATCAGATGAAATTGATCACTGCAGCTCCTGAAATGGATTTCTAATGCATTGGAGGAACTGTTATTAAATTGTGTTTTCAAAACAAGAAAGGATGTCTTTATGTGAATAACGTTTTAGATGAAGTCTGACCAGAGAAATAGGACAATCCAATCTTCAGTTTCAGAATGTTATTGGGAAGCTGCTCTTGGAAGAGGCAACGTGCTGATAAAACACATCCAAACAGAATCTCATCAGAGCTTCATTATTTGCCCTATCCTGGATTTTCTCTTACCTCTACTATGGTACTTTCAGTGTCTGATTTGCTAACTGTGATGGTGAAGGGGTTAAGCAGGCACACTAATAAAGGTTAAGCCCACTGGGTTACCCCTGATCCGTGTGTTGAGGCCCTAGAGTGTCAGCTCTTGGACCTAGATGTCAGAAATGCATTACTGGGACTGTGTGCAAATTATGGAACATTAAAGATTTTTGTGTTTTGCCTTTCTCGGGGTGCTTTGACCAGGAGATTTCTAGGCTGTAAGTTTCAGGGTGGGTTTGCCAGAGAAAGTCTTCACAGAATGTGGCTATGTATTGGGGTTACAGGATACCTCAAAATTTGGATCCGGGAATCAAGTAAGATTCTCGGATACATCCAAGCACATTGCTCTGAGCAAAATTCTGACCCTGAAAACATTCTTGCGTGTCACCTCCAGGAATCCTGCTGCAGCATGATCCAGACCATGTAATCTGGGCATGAAGGGGTTAATGCATACCTGCAACATAGAGGGGGTCACTAGTATAAGGAGGGATGCCCAGGTACATGCCCAAGTACCCTGAAAATAGTATAGGGGTTGAAGGGATGCTCCAGCTATATGATAAAGCATTTTTAGAGCGTGGCAAGGATGAGGCTAGTGAGGGTAGGCAGTATATCCCATCACTCATGGATCAGGTGAATCTGACTGGGACTGGGATGCAGGCATTTTTATAGGGTTAAGAGTCTTATACCTAACATATACAGTACACCCAATCCTCTCATGGGAATAATTTTCCCCACCTATCCCATACTTGCCAGTACCTTACAAAGAGGGCAGAAGTTGCTTCCCAGTTTGCACAGAGCATGTGCTAACCTCACACCTGAGATACTTAGCATACCGGGCCCAACTTCTTACCTGGTGACAGTATGTCTGGGGTTTGGCTACCATGTGTGAAGTGCCCATGCTTCAAACCGGTATATGATACTTACAAATATCCCGGCCACCCTAACACCTTGGGTCTCTGAGGCTTTTCAACTCCGGACTTCCCTAGACACTGGGGCACCCGCTTAGCAGGGTGCCCTTTGAATTACGGAGATGAAAATTTCCTCAACTCATTCTTCCATAACATATGGGCATGTTAATGGATTCATTGTCAGACCGGCAGGAAAGAGTTCCTGCCTTCACATTTAAAACACCATGGAAATACAGTATATTTATAAATGTATGTTCTGCATATGTAGCAAATATAAAACTTATATGTATGGACATGGTACATATGTAACTAACTGCACTCCAAAAATTAGAGTGCTAGCTCTTTGCTAGCGCAAGTTATCCACTTAATTGAATGGGCTCTGTGATGTGGGTTGAGGTTTGACCTATAATCGGTCTGGGTTACAAGCCGGCATACAATGTATCCGTGCTGGCTTTGATCCATAACCGCAGACGCGCCAACAATTCAGCTTAAGGGGATAACAAGATACATTTTGACAAGAAGGCACTTCAGCTAGACCGCAAACCACTTATCTAATTGACTTTGCGGTTTAGAGGTCTACGGCTTAGGAAGTGATCCCTATACTTCAAAGCAGCCACTTATTCACAGGCACGCTTCTTCACTTAGCGCTTGGTTCAGTGCTAGAGGCTCCCCCTTGTGTCACAAATACAGTTACCACATATTCATTCATTCAGCGTAACTGCAGCTAGCTTCTTAGCTGCAAAACAGGGACAAAACAATAGTGTAGGCGAAAACATGATTTGAAGGGGACAATACATTTTAACCCCTTCAGTCTCAACAGGGATTAGGATTAACCAGCCGGGCATAATACATTTATTATTTGCCTGGTTAACCCTCTCCCGCCACATTGACACTAACACTTCCTCCTCTATCGATATATCTGTGTTGGTACCCCAGAATGGGACCTGTTCTCTTTTCTCTTTACACACTGTCTGTAGGTGACCTAATAACATCTCTTGGGTTCAAATATCACCTCTATGCTGATGACACACATTTATTTTTCAACCCCTGACCTTACACACCTGCTGTACAGACCAAAGTTTTTGCATGTCTCTCTGCTATATCATCCTGGATGGCCCTCCACTGACTTAAACTTAACATGTTGAATACAGAGTTCCCCATATTTTCTTCCATGCTTGGCCTTATGTAGCGCACTTTCCTCCACCCCCTGGGAGATGTGTAGGGTGCAATACCTGGTGGCTCACAGGAGGCCTGAGCCTCCGCTGCTGGGAGCCTGGGGTATATCCTGGAAAGATGCTCAGTAGCGCCGCCACCTGTTGCTGGATTCTATAATGTAGAATGATCCTGTTACAGCCCTAATTTCTCGCTCCTCCTTACATCTCAGCCCTAATTTCTCGCTGTACACCTGTCTAAATCTTGCATTCTGCCCAATGATTTCTTCTGTTTACCCGTTTTGTATCTAAAGACCTCTCCCGTCTAAAACCTTAAGAACTCACTGCCCAACACCTATGGAATGCCCTTCCCCTCAATATCTGAGAGATCTTCACCTTTAAGACTTATCTTAAAACACACCTCTGTAATGAAGCATATGGGTAACTCTGCTGACCGACTACTATACATCTCACATGCACCAACCTTGGCCCCCTGCAGACACACTTACAGAACACCATCCTACTGTCTCTGTATGTTCTCCCCTACTTACCACTTAGATTGTAAGCTCTATGAGGGCAGGGATTCCTTCTCCTAACATTACTTTTATGTCTGAAGCGCATATTCCCCTTTTGTGTTATATTAATATGTCCCATGTACAACTGCTGTGAAGCGCTATCTACATGGATAGCGCTATATAAATAAAGAAATACAAACTGTACAAAGGAAAAGTTGGATTTACCAATGGATCACTTGTTTCTGGGAAAATGAATAGTCAAATAGGATTCTGAAATATTGTAGGGTCATTTTCAAAGTTAAAAACAGGGCATCAAGACAAAGGTGTGATAGTTTGACTGATGTTTTTAGCACAGGTTGAACTTGATCGACATGTCTATTTTTGAACCTCAGCTACTATGTAATTATGTAACTATGTAACTACGTAACCTGTCTCTCAATCTCCATTTTCTAATAGATTTTGTGGTTATTTTTGGCACCCAGTAGTTACGGGAAAATCTTAAATGACAATAACTTGTACTTCACAAAGATTTAAACTCAAAAGCCCGTTTAATTACTTGCTATTGAAGATATCAACAGAAAATAAAGTAAACCTTAGCCTGTTTTACCTCGTTTATCTATTTGCTTATTTTCTGCTTTTTATCATATTCCTTAACTTAATTAATTTGTGCTATTAGCATGCATGTGTAGATGTATATACTTAAAATAGACTACGTGTATGGCTATATATGCATATGCTTGAAACATTGTATTAGTGTAACTCCTTTGCATCAAAGTGTTTTGCAGTAAACACGTATTAACCCTATATATACATAGAATATTCTAGTTAATATTTTCCTTTGGTATTGTTATTATTAGTATGTCCAACTAATAAATGTTCATCCTCGTATAAATGCTGGGCTGCCTGCTCTTGTCTCTCTTCAGCTTGTGGTTTAGTGGCACCCCTACCTTTAGCAGGAAGAAGTAACAACCGCAGCACTGAATTCAATTGTTCCCCACATTCCCATGCTTTGGCTCTGTCTTGCACAAGTCAGTGGTGGTTTTCCACTGAACAGCCTCTTAGTCAAATATTCAATGGGCGTCATTTATCAAAGTCTTCTGGATGTAAGACTGGGACAGGAAAATGGCACCAAACCGTTAGGAACCAATATCAGTAAAACCCAAACATTTCCCCATTAAGTTCAACTCCCATATTTGTATGGAAGGGGTAAGCCATAAGCTGCTCCTTTATGTTTAATCAGTACTAACAAACCCTGTGGGGTTCCACAAAGAAAAAAACCCCAGTGTCATATCATCCAGTGATATGGGGTGTGGGATTCCGCTGCATCTATCCCAAGTAGTGTTTATTCCTTTGCTGAAATTGACTAGCAAAATGTCTGTTGCTTTTGTCCTTTTTCCTTTTGTGGAGTTGGCGGAGAAGTGAAAAAATAGTGGAATACTTATTTCACCTAAGCCACAAACAGTCCGAAAAGAAACCAATTCCTTTCTGATTCAGCGAAGGAAAAAGCAGAGGAGAAACCTGGCTGAAAGGAGCTATATAATGATAGTTGTGATTTGTAACACACTCGCCCAGGTTTGCAGCTACAGTAGGAGACTTGTATAACTAGGTGTAATAGTATTTTGTTCTGTGTTTAGCTATCTCATGTTAGAATACAAGGCAGACTTCCACACTAACAAGCCTAATGCCTTCATTTTAATTGCTGCACTGGGAGTGGATTTCAAAACCAGGACAAAACATGCCCATTTTGCTTATTTGCATATAACTAGGAAGTCTGTTGTGTATACTGGAGCTTTGCTGAGAACACATTAGCATGGGGAAATTGCCTGGAATACCATTAGTCCACACCATTTGAAACATTTTGCTTGATTCTTGGCATTTACGCTTTTTTTTTTTTTTTACATTTATTAAATATTCCTAACACCTCCCTCCACCTCTAAGCCCCGGGAAAGGAATCTACTGCATAAAATATGTAATCAACATACAATTTTCGCTTTTACGTGTACCAGTGTTGATCACTATAGTATCACTACCAGTATAGAGATTTTTTTTATTCAAAAAGAATAACTCTACATTTAACCAGAACCCCTGTTCTTTTCCATTAGACATGTTCTTCCCTGCTAAATCCGGTGCTATGTGTAGGTAAATCAGTACGTTTTTAGTATAAGGCGGAGGTCATGCAAGGCACATGCGGCGTCACGTGTGCCAGCAGCAGAGGCTATTTGTGGCCTAGGGGTAGACAGGATAGGGAAGGCATGGCGGAGGCGTGGCCGTGACATCATGGAGCTAGTTCACCCTCATTGGTGGAACCGCTCACTTGAATTGGCCGTCATGCTACAAAATCAAATTATTTAGTCGCCCAAAAAATCAGCATTTTGTTTGGACTTAGCCCAGAATCTCCTGGAACCTAAATCAGCGTGAAGTTCCACACGCCACCGCTACGTTCTCTTCTGAGGACATAGTTCCTCCTGACCGCGAGTTAGCCCCAATCTCCTGGAACTCAAATCGGCATAAAATCCCAGCCGTTACCGCTACGGTCAATTCTGAGAACTTGGGCGCAAAAGTCAGGACTTAAGACTCTGGCGGGCAGGCTTTCTGGCTTGAAATCGAAGCCGGTTGCTCTGCTATTCATGCAGAAGCAACTTTGAAAAGCCCGCCCTCTTACTACCGGAGGACTACAATCTGATTGGCTCACAGATTCTTATAGTATTATGAGTTTCATTCAGAAAACTCAGCAGCCAATCATCGAATGGGAAAATTCCCACCAGCCAATCAGAGCCAAGCCGGCTAGAAAAGCCGGGTTAGCAGAAAATCCGAAAAAGCCAAGAGACATGCACAAGCCTGCCACCTCTCTCCCTGGTTATCTGAATGCCAACCGCCAGGGCAGGCTCCACCAGGTCCGATAGAACAAGTGGCATCCCGGAGGACTGTCATTGATCTCCGGACCTGGTATTCTGCCTTTCCCCGATGACCAAATGACATTCACACCTCTGGCATCCTCTGGCTGCTTTGAACTCCGATGTCCAGCAGACTTATTGGCGCCTATGGGTTTGCATGGGCTGCCTGTTTGGACATCGGTTCCGAATGCAAAAAGCATATTACATTATTAAAGTATATTTTAATACACTTCTGAGTCTTGGGGAACAGGGGAAAGAAAATAAAAAAATGTTTTAGTTTTATTTCTGCCTGCCTTATTCCCCACACACTTTCCCTTGACTCAGTTTGTACTCTCAGAGTCCCCCCTCAACCTTATAATTGGCTTTGCACCTACAAACCATATACTGGTTGGGGGTCACCTTGGCACTAAATGGGGTACCCCCATTAACCTAGGGATTATCTCAACCACAGGAATACGTTCTATCCCTGTGCCTCATTCTCCTTTCTGGGCTGTGCTTAAGCAGGGTACCCTAGTGGTGAGTCACGCTTGTGTTTTCAAGGGGAGATATTGCTGGAACAATGTGCCTACATATATCTGAGAATCAGGCATGATTCCCGGGTACATTAACATGGAACCGACAACTCTTTCCTAAATCTGTCTCCGCATCTCCCCTCCTGAAATCCCTCTCCTGGCTTCCGATTAAATCCCGTATCTCACACTCAATTCTCCTGCTCACTTTTAAAGCTTTACATTCATCTGCCCCTCCTTACATCTCAGCCCTAATTTCTACCTATGCACCATCCCGACTCTTGCGTTCTTCTGAAGGATGTCTTCTTTCTACCCCCTTTGTATCTAAAGCTCTCTCCCGCCTTAAACCTTTCTCACTTTCTGCCCCACACCTCTGGAATGCCCTTCCCCTCAATACCCGACTAGCCCCCTCAGTTTCCACCTTTAAGACTCACCTTAAGACACATCTGCTTAAAGAAGCATATGAATAGCACTGTGGATAATCATGGACACATGATACATAAAGCTTGGCCCCCTGCAGACGCACTTACTAGAATTCCCTCCTACTGTCTCTGTACGTTCTCCCTACCTACCAATTCGATTGTAAGCTCCTTGGAGCAGCAACTCCTTCCTTAATGTTACTTTTACAGTTTGTCTGAAGCACTTATTCCCATGATCTGTTATTTATATTATTTGTTATTTATATGATATGTATTACTACTGTGAAGCGCTATGTACATTTATGGCGCTATATAAATAAAGACATACAATACAATACAACTCTGGACCTCAACCTCCTAGGCGCATTCTGTCAACGTTTCCTCCGCAAACCCCCCCCCCCCCCCCCTGAAATTCATGCCCTAGCAATCCCTGCTCGCTGGCATGCCCGGAAAAGGAAAAACACAACATACATACAGTATAACAGAATAGTACATTGTTACTGGGCCCAAGAGCCAACTCTTGGACCCTCATACACGGATCAGGGGTAACAAAAACAGGCTTAACCTTTATTTGAGAGCCTGGTTACCCCTTACTGTCATATCCAGTCTGGGTAAAACTCTCACATTAGAGTACCCTGCACCTAGGAAAGTCTAGTTTTTGACTCCCAGACCCCCAGTAAGTGTGTATTTTTGTCTGCATTTTGTGTTCCGTTGTGTGTAAGTGAATTTATGCCGAATAAATGACAATTTATTTAATTACTGACCTTGTTTTGCTCAATGAATGATCCTGGTAAAATGGTGTATCTACCCTAGTCTCCCGTGACAGGCATCACAATACTTTGCAGTCAGAATGAGAGCAACTACAATTAATATATGAATGAATATAATAATACATGGTTGCAGAAATTCAGCACAGGTTATACATTCAGTTTGCAGACATTCAATCGACAGTTAGACATATGGACATTCCATGGACAGTTAGAGATATGACTATGGGCATAAGTAACATTTACAGATAGGATGAAAATTGTGATAGAAGAGGTAGAACGAGCCTGCAATGTGTTGTTAGAAGACGCCCTTCCTCAAGGAGCTTCCAATCTATCGGCAGGGTAGGTTGAAACATTGGGTACATGAGATGAGAGAGCTGGGGAGTATCAGAAAGCAACAGAGCAGCTGTAACATTACCAAACATCAGCGAACGGCAGCAAACGGTGACACCCTTTGACTGATGCCTTTGGGGCGACCCGGGTGTTACAGTATGTCTCGGAGATTCTTTAGTAGAATGAAACAGCAGCACAGCACAGTACTGGATCTCATGGCAGACATGCAGGGGACACACACTGATGAGCTCCAGGTGGTCTCTGAAGCCTCTCTTGTCCTCGTGCTGGTAACCCCATCCACACAGGCGTAGTGGATAGGCGCAGTGTTATTTAGAGAACATCAGACCTTTAACTTTAACAAAGTGCACTTTAAGACAAACTCCATAGAGGTTTCACTGGCCACACACCTTTTTCATGTTTCCCGGAAAGTGGAGCCTGAAAGCACAGGTTCATGGCGACTAATGCAATGATGCATGTACCTGTCCCTCACTGTAACTGGGACACTAGATGGACACTCAGGGGAGCGCAGGTATTTTTTTATCTTCTTACTGTGTCACTCAGTGGTGAAAGTGAAAGGACTAATGTATAATACGTTCTTCCTCCCATTTCTTTTTGTCATCCTCTGGCGGGAGAGAAACGTGTATATATGTGTGTGTGTATATATATATATATATATATATATATATATATATATATATATATATATATATATATATATATATATATAAAATAAAATATATAAATAAAATACATTTAATAAATTCCTATTCATAACAACATTCGTTTTTGACATAAATGTATTTATTGTATTACATTATACTACAATTAGTCCGTGTTACGTGTGTGTGTGTGTGTGTGTGTGTGTGTGTGTGTGTGTGTGTGTAAATGTCGGATCTAGAAATAAAAGCCAGGTGTGAATGACTAGTTTCCTGAACCCCTTAACCAGTGTCTGGACGTCCCCACTTCACAATATCTAAAGCAGCAATCCTGCCTGGGATCTTACCTGATCCGCAGTCCCTCAATGTTCAGGTACCCTCATTCCCACATTGGAGGGGATGTGTTCCCTACCTGTCTTCTGGGTTAGGGGGGGTTCCGATGTCTTCCGTGTGAAGCTGGAGTCAGATCTGGAAGAAAGCAGTATAGGTTATTTTGGTGTAGTAAAGGGCAGTTAAGATATCCAGATCCAGAGTGTGGGAGAGAGTGTGGGAGAGAGTGTGGGAGAGAGTGTGGGAGAGAGTGTGGGAGAGAGTGTGGGAGAGAGTGAGAGAGAGAGAGAGAGAGAGAGTGTGTGGGGGAGAGAGAGAGAGTGTGGGGGAGAGAGAGTGTGGGGGAGAGAGAGAGTGGGAGAGTGGGAGAGTGGGAGAGTGGGAGAGAGAGAGAGAGTGATAGAGACAGAGACGGAGACGGAGACGGAGACGGAGATATAGAGAGAGAGACAGAGAGATAGAGATAGACACAGACAGAGAGATATAGAGAGATAGAGAGAGAGAGAGAGAGAGACACACACAGAAAAAGAGAGACACAGAAAAAGAGAGACACACAGAAAAAGGGACACACAGAAAGAGAGACACACAGAGAAAGAGAGACACACAGAGAGACAGATAGAGAGAGACAGAGAGACAGATAGAGGGAGACAGAGAGACAGACAGAGAGAGACAGAGAGACAGATAGAGAGAGAGACAGAGAGACAGATAGAGAGAGAGACAGAGAGACAGATAGAGACAGAGAGACAGATAGAGAGAGACAGAGAGACAGAGAGACAGATAGAGAGAGACAGATAGAGAGAGACAGAGAGACAGATAGAGAGAGACAGAGAGACAGATAGAGAGAGACAGAGAGACAGATAGAGAGAGACAGAGAGACAGATAGAGAGAGATAGATAGAGATAGACACAAACACAGAAAAAGAGACACACAGAGAAAGAGAGACACACAGAGAAAGAGAGACAAAGACAGAGAGAGGGCGAGAGTGCGAGAGTGACACAGGGAGAGGGCGATACAGGGAGAGGGAGAGGGCGACACAGGGAGAGGGCGACACAGGGAGAGGGAGAGGACAACACAGGGAAAGGGAGAGGGCGACACAGGGAGAAGGAGAGGGCGACACGGAGAGGGTGACACTCACAGACACACACACTCACTCACAGACAAACACACGCACTCACAGACACACACACTCACTCACACACTCTCTCACTCACACACTCTCTCACTCAGAAACACACTCTCTCACTCAGACACACACTCTCTCACTCAGACACACACTCTCTCACTCTGACACACACGCAGAGACACACACGCAGAGACACACTCACTCAGTGTCTCAGAAACACACTCACTCATAGACACACTCACTCATAGACACACTCACTCAGAGACACACAGATGCACTCACTCATAGACACACTCACTCACAGACACAGACACTCACAAACACAGACACTCACAGACACACTCACTCACAGACACACTCACTCACAGACACAGTCACTCAGTCTGTCACTCACACACACACACACACACACACACACTCACCGGGTCGCTCGTGGCAGCAGTGGGGTCTCCGCATGGCAGTGGGCCCTCCACACGGCAGGAGGGCCTCTGCAAGACAAGGGGGGTCACATATCACAGCGGGGCCTCAGCAAGGCAGCAGGGCCCTCCGCATGGCAGGAGGGCCTCTGCAAGGGGCCTCTGCAAGGGGCCTCTGCAAGGGGCCGCCCCCCCCCGAAGCGGCCCCTACCGCAGCACGCTTCCCCCACCGAAGCTAACCCCCTTCAGAGGCGGACACACCCGGGCAGCAAGCGGGGATCGGGGGCAGGAGATTAGGGGGATATCAGGGGCAGGAGGTGGCCTGGCGCAGGAGGAACGCACGGGGGAAGTTGGGTTGGCGCTTCCCCCTCCGTATGAAGTTGGGTTGCGCACGGGGCTTTTGTTGGTGCTTCCCCATCCGTCCCACGTGGGGTGCGAGGGGCTGGGCTGTGCGCGGGGCTTGTTTTGGTCTTCCCCTCCATCCCACGTGGGGAGCGGAGGGGGGAGGGTGCGGGGGGGCTGGGTTGCGCGCGGGGCTTGTTTTGGGCTTCCCCCTCCGTCCCGCGGGAGGGGGGGGAAGGTGTGTGTGGGGGGGGGGGGGCTGGGTTTCGCACGCGGCTTGTTTTGGGCTTCCCCCTCCATCCCACGTGGGGAGCGGGGGGGGGTGCGGGGGATTCTGGGTTGCTGGGGGGAACAGGCAGCGGGCCCACAGGCCTCGCAGAGGGCAGGACCACGGGAATCGCCACCATTTGTTTTGAACTTTTTAAAAAAATGTAATTAACAGGCGCCCGGCTGGGCCCCCCCTGACTCACGGGAGGAGATCAGGGGGAGGAGATCAGGAGGGGGAGGACATCAGGGGAAGGGGCTCTTCCCCGCTTTAACCCAATTAGGGAGGGGGATTATTTATTTATTAAAAAAAAAAAAAAATTGGCACGAGCAGGGGAATTCATAGAACCGCAGCACGGCTCGCCAGCGGCCTAAATCCACTCGCCACGGGCGAGTGGTTATCATTATTTGTCCACCACTGTATATATATATATATTGTGACAGAAACCAGGGGATGGTAATAAATTGCATATATAGGGCTCCCAGGATACTGAACAGTTTCTGTCCTGTTTAGGCTGAACAGTGCAGCCTTATAATACATGCACTCCATCCCACAGTTTGGCAGGTGCTGGAACTGAGGGATGAGCGATCCAGACCAGAGATTGTCTGCTGCCTGATTTCTGTCACCTGTCCTGCTTGTTAGAAATCAGGTACTTAAGACAGATTTCCTTTTTCCTCTCCCCTCTCCCCAAGAGCCTGGAGACAGAAGGCTGCTGAAAGCAGAGAGGGGAAAGCTTCTCCCCAAACAGGTTAAAACATTCTGTTCCTTTTTGTCTAAAACTGCAAAGTTACTTATTTTGTTGGTGGAAGTGGAAAAGCCACTTCAACCCTGAGTTAGGGAATATTTAAGTTAAGTTATCGCTCAGGTGAGCAGGTTTTTGTTTTGCTGTGTTTCTATTGTATGCACTGTGGCAGTCTCAGTGCCTGGGACTGAATAAACCAGGCATAGCCTGTTTAAAGGAACAGCACGTGACGCCTCGTCATTTAACCTACCCTAAAAGACCATGTTCTAACAGTCCCGGACAGACGGCGGAGCCCCGGAGTAAGCCGTTTGTCACAATCATATATATATATATATATATATATATATCTAAATATATATATATATAGATATATATATATATAGATGAATTTACCAGATAGAAGTCCGGAAAAAACGAGACAGCCAAAGAAATCCAGAAGAGCTGTATTCAGATTAACATGGCACCACATCCAATGTTTCGATCATCATAAAGTGACCTTCTTCAGGGTGGTGCAATATGTGAATGCTAATGAACCCCCTTATATACCCCCTTGAATAAAGACTTAAACAAACTCACCCGTGTGCTGACAAGATTGCCCGTGAAAAACACAGTGCAGCTGTGTGCCCTGCATATATATATATATATATATATATATTTAAATATATTTACGTAGCGCCCACAGTGTATTGAGCATTTTACAAAAGAGACAATACAGTACAGGGAATTATCACAAAATCAGACAATAGGAAATTACAAAATTATTAGTAATAGTCAGCATGGATTTATGAAGGATAGATCATGCCAAACTAACCTTATTTGTTTCTTTGAGGTGGTAAGTAGGAATTTAGACCAGGGTAATGCAGTTGATGTGGTCTACTTAGATTTTGCAAAGGCTTTTGATACGGTTTCACACAAGAGGTTGGTGTACAAAATAAACAAAATTGGACTCAGTAATGCACCTGTATTGAAAACTGGTTAAAGGACAGACAACAGAGGGTTGTCATAAATGGAACTTTTTCAGGTTGGGCTAAAGTCGTGAGTGGAGTACCTCAGGGATCGGTACTGGGACCCCTGCTTTTTAACTTGTTTATTAATGACCTTGAGGTTGGGATCGAGAGCGAAGTCTCCATATTTGCTGATGATACTAAATTGTGTAAGGTAATAGAATCAGAGCGGGATGTAATTTCTCTTCAGAAGGACTTGGAGAGACTGGAAACGTGGGCAGGTAAATGGCAGATGAGGTTTAATACAGATAAATGTAAGGTTATGCATTTGGGATGCAAGAATAAAAAGGCGACTTACAAATTAAATGGGGATATATTGGAGGAATCCTTGATTGAGAAGGATTTAGGAGTGCTTGTAGACAGCAGGCTTAGTAATAGTGCCCAATGTCATGCAGTAGCTGCAAAGGCAAACAAAATCTTATCTTGCATCAAACGGGCAATGGATGGAAGGGAAGTAAACATAATTATGCCCCTTTACAAAGCACTAGTAAGACCACACCTAGAATATGGAGAACAATTTTGGGCACCACACCTTAGGGCTGTAATGTACAGGATGCGGCCGTGCGGCCGCGCGTTCCTATGTGAATGCGCGTGCACATGCCGCATGCTTTTCCTGTATATAGTGCCGGGAGCTGCAGGTAATGTATATGTGTGTGTGTATGTGTATGTGTGAGTATATGTGTGTGCATGGGTTGTGTGAGTGAAAGTAAGTCCTAGATAAGATTTTTTTAAAGAAAAAAAACTTTAAATAAATACTTTTTTTTTACTTCTGCAATTATTTACACACACACACACACACACACACACACACACACACACACACACACACACACACACACACACACACACACACTTGAGCGCAGGCAGCGGCGCGAAAAAAGATGAATTTCCTCATCTTTGCCGCTGTCTGTCGGCTCCCCGCTCCCTGCCGTGCGCGCACGTCTATAGAAAGGCTGACTAACGTCAGCCAGCTAAAAATCTGCGTGCACGTACGGCGTAGCACACGCCCGGCACTATAGAACGTGCCTTATAAAAGACATTATAGAACTAGAGAGAGTGCAGAGAAGAGCCACCAAATAAATAAAGGGGATGGGCAATCTAATTTATGGTGAGAGGCTAGCTAAATTAGATTTATTAACATTAGAAAAGAGGTGTCTAAGAGGGGATATGATAACTATATACAAATATATTCGGGACAATACAAGGAGCTTTCAAAAGAACTATTCATCCCACGGGCAGTACAAAGGCCTCGGGGCCATCCCTTAAGGTTGGAGGAAAGCGGCCCCCCTAGCCATAGGCGGGGGGGCTTCATGACCGGGGGGGGTCCGGCCTTCCCCTCGCTGGCCCGCCCCCACACCTCCCTCCCCAGGACAGGGGAGGAGTTCCAGGAAGGCCTACTTAAGGCCAGGCTGGCGGGCAGCACATCCTCTTTGGCTGCCCGCCAGACGATTTGGACGTCCCTCTCCTCCCTGCAGGTTAAATTAAGGTAAGGCCCCGAAAGGGGGGGTCAATCCTGGGCACTCCCCCCTCCTGTATAGCCGCGATTTTTGAATCGGCGGTGAGGGGGGAGGCGGGATGCAGGGAGGAGAGGGAACCCTTAGTGTAGCGGCCCGTCCCCATCCTCCATCTGCGGCGCGCAGCATGGAGCTGGGGGGGCCGGAGTTAAGCCTGTGCCATGAGGGGGGTCGGCGGCTGCAGGCGGGGAGTGGTGGTCTCGGGACAGAGGGGGTCTGACGGGCAGAAGGGGCCTGACGGGAATTTTCCCGCTTCTTTCCCTGGGGGTGGGGACTACCTGCTCCCGCAGCGTTGTGCGGGCGGGTGCCTCCTCCATCCGCATAGCCCCGCGGTGGCTGCCATCGGTAAGGGCACCCCGGCGGGGAGGGGGGGGGGATCCGGCCGAGGCATGCAGCCCGCGCGGAAATTCGCCGCGTGTGACTCATGCGGCTGCTCGCGGCCCGCTCGGGGGCTGGGGCGCAGTCCCACGTGGTGCGGGCCTTCCGTCTCCCGATGGGGAGTGTAGCGCGGGCAGAGGCCCCTCCTACCCCTCCCCCCTTTCGTTAGTGGTCTCGGGGCACGGGGGTTGGGGTGGACCGGTCAGCCATGCGGCTGGAGAGGCGGCTGCTCCCGCGCCCCCCCCCCTTCCCCCACACTTGTGGGGTCGTTAAAATGTATGCGTGAGGTGGGCTGTACAGGGGGGGCCGGCCGGGAAAAATCTATAATAAATAAATAACGTTGTATGGGTATATATGGGTGTGATATGGGTGTGTATATATATATATATATGTGTGTGTATATATATATGTATATGTATATATATGTATGTGTGGTATGGGGGTGTATATATATATATGTATGTGTGGTATGGGGGTGTATATATATATATATATATATATGTATGTGTGGTATGGGGGTGTATATATATATGTATGTGTGGTATGAGTATATATGTGTGGTATGGGTGTATATATATATATGTGTGTGGTATGGGTATATATATATGTATATGTGCGTGGGTATATATATGTGGATGTACGTATAGGTATTTATGGGTGTTATGTTTAGGTATGTGGGTGTGTATGTACATGTGTATATGGGTATGCACGTATACGTAAGTGGAGATATACGCATGTATAGGCTAGTGCAGCCGCTCTTAGTGGTTGCGGCCCTAGGCCGGGGGTAAGCGCAAAGAGGGGGCGGCCAAGGTTGGCGCTTCACGGTCTGCCCCCGCAGTTAAAGTTTCGGCGCGGGGACACACGCTGATGCGCTCGGGGCGATTATGTGCAGGTATGTGTGTGCGGGTATATATATGTGTATACAGGTACGTATATATGTGTACATGGGTACAGGTAAATCGGTGTACGTGTATGTAGGCATGTATACTATAAGCTATATAAATATACCGTAGTTCGGCGGGGGGACACACGCTGAGGCGCTGGGAGCGATGGCAAGTGGATGCTTGACTGCTCCCAGCGGCCGCTTCCTTCTGGTATCCCGTGCGGGGGTAGCAGTTGCCCGCCCATGCGGGGTGGGGGTATGGCGAAGTTGGGACAGAAAGGCTGGCATAAGATTTGCATAGGAGGGAGCGCGATCTGACTGGCGACGTGTCCCCCCCACTTATGGTCTCAGACGGTGCAGAGAATTATATAATGTCAATAGAGCTCTTTATCTAGGGACATTATAGACTATATAGATATATTGTGGTAATTATTAGATGATAAATACTTGTTAATGGGAATCGCAATGTTTAGCATTTATGCTTGGTTACTTTATCTGAATTCCCCAATTAATTCATGGATGGGCGCATGGGGAGGCGTGCGTGCGGAGGCGCATGTGTGGGGGATAGGTGTGTGGGCACAGGTAGTTGGATATATGGATATACGTGTAGGCACATCAGAAGTATGTATGTAGGCACATGTGGATGTTTATATGTGTAGGGGCACACGTAGAAGTGTGCGGGTGTATAGGGGCACACGTAGATGTGCGTTTGCGTGTGTGGGCACACGTAGATGCGTGCGGGTATGTATGGCCACACGTAGAGGTGCTCGAGTGCGTATGGGCACACGTAGACAGGTGCACGTGGATGCACGCGTGGATGCGCGCGTGTGTAGGGGCACACGTGGATGCGCGCGCGTGTGTATGGGCACACGTAAATGCGCGCGAGTGTATGGGCACTCGTAGATGTCAGTAGAGCTCTTTATCTAGTGACATTATAAACTATATAAATATACTGTAGTAATTATTAGATGATAAATACCACACGTAAATGCGCGCGTGTATGTGGACATGCGTAAATGCGCGTGTGTATGTGGACATGCGTAAATGCGCGTGTGTATGGACACGCGTAAATGCGCGCGTGTGTATGGGCACGCGTAGATGCGCGCGTGTGTATGGACACGCGTAGATGCGCGCGTGTGTATGGACACGCGTAGATGCGCGCGTGTATATGGACACGCGTAGGTGCGCGCGTGTATATGGACACGCGTAGATGCGCGCGTGTATATGGACACGCGTAGATGCGCGCGTGTGTATGTGGGCACACGTAGATGCGCGCGCGTGTGTATGTGGGCACACGTAGATGCGCGCGAGTATATGGGAACACGTAGATGCGCGCATTTAGTTAAACCCTTTGGCCAAAAGGTTATAAGCCTGCAGCCACGTCACGGCACAACCAGTATGCAGCCACGTCACGGCATGACCAGTATGCAGCCACGTCACGACCAGTATGCAGCCACGTCACGGCATGACCAGTATGCAGCCACGTCACGGCATGACCAGTATGCAGCCACGTCACGGCATGACCAGTATGCAGTCACGTCACGACCAGTATGCAGCCGCGTTAAGGCATGACCAGTATGCAGCCGCGTCACGGCAGGACCAGTATGCAGCCGCGTCACGCCATGACCAGTATGCAGCCACGTCACGGCACAACCAGTATGCAGCCACGTCACTGCGTGCCCAATCTGCAGGTCCTAACACTACCCTGCAGCCACGTCACGGCATGCCCAATCTGCAGGTCCAAACACTACCCTGCAGCCACGTCACTGCGTGCCCAATCTGCAGGTGCAAACACTACCCTGCAGCCACGTCACGTCATGACCAGTATGCAGGTCCTAACACTACCCTGCAGCCAAGTCACTGCATGCCCAATCTGCAGGTCCTAACACCACCCTGCAGCCACGTCACGGCATGACCAGTATGCAGGTCCTAACACTACCCTGCAGCCACGTCACTGCATGCCCAATCTGCAGGTCCTAACACTGCCCTGCAGCCACGTCACTGCGTGCCCAATCTGTCATGCCCAAGCTGACCAGTATGCAGCCGCGTCACGGCACGACCAGTATGCAGCCACGTCACGGCATGACCAGTATGCAGCCACGTCACGGCACGACCAGTATGCAGCCACGTCACGGCACGACCAGTATGCAGCCGCGTCACGGCACGACCAGTATGCAGCCACGTCACGGCACGACCAGTATGCAGCCACATCACGGCATGACCAGTAAGCAGGTCTTAACACTACCCTGCAGCCACGTCACGGCATGACCATTATGCAGCCACGTCACGGCACGACCAGTATGCAGCCACGTCACGGCACGACCAGTATGCAGCCACGTCACGGCATGACCAGTATGCAGGTCCTAACACCACCATGCAGCCGCGTTATGGCACGACCAGTATGCAGCCACGTCATGGCACGACCAGTATGCAGCCACGTCATGGCATGACCAGTATGCAGCCACGTCACGGCACGACCAGTATGCAGCCGCGTCACGGCATGAGCAGTATGCAGCCACGTCACGGCATGAGCAGTATGCAGCCACGTCACGGCATGACCAGTATGCTGGTCCTAACACTACCCTGCAGCCACGTCACGGCATGACCAGTATGCAGCCACGTCACGGCATGACCAGTATGCAGCCACGTCACGGCATGACCAGTATGCAGCCACGTCACGGCATGACCAGTATGCTGGTCCTAACACTACCCTGCAGCCACGTCACGGCATGACCAGTATGCAGCCACGTCACGGCATGACCAGTATGCAGCCACGTCACGGCATGACCAGTATGCAGCCACGTCATGACATGACCAGTATGCAGGTCCTAACACCACCCTGCAGCCACGTCACGGCATGACCAGTATGCAGCCACGTCACAGCATGACCAGTATGCAGCCGCGTCACGGCATGACCAGTATGCAGCCACGTCACGGCATGACCAGTATGCAGCCACATCATGGCATGACCAGTATGCAGCCGCGTCACGGCACGAACAGTATGCAGCCACGTCACGGCATGACCAGTATGCAGCCAAGTCACGGCACGACCAGTATGCAGCCACGTCACGGCATGACCAGTATGCAGCCGCATCACGGCATGGCCAGTATGCAGCCACGTCACGGCACGACCAGTATGCAGCCGCGTCACGGCATGAGCAGTATGCAGCCACGTCACGGCATGAGCAGTATGCAGCCACGTCACGGCATGACCAGTATGCTGGTCCTAACACTACCCTGCAGCCACGTCACGGCATGACCAGTATGCAGCCACGTCACGGCATGACCAGTATGCAGCCACGTCACGGCATGACCAGTATGCAGCCACGTCATGGCATGACCAGTATGCAGCCACGTCACGGCACGACCAGTATGCAGCCGCGTCACGGCATGAGCAGTATGCAGCCACGTCACGGCATGAGCAGTATGCAGCCACGTCACGGCATGACCAGTATGCTGGTCCTAACACTACCCTGCAGCCACGTCACGGCATGACCAGTATGCAGCCACGTCACGGCATGACCAGTATGCAGCCACGTCACGGCATGACCAGTATGCAGCCACGTCACGGCATGACCAGTATGCTGGTCCTAACACTACCCTGCAGCCACGTCACGGCATGACCAGTATGCAGCCACGTCACGGCATGACCAGTATGCAGCCACGTCACGGCATGACCAGTATGCAGCCACGTCATGACATGACCAGTATGCAGGTCCTAACACCACCCTGCAGCCACGTCACGGCATGACCAGTATGCAGCCACGTCACAGCATGACCAGTATGCAGCCACGTCACGGCATGACCAGTATGCAGCCAAGTCACGGCACGACCAGTATGCAGCCACGTCACGGCATGACCAGTATGCAGCCGCATCACGGCATGGCCAATATGCAGCCACGTCATTGCATGAGCAGTATGCAGCCACGTCACGGCATGACCAGTATGAAGCCGCGTCATGGCATGACCAGTATGCAGCCACGTCACGGCACGACCAGTATGCAGCCACGTCACGGCATGACCAGTATGCAGCCGCGTCAAGGCATGACCAGTATGCAGGTCCTAACAATACCCTGAAGCCACGTCACGGCATGGCCAGTATGCAGGTCCTAACTACCCTGCAGCCACGTCACGGCATGAGCAGTATGCAGGGCCTAACACTGCCCTGCAGCCACGTCACGGCATGACCAGTAAGCAGGTCCTAACACTACCCTGCAGCCACGTCACGGCATGACCAGTATTTAGGTCTTAACACTACCCTGCAGCCACGTCACGTCATGACCAGTATGCAGCCACGTCACGGCACGACCAGTATGCAGCCGCGTCACGGCATGACCAGTATGCAGCCATGTCACGGCATGAGCAGTATGCAGCCACACCACGGCATGGCCAGTATGCAGCCACGTCACGGCATGAGCAGTATGCAGCCACGTCACGGCATGACCAGTATGCAGCCGCGTCACGGCATGACCAGTATGCAGCCACGTCATGGCATGACCAGTATGCAGCCACGTCATGGCATGACCAGTATGCAGGTCCTAACACTACCCTGCAGCCACGTCACGGCATGAGCAGTATGCAGCCACGTCACGGCATGACCAGTATGCAGCCACGTCATGGCACGACCAGTATGCAGGTCCTAACAATACCCTGCAGCCACGTCACGGCATGACCAGTATGCAGCCACGTCACGGCATGACCAGTATGCAGGTCCTAACACCACCCTGCAGCCACGTCACGGCATGGCCAGTATGCAGGTCCTACACTACCCTGCAGCCACGTCACGGCATGACCAGTATGCAGGGCCTAACACTACCCTGCAGCCATGTCACGGCATGACCAGTATGCAGCCACGTCACGGCCTGACCAGTATGCAGCCACGTCACGGCCTGACCAGTATGCAGGTCCTAACTACCCTGCAGCCACGTCATGACATGACCAGTATGCAGTTCCTAACACCACCCTGCAGCCACGTCACGGCATGACCAGTATGCAGCCACGTCACGGCCTGACCAGTATGCAGGTCCTACACTACCCTGCAGCCACGTCATGACATGACCAGTATGCAGTTCCTAACACCACACTGCAGCCACGTCACGGCATGGCCAGTATGCAGGTCCTAAAACTACCCTGCAGCCACGTCATGACATGACCAGTATGCAGGTCCTAACTGCCCTGAAGCCACGTCACGGCATGGCCAGTATGCAGGTCCTCACACTATCCTGCAGCCACGTCACGGCATGGCCAGTATGCAGGTCCTAACACTACCCTGCAGCCACGTCATGGCATGACGATTATGCAGGTCCTAACACTACCCTGCAGCCACGTCACGGCATGACCAGTATGCAGGTCCTAACACCACCCTGCAGCCACGTCATGGCATGACGATTATGCAGGTCCTAACACTACCCTGCAGCCACGTCACGGCATGACCAGTATGCAGGTCCTAACACTACCCTGCAGCCACGTCATGGCATGACGATTATGCAGGTCCTAACACTACCCTGCAGCCACGTCACGGCATGACCAGTATGCAGCCACGTCACAGCATGACCAGTATGCAGAGACGTCACAGCATGACCAGTATGCAGCAACGTCACAGCATGACCAGTATGCAGCCACGTCACGGCATGACCAGTATGCAGGTCCTAACACTACCCTGCAGCCACGTCACAACATGGCCAGTATGCAGGTCCTAACACTACCCTGCAGCCACGTCACGGCATGACCAGTAAGCAGGTCCTAACACTACCCTGCAGCCACGTCACGGCATGGCCAGTATGCAGGTCCTCACACTACCCTGCAGCCACGTCACGGCATGGCCAGTATGCAGGTCCTAACACTACCCTGCAGCCACGTCATGGCATGACGATTATGCAGGTCCTAACACTACCCTGCAGCCACGTCACGGCATGACCAGTATGCAGGTCCTAACACCACCCTGCAGCCACGTCATGGCATGACGATTATGCAGGTCCTAACACTACCCTGCAGCCACGTCACGGCATGACCAGTATGCAGGTCCTAACACTACCCTGCAGCCACGTCATGGCATGACGATTATGCAGGTCCTAACACTACCCTGCAGCCACGTCACGGCATGACCAGTAAGCAGGTCCTAACACTACCCTGCAGCCACGTCACGGCATGGCCAGTATGCAGGTCCTAACACTACCCTGCAGCCACGTCATGGCATGACCAGTATGCAGGTCCTAACATTACCCTGCAGCCACGTCATGGCATGACGATTATGCAGGTCCTAACACTACCCTGCAGCCACGTCACGGCATGACGATTATGCAGGTCCTAACACTACCCTGCAGCCACGTCACGGCATGACCAGTATGCAGGTCCTAACACTACCCTGCAGCCACGTCACGGCATGGCCAGTATGCAGGTCCTAACACTACCCTGCAGCCACGTCACGGCATGACCAGTAAGCAGGTCCTAACACTACCCTGCAGCCACGTCACGGCATGGCCAGTATGCAGGTCCTAACACTACCCTGCAGCCACGTCACGGCATGACCAGTAAGCAGGTCCTAACACCACCCTGAAGCCACGTCACGGCATGACCAGTATGCAGGTCCTAACACTACCCTGCAGCCACGTCACAACATGGCCAGTATGCAGGTCCTAACACTACCCTGCAGCCACGTCACGGCATGACCAGTAAGCAGGTCCTAACACTACCCTGCAGCCACGTCACGGCATGGCCAGTATGCAGGTCCTCACACTACCCTGCAGCCACGTCACGGCATGGCCAGTATGCAGGTCCTAACACTACCCTGCAGCCACGTCATGGCATGACGATTATGCAGGTCCTAACACTACCCTGCAGCCACGTCACGGCATGACCAGTATGCAGGTCCTAACACCACCCTGCAGCCACGTCATGGCATGACGATTATGCAGGTCCTAACACTACCCTGCAGCCACGTCACGGCATGACCAGTATGCAGGTCCTAACACTACCCTGCAGCCACGTCATGGCATGACGATTATGCAGGTCCTAACACTACCCTTCAGCCACGTCACGGCATGACCAGTAAGCAGGTCCTAACACTACCCTGCAGCCACGTCACGGCATGGCCAGTATGCAGGTCCTAACACTACCCTGCAGCCACGTCATGGCATGACCAGTATGCAGGTCCTAACATTACCCTGCAGCCACGTCATGGCATGACGATTATGCAGGTCCTAACACTACCCTGCAGCCACGTCACGGCATGACGATTATGCAGGTCCTAACACTACCCTGCAGCCACGTCACGGCATGACCAGTATGCAGGTCCTAACACTACCCTGCAGCCACGTCACGGCATGGCCAGTATGCAGGTCCTAACACTACCCTGCAGCCACGTCACGGCATGACCAGTAAGCAGGTCCTAACACTACCCTGCAGCCACGTCACGGCATGGCCAGTATGCAGGTCCTAACACTACCCTGCAGCCACGTCACGGCATGACCAGTAAGCAGGTCCTAACACCACCCTGAAGCCACGTCACGGCATGACCAGTATGCAGGTCCTAACACCACCCTGCAGCCACGTCATGGCATGACGATTATGCAGGTCCTAACACTACCCTGCAGCCACGTCACGGCATGACCAGTAAGCAGGTCCTAACACTACCCTGCAGCCACGTCACGGCATGGCCAGTATGCAGGTCCTAACACTACCCTGCAGCCACGTCATGGCATGACCAGTATGCAGGTCCTAACATTACCCTGCAGCCACGTCATGGCATGACGATTATGCAGGTCCTAACACTACCCTGCAGCCACGTCACGGCATGACGATTATGCAGGTCCTAACACTACCCTGCAGCCACGTCACGGCATGACCAGTATGCAGGTCCTAACACTACCCTGCAGCCACGTCACGGCATGGCCAGTATGCAGGTCCTAACACTACCCTGCAGCCACGTCACGGCATGACCAGTAAGCAGGTCCTAACACTACCCTGCAGCCACGTCACGGCATGGCCAGTATGCAGGTCCTAACACTACCCTGCAGCCACGTCACGGCATGACCAGTAAGCAGGTCCTAACACCACCCTGAAGCCACGTCACGGCATGACCAGTATGCAGGTCCTAACACCACCCTGCAGCCACGTCACGGCATGACTAGTATTCAGGTCCTAACACTACCCTGCAGCCACGTCATGGCATGACTAGTATGCAGCCACGTCACAGCATGACCAGTAAGCAGGTCCTAACACCACCCTGCAGCCACGTCACGGCATGACCAGTAAGCAGGTCTTAACACTACCCTGCAGCCACGTCACGGCATGGCCAGTATGCAGGTCCTAACACTACCCTGCAGCCACGTCACAGCATGACCAGTATGCAGCCACGTCACAGCATGACCAGTATGCAGCCATGTCACGGCATGACCAGTATGCAGGTCCTAACACTACCCTGCAGCCACGTCACGGCATGGCCAGTATGCAGGTCCTAACACTACCCTGCAGCCACGTCACGGCATGACCAGTAAGCAGGTCCTAACACTACCCTGCAGCCACGTCACGGCATGGCCAGTATGCAGGTCCTAACACTACCCTGCAGCCACGTCACGGCATGACCAGTAAGCAGGTCCTAACACTACCCTGCAGCCACGTCACGGCATGGCCAGTATGCAGGTCCTAACACTACCCTGCAGCCACGTCATGGCATGACCAGTATGCAGGTCCTAACATTACCCTGCAGCCACGTCACGGCATGACGATTATGCAGGTCCTAACACTACCCTGCAGCCACGTCACGGCATGACCAGTATGCAGGTCCTAACACTACCCTGCAGCCACGTCACGGCATGGCCAGTATGCAGGTCCTAACACTACCCTGCAGCCACGTCACGGCATGACCAGTAAGCAGGTCCTAACACTACCCTGCAGCCACGTCACGGCATGGCCAGTATGCAGGTCCTAACACTACCCTGCAGCCACGTCATGGCATGACCAGTATGCAGGTCCTAACATTACCCTGCAGCCACGTCATGGCATGACGATTATGCAGGTCCTAACACTACCCTGCAGCCACGTCACGGCATGACGATTATGCAGGTCCTAACACTACCCTGCAGCCACGTCACGGCATGACCAGTATGCAGGTCCTAACACTACCCTGCAGCCACGTCACGGCATGGCCAGTATGCAGGTCCTAACACTACCCTGCAGCCACGTCACGGCATGACCAGTAAGCAGGTCCTAACACTACCCTGCAGCCACGTCACGGCATGGCCAGTATGCAGGTCCTAACACTACCCTGCAGCCACGTCACGGCATGACCAGTAAGCAGGTCCTAACACCACCCTGAAGCCACGTCACGGCATGACCAGTATGCAGGTCCTAACACCACCCTGCAGCCACGTCATGGCATGACGATTATGCAGGTCCTAACACTACCCTGCAGCCACGTCAC
The DNA here is from genome assembly GCF_040206685.1 of Ascaphus truei. Classification (NCBI taxonomy): domain Eukaryota; kingdom Metazoa; phylum Chordata; class Amphibia; order Anura; family Ascaphidae; genus Ascaphus; species Ascaphus truei. The sequence goes on from NC_134483.1 coordinate 545,645,939, forward strand.
GGCATGACCAGTATGCAGGTCCTAACACTACCCTGCAGCCACGTCATGGCATGACGATTATGCAGGTCCTAACACTACCCTGCAGCCACGTCACGGCATGACCAGTAAGCAGGTCCTAACACTACCCTGCAGCCACGTCACGGCATGGCCAGTATGCAGGTCCTAACACTACCCTGCAGCCACATCATGGCATGACCAGTATGCAGGTCCTAACATTACCCTGCAGCCACGTCATGGCATGACGATTATGCAGGTCCTAACACTACCCTGCAGCCACGTCACGGCATGACGATTATGCAGGTCCTAACACTACCCTGCAGCCACGTCACGGCATGACCAGTATGCAGGTCCTAACACTACCCTGCAGCCACGTCACGGCATGGCCAGTATGCAGGTCCTAACACTACCCTGCAGCCACGTCACGGCATGACCAGTAAGCAGGTCCTAACACTACCCTGCAGCCACGTCACGGCATGGCCAGTATGCAGGTCCTAACACTACCCTGCAGCCACGTCACGGCATGACCAGTAAGCAGGTCCTAACACCACCCTGAAGCCACGTCACGGCATGACCAGTGTGCAGGTCCTAACACCACCCTGCAGCCACGTCACGGCATGACTAGTATTCAGGTCCTAACACTACCCTGCAGCCACGTCATGGCATGACTAGTATGCAGCCACGTCACAGCATGACCAGTAAGCAGGTCCTAACACCACCCTGCAGCCACGTCACGGCATGACCAGTAAGCAGGTCTTAACACTACCCTGCAGCCACGTCACGGCATGGCCAGTATGCAGGTCCTAACACTACCCTGCAGCCACGTCACAGCATGACCAGTATGCAGCCACGTCACAGCATGACCAGTATGCAGCCATGTCACGGCATGACCAGTATGCAGGTCCTAACACTACCCTGCAGCCACGTCACGGCATGGCCAGTATGCAGGTCCTAACACTACCCTGCAGCCACGTCACGGCATGACCAGTAAGCAGGTCCTAACACTACCCTGCAGCCACGTCACGGCATGGCCAGTATGCAGGTCCTAACACTACCCTGCAGCCACGTCACGGCATGACCAGTAAGCAGGTCCTAACACTACCCTGCAGCCACGTCACGGCATGGCCAGTATGCAGGTCCTAACACTACCCTGCAGCCACGTCATGGCATGACCAGTATGCAGGTCCTAACATTACCCTGCAGCCACGTCACGGCATGACGATTATGCAGGTCCTAACACTACCCTGCAGCCACGTCACGGCATGACCAGTATGCAGGTCCTAACACTACCCTGCAGCCACGTCACGGCATGGCCAGTATGCAGGTCCTAACACTACCCTGCAGCCACGTCACGGCATGACCAGTAAGCAGGTCCTAACACTACCCTGCAGCCACGTCACGGCATGGCCAGTATGCAGGTCCTAACACTACCCTGCAGCCACGTCATGGCATGACCAGTATGCAGGTCCTAACATTACCCTGCAGCCACGTCATGGCATGACGATTATGCAGGTCCTAACACTACCCTGCAGCCACGTCACGGCATGACGATTATGCAGGTCCTAACACTACCCTGCAGCCACGTCACGGCATGACCAGTATGCAGGTTCTAACACTACCCTGCAGCCACGTCACGGCATGGCCAGTATGCAGGTCCTAACACTACCCTGCAGCCACGTCACGGCATGACCAGTAAGCAGGTCCTAACACTACCCTGCAGCCACGTCACGGCATGGCCAGTATGCAGGTCCTAACACTACCCTGCAGCCACGTCACGGCATGACCAGTAAGCAGGTCCTAACACCACCCTGAAGCCACGTCACGGCATGACCAGTATGCAGGTCCTAACACCACCCTGCAGCCACGTCATGGCATGACGATTATGCAGGTCCTAACACTACCCTGCAGCCACGTCACGGCATGACCAGTATGCAGGTCCTAACACTACCCTGCAGCCACGTCATGGCATGACGATTATGCAGGTCCTAACACTACCCTGCAGCCACGTCACGGCATGACCAGTAAGCAGGTCCTAACACCACCCTGAAGCCACGTCACGGCATGACCAGTATGCAGGTCCTAACACTACCCTGCAGCCACGTCACAACATGGCCAGTATGCAGGTCCTAACACTACCCTGCAGCCACGTCACGGCATGACCAGTAAGCAGGTCCTAACACTACCCTGCAGCCACGTCACGGCATGGCCAGTATGCAGGTCCTCACACTACCCTGCAGCCACGTCACGGCATGGCCAGTATGCAGGTCCTAACACTACCCTGCAGCCACGTCATGGCATGACGATTATGCAGGTCCTAACACTACCCTGCAGCCACGTCACGGCATGACCAGTATGCAGGTCCTAACACCACCCTGCAGCCACGTCATGGCATGACGATTATGCAGGTCCTAACACTACCCTGCAGCCACGTCACGGCATGACCAGTATGCAGGTCCTAACACTACCCTGCAGCCACGTCATGGCATGACGATTATGCAGGTCCTAACACTACCCTGCAGCCACGTCACGGCATGACCAGTAAGCAGGTCCTAACACTACCCTGCAGCCACGTCACGGCATGGCCAGTATGCAGGTCCTAACACTACCCTGCAGCCACGTCATGGCATGACCAGTATGCAGGTCCTAACATTACCCTGCAGCCACGTCATGGCATGACGATTATGCAGGTCCTAACACTACCCTGCAGCCACGTCACGGCATGACGATTATGCAGGTCCTAACACTACCCTGCAGCCACGTCACGGCATGACCAGTATGCAGGTCCTAACACTACCCTGCAGCCACGTCACGGCATGGCCAGTATGCAGGTCCTAACACTACCCTGCAGCCACGTCACGGCATGACCAGTAAGCAGGTCCTAACACTACCCTGCAGCCACGTCACGGCATGGCCAGTATGCAGGTCCTAACACTACCCTGCAGCCACGTCACGGCATGACCAGTAAGCAGGTCCTAACACCACCCTGAAGCCACGTCACGGCATGACCAGTATGCAGGTCCTAACACCACCCTGCAGCCACGTCACGGCATGACTAGTATTCAGGTCCTAACACTACCCTGCAGCCACGTCATGGCATGACTAGTATGCAGCCACGTCACAGCATGACCAGTAAGCAGGTCCTAACACCACCCTGCAGCCACGTCACGGCATGACCAGTAAGCAGGTCTTAACACTACCCTGCAGCCACGTCACGGCATGGCCAGTATGCAGGTCCTAACACTACCCTGCAGCCACGTCACAGCATGACCAGTATGCAGCCACGTCACAGCATGACCAGTATGCAGCCATGTCACGGCATGACCAGTATGCAGGTCCTAACACTACCCTGCAGCCACGTCACGGCATGGCCAGTATGCAGGTCCTAACACTACCCTGCAGCCACGTCACGGCATGACCAGTAAGCAGGTCCTAACACTACCCTGCAGCCACGTCACGGCATGGCCAGTATGCAGGTCCTAACACTACCCTGCAGCCACGTCACGGCATGACCAGTAAGCAGGTCCTAACACTACCCTGCAGCCACGTCACGGCATGGCCAGTATGCAGGTCCTAACACTACCCTGCAGCCACGTCATGGCATGACCAGTATGCAGGTCCTAACATTACCCTGCAGCCACGTCACGGCATGACGATTATGCAGGTCCTAACACTACCCTGCAGCCACGTCACGGCATGACCAGTATGCAGGTCCTAACACTACCCTGCAGCCACGTCACGGCATGGCCAGTATGCAGGTCCTAACACTACCCTGCAGCCACGTCACGGCATTACCAGTAAGCAGGTCCTAACACTACCCTGCAGCCACGTCACGGCATGGCCAGTATGCAGGTCCTAACACTACCCTGCAGCCACGTCATGGCATGACCAGTATGCAGGTCCTAACACTACCCTGCAGCCACGTCACGGCATGACCAGTAAGCAGGTCCTAACACCACCCTGAAGCCACGTCACGGCATGACCAGTATGCAGGTCCTAACACCACCCTGCAGCCACGTCACGGCATGACTAGTATTCAGGTCCTAACACTACCCTGCAGCCACGTCATGGCATGACCAGTATGCAGCCACGTCACAGCATGACCAGTAAGCAGGTCCTAACACCACCCTGCAGCCACGTCACGGCATGACCAGTAAGCAGGTCTTAACACTACCCTGCAGCCACGTCACGGCATGGCCAGTATGCAGGTCCTAACACTACCCTGCAGCCACGTCACAGCATGACCAGTATGCAGCCACGTCACAGCATGACCAGTATGCAGCCATGTCACGGCATGACCAGTATGAAGGTCCTAACACTACCCTGCAGCCACGTCACGGCATGGCCAGTATGCAGGTCCTAACACTACCCTGCAGCCACGTCACGGCATGACCAGTAAGCAGGTCCTAACACTACCCTGCAGCCACGTCACGGCATGACCAGTAAGCAGGTCCTAACACCACCCTGCAGCCACGTCACGGCATGACCAGTATGCAGGTCCTAACACCACCCTGCAGCCACGTCACGGCATGACTAGTATTCAGGTCCTAACACTACCCTGCAGCCATGTCATGGCATGACCAGTATGCAGCCACGTCACAGCATGACCAGTAAGCAGGTCCTAACACCACCCTGCAGCCACGTCACAGCATGACCAGTATGCAGCCACGTCACAGCATGACCAGTATGCAGCCACGTCACAGCATGACCAGTATGCAGCCAAGTCACGGCATGACCAGTATGCAGGTCCTAACACTACCCTGCAGCCACCTCACGGCATGGCCAGTATGCAGGTCCTAACACAACCCTGCAGCCACGTAACGGCATGACCAGTAAGCAGGTCCTAACACCACCCTGCAGCCACATCACGGCATGGCCAGTATGCAGGTCCTAACACTACCCTGCAGCCACGTCATGGCATGACCAGTATGCAGGTCCTAACACTACCCTGCAGCCACATCACGGCATGACCAGTAAGCAGGTCTTAACACCACCCTGCAGCCACGTCACTGCATGACCAGTAAGCAGGTCCTAACACCACCCTGCAGCCACGTCACGGCATGACCAGTAAGCAGGTCCTAACACCACCCTGCAGCCACGTCACGGCATGACCAGTATGCAGGTCCTAACACCACCCTGCAGCCACGTCACGGCATGACTAGTATTCAGGTCCTAACACTACCCTGCAGCCACGTCACGGCATGACCAGTATGCAGCCACGTCACAGCATGACCAGTAATCAGGTCCTAACACCACCCTGCAGCCACGTCACGGCATGACCAGTAAGCAGGTCTTAACACTACCCTGCAGCCACGTCACTGCATGCCCAATCTGCAGGTCCTAACACTGCCCTGCAGCCACGTCCCTGCATGCCCAATCTGGCATGACCAGTATGCAGCCGCGTCAAGGCATGACCAGTATGCAGCCACGTCACGGCATGACCAGTATGCAGCCACGTCACGGCATGACCAGTATGCAGGTCCTAACAATACCCTGAAGCCACGTCACGGCATGGCCAGTATGCAGGTCCTAACAATACCCTGAAGCCACGTCACGGCATGACCAGTATGCAGGTCCTAACACTACCCTGCAGCCACGTCACGGCATGACCAGTATGCAGCCACGTCACAGCATGACCAGTATGCAGCCACGTCACAGCATGACCAGTATGCAGCCACGTCACAGCATGACCAGTATGCAGCCACGTCACGGCATGACCAGTATGCAGGTCCTAACACTACCCTGCAGCCACGTCACGGCATGGCCAGTATGCAGGTCCTAACACTACCCTGCAGCCACGTCACGGCATGACCAGTAAGCACGTCCTAACACTACCCTGCAGCCACGTCACGGCATGGCCAGTATGCAGGTCCTCACACTACCCTGCAGCCACGTCACGGCATGGACAGTATGCAGGTCCTAACACTACCCTGCAGCCACGTCATGGCATGACGATTATGCAGGTCCTAACACTACCCTGCAGCCACGTCACGGCATGACCAGTATGCAGGTCCTAACACCACCCTGCAGCCACGTCATGGCATGACGATTATGCAGGTCCTAACACTACCCTGCAGCCACGTCACGGCATGACCAGTATGCAGGTCCTAACACTACCCTGCAGCCACGTCATGGCATGACGATTATGCAGGTCCTAACACTACCCTGCAGCCACGTCACGGCATGACCAGTAAGCAGGTCCTAACACTACCCTGCAGCCACGTCACGGCATGGCCAGTATGCAGGTCCTAACACTACCCTGCAGCCACGTCATGGCATGACCAGTATGCAGGTCCTAACATTACCCTGCAGCCACGTCATGGCATGACGATTATGCAGGTCCTAACACTACCCTGCAGCCACGTCACGGCATGACGATTATGCAGGTCCTAACACTACCCTGCAGCCACGTCACGGCATGACCAGTATGCAGGTCCTAACACTACCCTGCAGCCACGTCACGGCATGACCAGTAAGCAGGTCCTAACACTACCCTGCAGCCACGTCACGGCATGGCCAGTATGCAGGTCCTAACACTACCCTGCAGCCACGTCATGGCATGACCAGTATGCAGGTCCTAACACTACCCTGCAGCCACGTCACGGCATGACCAGTAAGCAGGTCCTAACACAACCCTGAAGCCACGTCACGGCATGACCAGTATGCAGGTCCTAACACCACCCTGCAGCCACGTCACGGCATGACTAGTATTCAGGTCCTAACACTACCCTGCAGCCACGTCATGGCATGACTAGTATGCAGCCACGTCACAGCATGACCAGTAAGCAGGTCCTAACACCACCCTGCAGCCACGTCACGGCATGACCAGTAAGCAGGTCTTAACACTACCCTGCAGCCACGTCACGGCATGGCCAGTATGCAGGTCCTAACACTACCCTGCAGCCACGTCACAGCATGACCAGTATGCAGCCACGTCACAGCATGACCAGTATGCAGCCATGTCACGGCATGACCAGTATGCAGGTCCTAACACTACCCTGCAGCCACGTCACGGCATGGCCAGTATGCAGGTCCTAACACTACCCTGCAGCCACGTCACGGCATGACCAGTAAGCAGGTCCTAACACTACCCTGCAGCCACGTCACGGCATGGCCAGTATGCAGGTCCTAACACTACCCTGCAGCCACGTCACGGCATGACCAGTAAGCAGGTCCTAACACTACCCTGCAGCCACGTCACGGCATGGCCAGTATGCAGGTCCTAACACTACCCTGCAGCCACGTCACGGCATGACCAGTATGCAGGTCCTAACACTACCCTGCAGCCACGTCACGGCATGGCCAGTATGCAGGTCCTAACACTACCCTGCAGCCACGTCACGGCATGACCAGTAAGCAGGTCCTAACACTACCCTGCAGCCACGTCACGGCATGGCCAGTATGCAGGTCCTAACACTACCCTGCAGCCACGTCATGGCATGACCAGTATGCAGGTCCTAACACTACCCTGCAGCCACGTCACGGCATGACCAGTAAGCAGGTCCTAACACCACCCTGAAGCCACGTCACGGCATGACCAGTATGCAGGTCCTAACACCACCCTGCAGCCACGTCACGGCATGACTAGTATTCAGGTCCTAACACTACCCTGCAGCCACGTCATGGCATGACCAGTATGCAGCCACGTCACAGCATGACCAGTAAGCAGGTCCTAACACCACCCTGCAGCCACGTCACAGCATGACCAGTAAGCAGGTCTTAACACTACCCTGCAGCCACGTCACGGCATGGCCAGTATGCAGGTCCTAACACTACCCTGCAGCCACGTCACAGCATGACCAGTATGCAGCCACGTCACAGCATGACCAGTATGCAGCCATGTCACGGCATGACCAGTATGCAGGTCCTAACACTACCCTGCAGCCACGTCACGGCATGGCCAGTATGCAGGTCCTAACACTACCCTGCAGCCACGTCATGGCAAGACCAGTATGCAGGTCCTAACACTACCCTGCAGCCACGTCACGGCATGACCAGTAAGCAGGTCCTAACACCACCCTGCAGCCACGTCACGGCATGACCAGTATGCAGGTCCTAACACCACCCTGCAGCCACGTCACGGCATGACTAGTATTCAGGTCCTAACACTACCCTGCAGCCACGTCATGGCATGACCAGTATGCAGCCACGTCACAGCATGACCAGTAAGCAGGTCCTAACACCACCCTGCAGCCACGTCACAGCATGACCAGTATGCAGCCACGTCAAAGCATGACCAGTATGCAGCCACGTCACAGCATGACCAGTATGCAGCCACGTCACGGCATGACCAGTATGCAGGTCCTAACACTACCCTGCAGCCACGTCACGGCATGGCCAGTATGCAGGTCCTAACACAACCCTGCAGCCACGTAACGGCATGACCAGTAAGCAGGTCCTAACACTACCCTGCAGCCACATCACGGCATGGCCAGTATGCAGGTCCTAACACTACCCTGCAGCCACGTCATGGCATGACCAGTATGCAGGTCCTAACACTACCCTGCAGCCACGTCACGGCATGACCAGTAAGCAGGTCCTAACACTACCCTGCAGCCACATCACGGCATGACCAGTAAGCAGGTCCTAACACCACCCTGCAGCCACGTCACGGCATGACCAGTATGCAGGTCCTAACACCACCCTGCAGCCACGTCACGGCATGACTAGTATTCAGGTCCTAACACTACCCTGCAGCCACGTCACGGCATGACCAGTATGCAGCCACGTCACAGCATGACCAGTAAGCAGGTCCTAACACCACCCTGCAGCCACGTCACGGCATGACCAGTAAGCAGGTCTTAACACTACCCTGCAGCCACGTCACTGCATGCCCAATCTGCAGGTCCTAACACTGCCCTGCAGCCACGTCCCTGCATGCCCAATCTGTCATGCCCAAGCTGACCAGTATGCAGCCGCGTCACGGCACGACCAGTATGCAGCCACGTCACGGCACGACCAGTATGCAGCCGCGTCACGGCACGACCAGTATGCAGCCACGTTACGGCACGACCAGTATGCAGCCGCGTCACGGCATGACCAGTATGCAGCCGCGTCACGGCATGGCCAATATGCAGCCACGTCACGGCACGACCAGTATGCAGCCGCGTCAAGGCATGACCAGTATGCAGCCACGTCACGGCATGACCAGTATGCAGCCACGTCACGGCATGACCAGTATGCAGCCACGTCACGGCATGACCAGTATGCAGCCGCGTCAAGGCATGACCAGTATGCAGCCACGTCACGGCATGACCAGTATGCAGCCACGTCACGGCATGACCAGTATGCAGGTCCTAACAATACCCTGAAGCCACGTCACGGCATGGCCAGTATGCAGGTCCTAACAATACCCTGAAGCCACGTCACGGCATGACCAGTATGCAGGTCCTAACACTACCCTGCAGCCACGTCACGGCATGACCAGTATGCAGCCACGTCACAGCATGACCAGTATGCAGCCACGTCACAGCATGACCAGTATGCAGCCACGTCACAGCATGACCAGTATGCAGCCACGTCACGGCATGACCAGTATGCAGGTCCTAACACTACCCTGCAGCCACGTCACGGCATGGCCAGTATGCAGGTCCTAACACTACCCTGCAGCCACGTCACGGCATGACCAGTAAGCACGTCCTAACACTACCCTGCAGCCACGTCACGGCATGGCCAGTATGCAGGTCCTCACACTACCCTGCAGCCACGTCACGGCATGGACAGTATGCAGGTCCTAACACTACCCTGCAGCCACGTCATGGCATGACGATTATGCAGGTCCTAACACTACCCTGCAGCCACGTCACGGCATGACCAGTATGCAGGTCCTAACACCACCCTGCAGCCACGTCATGGCATGACGATTATGCAGGTCCTAACACTACCCTGCAGCCACGTCACGGCATGACCAGTATGCAGCCACGTCACAGCATGATCAGTATGCAGCCACGTCACAGCATGACCAGTATGCAGCAACGTCACAGCATGACCAGTATGCAGGCACGTCACGGCATGACCAGTATGCAGGTCCTAACACTACCCTGCAGCCACGTCACGGCATGACCAGTAAGCAGGTCCTAACACTACCCTGCAGCCACGTCACGGCATGGCCAGTATGCAGGTCCTAACACCACCCTGCAGCCACGTCACGGCATGACCAGTATGCAGGTCCTAACACCACCCTGCAGCCACGTCACGGCATGACTACTATTCAGGTCCTAACACTACCCTGCAGCCACGTCACGGCATGGCCAGTATGCAGGTCCTAACACAACCCTGCAGCCACGTCACGGCATGACCAGTAAGCAGGTCCTAACACTACCCTGCAGCCACATCACGGCATGGCCAGTATGCAGGTCCTAACACTACCCTGCAGCCACGTCATGGCATGACCAGTATGCAGGTCCTAACACTACCCTGCAGCCACGTCACGGCATGACCAGTAAGCAGGTCTTAACACTACCCTGCAGCCACATCACGGCATGGCCAGTATGCAGGTCCTAACACCACCCTGCAGCCACGTCACGGCATGACCAGTATGCAGGTCCTAACACCACCCTGCAGCCACGTCACGGCATGACTAGTATTCAGGTCCTAACACTACCCTGCAGCCACGTCACGGCATGACCAGTATGCAGCCACGTCACAGCATGACCAGTAAGCAGGTCTTAACACTACCCTGCAGCCACGTCACTGCATGCCCAATCTGCAGGTCCTAATACTGCCCTGCAGCCACGTCCCTGCATGCCCAATCTGTCATGCCCAAGCTGACCAGTATGCAGCCGCGTCACGGCACGACCAGTATGCAGCCACGTCACGGCATGACCAGTATGCAGCCACGTCACGGCACGACCAGTATGCAGCCGCGTCACGGCACGACCAGTATGCTGGTCCTAACACTACCCTGCAGCCACGTCACGGCATGACCAGTATGCAGCCACGTCACGGCATGACCAGTATGCAGCCACGTCACGGCATGACCAGTATGCAGGTCCTAACACCACCCTGCAGCCACGTCACGGCATGGCCAGTATGCAGGTCCTACACTACCCTGCAGCCACGTCATGGCATGCCCAATCTGCAGGTCCTAACACTCCCCTGCAGCCACGTCCCTGCATGCCCAATCTGTCATGCCCAAGCTGACCAGTATGCAGCCGCGTCACGGCACGACCAGTATGCAGCCACGTCACGGCATGACCAGTATGCAGCCACGTCACAGCATGACCAGTATGCAGCCACGTCACGGCATGACCAGTATGCAGGTCCTAACACCACCCTGCAGCCACGTCACGGCATGACCAATATGCAGCCACGTCACGGCATGACCAGTATGCAGGTCCTAACACCACCCTGCAGCCACGTCACGGCATGGCCAGTATGCAGGTCCTACACTACCCTGCAGCCACGTCATGGCATGCCCAATCTGCAGGTCCTAACACTGCCCTGCAGCCACGTCCCTGCATGCCCAATCTGTCATGCCCAAGCTGACCAGTATGCAGCCGCGTCACGGCACGACCAGTATGCAGCCACGTCACGGCATGACCAGTATGCAGCCACGTCACAGCATGACCAGTATGCAGCCACGTCACGGCATGACCAGTATGCAGGTCCTAACACTACCCTGCAGCCACGTCACGGCATGGCCAGTATGCAGGTCCTAACACTACCCTGCAGCCACGTCATGGCATGACCAGTATGCAGGTCCTAACACTACCCTGCAGCCACGTCACGGCATGACCAGTAAGCAGGTCCTAACACCACCCTGAAGCCACGTCACGGCATGACCAGTATGCAGGTCCTAACACCACCCTGCAGCCACGTCACGGCATGACTAGTATTCAGGTCCTAACACTACCCTGCAGCCACGTCATGGCATGACCAGTATGCAGCCACGTCACAGCATGACCAGTAAGCAGGTCCTAACACCACCCTGCAGCCACGTCACAGCATGACCAGTAAGCAGGTCTTAACACTACCCTGCAGCCACGTCACGGCATGGCCAGTATGCAGGTCCTAACACTACCCTGCAGCCACGTCACAGCATGACCAGTATGCAGCCACGTCACAGCATGACCAGTATGCAGCCATGTCACGGCATGACCAGTATGCAGGTCCTAACACTACCCTGCAGCCACGTCACGGCATGGCCAGTATGCAGGTCCTAACACTACCCTGCAGCCACGTCACGGCATGACCAGTAAGCAGGTCCTAACACTACCCTGCAGCCACGTCACGGCATGGCCAGTATGCAGGTCCTAACACTACCCTGCAGCCACGTCATGGCAAGACCAGTATGCAGGTCCTAACACTACCCTGCAGCCACGTCACGGCATGACCAGTAAGCAGGTCCTAACACCACCCTGCAGCCACGTCACGGCATGACCAGTATGCAGGTCCTAACACCACCCTGCAGCCACGTCACGGCATGACTAGTATTCAGGTCCTAACACTACCCTGCAGCCACGTCATGGCATGACCAGTATGCAGCCACGTCACAGCATGACCAGTAAGCAGGTCCTAACACCACCCTGCAGCCACGTCACAGCATGACCAGTATGCAGCCACGTCACAGCATGACCAGTATGCAGCCACGTCACAGCATGACCAGTATGCAGCCACGTCACGGCATGACCAGTATGCAGGTCCTAACACTACCCTGCAGCCACGTCACGGCATGGCCAGTATGCAGGTCCTAACACAACCCTGCAGCCACGTAACGGCATGACCAGTAAGCAGGTCTTAACACTACCCTGCAGCCACGTCACTGCATGCCCAATCTGCAGGTCTTAACACTGCCCTGCAGCCACGTCCCTGCATGCCCAATCTGTCATGCCCAAGCTGACCAGTATGCAGCCGCGTCACGGCACGACCAGTATGCAGCCACGTCACGGCATGACCAGTATGCAGCCACGTCACGGCACGACCAGTATGCAGCCGCGTCACGGCACGACCAGTATGCAGCCACGTCACGGCACGACCAGTATGCTGGTCCTAACACTACCCTGCAGCCACGTCACGGCATGACCAGTATGCAGCCACGTCACGGCATGACCAGTATGCAACCACGTCACGGCATGACCAGTATGCAGCCACGTCATGACATGACCAGTATGCAGGTCCTAACACCACCCTGCAGCCACGTCACGGCATGACCAGTATGCAGCCACGTCACGGCATGACCAGTATGCAGGTCCTAACACCACCCTGCAGCCACGTCACGGCATGGCCAGTATGCAGGTCCTACACTACCCTGCAGCCACGTCATGGCATGCCCAATCTGCAGGTCCTAACACTGCCCTGCAGCCACGTCCCTGCATGCCCAATCTGTCATGCCCAAGCTGACCAGTATGCAGCCGCGTCACGGCACGACCAGTATGCAGCCACGTCACGGCATGACCAGTATGCAGCCACGTCACGGCACGACCAGTATGCAGCCGCGTCACGGCACGACCAGTATGCAGCCACGTCACGGCACGACCAGTATGCTGGTCCTAACACTACCCTGCAGCCACGTCACGGCATGACCAGTATGCAGCCACGTCACGGCATGACCAGTATGCAGCCACGTCACGGCATGACCAGTATGCAGCCACGTCATGACATGACCAGTATGCAGGTCCTAACACCACCCTGCAGCCACGTCACGGCATGACCAGTATGCAGCCGCGTCACGGCATGACCAGTATGCAGCCACGTCACGGCATGACCAGTATGCAGCCACATCATGGCATGACCAGTATGCAGCCGCGTCACGGCACGAACAGTATGCAGCCACGTCACGGCATGACCAGTATGCAGCCAAGTCACGGCACGACCAGTATGCAGCCACGTCACGGCATGACCAGTATGCAGCCGCGTCACGGCATGGCCAATATGCAGCCACGTCATGGCATGAGCAGTATGCAGCCACGTCACGGCATGACCAGTATGCAGGTCCTAACAATACCCTGAAGCCACGTCACGGCATGGCCAGTATGCAGGTCCTAACTACCCTGCAGCCACGTCACGGCATGAGCAGTATGCAGGGCCTAACACTGCCCTGCAGCCACGTCATGGCATGAACAGTATGCAGGTCCTAACACTACCCTGCAGCCACGTCACGTCATGACCTGTATGCAGCCACGTCACGGCACGACCAGTATGCAGCCGCGTCACGGCATGACCAGTATGCAGCCATGTCACGGCATGAGCAGTATGCAGCCACACCACGGCATGGCCAGTATGCAGCCACGTCACGGCATGAGCAGTATGCAGCCACGTCACGGCATGACCAGTATGCAGCCGCGTCACGGCATGACCAGTATGCAGCCATGTCATGGCATGACCAGTATGCAGGTCCTAACAATACCCTGCAGCCACGTCACGGCATGACCGGTATGCAGCCACGTCACGGCATGACCGGTATGCAGCCACGTCACGGCATGACCAGTATGCAGGTCCTAACACTACCCTGCAGCCACGTCACGGCATGACCAGTATGCAGCCACGTCATGGCATGACCAGTATGCAGCCACGTCACGACATGACCAGTATGCAGGTCCTAACACTACCCTGCAGCCACGTCACGGCATGACCAGTATGCAGCCACGTCACGGCACGACCAGTATGCAGCCACGTCACAGCATGACCAGTATGCAGCCACGTCACGGCATGACCAGTATGCAGGTCCTAACACTACCCTGCAGCCACGTCACGGCATGGCAAGTATGCAGGTCCTAACACCACCCTGCAGCCACGTCACGGCATGACCAGTATGCAGCCACGTCACAGCATGACCAGTATGCAGCCACGTCACAGCATGACCAGTATGCAGCCACGTCACGGCATGACCAGTATGCAGCCACGTCACGGCATGACCAGTATGCAGGTCCTAACACTACCCTGCAGCCACGTCACGGCATGGCCAGTATGCAGGTCCTACACTACCCTGCAGCCACGTCACGTCATGACCAGTATGCAGGTCCTAACACTACCCTGCAGCTACGTCACGGCATGACCAGTATGCAGGTCCTAACACCACCCTGCAGCCACGTCACGGCATGACCAATATGCAGGTCCTAACACTACCCTGCAGCCACGTCACGGCATGACCAGTATGCAGCCACGTCACGGCATGGCCAGTATGCAGGTCCTAACACTACCCTGCAGCCACGTCACGGCATGACCAATATGCAGGTCCTAACACTACCCTGCAGCCACGTCACAGCATGACCAATATGCAGGTCCTAACACTACCCTGCAGCCACGTCATGGACTGACCAGTATGCAGCCACGTCACGGCATGACCAGTATGCAGCCACGTCACGGCATGACCAGTATACAGGTCCTAACACTAACTTGCAGCCACGTCACGGCCTGACCAGTATGCAGATCCTAACTACCCTGCAGCCACGTCACGACATGACCAGTATGCAGGTCCTAACACTACCCTGCAGCCACGTCACGGCATGACCAGTATGCAGGTCCTAACACTACCCTGCAGCCACGTCACGGCATGTCCAATATGCAGGTCCTAACACTACCCTGCAGCCACGTCACGGCATGACCAGTATGCAGCCACGGCACGGCATGGCCAGTATGCAGGTCCTAACACTACCCTGCAGCCACGTCACAGCATGACCAATATGCAGGTCCTAACACTACCCTGCAGCCACGTCACGGCCTGACCAGTATGCAGCCACGTCACGGCATGACCAGTATGCAGCCACGTCACGGCATGACCAGTATACAGGTCCTAACACTACCCTGCAGCCACGTCACGGCCTGACCAGTATGCAGGTCCTAACTACCCTGCAGCCACGTCACGGCATGACCAGTATGCAGGTCCTACACTACCCTGCAGCCACGTCACGGCATGACCAGTAAGCAGGTCCTAACTCTACCCTGCAGCCACGACATGGCATGACCAGTATGCAGGTCCTAACACTACCCTGCAGCCACGTCACGGCATGACCAGTATGCAGCCACGTCACGGCATGACTAGTATGCAGGTCCTAACACTACCCTGCAGCCACGTCATGGCATGACCATTATGCAGGTCCTAACACTACCCTGCAGCCACGTCATGGCATGACCATTATGCAGGTCCTAACACTACCCTGCAGCCACGTCACGGCATGACCAGTATGCAGCCACGGCACGGCATGGCCAGTATGCAGGTCCTAACACTACCCTTCAGCCACGTCACAGCATGACCAATATGCAGGTCCTAACACTACCCTGCAGCCACGTCACAGCCTGACCAGTATGCAGCCACGTCACGGCATGACCAGTATGCAGCCACGTCACGGCATGACCAGTATGCAGGTCCTACACTACCCTGCAGCCACGTCACGGCATGACCAGTAAGCAGGTCCTAACTCTACCCTGCAGCCACGACATGGCATGACCAGTATGCAGGTCCTAACACTACCCTGCAGCCACGTCACGGCATGACCAGTATGCAGCCACGTCACGGCATGACTAGTATGCAGGTCCTAACACTACCCTGCAGCCACGTCATGGCATGACCATTATGCAGGTCCTAACACTACCCTGCAGCCACGTCATGGCATGACCATTATGCAGGTCCTAACACTACCCTGCAGCCACGTCACGGCATGACCAGTATGCAGCCACGGCACGGCATGGCCAGTATGCAGGTCCTAACACTACCCTTCAGCCACGTCACAGCATGACCAATATGCAGGTCCTAACACTACCCTGCAGCCACGTCACGGCCTGACCAGTATGCAGCCACGTCACGGCATGACCAGTATGCAGCCACGTCACGGCATGACCAGTATACAGGTCCTAACACTACCCTGCAGCCACGTCACGGCCTGACCAGTATGCAGGTCCTAACTACCCTGCAGCCACGTCACGGCATGACAAGTATGCAGGTCCTACACTACCCTGCAGCCACGTCACGGCATGACCAGTAAGCAGGTCCTAACACTACCCTGCAGCCACGTCATGGCATGACCAGTATGCAGGTCCTAACACTACCCTGCAGCCACGTCACGGCATGACCAGTATGCAGGTCCTAACACCACCCTGCAGCCACGTCACGGCATGACCAATATGCAGGTCCTAACTGCCCTGCAGCCACGTCACGGCATGACAAGTATGCAGGTCCTACACTACCCTGCAGCCACGTCATGGCATGACCAGTATGCAGGTCCTAACACTACCCTGCAGCCACGTCATGGCATGACTAGTATGCAGGTCCTAACACTACCCTGCAGCCACGTCATGGCATGACCATTATGCAGGTCCTAACACTACCCTGCAGCCACGTCACGGCATGACCAGTATGCAGGTCCTAACACCACCCTGCAGCCACGTCACGGCATGACCAATATGCAGGTCCTAACTGCCCTGCAGCCACGTCACGGCATGGCCAGTATGCAGGTCCTAACACTACCCTGCAGCCACGTCATGGCATGAGCAGTAAGCAGGTCCTAACACCACCCTGCAGCCACGTCACGACATGACCAGTAAGCAGGTCCTAACACCACCATGCAGCCACGTCACGGCATGACCAGTATGCAGGTCCTAACACCACCCTGCAGCCACGTCACGGCATGACTAGTATTCAGGTCCTAACACCACCCTGCAGCCACGTCACGGCATGACCAGTATGCAGGGCCTAACACCACCCTGCAGCCACATCACGGAATGACCAGTATGCAGGTCCTAACACCACCCTGCAGCCACGTCACGGCATGACCAGTATGCAGGGCCTAACACCACCCTGCAGCCACGTCACGGAATGACCAGTATGCAGGTCCTAACACCACCCTGCAGCCACGTCACGGCATGACAAGTATGCAGCCACGTCACAGCATGACCAGTATGCAGCCACGTCACGGCATGACCAGTATGCAGGTCCTAACACCACCCTGCAGTCACGTCACAGCATGACCAGGTGCAGCTACGTCACAGCATGACCAGTATGCAGCCACGTCACGGCATGACCAGTATGCAGCCACGTCACGGCATGACCAGTATGCAGGTCCTACACTACCCTGCAACCGCTAATTGGAAAGTAAGTATGGATATAGGATAAAGTATCTGCTGTCTAAATTTATCATAGGTTGAACTTGATGGACGTACGTCTATTTCCTACCTCATTTACGATGTAACAATGTCTGTAACTAGGTAACTATAATAATATATAGATTCTATTATAAGCAGACAGCATGTCCCTATAAACTCCAATTATTTGAGCCAGCACAAGAGCCAGAAGCATTGATTAAGGGTCTTATAAAGCAGAAGGGAGAAGCATCTGTGAGGGCCATGTCTGCTTTACTACTCTGAAAGCTCTGCTATTGAGTATGTGTGCTGTAGATAACAAGCTTACATATGGAAGAGGGAAGAATCCTGCTGCAGCCAGATGGTGTTGCAGCTCAATCTAACTACGGAAACATGTCCTCTATTCCCTTAATGAAGCATTTCCTTGCCCGCCAGATAAGAATCCCAACAGTATCTGAGTATCAGAGCAGGATGCCCGAGCATAGAGAGACATACTTAGTGATTCAAATGAACAAGCTACATTAGGGACACACATACAGTATTTTCTCCCTCTCACACACACAGGGGGAGCTGTGTCACTTCTCTCACACACAGGGGGGGCTGTGTCACTTCTCTCACACACAGGGGGGGCTGTGTCACTTCTCACACACACAGGGGGAGCTGTGTCACTTCTCTCTCACACACACAGGAGGAGCTGTGTCACTTCTCACACACACAGGGGGAGCTGTGTCACTTCTCACACACACAAGGGGTGCTGTGCCACTTCTCACACACACAGGGGGAGCTGTGTCACTTCTCACACACATAGGGGGAGCTGTGTCACTTCTCACACACACAGGGGGAGCTGTGTCACTTCTCACACACACACAGGGGGAGCTGTGTCACTTCTCACACACACACAGGGGGAGCTGTGTCACTTCTCTCACACACAGGGGGAGCTGTGTCACATCTCACACACACACAGGGGGAGCTGTGTCACTTCTCACACACACACAGGGGGAGCTGTGTCACTTCTCACACACACAGGGGGGGCTGCGCCACTTCTCACACACACAGGGGGAGCTGTGCCACTTCTCACACACACACAGGGGGAGCTGTGTCACTTCTCACACACACAGGGGGGGCTGCGCCACTTCTCACACACACAGGGGGGACTGCACCACTTCTCACACACACACACAGGGGGAGCTGTGTCACTTCTCACACAGGGGGAGCTGTGTCACTTCTCACACACACAGGGGGGGCTGCGCCACTTCTCACACACACAGGGGGGGCTGCGCCACTTCTCACACACACAGGGGGGACTGCACCACTTCTCACACACACACACAGGGGGAGCAGTGTCACTTCTCACACACAGAGGGGGAGCTGTGTCACTTCTCACACACACACAGGGGGAGCTGTGTCACTTCTCACACACACAGGGGGAGCTGTGTCACTTCTCACACACAGAGGGGAAGCTGTGTCACTTCTCACACACACAGGGGGAGCTGTGCCACTTGTCACACACACAGGGGGAGCTGTGTCACTACTCACACACAGGGCGAGCTGTGTCACTTCTCACACACACAGGGGGAGCAGTGTCACTTCTCTCACACACAGGGGGAGCTGTGTCACTTCTCTCACACACACAGGGGGAGCTGTGTCACTTCTCACACACACAGGGGGAGCTGTGTCACTTCTCACACACACAGGTGGAGCTGTGTCACTTCTCTCACACACAGGGGGAGCTGTGTCACTTCTCTCACACACAGGGGGAGCTGTGTCACTTCTCTCACACACACAGGGGGAGCTGTGTCACTTCTCACACACACAGGGGGAGCTGTGTCACTTCTCACACACACAGGGGGAGCTGTGTCACTTCTCTCACACACAGGGGGAGCTGTGTCACTTCTCTCACACACAGGGGGAGCTGTGTCACTTCTCTCACACACAGGGGGAGCTGTGTCACTTCTCTCACACACACAGGGGGAGCTGTGTCACTTCTCTCACACACACAGGGGGAGCTGTGTCACTTGTCACACACACAGGGGGAGCTGTGCCACTTCTCACACACACACAGGGGGAGCTGTGTCACTTCTCTCACACAGGGGGAGCTGTGTCACTTCTCTCACACACAGGGGGAGCTGTGTCACTTCTCACACACACAGGGGGAGCTGTGTCACTTCTCTCACACACACACAGGGGGAGCTGTGCCACTTCTCTCACACACACAGGGGGAGCTGTGTCACTTCTCACACACACAGGGGGTGCTGTGTCACTTCTCTCACACACAGGGGGAGCTGTGTCACTTCTCACACACACAGGGGGAGCTGTGCCACTTCTCACACACACACACACACACACAGGGGGAGCTGTGCCACTTCTCTCACACACAGGGGGAGCTGTGTCACTTCTCACACACACAGGGGGGGCTGCGCCACTTCTCACACACACACACAGGGGGAGCTGTGTTACTTCTCTCACACACAGGGGGAGCTGTGTCACTTCTCACACACACAGGGGGAGCTGTGTCACTTCTCACACACACAGGGGGAGCTGTGTCACTTCTCACACACACAGGGGGAGCTGTGTCACTTCTCACACACAGGGGGAGCTGTGCCACTTCTCTCACACACAGGGGGAGCTGTGTCACTTCTCACACACACAGGGGGAGCTGTGTCACTTCTCTCACACACAGGGGGAGCTGTGTCACTTCTCACACACACAGGGGGAGCTGTGTCACTTCTCACACACACAGGGGGAGCTGTGCCACTTCTCACACACACAGGGGGAGCTGTGTCACTTCTCACACACAGGGGGAGCTGTGCCACTTCTCACACACACAGGGGGAGCTGTGTCACTTCTCTCACACACACAGGGGGAGCTGTGTCACATCTCACACACACAGGGGGAGCTGTGTCACTTCTCTCACACACACACACACACACAGGGGGTGCTGTGTTACTTCTCTCACACACACAGGGGAAGCTGTGTCACTTCTCTCACACACAGGGGGAGCTGTGTCACTTCTCACACACACACAGGGGGAGCTGTGCCACTTCTCTCACACACAGGGGGAGCTGTGTTACTTCTCTCACACACACAGGGGAAGCTGTGTCACTTCTCTCACACACAGGGGGAGCTGTGTCACTTCTCACACACACACAGGGGGAGCAGTGTCACTTCTCTCACACAAACACAGGGGGAGCTGTGTCACTTCTCACACACACAGGGGGAGCTGTGTCACTTCTCACACACACAGGGGGGGCTGCGCCACTTCTCACACACACAGGGGGGGCTGCGCCACTTCTCACACACACACAGGGGGAGCAGTGTCACTTCTCTCACACAAACACAGGGGGAGCTGTGTCACTTCTCACACACACAGGGGGAGCTGTGTCACTTCTCTCACACACAGGGGGAGCTGTGTCACTTCTCACACACACAGGGGGAGCTGTGTCACTTCTCTCACACACACAGGGGGAGCTGCGCCACTTCTCACACACACACAGGGGGAGCTGTGTCACTTCTCTCACACAAACACAGGGGAGCTGTGTCACTTCTCACACACACAGTGGGAGCTGTGTCACTTCTCACACACACAGGGGGAGCTGTGTCACTTCTCACACACACACAGGGGGTGCTGTGTCACTTCTCTCACACACAGTGGGAACTGTGCCACTTCTCACACACACACACACAGGGGGAGCTGTGTCACTTCTCACACACACAGTGGGAGCTGTGCCACTTCTCACACACACAGAGGGAGCTTTGTCACTTCTCTCACACACAGGGGGAGCTGTGTCACTTCTCTCACACACAGGGGGAGCTGTGTCACTTCTCTCACACACAGGGGGAGCTGTGTCACTTCTCACACACACAGGGGGAGCTGTGTCACTACACACAGGGGGAGCTGTGTCACTTCTCACACATACACAGGGGGAGCTGTGTCACTTCTCACACAAACACAGGGAGAGCTGTGTCACATCTCACACAAACAGGGGGAGCTGTGTCACTTCTCACACACACAGGGGGAGCTGTGCCGCATCTCATAGGAAAAACTGCGTTGGTAATTGTGGTAAAGATGTCACTTAGGAAAGTGTGGCCCTTATTGTCGCAGGAGACCAGGAATTTACACCTTTATACCGGGATCCTATCACTGAGCAAAACCAAGAAGTAAACCAAATTGCGATTTATTCCTTAGAAACAGACGTACACACAGTGGGTTACAATTATACAGAAGAAAACACACTTACTGGGGGTATTGGCTACAAAACTAACCTTTCCCAGGTGAAACAGCACAGAAAAGAAACTCTTTAGGTTACCGGGAGATACCCGCAAAAGTCCTGGAACTCAATTCGGCATGAATTACCAAACGCTACCACTGTATCTTCTCCAGAGGTGCCAAAATCCCTTGACCGGGAGAAAGTACCAAACGTCCTGGTACTCTTTTCGGCGCGTAGTTACAGCCACGACCGCTGCGTTCTCTCTTCAGAACTTGGCCCCGAAAAGTGGGAAAGTTCTTGACTTGAAAATCTCTGAAGCCGGTCGCTGGTAATTCTCACAGAGCATCTTTTGGTCAGTTCAAATTTGCTGCTGCTGTCTTGGCGCTTAGAATATGAGGACCGGGTTGGCTGCTGGGTTTCTTATAGTATTTCAGTCCCACTCATGAAATACTACAACCAATCTTAGTCTGGGAGAATTCAATCAGAGACTTGCCAGTCTACTGAATCCGAGCCAGGATGGATTCGAAATCTGACAGGGACATGCGCCAACTTGGCACCTCTGCCACCTGTGAGTCAGAAGCCATCCATGGAGTTAGGTATTTCAAGGTCTGGGCTGGGCAAATAGTCGCCCGATGGCTTCCATTCAGCCCAGAACAAGCTACTTGAGTCTATCTCCTCCGCACAATTGTCTTTCACACCTTGGCAATCTCTGTAGCTTTCAAGTCTGGGACCTGGGCAGACTTAGTGGCACCAACTTGGTAGCCAACTGGTCTCTCTGAACCAACAACTTCTTAGGAGGAGAAACCTGTCACAGCTTTATTAAAAACAACAACAATTAATACAACATGATAAATATAAGAATGTATCCCAACTAGAGATGCAGCCAGATTTCTCTGCTACCATCACTTCGCCATTCAGCACTTCAGGCCGCTTGACACATACAGAGGGTCACCACCATTCCGGCTGCCTATGCCGAGAATGGTGCTGCCTTCCTCAAATGTCCACTTTTAAATTCTGACACCTCACCACCAGGAAACAAAAACAGACTGGAAGGACCTCACCTATAATTTCAACTAATGCAGTAGCACCACCCAGTGGCTAAACACAATACGACAGTTGCAAAATAAATGTATAAAAGACAATGCTTAAAAACCATAGAAAAGTAAATATAAAATATATAAATAAAGTCTGTTTCAACTACTCAACCTTCATAAGAAACAGCCAAGTTCTTCAGGGAGTACAGGTACAAAAGGGTTAGGGAGCTGTAGCACGCCACCTCCCGCAGCCACCGCCCCCTGCAGCACAGCCACCCCCGCAGTTACTGCCCCCCGTAGCACCGCCAGCCCCCTTAGCACCGCCAGGCCCCGCAGCACTGACACCCCCCATAGCATCACCACCCCCTCGCAGTCACTGCCCCCCCACACCCTTTGCGCCCCTCACAGCACCACCACCCTACCTGTTGCACCCTCCCCCCAGCATTTCCCACCCCATGCAAAAACCGGCCCTCTGCAGCCACCAGCACACTTCCCTCCCCCCAGATAAACACCAGCACAACGCCCCCTCCCCCTGCAGGCACCGGCACATCATCCCTCCCCTCCAACCCCCCCCCCCCACCCCCCCGCAGTCACCGGCCTGCCCTGAGATCATTCCCAAGGTAAGTCTGATTTTTATGTATGTATTGGGAGTGTATTTATAATGTATTGTATTATTTTATATATGTATTGGGGGGCTTGGGGTATTTTATAGATGTATTGGGGGGTTGGGGTATATTTTTTATATGTATTGGGGTTGGTGGGGGTATATTTTTATATGTTCTGGGGGAGTGGGGTGTATTTTTATATGTTTTGGGGGGTTAAGTAAAAGTTGCACGCTAAAAAACATTTTTCCGTGGTAGGTGCGCTATGTGTTGGGGGGGGGGGGGGTGCCCTGTTCCTTTCATTTGTCCTGGGCCCCATGATTTACTATTCATGCAGAGGAAAGTAAATTAAAAACAATAACCTTCTTCAAACCAGTAGATAGTAACAAATTTATCCTGAACAGTAGCTGCCACCACCCTCATTGGGTGGAGAATATTTCCTATGGACAGTATAGGAGGATCAAAAGAAACTGTACTGATAATGATATGTTTGTATTACAATCTCAAATTTGAACTAAATTGGCAATATAAATGTAGATTTAGAATGACTCCTGACGAAGCTGGACGCATGCCAGCGAAACGCGTTGCGTGAAGCAGAGGAAGAAAGACCAACCAGACCGGGATACATGACGTGGGAACTGTGCTGAGGGCGGAGTGCTGAGGGCGGCCGCATACGGAAGTGACACACTCACACCGGAGTCTAGCGTCGGTGAGGGGAGAGACTGCCCTCGTTAAAGAAACCGCTATATGTCCTGAATGACATAACGTATGTAAGGATTTGTTTGCTTTGTATATTAAAAGTTTTTAGATACTGCACAATTAGTCCCTTCTCTCCTTTCCCTGCAGAGATCTACACTGCACCTACAACCTCATCAGCTACGGAACCGATGGGCTTTGCTTTATCAACTGCTCCCTCACCTTTTTGTACCTGTAACTCGCCACCAGGAGCCAATACGGACTGAGTCACCCCACCCCCAAGTAAACACTACTCCTGCCACCAGCAAGGTAATTTAACTGGCCTTGTGAGCCTCCGCCAGCCTCATCGCCTTTTCCAACACGCCCTGCCACGCTACAATCAGGATATCATTTCCGATATCGCATAAGGGAACCCCATCCTCTCTAAACAAGCCTTTTTTCCCCACTTCCAAGTCTTCATGCCTGACCACAATACTTCCTAACCTCATCACAAATGCTGCCATCACTTTATTACATTTTTTCCTCAACCTATCTACTGCCACGCAATGTCTGCCCCCGCGCCACTGCATCGTAAGAGACACGTCTGACCATACCAACAACATAGTCCTGAATCACTCTACTAATTGTGAGACGTCCATTTGCATGTTCCACATTAAATCCAACGATTGGACCAATGATAAGTCATTCCTCCCCCCACATACAGCAATACTATGTCAGGAGAGGCCCTTCCCCTCTGCCTATGCAGCAACTCGGGAAGCATCTGATCCCATCTCAGGCCCCTAATGATAGCTCATATCATCCTAGCCCAGTCTGCCCTTTCACCCGACTGCATCCTTCCTGGCCTACGCACTGCCCGCTTCCCTGCTCACTAAAATAGGAATCTCAGCCCAGAAAGTCTTCCAGAGAAGTGTGACCGGGACAAAAAACAAATGACCAGAATCAACTACGGACGCTCTTAACAATTTGCACACGGTCTAACATAATCTTTAAACCGCTCCGATGACCACCTGCCCAATTCCTTAATAGCTGCCTCCCCTAGGCCTAATCTAGTGACAAATTTTTCCAAAACCCTTACGAACTTAAACCGGGACAACGCAGCTCCATTTTCATGTATCAAAAAGGAACAGGCACCGCCCTGGGGTATACAGTGAGAGAACTCCCCGGCCGGGCTTACTGAACACTGCCTTCTAACCCTCACAGGTGTACCCACATACACTGTGTATGACCCAAAAAATGCCATGCTAAAAAGCCTTGCGTCGTAACTAGAAAAACACGCCACACACGTCTTCCCTATAGTGTTTTCCAGCATCGCTGCCGAAAACGGGTTCCGGTCATCCTTGGATCTATCCCTCCTCTTCCAACGTGCTACCGCTCTGCATATTATGAAATCCTTTGTATAATTCCTCTCTCCTTTTACCACCACCGGCCGGAACACCACCCCGGCGGGCATTGCCCCTGATGTTTGCCCTTGCCCGTGTGCATCTACCGCCTGCCTCTCACTATCTCCCATGCCCCACCACCAATTGTTCCCCCATCCACTGTAACGGAGTGATTGTGCAGAAACAGGTGCTAAAACAATACTAGTGATCACTACAAATAAAGGGAAATATTAAACAATAAATTATTGGTGACTTTAGTGACTCAAATACTGTAGTGCCAAATTAAGTGATTATTAAAAGTTGCAACTCCCTGCTCAGACCCTCTGGAAGGGACTGTCTTCACTGCTCCAAGAAGGTCGATATGTATTCTCGCAATCCAGGGGGAGCATATAGGAGAAAAGCAATAACAAGAAACAATCTAAGTGAAGACAATTCAGTTCAACGTGGATTAATGTGGTGAATAACTTGGCTCTTATGTGCAGCCTACTCACAAGATAGTAGTAGTGTATGGGCAAAAACAGGTAAACTAGGATCTGTGGAATCTTCTATATATAGGCAATGATGCACTCCCACTCAGAAGTCAAGACGGTTATAGCATGAAAGGATAAAGAAAAATATCCATGGTGCAGATCAATGGTAAAAAATTAATGTTTTATAATGATGCTAAAAATTGCGCACTCACAATGTAAAAATATTAAAACAGCATGTATCACTCAAGGTGAAAGTGGTTAAGCTTGGATCGTGCCGAAGCTCACCCCGCCGCCTCCGTTATTTGACCTGTCCGCACTGGGCCGTCTGCTGTCTGGCTCGCGCTGCAGCGTTTGGAGCTCCGCTCCGTCACTGTCTCCAATGCGTCGCGTCACTTCCGGTATGCATTTGGAACTGGCATCTGTATACAACGCTTTGGTCAAAGGGTTAAACTAAATGACCCTATTTCAAGAGAATATATAAGTATTTTACTGTGTATTTCTGTCATGTTGGATGTAGCATTGGGCTTCTCTGTCGTCTGTTGTATACATAAGCCACGCTCAATAGCACTCCATTTTGACACATGTAGCCATGCTGTAAAATGGCTAACAGTCATCTCTCCTGCTGACAGTAAGGCCTGGTAAGTTATGGGCTTGCCAGCAGTAATCATGGAGGTTTGCCCTCATACCCTGGTGAGGTGCCCTATGTATGGATGGGAGTGGTCACATGCTCTGAATCCATGGTTAGTGATGTCAGAGTTGTGCCAGCCCTCAGAGGATACATAAGGCACAGCACTGCTAAAAAGTTAGAAGTGAAGTGGTTAGTGTGGTCTGTGTGTATTGGAGGTGTGGGAGGAAAGGTTAAAGAAACAAGTCTGTGCTGAGACTTGAAAGGACAGTTCATGACACTGTGACCAGGGATCTGGCACAGGGGATATCTCCCTAAAGGGGAGATAGGGAATCCACCAACTAAGGGAAGACATACCTTTCAAAGGGAAGTGCGGTGAACAATGGAAGGCTAAGAACATCCACTGTGAAGGGCAGCTGGCCCACCGTACAGTACATCAATAAAGATGCTCCTGTTAAAATATACTCTCGTGTGTAAGTGTGGAGTGATTACACAGAGAGGTGCACCACAGAGGAGTTCCTCACCAGGACCATCCACAAGCGAACGCTGGGATCCTGATGAGGTGGAGGCGCTGCACTGGATATAGGTAGGACTCAAGTACACTACCTCAGCTGCCTGTCTGGGTTGGCAATCCCCACACAACATCATACGGGAGACTCAGGAGTCCTGTTGCCAACAGGTGCACCACCAGACACTACACTGTAATGGGGACTGGTTAGACCACAGGGGCCAATGTGAGATTGGGTGGGTCAGGCTAGGCCAGAAAATCCGTTACATTTGGAGGCGCTGCTGAGAGAAGTAGACCTGTCAACAGGACAGGCTTTTGCTAGGCACACTGGGAAACAGGGAGAAGTGTCTGCTGCCACTTTGTGCTGCGTTGGGACGGACCTAGGAGTAGTCGGGGATGATGGAGAATAGTCAGCTCGCAGGGACGACCTAGGGGCCTGAAAGGAGTTGGAGGTTTGGATAGGGGCTATAGCTGTTCTAGTCACCTTGAGGCAGTGCTAGTTGGTAGGATGCCTGGAGGGATAGCCTGTTAACGAGGTCAGGAATTCTGGAAAGGGTCTGCGCTAGGCTAGCCAACAGTAGGTAGACGCCCAAGTACTGCATGGAAGCCCCAGAGTACTCTAGCCCATTCCAGACCACTTACCGAAGGGAGCACAGACTGGGAGGAAGGATATACAGCAGACACTGAGAGAGTGAGCCTAGCCTGAGGTAGTGCAAACACGATTCCAGCCTACATTAGGTACACAAAGTGGTGCATCAGGGCAATCTTTATTGTACCGGTGTGGTGGCTGCCCCGCAGAGAGGAGCCCCATGTACAATACTACTAAGTACAGTAACGACATGGCGACCGCAAGAATGGAGGATCCGCGCGGTGCAGAAGGTCCAAGATGGCGGACGGAGGCTAATGGAGAGAGCGCACATGGCGTGCGTTCCACTGAAGAGCAAGCTATGGAAAAGACTTTCACGAGCCTGCTGTGGAGTGGTGCTAAGGCAGTGACTGTCAGACGGCATACAAACAGATGAACACTACCTCAATCATTGAACAGACTGACAGTGCAACCCAAAATGGGGCTACCGCTTCCCTGGGAGACCGCGTGGACCAGTTGCAGAAAATTCTGCAAGGGAGTATGGCGCGAAAACTAAAACCGCTCCCCCATGGACAGTGACTAACTCAGCTCCAGTGCTGAGCCAGCCGATCAATTTGTGGGACCCTCCCCTAATCTCAACCAGGGGGAGTGGCCTTCAATTAAGCTTCTTGGGTGCGAATCTCGTGGAGCAAGGAGCTGGTGAAGCGGCGGTGCTCTTGCAAAAAGAAAAGAATGTTGCAAGAAGTTGGCCGGGATTGGCGCCAATTCAGAAACCCCACCCAGTTGGGGATAAGGGCGCGAAAGCTGTGGCCGCGCCCTCCAGGACTGTAAAAGGTGCGGCCTCAATTAAAGGACATCATATCTAGTTGTGGGACCCGCCCATAAGTGTTACTAGTGGGGGCGGTTTCCAGCTGTGTCAGATGAGGGTGGATCTGGTCAAGGGAGTGGCTGACAACCCAACCCCTGCTTGTCAGTCACGCGGAGCCAGCTTACAGAACAGACCGTTGCTGCAAGTGACTCCCACGAAGAGGATGGCCCAACCACAAGAAGCAACGGGCATGGTATCCACCCAGCCATACTCGGTACCAGGAGGCTTGCTGGTAATTCGTGTGGCGGGCATAGAGACTGTAGTGGGCCTCTGCCTACAATGCTGACTACCAGGCGGTACCGTGGGTACAGCGGCGCGCTGTCCACAGTGTGGTACACAGTATCTGTGGCCTATGCCCACTTTTGTGCCTATACAGGCTATGGAACCTGCGGGGAATACGGCTATGCTGACAGCCGAGCTCCCTGGTGCGCAGTGGCGGGAAGGCATGGATCCCGGAGAATGGGGATCGGAGCGGGTCGTTCTGACAGAGAACGAGGCGAAAGGAGCGGTCAGTCAGCATACCGACCGGGAGACAAGAAGGCGGTCACCACGATCGGTGACCCCGAGCAAGGTGCAGGCGGATTCCTCCGATGAGGATCCCAGAGAGTCGTCTGGGGCCGTGATCCAGCCCATGGCAGTATCCTGTGAAGGAAACGGGATGAAGGTACCACTTACCGGGAGTAGCGGTGAGAGGAGTTGGGTGTCGCCAGTGGAGCGGAAGGCCGAGAGGCGGAGCCCTTCCATTCCGGGGACCGGCGGGTCCAGCGGCGACGGGCGATCCACGCCCACCCTGCAGAGCGGTAAGAGCAGCCCTTGTGCTTACCTGGCTCCGGTAACGGCATTCGCAGAGGAGAGGCCATGCCAGGCCCAGACGGTGCACGAGCAGGCGGCGGGACTTCCGGACGTCGTCGTGGAAGAAGAGATCCCACATGGGGATCCATCGCAAGATGGCGGTGTATCCGGTTCCGGTGACGACATCGTTTCCGGCGGAGATAGCGGAGTGACCGGAAGGAGAACACCCACGCTTCGGCGATCGGGCAGCGGTTCCCGATCACCCATGAAGGCCAAGAGCTGGCAGGCGGCGAGGAGAGCTGAGAAGGGTGAGGCCCAGCCAGCGGACCGTCTGCACAGTGATCCAGGACTATCCGAAGGCAGAGAGCAGGTCGGAACCCCGCGGATGCCAATTGCCCGTCCTTACGTCCAAGCCCATGCCTTAGATAAAGCCCCTGTCCCAGTCACCTTTTCCCGTGGGTCCACGTCCAGTTTGGGGGTGTCGGAAGGGTCCCAGGGAACCGGTGAGGAACGGACTGGGGAGAGACTGGCTAGTTATGCATCTGACGGTGGGTCGGAGGGCAGTTGGGGAAGGTATCTGAGTCCAGATGGGTGCCTAGTGTGGCCATAGTAAAGTTGGAGGAGAGCTCCAAACAGGAGAGATGGTCTAAGCCTCGCTCAACAGGGACCTCTGGGGTATCTTCTTGGGGGGATACTGAGGAGGGAGACTCTCTAGAGTGGTGGTCCGAGAAACTCAAGGAGACCCGGTGGTGGGCACCCTTATTCGAGCGATATGTAGGGTGGATTGATCGTACGCGGTTCCTATTAGAGAAAGAGGACGTGGTGGATTACTGGTGGGCGAAAGGGGAATTTACGCCCGCCCAGAGGAAGAGGGAGATGCAGGAATGATGGTTCCAGATATGCCAAAATAATATAGAACCTATGGGGCCCTAGATATTGTCTGATCCTGTGGACCCAGACGAGCCCCTGTCATGGGTGTTGCCAGGGAGGGCAGGGAACGCTGAGTTGACTCGGAGCAGCCGGGCCGAGAGGGCTATTGCAGCCAAGTATAAATATTCTCATGGCCTGGAATATCCATATGTCCCAGAACCCCTCATGCAGGAGATTGAGGACAATAGGGACAGATTGTTACGGGAGACCATTGAGGAGTATATGGTCACTAAAGGGGGTAGCATTAAAGGTAGCAGGGCCGAAGAGAGGATAGATCACCTAATGAGGGTTTGGAGCATTGGCAGGAGTATCTACAAGCACAAGGTAGTGTACCGGCCTGAGAGGGGGTTGCCGCGCAATTATAGTGTGACTGTCCTGGACATGGGGGGTCGGGAGGTTAAGAAACCTGACCCTCGCCACTATTATTAGGAGGTACAGGATAGCTGTTGCGCGAGTTCGTGGCTGCTGGTCAGGGCGCGCTTGGCGCAATGTGTTTATCATGCGAACTGTAAGTTAAAATAATTATGTGTGTGTTTTTCATTTTACAGTGCTTCCTGAAGAAAGGTACTTCAAATTTAGGTCCCAGCCGGGGCGGTGGGATTCACCAGGGGGAGAATATAGCCATGCTGTAAAATGGCTAACAGTCATCTCTCCTGCTGACAGTAAGGCCTGGTAAGTTATGGGCGTGCCAGCAGTAATCATGGAGGTTTGCCCTCATACCCTGGTGAGGTGCCCTATGTATGGATGGGAGTGGTCACATGCTCTGAATCCATGGTTAGTGATGTCAGAGTTGTGCCAGCCCCCAGAGGATACATAAGGCACAGCACTGCTAAAAAGTTAGAAGTGAAGTGGTTAGTGTGGTCTGTGTGTATTGGAGGTGTGGGAGGAAAGGTTAAAGAAACAAGTCTGTGCTGAGACTTGAAAGGACAGTTCATGACACTGTGACCAGGGATCTGGCACAGGGGATATCTCCCTAAAGGGGAGATAGGGAATCCACCAATTAAGGGAAGACATACCTTTCAAAGGGAAGTGCGGTGAACAATGGAAGGCTAAGAACATCCACTGTGAAGGGCAGCTGGCCCACCGTACATCAATAAAGATGCTCCTGTTAAAATATACTCTCGTGTGTAAGTGTGGAGTGATTACACAGAGAGGTGCACCACAGAGGAGTTCCTCACCAGGACCATCCACAAGCGGACGCTGGGATCCTGATGAGGTGGAGGCGCTGCACTGGATATAGGTAGGACTCAAGTACACGACCTCAGCTGCCTGTCTGGGTTGGCAATCCCCACACAACATCATGTGGGAGACTCAGAAGTCCTGTTGCCAACAGGTGTACCACCAGACACTACACTGTAATGGGGACTGGTTAGACCACAGGGGCCAATATGAGATTGGGTGGGTCAGGCTAGGCCAGAAAATCCGTTACACACATATACATATATATATTTTGTGGGGGCTCAGAGGTTCCTAAAAAGAGCTTGCTGGGGTTCTGTGTTTTGTTAACCCATTCTCAGCTGTTCCAGCTGGTGGAGGTTAGTGGCTCCTCCTTCCCAGGTTTTAAGCCCGCCCCTCCCCACTTCCCTAGTTTGCAAGTTCCTCATTCTGCTGGATATAGACCCACTGTGGTCTTTCTCCCTCCTAATAGAGGTAAATGAGAATTTTAATCCTACTGTAATAGAGGTATATTAGTATTTTATCTGGTAGTGTTAGGACTTGCGAACACGTGTCTGCCTTGTCGTGGCTCGCAAGCTTACAACGCTTTGGCCAAAGGGTTAAACTAAATGACCCTATTTCAAGAGAATATATAAGTATTTTACTGAGTATTTCTGTCATGTTGAATGTAGCATTGGGCTTCTATGTCGTCTGTTGTATTGAGTCCTGAGGTCTGTAGCTCTATCTCCTCGCACAGTCTCGTTCTGGACTCCTGCGCTGAAGCATTGGTTTACCAGTGCTGCCTGGCAGTGTGCACACTGGTCTGTCTTCTCCTTCCTGTGACCGGTACCATGGGCCATGGTCGCCACTCGCGCAGAACCCGCTCCCGCCCTGCAGCTATTACGCTGAAGCGGGACCTAGTTGACTTCCTGTTGCCGAAACTCCGCTTGGATAACGTTTACCCTGATGTCTCCTATCCTGACCCTGGCTCGTCCACTGACTACGCTGCTCTCTCCAGTCTCGACCCTGGCTCGTTTGACTATGGATTTCGCATTCCACATCAGCCTGCGCGGTCTAAGGTCGGTGCTTATATAACACCCACCTCAGCCACGCGGTCCGACCCTGGTTTGTGGCGAGCACAACCGTGACAAACTTGACTTTATTGACTCGGTCTATATTTTGGTGTTCTGCTTTGTAGATATTTCCTTTATAGATTTTTTATGAAGTTTAATATTAATGGGAAATAACATTTTTGAATTTCACGAAAAATGCACAGTATGTTCCTTTTTTACACTGTTTCTCTTTTTAATAACTACATGCTCATTAAAACTTTGCCTTGCTCACTGATCTTAGATCAGTAATCATGATAATAATAATAATAATATAAAAAACTGATTGCTTCTACATTGTTTCTTCGGTAACTTATAAATCCTAACAGACTCGTAATCAAAACCAATGCATTTAACTTCTCGTATGCTTCTTGTTGTGTTACGATGATAATGTATCTTGACTTAGTAATGGCAATTATGGGAGTACAGGCAAATCCAAGTTCTGTTTGTAGTGTATGTCAAATTATAAATGCACCTTGATGGGTAAAGGAATGGGAAACATGATTTGATTCAGAGTTTCAAATAAGTTCCTATACATTGTATTGTATTGTATGTCTTTATTTATATAGCGCCATTAATGTACATAGCGCTTCACAGTAGTAATACATGTGGTAGTCAAATAATTAACAGAAAATATAAATAACAGGTCATGGGAATAAGTGCTTCAGACATAAAAGTAACATTAAGGAAGAGGAGTCCCTGCCCCAAGGAGCTTACAGTCTAATTGGTAGGTAGGAAGAACGTACAGAGACAGTAGGAGGGAGTTCAGGTAAGTGTGTCTGCAGGGGGCCAAGCTTTATGTATCATGTGTTCAGAATATCCACAGTGCTATTCAATGGGCCCTAAGGGGATCAGATGATAAGGGAAATTAAAGCAGTGGAGTTAGCCGGAGAGAAGTGCAAAAGCATCCAGGGATCAACACTGTGGCTCAATCTGCACATCACGCATGGTCTGTGGAAAGGGCTGAGGTCTGGATTTGGTCCGCTTGAAGCGAGTCCGCTTTATATTGACACTGAAGAACCTGTGGGAGCAAGCATAGGTTCCTTCCTCTTATCCTCTGGGCTTCACAGCTGGGTACTGCACTGGTGGGAAAGGCCAGTCACAGGTCTATACAAACACGGGACATTAGTACTTACTGTGCGTGGACCACAATAAAAACTAAATGGGACGCTCAGGACTGTTGAATCTGTCAGATAACCAGGAAAGGAACCAATTAGTTCTTATTATTAGATTTTAGCATTTTATCTATCAAATAACATTTGAGTTTAAATGTATTCTACGGACTTGTTCCTAGTTAAGGTGAATTTGGCTGTTTGCTGCACCTCTTTTTGTAGCAGTTTTACAGGTGATGTGAATAATAAGCCATAGCAATGCGCGTTTCATGGGAGGCTGGTCTTGTTCAGCAATGAAGCGGTTAAAGGTTGGTGCAGACAGCCAGACCAGAAATCACGCAGAGAAGGCATTATGGGAGGTGCAAGGACGTGATTCTCACATTCCCGATGTGGGGTATTGTCACGGGAGACCAGGTTATTTACCAGGATCACTCATTGAGCAAAACAAGGTAATGAAATAAATTGTAGTTTATTCGCAAAAATTCGCTTACACACAATGGAACACAAAATACAGATAAAAAGACACACTTACTTTGGGACTGGGGTAAAAAACTAGACTTTCCTAGGTGCAGGGAACTCTAAATAAGAGTTCCCCCCTGACCGGGACTTAGCCCGGAATCTCCTGGTTCCCAAATCGGCGTGAAGTTCCACACGCCCCCGCTCCCTTCTCTTCTGAGAACTTGGATTTTATTGACCGCGAGTAACTGCCAATCCTCTTGAACTGAAATTGGTATCAGATCCCAGCCGTGCTCGCTACCTTCGATTTTGAGGTCTTACGCAAATGTCAGGACTTAGAATCTTAAATACAATGTTAATGCTGCACACCATACAATTTGAATAGAGATACTTGCTGTTACCGGTGCGCCTGGTCCAGGAGAGTCCCTGTCAGTGAAAAAACTCCAAGGGTTAACAAGAAAAGGAAAGGAGGTTCAGGGCACTGCGGATTTCCATATTATTTATTAAGCACAACGTTTCAACCAACAAACGTGGTCTTTCTCATCTTCACTTGAGAAAGACCACGTTTGTTGGTTGAAACGTTGTGCTTAAAAAAATTCATTTTTTTCATGGAAATCCGCAGTGCCCTGAACCTCCTTTCCTTTTCTTGGGACTTAGACTCTGGCGGGCAGGCTTCTCAGGCATGAAAGCGAAGCCGGTTGGATTGCTATTCCCGCAAGAGCAACTTTGAAAAGCCTGCCCGCGCTCTCTCTACCGGAGAACTCGAATCTGATTGGCTCACAGGTTCTTTATAGTATTCTGAGTTTCACTCCCAAAATTCTGCAGCCAATTATCGCGTGGGAAAATTCCCAGCAACCAATCAGAGCCAAGACGGTAAGAAAATCCGGGTCAGCAGGAAATATGAAATAGCCGGGATCCATGTGCAAGTCTGCCACCTCCGTCCCTGGCTATCTCAATGCCACCCGCTGGGACAGGCTCCCCCAGGTCTGGCAGAACAAGTGGCATCCTAGATGACTGGCATTGATCTCCGGACCTGGGTACTCAGCCCTTCCCTGCTAACCAAATACCTTTCTCACCTCTGGGCATCCTCTGGTTTCTTTGAACTCCGATGTCCAGCAGACATTACCGGCGCCTATGGTTAGCTCGGGCAGCCTGGCTGGACATGGGTTCCGAATGTAAAAACAAATTACATTACATACATGTAACGGGTATTCCACCCCACCCAATCGCATATACAGTGTGGATGCGGAGAACATACAGTGTTACCAGGTGTGGTGTGTTACCTGTTTGGCTCACAGGAGGGCTGAGCTTCCGCCACGGGGAACCTGGGGCAATTATACTAGGAAAGGGAGTAACCGTGTACTCGGTGCAACGCCTCCACCTGCGATGGTTCCTAACAGAGCAGGAATGGTTCCTCGCAGGACATCATACAATAACTAACATACACGATAGGTGTAATAACCAAATCCCTTTACTTGGGAACAGCATACAACACAATACCATACAACATAATATGACAGGTGTCCCTCTCTAGAGGCAACACTGACTACGGTGTCCCGCAGGACGTTTCCCCCAACACCAGGTGATCCCACCCAGTGTCTAGTAATCCCCACCCAATGTCCCGCACTCTTGCAGAGAGAGGATATGGGTGACTGCGCAGTCACTATTAACTAATAGGCCTGTTGGTGCACTTGTAGATTTAATGGTACCTGCCCGAGCACTCCCATGCTCGGATCTCCAACTGGCTTCGAAAAGGATCTGACACTCGGCAACTCCGTCTGCTCCTGGAATTCTTTGTCCGGGGTCCGCCAGGGCAATCCCACCCTAGTAGATAGTCTCTGTGGGCCCAACGGGAACCCAAACCTCTTCACGGGAAGCGCAGCGTCTGCTGTGTCCCTAACCTAACTCTAGCGCTACTGTGACAGGATCCCTAAGCTAGGGCCTGTCCCTGTAGCACCACAAACTGGGGAGTGAGGACCTATCTGGGACCTAAGGGGTTAATGGCCTACTCCGTTCCCCTAACGCTTCCCCGTCCTGACTCTAACTTTCTGTAACTAACATTCGCAGTGTCACTCTGCAATCTACTGGGAGCGTGCAACAAGCGTGCTGCACAAACCCTGTGCCTTCTTGTCAGACCTCACAGCACTGACAGCCGTGACTCTGACAAGACAGAACACTAACTCTCACTTAGGGCAGCGTCCCTATCTTGGGCCGTCCCTTCACAATTACCCACTTGACTGGTGGGGAGTTGGGGCCTACATGGGATGTGAGCGACCTTACGCGGTGCAGGAGCTTCACTCGCTCCCTGCACCCTTCCTTCCCTTACAGCTCCCCCAGCTCCAACTGGCTTTTGGCAGCGCGCGAAATGTATCAAGTACCTCTCCCTGCAGGGAGATCCTAAGCCCTATTGGCTCCCTGGCATCACGTGGGGCGCGCAGAGGCTCCTGGGACTCGTCGTCCCTGCCTAGAGCCTTCCCTGGTAGGCTAGGGCTTCGCTGGCTTTCGGTGCATTGTCCTGCACCTGCGCGAACATTTAGGGCCCGCCGCAACCTTTCCTGTGCTGGTCCTACACTCGCGCGACTTCTTCCTAGCTCTAGGGACCTTTCTGCGCCTGCGCGATCACTGCGCATGCGCGAGTAGTGGCAATGGCGGCCCCCGCTAACCGGGTGTGCCGCCGGAATTCCAGGGACGCCGAGCGCTCCCTGCAATGGCCCCCACCCTCGCGTGGTGCCGGCGGGTCTGCCACTGCCTCCGGCGGCACCCGCAACCGCGCGGCACCACGGGAGGGGGGTCTAAGGAGCATGGAGGGCACCAGGGATACACTCTCACCCTGGTGAAAAATCCAACGTCCCCGCTTGGGGAACGACGTCAATCGGCATAAGTTTACACAATAAAAATGCAGTGCATGATATGTATAACTTATCACTCGTGAGTCTACACAATAGGATACAATGCAATTCACATGGGGTAACTGAGACGAGCTGAGACCATTTGTGTGGTGCCCCTAACTGATCAGGTGGGGGTACCTCACTTTTGCGTCTGTGAGCCTCCCCCAGAAAAATCTCTTGTAGGGCGCTGTTTGGAATGACAACTCCCGGTTCCGAACTACTTCCTCCCCCTGGTGGAAGGAATAGTGCAATGTCTCTTAATCAGGCCTTTACCCTGCCATCCGCGGCATGGAAATGGAAGGCTAGGAGGCCAGGACCTTTCCCGCGGTCCACTACATGGTGAATGGAGTGCTCCTTCTTGGGCTTAAAGGGGGCCACCTCCCATGAATCCCTCTTTACACAGTCTTTGTTCCTCCATACTGACGAGGCCTCCACTGGGACGCGAGCAACGGACAATGTCTCTTTTCTTAAAGTCTCTGTCTCACCCGGCAGGGAGTAAGGAGTAGATACCTTACCACTGCGGTGATCCCTGGTGGCCAACAGATCCTCGGGGACGCTGTCAGTTCCCACCGTGGCGGTCTCGGGACCTGTCCCCGGCACTTCTGGGGCAGTCCATTTGCTGGCTGGAAACTCGGGAGAGTTGGATCCCAGTCCTGGAACAACTTGCACTTGGGTTGGAGTGCACGGGCTCACACTCAGATCAGGAGCTGTTAAGGGAGACACCTCCGCCAGGACGCGATGTCGAGTCGAGCCATTCGCCCTGGTGTCCAGACTTAAGAAGCTATCGTGCTCCGCGGTCACCTGGAGGCTCACTCTCAACACCCCTGGGGCAGTCAACTCACCCTTGTCATCGTTAACCGGCACTGATCCCACGCCTGGTACCGATGGTACTATCACAGTATGCCGGACTGGACGTAGTAGGGCACACGGGCCCATGTCAGGATTCACTGCCACTGAGGTAGGTGGTTCGGTGGCTTCACTAGAGTGGTCCGCCAGCAGGCGCATCACCACGAGTGGTTGGTCACTGAAATCACTGAAAGAAGGGGGGTATGTACACCTTACCCGGTGATTCCTCTGCATCACCGCTAGGGTGGTTCGCCGGTAGGCGCATCGCCACCGATGGAACTTCAACCTCTTCCTCAGAGGTATCACGATCGGGTCCTCCGCAAGGGTGACCGTGTTAATATATATATACAGTGTAAATGAGTATACACACGATATATTAACATGGTGCTATATATTCCGAACTGACCTATCACTATTAATATGTGGGTGCATGGACTACGTTCACATATATATATATATATATATATATATATATATATATATATATATATATCAGTAACACTAGACTGTGTGAGCTCATCACATAGTTCATGTTTGACTACAGTTAACCTCCGCAGTTAACCTCTTTAAATCACTAACAAAACAGCACTAACTAACATACATTGGTCTCCTAGAAATAAAGACACAATACACACAGGAATAGGGCTTTATATGACTGATAATTGCAGAGTGACTGAGTGTGTGGACCCCTACTATAGAAGCACAACTTGATTAGCTTTAAAGATATGGAGTATATATATTTCTGGTATTACGAAATGTATGGGTCTTGTCAAGCACCCTGCATAGGTACTACATATACCCTGCCACATCACTAGCAGATTGATTCATTGACTAGTAGGCAGGCTAACTGGAATTAACACACTAACTCCTCATCCCACTCTATTCATTCAATAAGTAGATATTTTCTACATTCATGAGGTTCAGAATAGCTGTCTATAGCTTTAAGAGGGAGGTACAGACATCCCTCACCATTCGGCAGCAGCCCATATAAAAGGATAGCGCTGCTCTGCACTAACACCTCCCACCTTGAGAAAGCGCTGGTCCCCTTAGGCGCGAAACGTACGTCGGCATGATGTCCTCGCGGTGACGTCGTGGAGGAGGCAGTAATCGGGTGAGGTCAGTCCTTGTATTGGGAAGTTGCGGGCTATGTATTACACATGTTTTATATACTGATTTGGATCAGAATTTACGTGTGGGTGCCCTGCGGTGTATTAGAACTGAGGGTTACCTGATATTCTATATATATATCTACTATACACGTATGCATTGTGATTTGAAATGTGTGTAGATGTCCCGCTGTGTGAGCGACCAGGTGTGTGCAGTACTGTATATCTCTCTCTGATAGTCTGTGAGTAGCACGGTGTGACAGGCTTTGTGGAAATCTCCCAACAGAGCTATAGGGACATCTGAGTGTTCGGTTGCATCTGGAAGCCCACGCTATTGATACTGTGGTATTAACCCTACACCTTAGCCTGCACGCTATAGCTACCATCGTGAGTAGAGATTAACTCAACAGCAGTCATTTGTTTGGCTTTCTATTAACCATCTGTGTGCTGTATGTACTCACTTATGATTTAGATGGTAACTACTCCTGAGCGCTACACATGTGACTGTCCCCCGTTACATTTACATTTTTAATTGGTTTTAAGTTAGTTTAGAGCGTGCGCTTTATGTTGTGTGTCAAGTTATATATTAATAAATGATTTGTTATTTTTGCCATATGGCGTTTTAGTGGCAATCGTCCTCTCACAATGTTGGGAGCGATTGCTTACCTGTACCGAATGGTTAACTGAACCACATTTATATATCTGGTATTTATACCCTGTAATTTACTCCTAGCCTTGTGTGCAGCCAATGAGGATCTTTGAGGAGGATTCTGTGCCTCCTTTGTATGTCTCTCTTCTGCGATACAACCAGTGGTAGAGGGTACTAAGCTGGCGTGCTTCGGTATCTCCACTGCGGTCGCGCTCTTCTCCTCCGAGGGGTCTACCGGCAGGGGCATAATAGGCTTCAAGAACCGGGCACCGCAACCTTCACATTGGGGCTCCGACGCCAATGCCTCTCTAGAACAGTCACATGTAGGGCTAAAATACTGTACACTCAGCTCTCCGTCCACTGTGCTGGTCTTGAAGTCCAGCGGTAGCTGAAACAGGTCGACTCCC
Source organism: Ascaphus truei (assembly GCF_040206685.1). Taxonomy (NCBI): domain Eukaryota; kingdom Metazoa; phylum Chordata; class Amphibia; order Anura; family Ascaphidae; genus Ascaphus; species Ascaphus truei. The sequence continues at coordinate 545,686,374 of NC_134483.1, forward strand.
TGGATATAGGCTTTTTGCAGGCAGGTGCACATTAGTGCAAGGGCTTTCAATCCTGGCACGTGCCAGGGCACATACACATTGGGGTGTATTCCCTGACAGTCCATCTCATCCTCAGAGACTTCTGTGAGGGGAATAGAGGGGTTAGCTGCACTGACCGGTTCAGTATTAACGTCGACCCTTGCTTCCTTTGCAGGTTTTGCAGCCCACAGCAGCACTGGCTTCATGAAATGAGCCCCGCAGTCGGTACACTGGGGCCCTCGTGTCAATTCACCCACGGGGCAATCACAATCGTTAAGGCAGCAGTGTAGGCATCCTTCCCCATCTACCACCGTCGTCGCGAACGCTAATGGCAACGTAGATAACACGTCTTTCCAGCTACCAGTCCCCTTCCAGCTTTCTAATACACATGGGCATACAACCAGGGGCAAGCCGAATTTTGGGACCCGTATGACTCTATACATCCGAGGGTGTGGGTCTCTGCATTCTGTACTCTCCTTATGGTGAATAGAAGGGGCTGATTGCTGCTCAATGTGCTCACTCCCCCTGGTGGAATTTAAAGGAGGGGCGGCACGCTCTGGTTTTCCCGCCAGTCCTGGGCAGATTGTTGCAACACAATTTAGCGCAGGCTTGCAGTCTGCAGCATGTGCGCTCCCCTGCTTTGGCGGTTCGGTAGACCGCAGTAGCACGGGCTTCAGGATCTGGGTCCTGCAGCAGCCACATTCGTGTCCCCAGGCCAAATTACAAAACGAACAATCACATTGGTTACAGATACACTTTAGGCACCCCTCCTCGCTCGCTTCTGCCACCCGACCTTCTAATATGTCCATCAAAATTTTAACGTCCATACTACCCGATCGACTCAATGATCTTTGCAAGCACGGGCACAACAAAAAGGATACGTTTCCTCCCGTGGTCTGCCAGAACCCATACAACGGAGAGTCTGATTCACTGGGCAGCTCATTGTACACCACAGTACCGCTGGAAACGGGCGGGCCTGCGAACCACAAGCGGGACGGACCCTGGTCTTCAGTTATATCTTGTCCTATACTCACTAACACGGAGCAATACTCCTTGTCCTCCAAATGTTGATCTAACACCGCTATGGCGGCAGCACCCCGGAGATTGGGGTGTTGCCTCAAGGCCGCGTGTATATCCCATGACGGTGTATCTACAGGGACGCGGCACACCGCCATCGTGTGGAGCGGTGGCACTTGCAACTCTAGGGCCCAGTCGTACACTTCTGAGCGCGACGGGTACGGTAGTGAGGGTGACATTTTGAGAGAGGAAAAAAAACTGGAACAGGGCACCCCAGGTCTGATCTCAGCAGCCCCTCCAATTGTAACAGGTATTCCACCCCACCCAATCGCATATACAGTGTGGATGCGGAGAACATACAGTGTTACCAGGTGTGGTGCGTTACCTGTTTGGCTCACAGGAGGGCTGAGCTTCCGCCACGGGGAACCTGGGGCAATTATACTAGGAAAGGGAGTAACTGTGTACTCGGTGCAACGCCTCCACCTGCGAGGGTTCCTAACAGAGCAGGAATTGTTCCTCGCAGGACATCATACAATAACTAACATACACGATAGGTATAATAACCAAATCCCTTTACTACAACATAATATGACAGGTGTCCCTCTCTAGAGGCAACACTGACTACGGTGTCCCGCAGGACGTTTCCCCCAACACCAGGTGATCCCACCCAGTGTCCAGTAATCCCCACCCAATGTCCCGCACTCTTGCAGAGAGAGGATATGGGTGACTGCGCAGTCACTATTAACTAATAGGCCTGTTGGTGCACTTGTAGATTTAATGGTACCTGCCCGAGCACTCCCATGCTCGGATCTCCAACTGGCTTCGAAAAAGATCTGACGCTCGGCAACTCCGTCTGCTCCTGGAATTCTTTGTCCGGGGTCCGCCAGGGCGATCCCACCCTAGTAGATATTCTCTGTGGGCCCAACGGGAACCCAAACCTCTTAACGGGAAGCGCAGCGTCCGCTGTGTCCCTAACCTAACTCTAGCGATACTGTGACAGGATCCCTAACCTAGGGCCTGTCCCTGTAGCACCACAAACTGGGGAGTGAGGACCTATCTGGGACCTAAGGGGTTTATGGCCTACTCCGTTCCCCTAACGCTTCCCCGTCTTGACTCTAACTTTCTGTAACTAACATTCGCAGTGTCGCTCTGCAATCTACTGGGAGCGTGCAACAACCGTGCTGCACAAACCCTGTGCCTTCTTGTCAGACCTCACAGCACTGACAGCCTTTACTCTGACAAGACAGCACACTAACTCTCACTTAGGGCAGCATCCCTATCTTGGGCCATCCCTTCACAATTACCCACTAGACTGGTGGGGAGTTGGGGCCTACCTGGGATGTGAGCGGCAATGGTGGCCCGCTAACCGGGTGCACCGCCGGAGCTCCCTGCAATGGCTCCCACCCTCGCGTGTTGCCGGCGGGTCCGCCACTGCCTCCGGCGGTACCCGCAACCGCGCGGCACCTCGGGAGGGGGGGCTCCGGAGCATGGAGGGCACCGGGGCTACATACAGTACATTAATAAAATATACTTTTATACATTTCCCTGAGTCTCTGGGTATAGGGGATTGCGTAGAAAAAAGTTGTACTTTATTTTCTATCTCCCTGTTCTCTAAAACTTTATCTTAGATTCACTGTGGACTCTCAGAGTCCCCCCCGCCCCCCAACCTTAAATTAGGTTAGGGCACACACAAACCCTATACTGGTTCTGGGTTACCTGCGCACTAGAAGAGTAGAGAGCGTTGACAGAGCACAGCCAAAGGATCCTGTAAAGTCCATGCAGGAAATAGAATACAGCCAGGCCACTCCAGAAGTAACAAAAAAATGTGAGTTTAATGCATGCTGGTCATACAAAAAAAAAATGGACAAGTAAACGCACCTACGCGTTTCGTACTCAAGGTACTTTATCAAGGTGAGTACAGAGTATTAAAGCTGCTTTTTTATACTTACCTGAACCGTTACTAAGCCAATAGGATGCCGCATCACTATCCCGCGTCGCGCAGTGTCACGGCGACCAAACCAGTCACCTGCATGCGCCGTGACATCTACTTTTGGTGCCTAAGACACAGAGTGACTTGCCCAAGGTCACAATGCGCTGACACCAAGGTCCCTGCATATTGAGGGCAGTGTCACCCCCTGTACTCACTGAGACCACCTTAGAGAGGAGCAAATCCTTCTCCGGCTTTGAACACCATGTGATTTGCAGTGATGGATATTAGTAGGCGGGCGGGAAAGGGCTATATTTGCCCCAAGTGCTATATACATGCCCTCAAACAGCACGTGGAGAGACGTGCTCAGAAAGGAGCCTACCTGGGAGATATGCTAATAGGGGTCATCACTAGCATATCTCCCAGGGCGCCTCCTCTGTGTGCCTATGTGCACATTATATGCTGCGCTGTATACATTACATCAGCGGTGCGCAAACTGGGGGCGGGAGATTTGGGGGTGAGGGGGGCGTGGGCGGCTGCAGAGGTCCTGCGCTCTTTCCCCAGGCATTTAAATTAAATGCTGGGGGGTCGCGTGAGGCCTCTGCAACAAAAAAACTTACCGGGAGTCAGACCCTGTGACGCGTCTCCATGACAACGCGGCGTCATTTGACGCGGGGTCATGGGACGTGACGTCACAGGCGTCAAATGACGCTGCAAATGAGCGTCATCTGACGTGGCTGCAGGTAGGGGAGCAGACCAGATATGGGGGGAGGGTCGCAGCAGGAAAAGTTTGTGCTCCCAGGCAATAAATCAACCGCTATGTCCTGAGTCTTATTACAGGGCCAGTCACAGAGAGTGCGCTGCACACCTCCCGCCAGCTGGTGGCACTGTGTGTATCCTGCACTTTCTGCTCCTGTCACCAGCATGTCTCAGGGACATGTCCTGCACACCTCCCGCCAGCAGGTGGCACTGTGTGTACCCAGCACTCTCTGCACCTGTCACTGCAGCATGTCTCAGTGACATGCCCTGCACAGCTTCCGCCAGCAGGTGGCACTGTGTGTACCCTGCACTTTCTGCTCCTGTCACTGCAGCATGTCTCAGGGACATGTCCTGCACACCTCCCGACAGCAGGTGGCACTGTGCGTGTAGTGAATTCGATGCGGCTCTCCCTGCCGTTCTCACTGCCGCTCTCCCTGCAGCATGGCTCAGGGTCATGTCCGGCTCCCGCCTGCCCCCTGCTGCTCTCAGCCTCAGGCAGGTGAGCGCTATCTCCTCCTTTATATCAGGGGCTCGCGTTGTAATCCAGTGCAGGGACAGTAAGGTCAGAGTGCAGGGGCAGTAAGGAAAGAGTGCAGGGGCAGTAAGGACAGAGTGCAGGGGCAGTAAGGAAAGAGTGCAGGGACAGTAAGGAAAGAGTGCAGGGGCAGTAAGGTCAGAGTGCAGGGGCAGTAAGGTCAGAGTGCAGGGACAGTAAGGACAGGGTGCAGGGACAGTGAGGACAAAGTGCAGGGACAGTGAGGTCAGAGTGCAGGGGCAGTGAGGTCAGAGTGCAGGGGCAGTGAGGTCAGAGTGCAGGGACAGTAAGGACAGGGTGCAGGGACAGTGAGGTCAGAGTGCAAAGGCAGTGAGGAAAGAGTGCAAAGGCAGTGAGGAAAGAGTGCAGGGGCAGTAAGGAAAGAGTGCAGGGACAGTAAGGTCAGAGGGCATGAGTAGTAAGGTCAGAGTGCAGGGGCAGTAAGGACAGGGTGCAGGGGCAGTGAGGAAAGAGTGCAGGGGCAGTAAGGACAGAGTGCAGGGGCAGTAAGGACAGAGTGCAGGGGCAGTAAGGACAGGGTGCAGGGGCAGTGAGGAAAGAGTGCAGGGGCAGTAAGGTCAGAGTGCAGGGGCAGTAAGGACAGGGTGCAGGGGCAGTAAGGTCAGAGTGCAGGGGCAGTTAGGACAGAGTGCAGGGACTGTAAGGTCAGAGTGCAGGGGCAGTAAGGTCAGAGTGCAGGGGCAGTAAGGACAGGGTGCAGGGGCAGTAAGGACAGAGTGCAGGGACTGTAAGGTCAGAGTGCAGAGGCAGTAAGGTCAGAGTGCAGAGGCAGTAAGGACAGAGTGCAGGGGCAGTAAGGACAGAGTGCAGGGACAGTAAGGTCAGAGTGCAGAGGCAGTGAGGACAGAGTGCAGGGGCAGTAAGGTCAGGGTGCAGGGGTAGTAAGGACAGGGTGCAGGGGCAGTAAGGAAAGAGTGCAGAGGCAGTGAGGAAAGAGTGCAGGGACAGTAAGGACAGAGTGCAGGGGCAGTAAGGTCAGAGTGCAGGGGCAGTAAGGTCAGAGTGCAGGGACAGTAAGGTCAGAGTGCAGGGGCAGTGAGGAAAGAGTGCAGGGGCAGTAAGGAAAGAGTGCAGGGACAGTAAGGAAAGAGTGCAGGGGCAGTAAGGAAAGAGTGCAGGGACAGTAAGGAAAGACTGCAGGGGCAGTAAGGAAAGAGTGCAGGGACAGTAAGGACAGAGTGCAGGGACAGTAAGGAAAGAGTGCAGGGGCAGTAAGGAAAGAGTGCAGGGGCAGTGAGGTCAGAGTGCAGGGGCAGTGAGGAAAGGGTGCAGGGGCAGTAAGGAAAGAGTGCAGGGGCAGTAAGGAAAGAGTGCAGGGGCAGTAAGGAAAGAGTGCAGGGGCAGTAAGGAAAGAGTGCAGGGGCAGTAAGGTCAGAGTGCAGGGGCAGTAAGGTCAGAGTGCAGGGACAGTAAGGACAGGGTGCAGGGGCAGTGAGGACAGAGTGCAGGGGCAGTGAGGAAAGAGTGCAGGGACAGTAAGGTCAGAGTGCAGGGGCAGTGAGGTCAGAGTGCAGGAGCAGTGAGGAAAGAGTGCAGGGACAGTAAGGTCAGAGGGCATGAGTAGTAAGGTCAGAGTGCAGGGGCAGTAAGGTCAGAGTGCAGGGGCAGTAAGGTCAGAGTGCAGGGGCAGTAAGGTCAGAGTGCAGGGACAGTAAGGACAGGGTGCAGGGGCAGTGAGGACAGAGTGCAGGGGCAGTGAGGAAAGAGTGCAGGGACAGTAAGGTCAGAGTGCAGGGGCAGTGAGGAAAGAGTGCAGGGGCAGTAAGGTCAGAGTGCAGGGGCAGTGAGGAAAGAGTGCAGGGGCAGTGAGATCAGAGTGCAGGGGCAGTGAGGAAAGGGTGCAGGGGCAGTAAGGAAAGAGTGCAGGGGCAGTAAGGAAAGAGTGCAGGGGCAGTAAGGAAAGAGTGCAGGGACAGTAAGGAAAGAGTGCAGGGGCAGTAAGGTCAGAGTGCAGGGGCAGTAAGGACAGAGTGCAGGGACTGTAAGGTCAGAGTGCAGAGGCAGTAAGGTCAGAGTGCAGAGGCAGTAAGGTCAGAGTGCAGAGGCAGTGAGGAAAGTGTGCAGGGGCAGTGAGGACAGAGTGCAGGGGCAGGAAGGTCAGAGTGCAGGGGCAGTAAGGACAGGGTGCAGGGGCAGTAAGGAAAGAGTGCAGGGGCAGTAAGGAGAGAGTGCAGGGGCAGTGAGGTCAGAGTGCAGAGGCAGTAAGGAAAGAGTGCAGAGGCAGTGAGGACAGAGTGCAGGGGCAGTAAGGACAGAGTGCAGGGGCAGTAAGGACAGAGTGCAGGGGCAGTAAGGACAGAGTGCAGGGGTAGTAAGGACAGGGTGCAGGGGCAGTAAGGACAGAGTGCAGGGACTGTAAGGTCAGAGTGCAGAGGCAGTAAGGTCAGAGTGCAGAGGCAGTAAGGTCAGAGTGCAGGGACAGTAAGGTCAGAGTGCAGGGGCAGTTAGGACAGAGTGCAGGGACTGTAAGGTCAGAGTGCAGGGGCAGTAAGGTCAGAGTGCAGGGGCAGTAAGGACAGGGTGCAGGGGCAGTAAGGACAGAGTGCAGGGACTGTAAGGTCAGAGTGCAGAGGCAGTAAGGTCAGAGTGCAGAGGCAGTAAGGACAGAGTGCAGGGGCAGTAAGGACAGAGTGCAGAGGCAGTGAGGAAAGAGTGCAGGGGCAGTAAGGTCAGGGTGCAGGGGCAGTAAGGACAGGGTGCAGGGGCAGTAAGGAAGAGTGCAGAGGCAGTGAGGAAAGAGTGCAGGGACAGTAAGGACAGAGTGCAGGGGCAGTAAGGTCAGAGTGCAGGGGCAGTAAGGACAGAGTGCAGGGTCAGTAAGGTCAGAGTGCAGGGACAGTAAGGTCAGAGTGCAGGGGCAGTGAGGAAAGGGTGCAGGGGCAGTGAGGAAAGAGTGCAGGGGCAGTAAGGAAAGAGTGCAGGGACAGTAAGGAAAGAGTGCAGGGGCAGTAAGGAAAGAGTGCAGGGGCAGTAAGGAAAGAGTGCAGGGGCAGTAAGGTCAGAGTGCAGGGGCAGTGAGGTCAGAGTGCAGGGGCAGTGAGGAAAGGGTGCAGGGGCAGTAAGGAAAGAGTGCAGGGGCAGTAAGGAAAGAGTGCAGGGGCAGTAAGGAAAGAGTGCAGGGGCAGTAAGGAAAGAGTGCAGGGACAGTAAGGAAAGAGTGCAGGGGCAGTAAGGTCAGAGTGCAGGGGCAGTAAGGTCAGAGTGCAGGAACAGTAAGGACAGGGTGCAGGGGCAGTGAGGACAGAGTGCAGGGGCAGTGAGGAAAGAGTGCAGGGACAGTAAGGTCAGAGTGCAGGGGCAGTGAGGAAAGAGTGCAGGGGCAGTAAGGTCAGAGTGCAGGAGCAGTGAGGAAAGAGTGCAGGGACAGTAAGGTCAGAGGGCATGAGTAGTAAGGTCAGAGTGCAGGGGCAGTAAGGACAGGGTGCAGGGGCAGTGAGGAAAGAGTGCAGGGGCAGTAAGGACAGGGTGCAGGGGCAGTGAGGAAAGAGTGCAGGGGCAGTGAGGACAGAGTGCAGGGGCAGTGAGGAAAGAGTGCAGGGGCAGTAAGGACAGAGTGCAGGGGCAGTGAGGAAAGAGTGCAGGGGCAGTGAGGAAAGAGTGCAGGGGCAGTGAGGAAAGAGTGCAGGGGCAGTGAGGACAGAGTGCAGGGGCAGTAAGGACAGGGTGCAGGGGCAGTAAGGACAGAGTGCAGGTACAGTAAGGTCAGAGTGCAGGGGCAGTAAGGACAGGGTGCAGGGGCAGTAAGGTCAGAGTGCAGGGGCAGTAAGGACAGAGTGCAGGGACTGTAAGGTCAGAGTGCAGGGGCAGTAAGGACAGAGTGCAGGGGTAGTAAGGACAGGGTGCAGGGGCAGTAAGGACAGAGTGCAGGGACTGTAAGGTCAGAGTGCAGAGGCAATAAGGTCAGAGTGCAGAGACAGTAAGGTCAGAGTGCAGAGGCAGTGAGGAAAGGGTGCAGGGGCAGTGAGGACAGAGTGCAGGGGCAGGAAGGTCAGAGTGCAGGGGCAGTAAGGACAGGGTGCAGGGGCAGTAAGGAAAGAGTGCAGGGGCAGTAAGGAGAGAGTGCAGGGGCAGTGAGGTCAGAGTGCAGAGGCAGTAAGGAAAGAGTGCAGAGGCAGTGAGGACAGAGTGCAGGGGCAGTAAGGACAGAGTGCAGGGGCAGTAAGGTCAGAGTGCATGGGCAGTAAGGACAGAGTGCAGGGGTAGTAAGGACAGGGTGCAGGGGCAGTAAGGACAGAGTGCAGGGACTGTAAGGTCAGAGTGCAGAGGCAGTAAGGTCAGAGTGCAGAGGCAGTAAGGTCAGAGTGCAGAGGCAGTAAGGTCAGAGTGCAGGGACAGTAAGGTCAGAGTGCAGGGGCAGTGAGGTCAGAGTGCAGGGGCAGTGAGGAAAGGGTGCAGGGGCAGTAAGGAAAGAGTGCAGGGGCAGTAAGGAAAGAGTGCAGGGACAGTAAGGAAAGAGTGCAGGGGCAGTAAGGTCAGAGTGCAGGGGCAGTAAGGTCAGAGTGCAGGGACAGTAAGGACAGGGTGCAGGGGCAGTGAGGACAGAGTGCAGGGGCAGTGAGGAAAGAGTGCAGGGACCGTAAGGTCAGAGTGCAGGGGCAGTGAGGAAAGAGTGCAGGGGCAGTAAGGTCAGAGTGCAGGAGCAGTGGGGAAAGAGTGCAGGGACAGTAAGGTCAGAGGGCATGAGTAGTAAAGTCAGAGTGCAGGGGCAGTAAGGACAGGGTGCAGGGGCAGTGAGGAAAGAGTGCAGGGGCAGTAAGGACAGGGTGCAGGGGCAGTGAGGAAAGAGTGCAGGGGCAGTGAGGACAGAGTGCAGGGGCAGTGAGGAAAGAGTGCAGGGGCAGTAAGGACAGAGTGCAGGGGCAGTAAGGAAAGAGTGCAGGGGCAGTAAGGAAAGAGTGCAGGGGCAGTAAGGACAGGGTGCAGGGGCAGTAAGGTCAGAGTGCAGGGGCAGTAAGGTCAGGGTGCAGGGGCAGTAAGGTCAGAGTGCAGGGGCAGTAAGGTCAGAGTGCAGGGGCAGTAAGGACAGAGTGCAGGGACTGTAAGGTCAGAGTGCAGGGGCAGTAAGGACAGAGTGCAGGGGTAGTAAGGACAGGGTGCAGGGGCAGTAAGGACAGAGTGCAGGGACTGTAAGGTCAGAGTGCAGAGGCAGTAAGGTCAGAGTGCAGGGACAGTAAGGTCAGAGTGCAGAGGCAGTGAGGAAAGGGTGCAGGGGCAGTGAGGACAGAGTGCAGGGGCAGGAAGGTCAGAGTGCAGGGGCAGTAAGGACAGGGTGCAGGGGCAGTAAGGAAAGAGTGCAGGGGCAGTAAGGAGAGATTGCAGGGGCAGTGAGGTCAGAGTGCAGAGGCAGTGAGGAAAGAGTGCAGAGGCAGTGAGGACAGAGTGCAGGGGCAGTAAGGACAGAGTGCAGGGGCAGTAAGGACAGAGTGCAGGGGCAGTAAGGACAGAGTGCAGGGGTAGTAAGGACAGGGTGCAGGGGCAGTAAGGACAGAGTGCAGGGACTGTAAGGTCAGAGTGCAGAGGCAGTAAGGTCAGAGTGCAGAGGCAGTAAGGTCAGAGTGCAGGGACAGTAAGGTCAGAGTGCAGAGGCAGTGAGGAAAGGGTGCAGGGGCAGTGAGGACAGAGTGCAGGGGCAGGAAGGTCAGTGTGCAGGGGCAGTAAGGACAGGGTGCAGGGGCAGTAAGGAAAGAGTGCAGGGGCAGTAAGGAGAGAGTGCAGGGGCAGTGAGGTCAGAGTGCAGAGGCAGTGAGGACAGAGTGCAGGGTCAGTAAGGACAGAGTGCAGGGGCAGTAAGGTCAGAGTGCAGGGACAATAAGGTCAGAGTGCAGGGGCAGTGAGGTCAGAGTGCAGGGGCAGTGAGGACAGGGTGCAGGGGCAGTGAGGACAGGGTGCAGGGGCAGTGAGGAAAGAGTGCAGGGACAGTAAGGAAAGAGTGCAGGGACAGTAAGGAAAGAGTGCAGGGGCAGTAAGGAAAGAGTGCAGGGGCAGTAAGGAAAGAGTGCATGGGCAGTGAGGTCAGAGTGCAGGGACAGTAAGGAATGAGTGCAGGGGCAGTGAGGATAGAGTGCAGGGGCAGCGAGGAAAGGGTGCAGTGAGGACATAGTGCAGGGGCAGTAAGGTCAGAGTGCAGGGACAATAAGGTCAGAGTGCAGGGGCAGTGAGGTCAGAGTGTAGGGGCAGTGAGGTCAGAGTGCAGGGGCAGTGAGGTCAGAGTGCAGGCGCAGTGAGGTCAGAGTGCAGGGACAGTAAGGACAGAGTGCAGGAGCAGTAAGGAGAGAGTGCAGGGGCAGTGAGGTCAGAGTGCAGGGGCAGTGAGGACATGGTGCAGGGGCAGTAAGGACAGAGTGCAGGGGCAGTAAGGAAAGAGTGCAGGGGCAGTGAGGTCAGAGTGCAGGGGCAGTGAGGTCAGAGTGCAGGGGCAGTGAGGAAAGGGTGCAGGGGCAGTAAGGAAAGAGTGCAGGGGCAGTAAGGAAAGAGTGCAGGGGCAGTAAGGACAGAGTGCAGGGGCAGTGAGGTCAGAGTGCAGGGGCAGTAAGGTCAGAGTGCAGATGCAGTAAGGTCAGAGTGCAGGGACAATAAGGTCAGAGTGCAGGGGCAGTGAGGTCAGAGTGCAGGGGCAGTGAGGACAGGGTGCAGGGGCAGTGAGGACAGGGTGCAGGGGCAGTGAGGACAGGGTGCAGGGGCAGTAAGGAAAGAGTGCAGGGACAGTAAGGAAAGAGTGCAGGGACAGTAAGGAAAGAGTGCAGGGACAGTAAGGAAAGAGTGCAGGGGCAGTAAGGAAAGATTGCAGGGGCAGTAAGGAAAGAGTGCATGGGCAGTGAGGTCAGAGTGCAGGGACAGTAAGGAAAGAGTGCAGGGGCAGTGAGGATAGAGTGCAGGGGCAGCGAGGAAAGGGTGCAGTGAGGACAGAGTGCAGGGGCAGTAAGGTCAGAGTGCAGGGACAATAAGGTCAGAGTGCAGGGGCAGTGAGGTCAGAGTGCAGGGGCAGTGAGGTCAGAGTGCAGGGGCAGTGAGGTCAGAGTGCAGGGGCAGTGAGGTCAGAGTGCAGGCGCAGTGAGGTCAGAGTGCAGGGACAGTAAGGACAGAGTGCAGGAGCAGTAAGGAGAGAGTGCAGGGGCAGTGAGGACAGAGTGCATGGACAGTAAGGACAGAGTGCAGGGGCAGTAAGGAAAGAGTGCAGGGGCAGTGAGGTCAGAGTGCAGGGGCAGTGAGGTCAGAGTGCAGGTGGCCCAATCAGTGGCTGAGTTCAAGACTGAGTCACTTTTGCTGCAGCTGGGACTGGTGGAGGCACCTGTGCAGAAGCAGGGATATCCTGAAAACCTGACCTGTTGGAGGGTGGTCCTGAGGTCTGTAGTGGAGATCCCCTGCTATAGAACAATGTTTAACAAGTTAATGTGCGCTTCAAACCGTGCAGAAATAACACGTTGTGTCACGGCCTACAGAATCTGCCACAAACAAGATCTGCCAGTAGTCTGCGTGTGGCAGAAATCTCACGGTTCCTGTGGTTGTATAGTAAGCAGCAAATACTCCAGACGGCCTTCAGCGCACGGCTGTGAAATGTTCCAGCTATAGACATTAGAGAAAAACAAGAAAAAAGCGCACACCTCATAGTGTAGTATGTTAGTTTTACTTGGCAAGAAAAGATAAAAGTTGCACTTACAAAATGTCAGTGCAATGAAAGCACTGAATGTGAACACTCTAGGGGTATCTCAGCATAGGTAGCGTCTGTGTACTCCTGTCCACCTCCACTGAAGCGTCCGTCAGGTCTGCCCTGTTGGTGTAGGTTCCTCCAAGTGCAAAGTGTTTCCACACCACGTGGGGCGCCGCGTCGCTGTATTAATGCGTCACTACCGACATTACCGGCGCCTCTCACAGGCACCGGCGGTGCCCTGATACCTGTAATGTTCCCCTCGGCTCGAGCACTGACCGATTACCTGTATATCAGGCTGGGCATCATTGTTATACTGTACATAAGTTAGGGGGAACGATTGGGGATACTTTGCATTTAAAGCATTTTGGGCCATGTTTACTAAGCAGTGTGACTCCACAAGACACCTGTGAGTAATATGCGACTGCGGTTCTGATGGATCAGCGCTTCATAGTAAACATGTTCTTTATTTATAAAACTCTTCATAATGCACAGGGGTTAAAGGGCCCAGTTTGGACACACACTGGGAGTCAGTGGTGACTTGTCTGCTTCTCCCACCAGTTCATGCTCAGGCAGCGCAGGGGTTAGAGGGCCCAGTTTGGACACACACAGGGAGCGAGTATGACTTGTCTCCTTCTCCCATCAGTTCATGCTCAGGCAGCAGGTGCTGGGTCTGTACAGGAAGATTTTACGGGCTGTTCGTCAGATCCCCAATGCTTCAGACCGTCGATACACGGAAGAGTGGGCGCGGGAGGAGTTCAAGAGGAATAAAGGGACAACAGAGGAGGTGAGAGAACCTGTGGGGCGTCGTGTATCTAATCATCTCTTCATTAATCCAGCTCCAACTCCGCAGAGAGCATGCACACACACACAAAATGTAGGTTATGGTGGGTGAAAAGGTGACTAAAAACCCTTCATTCACTGTATAGCATATACAAATATTACTTGTGAGCACATTCGCATGTCTTAGACAGGTCTGCAACCCTGCTTTTCACCATCACCCGCAATACAGTGCTTCCACTGCAGCAAGGGATTCTGGGAAATTACATGCAAATGAGCACACAGTGCCACCTTTTGTCTGAAATCCATTATAACTTGGAACCCGTAAGCCAATGCTCGCTGTTTAAAAACACAGCTTTTAAACATAGCGTGGGATGAGATGCAAAGCCAGTGAACCCACTCACAGACAGACTGTTTCGTCTTTGTGGGTCTCATCAGTGGCAGGTTGGTTGTTCAGTCTCAAATTGCAAAAGTGTGTGTGTGTGTCTTCTCAACCCTCTACACGTGTTTTCTCCTGCACTTCTGGGATTTGCTCTGGATCAGCGGTGGACCTTGTGCTGACTCTTCCTGCTGGACTCTCATGTTTATGGCTTATGAAGGCTCCACGCTGGGCTAAGTATTGCCTCAGTTTGCTTTGATATTTGACTTTGACCCCCGTTTACCTGGGAGTCTGTTTCTGGTAGCCACTGTGGTGCACATAGTTATCCATGTTTGTGCAGCAAGTTCCTCCCTGCCTGATGTTACACAGAGGGGTGTCTCATGTTTAGTTTTGGCGTACACATGCTGCATGGTTTTTAAGTGGGTGCTTCTCTCATTACTGTCACTCACACAGTGATTACCTCCTCACCCATCATACTACTGCAGAGTAGCGTTGGCACATGCGATTCCATGGGTTCTATGCTCTTTCCCAGCCCACTTTCTAACCTCACGGTGTTAGACTCTTGGTTAGTGCAGGATTCCTGGGGGTTTTTTTTTTGCTTTATTTAGCCTGCATGTTTAGACTTCTTTGACCGGACGGTCACACAGGTGGGAGACATTTACATGCCTCACAAATCTGTTGGTATAGTGTCATCACTATATCTATTATAGCTTTTGTTTTGGTCATCACTAGCAGGTATTACATCACATGTGCCTTGGATTAGCCGTGCACCAGTACGACAATGTGCCCGGGATTAGCCGTGCACCAGTACGACAATGTGCCCGGGATTAGCCGTGCACCTGTACGACAATGTGCCCGGGATTAGCCGTGCACCTGTACGACAATGTGCCTGGGATTAGCCGTGCACCAGTACGACAATGTGTCTGGGACTAGCCTTGCACCAGTACGACAATGTGCCTGGGATTAGCCGTGCACCAGTACGACAATGTGCCTGGGATTAGGAATGCTCCAGTACGACAATGTGCCCGGGATTAGCCGTGCACCAGTACGACAATGTGCCCGGGATTAGCCGTGCACCAGTACGACAATGTGCCCGGGATTAGCAGTGCACCAGTACGACAATGTGCCCAGGATTAGCCGTGCACCAGTACGACAATGTGCCCGGGATTAGCCGTGCACCAGTACGACAATGTGCCCGGGATTAGCAGTGCACCAGTACGACAATGTGCCCGGGATTAGCCGTGCACCAGTACGACAATGTGCCCGGGATTAGCCGTGCACCAGTACGACAATGTGCCCAGGATTAGCCGTGCACCAGTACGACAATGTGCCCGGGATTAGCCATGCACCAGTATGACAATGTGCCCGGGATTAGCCGTGCACCAGTACGACAATGTGCCCGGGATTAGCCGTGCACCAGTGTACGACAATGTGCCCGGGATTAGCCGTGCACCAGTACGACAATGTGCCTGGGATTAGCCATGCACCAGTACGACAATGTGCCCGGGATTAGCCGTGCACCAGTACGACAATGTGCCCGGGATTAGCCGGCACCAGTACGACAATGTGCCTGGGATTAGCAGTGCTCCAGTACGACATTGCGCCTGGGATTAGCCGTGCACCAGTACGACAATGTGCCCGGGATTAGCTGTACACCAGTACGACAATGTGCCCGGGATTAGCCGTGCACCAGTACGACAATGTGCCCGGGATTAGCCGTGCACCAGTACGACAATGTGCCCGGGATTAGCAGTGCTCCAGTACGACAATGTGCCCGGGATTAGCCGTGCACCAGTACGACAATGTGCCTGGGATTAGCCGTGCACCTGTACGACAATGTGCCCGGGATTAGCAGTGCACCTGTACGACAATGTGCCTGGGATTAGCCGTGCACCAGTACGACAATGTGCCTGGGATTAGCCGTGCACCAGTACGACAATGTGCCCGGGATTAGCCGTGCACCAGTACGACTGTGTCCGGGATTAGCCGTGCACCAGTACGACAATGTGCCCGGGATTAGCCGTGCAGCTGTACGACAATGTGCCCGGGATTAGCCGTGCACCAGTACGACAATGTGCCCGGGATTAGCCGTGCGCCAGTACGACACTGCCCGGGATTAGCCGTGCACCAGTACGACAATGTGCTAGGGATTAGCTGTGCACCAGTACGACAATGTGCCCGGGATTAGCAGTGCACCAGTACGACAATGTGCCCGGGATTAGCCGTGCAGCTGTACGACAATGTGCCCGGGATTAGCCGTGCAGCTGTACGACAATGTGCCCGGGATTAGCCGTGCACCAATACGACAATGTGCCCGGGATTAGCCGTGCACCAGTACGACAATGTGTCCGGGATTAGCCGTGCACCAGTACGACAATGTGCCCGGGATTAGCCGTGCACCAGTACGACAATGTGCCTGGGATTAGCCGTGCACCAGTACGACAATGTGCCCGGGATTAGCCATGCACCAGTACGACAATGTGCCTGGGATTAGCAGTGCTCCAGTACGACAATGTGCCCGGGATTAGCCGTGCACCAATGTGCCCGGGATTAGCAGTGCACCAGTACGACAATGTGCCTGGGATTAGCAGTGCACCAGTACGACAATGTGCCCGGGATTAGCCGTGCACCAGTACGACACTGTGCCCGGGATTAGCCATGCACCTGTACGACAATGTGCCCGGGATTAGCTGTGCACCAGTACGACAATGTGCCCGCGATTAGCCATGCACCAGTACGACAATGTGCCCGGGATTAGCCGTGCACCAGTACGACAATGTGCCCGGGATTAGCCGTGCACCAGTACGACAATGTGCCCGGGATTAGCCGTGCACCAGTACGACAATGTGCCCTGGATTAGCCGTGCACCAGTATGTCAATGTGCCCGGGATTAGCTGTGCACCAATGTGCCCGGGATTAGCCGTGCACCAGTACGACAATGTGCCCGGGATTAGCCGTGCATCAGTACGACAATGTGCCCGGGATTAGCCGTGCACCAGTACGTCAATGTGCCCGGGATTAGCCGTGCACCTGTACGACAATGTGCCCGGGATTAGCCGTGCACCAGTACGACAATGTGCCCGGGATTAGCCGTGCGCCAGTATGACACTGCCCGGGATTAGCCGTGCACCAGTACGACTGTGTCCGGGATTAGCCGTGCAGCTGTACGACAATGTGCCCGGGATTAGCCGTGCACCAGTACGACAATGTGTCCGGGATTAGCCGTGCACCAGTACGACAATGTGCCCGGGATTAGCCGTGCACCAGTACGACAATGTGCCTGGGATTAGCCGTGCACCAGTACGACAATGTGCCCGGGATTAGCCGTGCACCAGTACGACAATGTGCCCGGGATTAGCAGTGCTCCAGTACGACAATGTGCCCGGGATTAGCCATGCACCAGTACGACAATGTGCCCGGGATTAGCCATGCACCAGTACGACAATGTGCCCGGGATTAGCCGTGCACAAGTACGACAATGTGCCCGGGATTAGCCGTGCACCAGTACAACAATGTGCCTGGGATTAGCAGTGCTCCAGTACGACAATGTGCCCGGGATTAGCCGTGCACCAATGTGCCCGGGATTAGCCGTGCACCAGTACGACACTGTGCCCAGGATTAGCCGTGCACCTGTACGACAATGTGCCCGGGATTAGCCGTGCACCAGTACGACAATGTGCCCGGGATTAGCCGTGCACCAGTACGACAATGTGACCGGGTTTAGCCGTGCACCAGTACGACAATGTGCCCGGGATTAGCCGTGCACCAGTACGTCAATGTGCCCGGGATTAGCCGTGCACCAATGTGCCCGGGATTAGCCGTGCACCAGTACGACAATGTGCCCGGGATTAGCCGTGCACCAGTACGACAATGTGCCCGGGATTAGCCGTGCACCAGTACGTCAATGTGCTCGGGATTAGCCGTGCACCTGCACGACAATGTGCCCGGGATTAGCCGTGCACCAGTACGACAATGTGCCCGGGATTAGCCGTGCACCAGTACGACAATGTGCCTGGGATTAGCCGTGCACCAGTACGACAATGTGCCTGGGATTAGCCGTGCACCAGTACGACAATGTGCCTGGGATTAGCCGTGCACCAGTACGACAATGTGCCTGGGATTAGCCGTGCACCAGTACGACAATGTGCCTGGGATTAGCCGTGCACTAGTACGACAATGTGCCCGGGATTAGCCGTGCACCAGTACGACAATGTGCCCGGGATTAGCCTTGCACCAGTACCACAATGTGCCTGTGATTAGCCGTGCACCAGTACGACAATGCCTGGGATTAGCCGTGCACCAGTACGACAATGTGCCCGTGATTAGCCGTGCACCAGTACGACACTGCCCGGGATTAGCCATGCACCAGTACGACAATGTGCCCGGGATTAGCCGTGCACCAGTACGACAATGTGCCCGGGATTAGCAGTGCACCAGTACGACAATGTGCCCGGGATTAGCCGTGCACCAGTACGACAATGTGCCCGGGATTAGCTGTGCACCAGTACGACAATGTGCCCGGGATTAGCCGTGCACCAGTACGACAATGTGTCCGGGATTAGCCGTGCACCAATACGACAATGTGCCCGGGATTAGCCATGCACCAGTACGACAATGTGCCCGGGATTAGCCGTGCACCAGTACGACACTGCCCGGGATTAGCCATGCACCAGTACGACAATGTGCCCGGGATTAGCTGTGCACCAGTACGACACTGTCCGGGATTAGCCATGCACCAGTACGACACTGTGCCCGGGATTAGCTGTGCACCAGTACGACACTGCCCGGGATTAGCCGTGCACCAGTACGACAATGTGCCCGGGATTAGCTGTGCACCAGTACGACACTGCTCGGGATTAGCCATGCACCAGTACGACACTGTGCCCGGGATTAGCTGTGCACCAGTACGACAATGTGCCCGGGATTAGCCATGCACCAGTACGACACTGCCCGGGATTAGCTGTGCACCAGTACGACACTGCCCGGGATTAGCCATGCACCAGTACGACAATGTGCCCGGGATTAGCCGTGCACCAGTACGACAATGTGCCCGGGATTAGCCGTGCACCAGTACGTCAATGTGCTCGGGATTAGCCGTGCACCTGCACGACAATGTGCCCGGGATTAGCCGTGCACCAGTACGACAATGTGCCCGGGATTAGCCGTGCACCAGTACGACAATGTGCCTGGGATTAGCCGTGCACCAGTACGACAATGTGCCTGGGATTAGCCGTGCACAGTACGACAATGTGCCTGGGATTAGCCGTGCACCAGTACGACAATGTGCCTGGGATTAGCCGTGCACCAGTACGACAATGTGCCTGGGATTAGCCGTGCACTAGTACGACAATGTGCCCGGGATTAGCCATGCACCAGTACGACAATGTGCCCGGGATTAGCCTTGCACCAGTACCACAATGTGCCTGTGATTAGCCGTGCACCAGTACGACAATGCCTGGGATTAGCCGTGCACCAGTACGACAATGTGCCCGTGATTAGCCGTGCACCAGTACGACACTGCCCGGGATTAGCCATGCACCAGTACGACAATGTGCCCGGGATTAGCCGTGCACCAGTACGACAATGTGCCCGGGATTAGCAGTGCACCAGTACGACAATGTGCCCGGGATTAGCCGTGCACCAGTACGACAATGTGCCCGGGATTAGCTGTGCACCAGTACGACAATGTGCCCGGGATTAGCCGTGCACCAGTACGACAATGTGTCCGGGATTAGCCGTGCACCAATACGACAATGTGCCCGGGATTAGCCATGCACCAGTACGACAATGTGCCCGGGATTAGCCGTGCACCAGTACGACACTGCCCGGGATTAGCCATGCACCAGTACGACAATGTGCCCGGGATTAGCTGTGCACCAGTACGACACTGTCCGGGATTAGCCATGCACCAGTACGACACTGTGCCCGGGATTAGCTGTGCACCAGTACGACACTGCCCGGGATTAGCCGTGCACCAGTACGACAATGTGCCCGGGATTAGCTGTGCACCAGTACGACACTGCTCGGGATTAGCCATGCACCAGTACGACACTGTGCCCGGGATTAGCTGTGCACCAGTACGACAATGTGCCCGGGATTAGCCATGCACCAGTACGACACTGCCCGGGATTAGCTGTGCACCAGTACGACACTGCCCGGGATTAGCCATGCACCAGTACGACAATGTGCCCGGGATTAGCTGTGCACCAGTACGACACTGCCCGGGATTAGCCATGCACCAGTACGACACTGTGCCCGGGATTAGCTGTGCACCAGTACGACACTGTGCCCGGGATTAGCTGTGCACCAGTACGACACTGCCCGGGATTAGCCATGCACCAGTACGACAATGTGCCCGGGATTAGCCATGCACCAGTACGACAATGTGCCCGGGATTAGCCGTGCACCAGTACGACACTGCCCGGGATTAGCCATGCACCAGTACGACAATGTGCCCGGGATTAGCTGTGCACCAGTACGACACTGTCCGGGATTAGCCATGCACCAGTACGACACTGTGCCCGGGATTAGCTGTGCACCAGTACGACACTGCCCGGGATTAGCCGTGCACCAGTACGACAATGTGCCCGGGATTAGCTGTGCACCAGTACGACACTGCCCGGGATTAGCCATGCACCAGTACGACACTGTGCCCGGGATTAGCTGTGCACCAGTACGACACTGTGCCCGGGATTAGCTGTGCACCAGTACGACACTGCCCGGGATTAGCCATGCACCAGTACGACAATGTGCCCGGGATTAGCTGTGCACCAGTACGACACTGCCCGGGATTAGCCATGCACCAGTACGACACTGTGCCCGGGATTAGCTGTGCACCAGTACGACACTGTGCCCGGGATTAGCCATGCACCAGTACGACACTGTGCCCGGGATTAGCTGTGCACCAGTACGACACTGTGCCCGGGATTAGCTGTGCACCAGTACGACACTGCCCGGGATTAGCCATGCACCAGTACGACAATGTGCCCGGGATTAGCTGTGCACCAGTACGACACTGCCCGGGATTAGCCATGCACCAGTACGACACTGTGCCCGGGATTAGCTGTGCACCAGTACGACACTGTGCCCGGGATTAGCCATGCACCAGTACGACACTGTGCCCGGGATTAGCTGTGCGCATCGTTACATGATTTCCCTTTTTCTAAACTTTAGTGATATTTTTTTTTTTAATTAAAAATTTTAAACTTGTGGAAATTGCCAGTGGATTAGTCCCTGCAGATTGCAGTTTCACAACATGCAACAATTCTTGCAGGAAACAGTGTTTTGCTTTGAGTTGCAGGGCAGTCTCGGACGTTTCGCCGCAACCAAAACCCTACAGGTGTTCCGCCACTGGGAAACGTCACCACAGGACATTCCGATCGCCTTCTGCTGCATGCCCGACCAGACAAGCAAGCTGTGCCGTGCCCGACCGCCCGCTCCGACAACCGCATGTTTAAATGACCAGCGGGACATTTAAAGATGGCGCTTTGGAGCGGCATGTCTAGCCAGCGTTGCAGTCCCGCGCGGGATAGTTAAACATGTTGCTGTCAGAGCGGCAGGCCTGGCTTGGCTTGTTGGGTCAGGTGTGCGGCAGACAGGATATCGCGGCGAAGTGTCTTGCAGCGAGTTGCCCTGCGGTGAAGTGTCACATTCCGGGTTTCAGGGTGCCATTCATGGACTTTCACTTTGCTATCTTGCTTATAGATTGTGTTTACAATTGTCACCCATGTGTTAGCAACAGCATCAGCAGCTTCCCAGTAAGGAGAGGCACGGGGCTGTTACAGTGAAGGAACCTTTCATGCTTTGAAAAGCGCAAGAGAATCCATAGGAAATATGATAACCGTAAACTGTCCGTGTTTGTGTCTTTCTTTATAATTGCAAAAACAATCAACCCGTGTCATTCGATGGAAGAGTTTCCATGGAAGGCCAACATCCGTACAACACGTTGGGTCCTGAGAGTTTTGTTGCAGTGCTGTAATGTGCACCTCACTTTTACCCTCGGATGTGTCTCCTGCTCAGGTCTTTCTCTTCTCTTTCAGGTCACGGTCCGAATGATGCTGGCTCAGGGACAGAAGCAGCTGCAGGAACTGGAGAGAACACTTCAACTGGCCAAATCCTAACGGCAGGGCGGCCGCCCCGTGACCACCCGCATAGGTCCAGCCAGTCCACATATTCATGCAGGGATGTCCCGCTGAAGTAAAAGAGGTCCACACAAGGATGTGATATTTGCTTCAACCAACATGCCAGAAGAACCGAGGAGGGACCCATTTAGCACTTCTCTCATCTCTATAAGTACGGCACTCTGTGACATTAAGGGCACCGCTAAAAGTCAGCCTCCTGCAACGCTCCTTCGGAGTGGCGACGCACGTGGGCCGGAGCTTTGGGATTGTTACCAAGGATTATAGTTGAATCTGTACACGTGACTGACGTTCCCATTAAACAACCTCTCTGCAAACTCTGTGTTAAAGACTAATAATAGATTTGATGTACAGCCGCAGTTAATGTTCACAAAGCCGGGGGGAGGGGGGGGGGATCTGACCACGACATCCACCGGCCGGGGGGACAATCTCACTAGGAGGTCCTATTCAGAAGAAAAAACTCCCCGTAGGCCCTGGCAGCTTTTACTCTCCTCTGAGTCGCAGTGTTTTGCTTTTTATGCCGCGACTCCGGGGACAATGCATCGGCTGTATCTGTAGGTGGTGTTACCATTTCTTTTTATAGCTTCATTATAGTGTACACGGCTTTCCAAAACCCGTGGGTTTCTTCCTTAAGTGACTAATAATAGCATGTATAGCTGCCGTCCTCCTTTTTTCTTTTGTGCTTTTTATAATGAAACCTGTTACTGTGATAGCCTGGCTGTCTGTGGTTATGCTTGTGCATTGTTTGGGAGGTGTCACGGTGGACCAGAACTTGTCAACACTTTTTATATTTTTGGGATTCTCGATTGAACATAACAAGGAGGCAAAATAAATTGTCATTTATTTCTTAACAGCTTCAGAATACACATAATGCAACACTTACTGGGATGGGGAAACAAAATAAATTGTCCTTTGCAAGAAATGCAGTCTCTGATTTAAAGTCCGTTTGGCTAGATCGCAAGTTGCCGATCTAATATCTCCACCAAATGAAGAAAGTTTGTAGTAGTTCGTAAGAATTCGTTCGGGAGTCACCAGGGCTAACGAATTCCTGAAGTAGGGGTAAATCCTTAGTTACGATGTTGTTAACCCCTTGCGTCCTGGAACTGCTACCGCTGTACTTGAACAGAATCCTGTGCAAAGCTTGGATATGTCATGAATCACACGGGATAGCTCGGCGGGCAGGTTTATAGGGGTCACAGACCTATCTCTAACATAATAATAATAACATAATAAAGTCCTGATAGGACGAAACGCGTCAGAGGATCCTCCTCGTGTTTTTAACCTGGGCTTGTATGCCTGAATAAAGTATTTTTGCTGCACCCTGCCTCCAGCCGTACTTCATAGCAGTGCTCGTCCTACTTCCCTTCCTCTCTATCTCTAACATGCATGCCCAATCCCCTCCATGGGAACATTTAACCCACCAATCCCCGATTTGCCTGAAGTTTGCAGACCGGGCAAAAAGAGTATTCCGGTTTGTAAAGCGCACGTGTCAGCCTGACACCTATGCGGTTTAACATACCATAGGTTAAGGTTGCTCCACCCTCAACTTGGCGACCCTCAGTCTAGGGTTTGGTCCCAAGGTGTCAATGGCTCATGCTGAGTGCCGCGATCTGGCACTCAGCAACTTCCCGGCCATTTTCACACTTGGAATCTGAGGCTTTTCAATCCTGCACTTCACTAGACTCAGTCTCCCACTTAGCAGGGTCTCTTTGGAGTACAGGAAGGAAAATACCCATAGCTCATTCACCCATAGCATATTTACATACTAAAGGTTTTTTTCCCGGGCTTGCAGAAAAAGCCTTTCCTGCCCGTGTATTTAAAACTAACAGAAAAAGAAATTTTATTAGTAAAGTATGTTGTGCTTATGCTACGGGAATAAACTTTATATGTGGGTGCATGGTTTCTTTATTCTGGGCTGCACAACAAAAATCATAATGGCTAGCCCCTTTGGTTCTCGAGTTAGCGTACTTAATTGAAAGGTGTCTATTGTGGTTTCCGTGGTTAACCTAGTTCTCACGGCAATAGACTTCCCCCTTTCAAGTTAAGAACGCTAACAAGATGAGTGATACATTTTGACAGTACCCACTTCAGTTTTTACTGCAAGCCACTTATCCAATTGACCTTGCGGTTACGAGGTCTCGGGCTTGGATATGGATACCCATTCTTCAAAGCAGACCTCCTTTACACAGCCACGCTTCTTCACTCAGCGCTTGGTTCAGCACTCACAACGCCATCTTGTGCCTAAAAACCAATAGTGCAGTTTGTAAGCATTTGTATTACTACAGGCAGGGAACAGGCTGAAAAATGGGGACAAGAAGGCTGGGAGACGGGCAGATACATCAGGGTAATGCATATACTTTTAACCCCTTCACTCCCAATGCGAGTTGGGGTTAATCAGCTGGGTATAATACCTTTATTAATGCCCTGATTAACCCCTCCATCGCCACAGATGCGAAACCCATGTCTGTGTAAATGCAACTATCTTCCACAGGTATGCCCTTACCTCACACTGCACTCCCTCCAGTACCCTAGGGACCAGGCATCGCACGACAGCCAGGGCATTCCTCACCCTGAATGGCAATATGAAAGTCTCCCAGGGACCATTCAGAGTGATGAAGGCTGACTCTTTCCTAGCCCCCCTCTATAAACTGCCCTTCTCCTCTGCTGATACACCGTAGGCACTCCTATGCAGAGGACGCAGATCACCTGGAAGCACAGGAGGATCTATAATATGTGTCCTGCCCGGCTGGTCCGGGAACAGAACCCTATGCTGTCCTGACCTAGCCCTGACTAATGCTCCTGGCTGCCTATTCACCCTGCACCCTAACTCCGCTAGCACCCTTCTAGGCGATCCTGTCCTAGCAAAGATCCCTAGCACTGCCTTAGCTACCCCCTGAACTAGTGTCCCCATTCCTGGTAACAGGTTCAAGAGCATCCACACACAATCACCCGCTTTACCCTCTGGCTGGCAGGCATCACCGGGGTGACAAAACTCAGCCCCTGCCCCTGATGCCTCCGGCCAGGAGAAAGGCTGCAACAGCTGGGCTCTCATCTGAGTGACCCCCTGATACCCTGTTAGTGGAATGGAGTGGGTTTTCCACAATCCTTGCTGCCTACACTCCCTGGGTCCCACTAACAGTCTCCTACCGGTCCAGACAAAGTCTAACCTGGTAAGTCCCGGCTCCCTACTCCAGAGTCTGCGGTGCCACAGCAAGTGACCTGACCCCCTACTTTCCCGAAACTCGGACGCCCGCAGTCTCATACCTTCTAAGCTGGGGGTCAGCTTTCACTGCATCCCTTAATTCTGTCCCTAACACTAACCACCCACCCTTAGTCTCTAAGTCAGGGGAAACAGGGACAGGTAAAGGGAACAGTAAGTCAGTCACTGGTTGTGACTCAGTAGTCTGGCTTACCTGTCTGGTCTCTGCAGAGACCGTTGAAATGGTTGGTCCCAAATGCAGGGGGACGGGTTTATTCTGTGGTGATCCCTGATGACTGGCTCCTAGGAATTGCTGCAACAGGAGCCAGCTCGGATGTGAACACACACGTAACATGCCCCAAGTTGTTGCCGAGCAAAGCTGCAGCATTTAACCCAGGCAATACCCCCACCTCCGTCATGCCACGACCGGCACCCCAATCCAAAAAGACCTGGGCAACCTGGAGGGACAGCGGTTCTCCATCGGGCATGGTCACTTGCATCTCGGTGCCCGGGAGCAAATCCTCTGGCCGCACCATATCAGGGTGTACCAGGGTAATGCTGGCACCGGAGTCCAGCAAGCCATCCGCTTGCCGGTCCCCGGTGGTCACCCTCCGCAGATGCTTCTGCCGGACATCACTGGGCTGCATCCTCACTGACGCAACCTGATGTCCTCCGATCTCTGCTGCTGGTCCCGAGGTGGCAAGGGCAGGTTCTCCCGTGCACGTCCCACTGTGAGTTGATTCCACGGCTGTGCTTGGCTCCTCTGTGTGTGCCAGTCGCACATGGGCGACTAGCCTCGCAGCTTGTGATCGTTGCCCCTGATGGGGTCCCCCGGACCGGTTCTGGTCCGGACAGTCTGGCCTGAGATATCTGACCTTGTTGTAGGTGAAACACTGCCTCTTGTGCCTAAACTCTGCAGCTTTGGGTGCATCACCTTCTGCTGCAAGCTTGTGGGACCAATGAGTGTTGGTTTGGGCTCCCTTGGCCGGGCTAGCCACATCTTTGGGAGCCACTCTCTTGGTCATCAGAGCCCTGCTGGCCACATACTCATCCGCCATCCTCGCAGCATCTACATGGGTTTTTGGTTTGTGGTCAAAGACCCATGTCCTCACGTCCGAGGGAAGCTGCTGCAAAAGCTGCTGCTGGAACATCAAGTACAGTAGTGTATGGAACTTGGTGATCCCGTACCCCTCCACCCACTGCCACTGGGTCCCCTGCAAAGCCATGCGGACGCCAAAGTCCATATAGGATTCCCGAGGATACTTCTCCCCAGTCCAGAACTTGCCCCGGTATGGTTCTGGGGTGAGGGAATACTGTGTGAGCAGCATACTTTTAATATGACTGTAGTAATCGGCATCCATGTGCGGAATACACTGCACAGTCCGCTTGGCTTTAACGGATAACAATGGACCCAGTCTCGGCACCATGTCCCGTCGTGGGACCCTGTACCGTAGGCACTGCGTTTCAAAGTCATTGAGTAAGGCATCTATCTCATCCGTGCCATCCACGAACTTGCTGAAGCTGTGGTGGTCCACCGGGGAATATCCTGTTCCCTGTTGACAAGGTTGGAGTGGGGGGCTTTTTCGTGCACTGCGGCAAGCATCTGGATACGCTCCGCTGCTATAGCCCTTTCTCCCCATGCAGCCAGGAGAGCTGTGAGCCCAGGGGCAGTAAGTCCGGCAGCCGCAGCGACTACCTCCTCCACACCCGCTGGCGCCAAGCCACCAATATCCATGTGGTCACTTGCTCCCTCCCCATGTCTTGCAGCCCCGGAGCTGGATTAACCTCCTGTATTTCGGGCTGATTGGTGTCCACTGCAACTGCAGCTAAGGGGCAAGGCCCCTCCAATGGAGCCAGTCTGGCTTCATTACTCTCCAAGTCCTCCTCAAGCTGCACCTTTGACCGACTGTCTGTTGTCCATAGCCTGCACATCACTCCACGATCCGCACTTGGTCCCAGGATCGGAACCGTCCTGAGCGTTGACTCATGTTGTGACTGCTAGCACAGGTATATGGCAAAGGGAAAGGTGTTCTTATCTCATGGTCTTGTGAAGTGTGTGTAAGTTGTCATTTATCTGGGGAGCTTGCAATCTATGAGTTTCCCCCACTATGATACAGAATCCCACATGAAACTATATCATAGGCTCAATCAGCGTCCCACCGCTGCCACCAGTTAATATAAGCCTGTCACGGGAGACCAGGTCTTACCAACAAATAATACAGGGATTCTGGATTGAGCAAAACAAGATAGGCAAAATAAATTGTAATTTATTTCCTTTTAAGTCAAACACACAATATTCACAATTACTGTACAGTCAATACAACTAAGTTACTTAGTAACTTACTGGGATTGGGAAACGAAATCAAATGTCCACAGAACGAAACAAAGTCCCTGCGCGACCCTGCATTCATGCAAGTGGGTGGGCGATTTGAGTCATGCGGCATTCCTTGGCTAGGGGCGTAACTTGGCACCCCTATATCTTTGCAGAAGGGAAACATTTCATAATGTCTTTGCAGGATTTGTTCTGGAATCCTTAGCTCAAACAAATTCTGGAAGAGGGGTGCAAATCTTCATGCTAAAACATGGACATTTCTTTGTTGATCTTAGGTGAATCTGACTGGGCTGCAGGCATTTTTATAGGGTTAAGGGTCCTATACCTAACATAAACACCCAATCCTCTCGTGGGAATAATTTTCCCCACCTATCCCTGACTTGCCAGTACCTTACAAAGAGGGCAGAAGTTGCTTTCCGGTTTGCACAGAGCATATGCTAACCTCACACCTGAGCTACTTAGCATACCGGGCCCAACCTCTTACCTGGCGACAGTAAGTCTGGGGTTTGGCTACCAAGTGTGATGTGCCCATACTTCCCACCGGTATCTGGCAATTAACAATATCCTGGCCACCCTAGCACGTAGGGTCTCTGAGGCTTTTCAACTCCGGACTTCTCTTAAACACTGGGGCACCATCTTAGCAGGGTGCCTTTTGAAGTTCGGAGATGAAATATCCCTCAGCTCATTCATCCATAACATATGGGCATGCTAATGGCTTCAGGGCAGGAAAGGATTCCTGCCTGTACAGTTTAAAACACCCTTACAATACAGTTTATTTATAAATGTATGTTCTGCTTATGCAACAATTATAAACCTTATATGTTTGTTCATGGTTTATTTTTACCTAGCTGCACTCCTAAAATTAGAGGGCTAGCTCTTTCCTAACGCAAGTTATCCACTTAATTGATGGGGCTCTGTGATGTGGGCTGCGGTTTTACCTACACTCGGTCTGGGTTACAAGCCGGCATACACTGTATCGTCCTGGCTTTGATCGTTAACCACAGACACGTGCCACTACTTCAACTCAAGTAGATAACAAGATGGCAGGATACTATGTATCAAGAAGTCACTTCAGCTAAACCGCAGACCACTTATTCAATTGACTTTGCGGTTTCGACGTCTGTGGTCTGGAAACTGATACCCATCTTTAATGCAGCTACTTATTCACAGGCACACTTCTTCAATCAGCGCTTGCACAGCGCTAGCAGCTCCCCCTTGTGTCGCAAATACAGTTAGCACATAGTTCATTCTTTGTAAGTGCAGCTTCTGTAGCTTCTTAGCTGCAAAATAAGGATAATAAAAATAGTGTAGGGGAAAACATGATATTATGGGGATAATAAATTTTAACCCCTGTCAGCCCCAACAGGCAGCAGAACAGGGACAATAACGGTAGTGTAGGGGAAAACATGGTATTATGGGGACAATACATTTTAACCCCTTCACTCCCAACAGGGCTTAGGGTTATCCAGCCGGGCATAATACCTTTATTATTGGTCTGGTTAACCCTCTCCCACCACAAGTTGGTCTCAGCTGTTTTGGAGGTTAGTGGCTCCTCCCACCCAGGGTTTAAAGCTCACCCCTCCCCACTGTCCAAGTAAGCAGGTTTTCTTTTCATGCAGCTAGTTGCGACAGATTCAATGCCAGGACCATCCTTCCCCTAATCATAGAGGTAAATAAGGATTTTAATCAGTTAGTGTTAGGACCTGCGATATTATGCCATGCCTTGAAAGTGACTGGCAGGCTTATACGCTTTGGCCAAAGGGTTAATTAAATTACCCTTTTTTCAAGAGATATATAGGTATTTCACTGTGTGAAATATTTAAATTGTATTCCTAGTGTCGATGATCAGGGGTCTCTGGAGCAGAACTGCTTTGGTTTCAGGTCTGGGGACCCTCTTCTTCCCGAGATACAGGGGTGCCGGTATCCCTCTGCTTTGTTTACATCCCACGTGGATTTTAACATGGTGGAGATACCGGCACCCCATACCGGGGCCTTTTATTCGGGAAGCACGGGGTCCCCGAGGCTGAAATCAACTTTATTCACACTATGAATAAATAAAAAGAAAAAATAAGCAGCTTCATTACCTTAGCAGCTATCTGCTAATGTAATGATTTTTTATTGGGGGGGAGGGGGTGTTTGATACTAGTGAGGGAGCAGGGGGTCTTCAGAGCTTAACAAACTTTATTTCATTCTTGGGGACCCCCTACTTCCCGAGATACAGGCCCCGGGATGGTGTGCCGGTATCCCTCTGCTTTGTTTAGATCCCACGGTCACATGACCCACAGTATTTTAACATGAGGATACCGGCACCCCATAACGGGGCCTGCATCTCAGGAAGTAGGGGTTACCCGGACCTGAAACCAATGCGGTTCAGCTCCGAAGACCCCCTGCTACATTACTGTAATGTTAGAATTTTAATAAAACCCCTGCGATGGCCTGTGAGAGGCGTGCAGTTAGAGTGACTGATTCAGCCTATCTCTTTCTGTGCGTCTATTACAGGCAGACAGATCCCGGTAGGACTCACACAGCAGGGACCCCTGCTGTGTTACTCTGGCGGACCATTATGTCTGCAACTGACCATCTCGGGTCCACCACGCGGCGAAACGCGGGACGTAACCAGGTAAATGTTCAAATAATGGCCGCTGCAACTGTATGTTGTACAGCTAGATGGAGAGACAGGTAGAAATAGGAATTATATTAATATGCTTATGGAGTATTTTCAACTGAGTGTGGCATCAGTGATGGCTATCTGTAGCCCCCCCGATGGGGGACCCGGCGAGCAATGCTCGACCTTACCTCCAAGGGAATCTAGGCAGGGGGCACAGAAAAGCAGGGAGAGTTAGGGTCCAGCTCAGTGCACAGCAAAGAGTGGAGGCAAAGGCTGTGCTAGTGTATAGGGTCTGGTTCATGAATAAGCCAGACAGGACACATATCACTGATCATCAAATGCTCACTGGTGATCGGAGGCCTCTGCATATGTATGCTTATCGGGTATCTGCAGAGGTGAAAGGGAGTATAGAGAGGAAAGTGGAGGAGATACTGGCTCTTGGGGTAATAGTCCCGTCTCAGATTCCTTGAGCTTGTCCGGCAATCCTCGTGCCTAAGAAGGACGGAACCACTCCATTCTATGTGGACTGTCGGTAGCTCAATGCTCCGACTGTGTCAGATTCTTATCCCATGCCCCGCATAGATGAGCTCTTAGATGAGCTTGCTGGGGCAAAGTATCTGACTACTATGGATTTGTCCAAGGAGTATTGGCAAATCCCTCTTACCCAGGAGGCTAGGGAGAAGTCAGAATTCATAACTCCAAGTGGCCTATATGAATTTTTGGTTATGCCATTTGGTATGAAGAATTCCCTGGCTACCTTCCAACGCCTGGTCAATAGGTTAATGGAAGGGATGTAGGGTTATGCAAGGGCATACCTGGATGATATTGCTGTGTTCAGTAATACATGGGAAACTCACTTAGGTCATGTAGCAGTAGTGCTGAATAGAATCAGGGAAGCAGGCCGGACACTGAAACCTATAAATTGTCTAGTGGGTATGGCAGAAGTGTTGTACTTGGGGCGCAGAGTGGGTGGAGGGCATCTGAAGCCAGAACCAGCTAAAATGGAGTCTATAGTTCAGTGGCCAGTACCTAGGACCAAGAAACAGGTCATGGCTTTTTTGGGCACCACTGGCTACTATAGAATGTTTGGTCCACAGTATAGAGCCATTGCTAAACCCCTGACTGACGTTACAAAGAAACGACTCTCGGTTCTGGTAGCCTTGTCTCCTGCCTGTGAATAATCATTTCAGGCATTGAAGAGAGCACTGGCCAGTGCTCCCATCCTGGCTGCACCTGATTACACAAAGAATGTACTTGTGCAGACCGATTCCTCCGACTATGGTATCGGTGCTGTACTAAGCCTGGTGGGCAAGGAAGGGGATGAACACCCCATTGTGTACCTGAGTAGGAAACTGCTACCCAGGTAAGTGGCTTATGTCACAATTGAAAAGGAGTGCCTGGCCATAGTTTCGGCTCTGAAGAAATTGAAGCCCTATTTGTATGGCAGATCATTTAAAGTAATCACAGATCACAATCCATTAAGTTGGCTACAAATGATGTCGGGGGAGAATGGAAAGTTGCCATGCTGGAGCCTTGCACTTCAAGAATTTGACTTTACCATACAGCACAAGAAGGTAAGTGAGCATGGTAATGCAGATGGACTCTCGAGACAGGAAATTCCCAGCGAATTAACATTGTGTTTGGTATAAAATGTACTGGTGTGCACGATAGAATGAGCTGGGACTTTCAGAACCAATGTTCCGACAGGCTATTGGGGCTACTAACTTGGTGCTAGTGATTCTGCTGAGACATCGGAGATGAAAGCAACCAGAGGATGCCTGATGTGTGAAGGCCATTTGGGTAACCAGGAAGGGTTCAAGTACCAACGTCTTGGGATGAATGGAAGTCGTCCATACTACCATTTGCCTCAGCAGACGGAGGAGCCTGACCCAGCAAGGGACTAGGTGCTAACTTGCGCATGTCCCTTGGCAGATTCAGAATCCCCACTTGCCCGGCTTCACAGGACCGGCTTTGCTCTGATTGGCTAGAAGGAAAGATCCCTTGCTGTGATTGGCTGTAGTTTTTTGTGAATGAACTCCAGAATACTATAAGAAACCTCTCAGCCAATCAGCCGGCAGAATCACAAGCGACAATAAAGCGGTGGGGTTTTTGAATGTGAAAAAAGATGCTCTTGTGCGAATAGCAGAGCACCGGCTTCAGAAAAACACACCCGGAATATTTTCTAAGTTCAGCTTTTGGGGTCCAAGTTCTCAAAAATGAACATAGCGGTCGCGGCTTGGATTTCCAGACGATTTTAATTCCAGGATGTTTAAAGCTAAGCCCCGGTCAAGCAAAAGCAAGTTCCCTGGAGTGAAGGGAACGGTGGCGTCTGGAATATCATGCCGATTTGTGTTCCAGGACATTTCAGGCTAAGTTCGGCCAAAGAAAGACTCTTATTTAGAGAGACATACAGCAAGGAAAGTTTAGTTTTTTTACCTCAGTTCCCAAGTAAGTGTGCCTCTTCTTATGTAGTTTGTGTATCAGAGTGTGTATGCCTTTTCATGCGAATAAATCACAATTAATTTCACTTCACCTGTTTTGCACAATGTATGATCCTGGTAAATAGGTGTAAATGCCTGTGTCACGTGAGACCAGGTTTATCAACACCTTTTTTTAACGGGATCATTGATTGAGCAAAGCAAGGAGGTAAAATAAATTGTAATTTATTTCAGGAGAAAACATAAACACAATGTAACACAATTTACAGGGTTAACACACTTACTGGGAACGGGGCTAACAAATAAAACTATCCTTTAAATGAAATTCACAAGAATGACCTCTTTAGGAGCCCTTTCCAATGACCGGTAGCAACTCACGAAATCCTGGAACTGATTTCGGCTTGCAATGCCAGACGTGACCGCTGCGTTCTTCAGAAGTGGGACTTAGAAGAATTCTTGAGTCAAAATCTTTTAAGCCATCTATTCAATACAGAGCATCTTTGAATGGCCGCTGTTGGTTTGGCGCTTGGAATCTGCGCTCCTGATTGGCTGCGAGGCTCCTTATGTGTTTCAGTGTCCCATTCACAAACCTCTACAGCCTATCAGAGCGTGGGAATTCTCCTGCCAGCCAATCACCGATTTGCCAGTATTGTAAAGCCAGGAGGGCAACTTTTTTAATTCTGCAAAGGGGCAACCTGGCACCTCTTCCCCTTTGCATACTGAGCCCACATGCTGACCAGGCTCCACAGAGTCTGGGCTCTGGAAAATGGTGACCGTATAGCCCTGTGTTAGCCCAGGATGTGGGTACTCACGCAGAACTGCACTACCCCTCCTGTTCTAACACCTTGGCATCCCTGAGGCTTTCAAGTCCAGACTCCGAACAGACCCATAGGCACCAAGCTTGGTAGGCATCTGGTCACTCGGAATCCATGACTTGGAAATCCCACAGTTCATTCACAGGTTATCAGTACATATCCCAATCAAACATAACTCTTTAATAAAATATACTGTGTCCTGAATCCTGTGTGATAAAATGTGTAAGTACCTATTCTGGTGTCAGGGATGGAGTGAGAGGATGTACTGTCTACACTAACTAGCTTCATTATTGGCACACTTTAAAAATAACTTTTAAAACGTTTAACACATAAGAAATCACTCTCAGCTTTACCACCTAGCTGGAGCACCCCCTGAAACCCTATACCATGTTCAGGGTACCTGGGCATGTATCTGGACAAGTCACCTTATACTAGGGGCCCCTCTTTATACTAGGGACCATCTGTATGATTGCAGGTATAGATTAACCATTTCATGTCCGTTTACGTTGTCTGAATGATGATGCAGCAGGAATTTGGGCAGTGAGTCGTAAGAACGTTTTCAGAGTCAGAGTTTGCCCAGAGCAATGTGCTTGGCTGTTTCCTAGAATTTCATGCGATTCCCGGATCCAACTCTTGGGGTATCCCAGATCTCCGGAACCCCGATACATAGACACTTTCTGTAAATACTTTCTCTGTCAAACCCACCCTGAAACTTACAGCCTGGAAATCTCCCAGTCCCCGCACCTCAGGAAAGGAAAAACACAAATAAATCTTTAATGTCGCATAATTTGCTCACAGTCACAGGAACAGGAGAAAAAACGGCAGTGCACTGCCAAGAAAACCAGGAGGAGGCTCACGACCGCAAAGGCAAAAATGTATTTATGCCATAAAAAGATTGGACAAAGGTCGCCCCTAGCCCCAACAAGTATCCACCTACGTGTTTCGGGCTCTATGCCCTTTCTCAAGGTGTACTTTACTCTAAAGAAAGACGATATTTAAACTATTGCGCCGATCGCGCTACCGAGTGACGTTACAGCCCGATTGACCAATCGGCTGGCATCTCCTGCTATACGGATCCCCATTGGATAACAGGATCGCGTAATTTTCAACAATTTTTATTTAGAAGAGACAAGTCCTTCTATCTAGTCAATGGGATGTAGAGTCTGAGGAGAAGACCTCCGATTGGTCCCTAGGTTTAACAAATGTAACTTTATTAAAACTGGCAGAACATCTTATAACCATGTTATCTGTGACATCAGTCATTCGGATTCATCATATAAAGGACACTAGATGGCGCTCAAACATTATACCTATGTGCAAATAACAGTGAAATAAAAAATCAATTGAAATAAAACAAATTATATATAAACTTCACCGTGCAATAAATAAAAATAAAAACACTCAAACCCTTGTAGGACTGTTTCAGGGTCCACACTCAAAGTACAATGGAACGGAACCAGGGGAGCGTCAATACCTGAAAAAATATATACAAACTACCATAGTGTATACTGTATATAAAACAACATATAAACGGTAGGGCTCCAAGGAGCAACAGGGTGCTGGATTAGGGAATATAGTCCATAAACAGCATATAATTAGGGAGAATAGTATCCCAGAAGAGAGACAACAGAGCCAAGGATAAAAAAGCCAAATCAAATTTATCCGGAAATGGTAAAATTCAAGGCTTACAAGATACCAGATTCAAACAGGCGTGGGTAACAGGTTTAAAGATGGAACGCCGAGTCGCGACCTCGTGGACCTCCTGCACGTCTGACTTCTCCACCGGTATCTCCTGTACTGCAGACTGGATGCCGATACGTCACTTCCGGGTTTCACGGAACAGTTGGCGCCAACGGAACATCAGCTGGAGACTGTCTCCCTCAGGATGGCACGTTGAGGGTTACGCTCTACGCGTTTCGCCGTATAGGGTGGACGGCTTCGTCAGGAGTGACGTAGACCCATGGGAGGATACCATATATACCCTTCCCAATTAAAGTGACCTTTCTCCCCATAGGTCACCACGTATGATGGTCTAATTAGTTGGGTAAATCATTTACACTCACCGCTATAACAGATCTCATCAGAATTTTATACAGATATATTAAAATACAATTTGTTCTTTAATACAATATATAACAATAAAAACCATATTTTTACTCAAAACTAAAAATATATAACAAATGGTAAAACACATCTAACTCAATAGAATTAATAAAATAATCTCCACATATTTCTCTAATTAGGAAAACGTCGATTGATGTATCTCCAAGGGAAAGAAAAAGAAAAAGAAAAACACAATGAGTGTTACTTACAACAGTATATATAATCTATCAAATTCTTTACTCTTTAGTGTACATTTCATTAGTAAGTTTTTGTATATACAAACTTATACTTATAATTAATGTACATCATTCATAGAAAAGCATTTAATTCGAAGTCCACATTAAGTCCCAGTGGAACAAGTGTTTTTAGGGTGAAAATCCAGAAACTCTCTCTCTTTTTCAGAGAGATGATTCTGTTCCCACCTCTCCAGTGTGGTAACACCTGTTCTAATACAGTAAACTTAAGACCTGATGTGTCTCCGTTATGCTTTTGAATAAAATGATTAGACAGAAAGTGTGTTGTAATACCTCGTCTTATATTCCCAATATGTTCAAGTATACGTGTTTGTACTTTTCTTGAAGTTTGACCCACATATTGTAGCCCACATGGGCAAGAAACAAGGTATACTACATGATCCGTTTTACATGTTAAAAGTTGTTTTATACTAAACCGCTTTCCTGTTACGTGTGATATAAAACTAAATTTATCATCCGTCCTGTGTTTACAGGCCGTACATGTAGTGCAACCGTAAAAGCCTTTATTTTGTGTTAGCCACCTGTTTGCAATAGGATTTAATTTTTGCAAAGCACTAGGTGCCAGTTTTTCTTTTAAGGCTTTAGCTCTTTTAAAAATAACATTTGGTTTATCTGGTACAATCTCTCCCAGTACAGAATCATTTTTAACAATATGCCAATACTTGTGAATAATTTTTGAGATTTTTTCTGATTGACTATTATAGTTTGTAATAAATGAATACTCAAAGTTATTTTTTGAACTCAACTGATTTTTACTTTTTTCACACAACAAATCTTTTCTGTCTAGATTTTCAGCTTTTATTAAAGCATTTCTTATATCCTTATCTTTATAGTTTTTTTCTTTAAATCTATTCTGTAAAAAAGCTGATTGGGTATGGAAACTGCGATCGTCAGAGCAGTTTCTCCTAATACGTCGTATTTGCCCATATGGGACATTTTGCAGCCATTTGGGATGATGACAACTATCCATAGATATATAGTTATTAATATCAACACCCTTAAAAAAGGTCTTGGTTTTAATCAGACCATCCTCAATGTAAATTTCTAAGTCTAGGAAGTTCACTTTTTCCTGACTATAATCACATGTAAAATGTAGATTTAACAAATTATCATTCAGATAATGGGTGAACTGGATAAGTCCCTTTTCGTCACCTTTCCACACAAAGATGATATCATCTATGTACCTGCGCCACAGGCACAAATTTTCACCCAGCTCCGCAACAGACCATATATGGTCTTCTTCCCATGCTCCCATCAGGAGATTTGCGTAGCTGGGTGCAAATTTCGTGCCCATGGCGGTACCACATTTCTGTAGATAATATGTACCCTCGAACAAGAAGTAGTTGTGCTCTAAGATAAATTTGATACCATCAAGAATAAAGTTAGCCTGTTCATTTGGCATCTCTAGATCTTTGGCTAATGCTCTGTCAACTGCCTCGTGTCCATCTCTGTGGTTTATGCAGGTATATAGTGAGGTGACATCGCACGTCACTAAATACCATCCATTTTCCCAGACTTGATTGTCCAAGATACGCAAGATGTCAGTGGTATCTTTAAGGTAAGAGGGAAGTTCTTTTACATATTTTTGTAAGTAGACGTCTATGTAGGCGGATAGATGGGACGTTAGAGAGTCTATGCCTGCAATAATGGGCCTTCCTGGGGGGTTAATAATACTTTTGTGTAGTTTTGGAAGGTAATAAAATATAGGTCTAACGGGGTTATCTCTATACAGGAAATTATATTCTTCATTGTTTATTACTTCTTCCATTTTTCCTTTATCTAGCAGAATTTTTAGATCTTTTAAGAAATCTGCCGTTGGATCTTTTTTTAAAGGTAAATAGGTATGGCTATCTCCCAGAATCCTATTGGACTCAGCAATATAGTCTTTTCTATTTAGGATAGCTATACCGCCCCCCTTATCAGCTTGTTTTATCACTACAGATGTATCTTCCTGTAAAGTTTTTAAAGCTGTTCTCTCAGAATTTGTTAGATTATTTTCAAACATTTTTCCTGATTCTACCAATTTTTCAAAATCTTTTTGTATCAGATTCGAGAATACCTCTAAGTTATTACCCTTTGCAAATTTAGGGTAAAACATAGAAGGTAATTTCAAACCGGAATGGACTAAAGTAGGTGTTCCTATAGACATATTAGTTGAGCAATTCTCTGTAGAATCTTTTTTCAAATTGTCAGATGTTCTCTGCTCTACTTCTTTTGTTCTGAAAAACCTTTTTATAGTGAGTTTTCTAAGGAACCTTTGTGCATCCACAAACAGGCCAAAATTACTGGGACCTACAGTTGGGGCATATTTCAGTCCCTTTGCCATTAATGATTTTTCTGGTTCAGTAAGTACTTTTGAACTAAGGTTGAAGATGTTGTTCCCTATCTCTTGCTTTTTTTGAGATATTTCTTTTTTTCCTCTTCCCCGTTTTCTTCTACTCTTGTTCTCTTCCTTTCTGACGAGGGATCCCTCCTTGCCAGTGGAGCATATTTGTTTGCTCCCTGAAAAGAAGTGGACCCCCCCTCCCCTAAAAAATCCTTTTGGTTTTCATTTTTAGGGCCATTTTTGGTAAACAGTTTTTCTTTTTGGACTTCCCTTTGTTCTTTTCTGTTGTTAGTCACTATTTCTATTTCAGAATCAAAGTCTATACTTATAGTCCGTTTGGGAGTTTTTTTAACATTGATCTTTATGTTTGACTTATTAGGAGTATTCTCTGGTTTAATAGGAGTTCTACTTTTTTTGTTTCTCCAATTCTCCTGTTTTGGACTTTGTCTATATTTAGTTTGTGCCTCTTTTGTATTTTTAAAAGGTTTTTTCTTTTCCCTTGATTTATCCCTCTTAGAGAATGATTTTTTATTTTGGGGTTTTTCATGGGTTTTTGTGGGGAACTTCGCTTCAATTATTAAAATCTCTTTGGCACTGTCCCTTTCATCAAGATCAGGTTTTCTCGGCGGCCCATCTTTATAATCTTCTTCATCTCTAAGAAATTTTTTAACTTTCTTAGTGATGGTCTCCTTTCTGATCTTGTCTAATTTGTTCTGCAGATTGGTATCTTTTTCTCTGAACAAATTTGTTTGGCTCAGATTCCCAATCCTTGATTCAATTTCATTGATTTCAATATCAATCTGCAGAACATGATTTTTCTGCTGTTCAATTATGAGATTGATTAGATCTCTTGAACATCCTTCCAGCAGATTGTACCATTTATCAACAAACACCTCATCCTCCAAATCCATGGATGGGTGTTTCTTGATTCTTAAGCCTCTTGGGACTCTACCACTTATTATGTACTGTTCTAAAAAAGTGTAATCCCAAAATTTCTTAATATCTTTAACAAAAAGTTTTTCTAATTTTTCAAATTCAGGTTCTAAAGTGTGTGACTCTTCAGCTATTGAATCGGAGTCTAAATTAAGTTTTAGAATATTACTGAAATCCACAACCCTTGTGTGTCTTCTAGAGAAAATATTAGAAACATTATTGTCCCATATGGGCAAATACGACGTATTAGGAGAAACTGCTCTGACGATCGCAGTTTCCATACCCAATCAGCTTTTTTACAGAATAGATTTAAAGAAAAAAACTATAAAGATAAGGATATAAGAAATGCTTTAATAAAAGCTGAAAATCTAGACAGAAAAGATTTGTTGTGTGAAAAAAGTAAAAATCAGTTGAGTTCAAAAAATAACTTTGAGTATTCATTTATTACAAACTATAATAGTCAATCAGAAAAAATCTCAAAAATTATTCACAAGTATTGGCATATTGTTAAAAATGATTCTGTACTGGGAGAGATTGTACCAGATAAACCAAATGTTATTTTTAAAAGAGCTAAAGCCTTAAAAGAAAAACTGGCACCTAGTGCTTTGCAAAAATTAAATCCTATTGCAAACAGGTGGCTAACACAAAATAAAGGCTTTTACGGTTGCACTACATGTACGGCCTGTAAACACAGGACGGATGATAAATTTAGTTTTATATCACACGTAACAGGAAAGCGGTTTAGTATAAAACAACTTTTAACATGTAAAACGGATCATGTAGTATACCTTGTTTCTTGCCCATGTGGGCTACAATATGTGGGTCAAACTTCAAGAAAAGTACAAACACGTATACTTGAACATATTGGGAATATAAGACGAGGTATTACAACACACTTTCTGTCTAATCATTTTATTCAAAAGCATAACGGAGACACATCAGGTCTTAAGTTTACTGTATTAGAACAGGTGTTACCACACTGGAGAGGTGGGAACAGAATCATCTCTCTGAAAAAGAGAGAGAGTTTCTGGATTTTCACCCTAAAAACACTTGTTCCACTGGGACTTAATGTGGACTTCGAATTAAATGCTTTTCTATGAATGATGTACATTAATTATAAGTATAAGTTTGTATATACAAAAACTTACTAATGAAATGTACACTAAAGAGTAAAGAATTTGATAGATTATATATACTGTTGTAAGTAACACTCATTGTGTTTTTCTTTTTCTTTTTCTTTCCCTTGGAGATACATCAATCGACGTTTTCCTAATTAGAGAAATATGTGGAGATTATTTTATTAATTCTATTGAGTTAGATGTGTTTTACCATTTGTTATATATTTTTAGTTTTGAGTAAAAATATGGTTTTTATTGTTATATATTGTATTAAAGAACAAATTGTATTTTAATATATCTGTATAAAATTCTGATGAGATCTGTTATAGCGGTGAGTGTAAATGATTTACCCAACTAATTAGACCATCATACGTGGTGACCTATGGGGAGAAAGGTCACTTTAATTGGGAAGGGTATATATAGTATCCTCCCATGGGTCTACGTCACTCCTGACGAAGCCGTCCACCCTATACGGCGAAACGCGTAGAGCGTAACCCTCAACGTGCCATCCTGAGGGAGACAGTCTCCAGCTGATGTTCCGTTGGCGCCAACTGTTCCGTGAAACCCGGAAGTGACGTATCGGCATCCAGTCTGCAGTACAGGAGATACCGGTGGAGAAGTCAGACGTGCAGGAGGTCCACGAGGTCGCGACTCGGCGTTCCATCTTTAAACCTGTTACCCACGCCTGTTTGAATCTGGTATCTTGTAAGCCTTGAATTTTACCATTTCCGGATAAATTTGATTTGGCTTTTTTATCCTTGGCTCTGTTGTCTCTCTTCTGGGATACTATTCTCCCTAATTATATGCTGTTTATGCACTATATTCCCTAATCCAGCACCCTGTTGCTCCTTGGAGCCCTACCGTTTATATGTTGTTTTATATACAGTATACACTATGGTAGTTTGTATATATTTTTTCAGGTATTGACGCTCCCCTGGTTCCGTTCCATTGTAATTCGGATTCATCACCCTGCGCAAACAAAACTTTATCAAAAAAAGACAATTTTGACAAAAATGAAAAAAAAAAAAAATAAACATAAAAAACAACAATATAAGTCTAATGTTTAAAGATAGCAAAGAAAAGGGAATAACCCCAATGATCTGATGCTGCCAAAGTCACATATAGGGGCTAAATGGATATAACCCACAATCCATTTAAGAAGGGAAAGGCAACTCACTATTGAAAAATGTGATATAAAGTCATATAGAGGATAATGTAGTTAGACTCACCCTGGGTGGGGGGCCAGTATGCAGGATGAAGCAATGAATAAGAGATGAACTGTCCATAAACACCTCACTCTTGAACCAATAACGCCGCAAGCTGCTGCCCTTACCCTGCCCGGTGTCTGTAGTATCCTAATTCAGCTCACTTTAAGCCGTTCCAGGAGATGACAAGCTGATAGTATCCAGTTGAAGCTTTTCTCTGGCGCACTTCCAGCAACGAAAGGGTGGTGGTGGCGTCTTGGCGTCTTGGCGTCTTGAATCACGCCGACACAGTACCCGTGTAGAAGTTACAGCTGGTTCCAAACCGGCGAACGCCGTCTCCTGCCGGGAGGAAGGGCAACCGATGAGTCCCAGCATTCAATGCGTTCCGGCGCGTCTACACATCCGAAGGGGTGGCGCCAGCATTTAAAAATCTGGAATACAATAGTGAGAAGCCTGCGTGCCCAGCCGATATACGTAAAGTCAAAAATAGAACGATGGCGGTCACAGCAATTGGAGTTCAGCCAAAAATAAAGTAAAATAAAATCAGCTTTTATGATTACATGCTGCACATCACAGAAAAAGAACTCTGACGCGTTTTGATAATGTGTATATCAGGGGGGACTCCATTTTGTCTGCTGTATAACCATGTTATGCTAACACTACCATTATGCTTTTTAGTGTGATATTATCTACCCTTTTTTCCAATTTAATGTTGCCTGCACTTATGAACTGTCTATGTTCAGACATAGTTCCGGAATGAAGTAACAAGAAGTATTGACCAAAAAAGGCACAAACTGGAATTTATGTACGGTCTCAGCACTTCAAGCTTGAATCATGAGATATGCCCATGTGCCCCAGATTGGGCAAACTATGAGTTCCCAAAAAGTGATTTTCCATCTGTCAGTTAAAAGATAAGCATAGCATATGCATAAAATAAGGAAAGTAAAGCTTGGCACGTATTCACTTTTGTTTGCTCGCCTATAAAAACTGACTGTAACCGTTTAATAAACAGGAGAGGTTTTTGACAACGCTCATTGATGTCAGACTCAATTATTTCTCCTCCGAGCTGCTCGTCTCCTTTTCCAGCGCCCTAACAGTAGGGAAAGGCCTCCGGAGGTGTAAAGAGAAATATATCAGAGTACTTGAGCAGGTTCCTAAGTATGCAGTAGAGAATAATTATTAACACGTTTCGTCCCTGAGTGGGACTTTATCAAAGAGTAAAGAACCCTTATCACACAGACTCCCTTAAATATGTGGTAACTCAATCTCATTGGACATTCTTAACCAGAAACCTGTTGTTAGCAATCAGACTAATAGGCTGGTAGCTTCTGAACGAATCCCATTCAGAGAGTCTGTGTGAAACAAAATTACATGGTATGGAAAATAAAAAATAAAAACACATGTAACACAAACATATTAAAAACATAGAAACAATGTGATATGAAGCATGAAAGAAGTAAGATAATTGAAATAAACACATATGGAACTAGAATATGGAGAAGATATATACAATGGACAAAACAAGAAAAAAGAAAAATAATAATAAACAATGAATAATCATGTAAATATATAATAATGAAAAAATAATTGAAATAAATAATAAATAACCTTAGTAATAAAAAATATATTATATAAATCTAAAGATAACACATAGAAAAAGGTATATAATATATATAATATATGTAGATATGCGGGAAAGATAATGCATTGGAATAAACTCTCCCTACTCTCCCAATTCCCACCGGTTTAAAGGAAGTGTTTTAACTCCCAATCCATGTTAATTCCGTGTGGGTGGAGAGTATTGAGAGTGTATATCCAATACATCTCTTGTTTATTAAGTGTGTTCTCTCTGTTGCCCCCCCTTGGGTGACAAGGTATGTGTTCAATAGCAGAAAAGGTAAAATTTGCAATGCCTCCATTCGGACATTGGGAGAAGTGTCTGGCCACCGGATGAAGGGATGACACCCTTCCTGATGAGGCGTACGTGTTCTGCTATTCTAACCTTAAGAGGTCTTGTGGTGCGACCCACATATCTTAATCCACATTTGCAATAAAGAACATATATAACGTAACTAATATTGCAGTTGAGAAAATTCTTAATATAATATTTTCTTGAATTATTATTAAACATTATACATTTGGTCAGAAGCGCATATTGGCACATTGTGCATTTACCACATTTAAAAAATCCCTTGGGAATACCTCTGACATTGGGAAAGCTAGACCTACTATCAAACATACTTGGTGACAGATGAAAAGCCAATGTTTTGGCTTTGCGGTAGGTGAATCTAGGTCCACCTTGAACAATTGAATGGATATCACTGTACAGCAAAAGGGCATGCCAATGTTTGTAAATAATATTACAAATCTGTTGTGATTGTTGATTGTAAGTCATAATGAAATATGGACTTTTTGTTTCATTAGAGTGTAAAACATTAGCTTTCCCCCTGCTGGGCAATGGTGTTCCTTGTTTAGAAATAAGGGCATCTCTATCCATAACATTTGCTTTATCAAAAGCTGCTGATATATCTTTGGCAGAGTACTTAGATTTGCTCCTGTACATTGACAACAATAGATAGATTTCTAGCCAGGGGCTATGAACCCCTTGACTTGTCATCTGGAGTAGAAAGCATTTATTCCAGCTAGACATTGATGAACTTACCCAGCAGGGGGTATTGGGCTAGCCAGGAATATGGTTGCTGGGTTTCAAACCCATAGGCACGATTTTCATTGGCAAGTTTTGAATTTTCCCCTTCTCTCAGTGAATGCACAACTAGATTATGTTGTCTAATTGGCTGCCACCCCTTTCAATGTTAGAGTTAGGCAGCTGCCTTATATAAGGGACTGCAGTTTAGAAGATAGCTCTCCTTTTAGTGGAGATTTGAAGAGACAAGGATCTTTTGGTAGGCTTCTCAAATGTGCTTATGGATGAAAGAGCTATACACCTCCCAGAGGAGCATGGAGAAGCCCAGCCAGCAGGCTGGAACCAACCGGAGCGAACAGGGTAACACCTTTTGCTAAAGCCGGCACACTGCAACAAGGAAAGGGCTAGACTTCAACCCCTAGACCCCAGTAAGTTTGTATATTTTCTGTATTTTGTCTTTCTGTGTGTTTCGAAGGTCTTCATCCGAATAAACCTCATTTAATTTGAATGCCTTTTTTGCTTATTGACTAATCCCTTAAATCTGTGTTATTTGTTTATTGAAGCACAGATAACATCTCTCCCAAAAGCATCCGTTTTCTTCTCGAAAAGGTCTATGTTAATATAATATTACCCACATTATTCATAACTATCCAAAAAGCAACTTTTATACTCCAAGTCAGCAGGATTATAAACGTACTGTAGCAGAGAGGAGAAAATGAGAAAATGAGAAAAGGGGGGAGAGAGAAGAGAATGAGGTAGGGGATGGGGGAGCAGGTAATATGAGAGGAGGAAAAAAAATTAAGGAGGGAGAGAGAGAATGAAATATGAGAGAAAGAGAGGGAGAGAGAGAAGGGGAGGGGAAAGAAAGAAAGGGGAGAGAGAGCGGGGGGGGAGAGAGAATGGAAAGAGAGAAAAGAGAGAAGGAAGATGGAGATAGAGAGAGAAGGGAGGGAGAGCGAGAGACCCCCATTGAATTTTAACTGTACCCATCAAAACATTCCTTTATTCAACATGTGAAGATACAACTGTGGACACCTCAAATACTCTCTCTTCATTCTCTCTTTCATATCCTTAACATTTCTCAGGTGAGTTATATCTCATATATTTTCTCTGGTGAGATTCAAAGTTTAATGAAAATTTAGGAAGTTTTATTAGGAATTTTAAAAAAGGCACTTTGGCTTTGTTAATTAAGATCAAACTTATTAGGTAAAAAAATTCTTGCAAAGTTTGTAGAACTTTTTTCATTTTTTTTTTTTAGAAAGTTGGCACAATATAGCAATAGCAAATGTGTTCTAGTTTGTACAGTAGGTCTTTATTGCAGATTATCCATTTATCTTCCCAAGCAAATGTGTTTTTGTGTTCATTTCAGGTCTAAACAAAATGATGTAGCATTTAGGAAGAAATATACAGCCTAAAAGTCCAGCGCTTGAAGTCAGTATGGCAAAAATCTCTACAGACACCATATTTTTACCTTTGGTGCTCAGATAAGCTGGGATCATTGCCACCCAAACACTGCAAAATACCAGCATGCTGAAGGTGATGTACTTGGCCTCATTAAAACTGACAGGTAAATTCCTAGCAAAGAAAGCTATAATAAAGCTCACACCTGCCAGAATCCCCATAAAACCCAGAACTAAGTAAAAGGCAATATCTGAGCCTTCATTACATTGAATGATGATCTTTCCAGGATCAGAGTGCATGTTG
This sequence comes from Ascaphus truei, assembly GCF_040206685.1. Classification (NCBI taxonomy): domain Eukaryota; kingdom Metazoa; phylum Chordata; class Amphibia; order Anura; family Ascaphidae; genus Ascaphus; species Ascaphus truei. Next base: position 545,731,272 of record NC_134483.1, read on the forward strand.
AGCTCCTGAAATGGGGGAGAAATAGACAACCAACTAATGCAAATTGTGACTTGAATGGATGAGCACAAAAACACAACTGAACTGGACAGTTTGACTCCCATCCATTTTCTCCATACATTTCCAGGTTTGGTGGCTTTAAAAGCAATGCAAACCATGATAGTCTTGGCCAGCACAGAAGAGACAGCTACGGAGAAGATAATTCCAAAAGAGGTTTGTCTCAGCATGCAGGTTATATCCCCAGGACGACCAAGGAACAAGAACACACAGAGGAAGCTCAGCATGATGGAGACAAGGAGAGTGAAGCTGAGACTCTGACTATTAGCTTTGACAATGGGAGTGTCCTGGAAGGAAATAAAAACTCCCAATACCAGTGCTGTTATAAGACACAGGAGAACTGAGACAGATGAAAAGACTATGGCAATGATATCCTGTTTGTAAGATAGAAATTCAATCAGTCTGGGAATACACCGATCCTTCTTCTCATTGGGCCATTCATTGTCTGGGCATTTTAGGCAATTCTCACTGTCTGCAAAAATAACAAAAGAAAGAGAAACGTAAAAAAAGAATAAATATATATTCAAACTAAAATATATATATATATAATAAAAATACAGGATGATAACCATAATTAAGATCTATTATATGTACATGAATCTCAATGGTAAATGAAATGCAGAAGTATCAGCAAATATACCAGGGCATATTACTAAGCAGCGCCCTGCAATGGATGACGTTCTGATGCTGAAAGGCGCCTTATAGCTCATTCACTTGACTTGGCCATAATGCATCTTCCAGAGTCATAAGGTGTCTTATAGAATTGCACAATTTAGTAAACATGGGCCACTATGTCAGGGAATGCAAATGAAAGATACAGTATCATACAACATGAATGTGACTGTAATGTATTACACAATATCTGCACTGTACAGTATGTGTTGATCTTCATCCGAATACTAATGCCAAATAAAGCCCTATTTACTCCTGTTTAGTGTTCCCTTACTTTCCAGGTCAAATGATCACGTCGCCTCCGGAGAGTGAATGTGACATACTGTATGTCCTGTCTTCTGCCAATGTTAAATCAATCACTTGAGCCCATGAGGTGCAGTGAATATATCATTGGTTTTGGAAAACTAATTGAGTTGTGTATTGAATAAAACAAACATTATTTGAATAAAGTCATTGGCGGCATATATTAGTGTGCTGTTATTCACGTTCTTACATTTGATGTTCACATTGTCCTATTGTTTGTATGGTCTGCATCACGTTCATATATATAAATGCATTAAACAATGTGCGTGTTCTTACTTCTTTCTTTTATATCCAGAAAGACACAATGGACCATTCTTAAAGCACATACACTGCTCAAAATGCCGCATACTAGTGATTTGTTATTACATATAATTTGAATATGGGCGTCACTGATAACACTCAAACTCCACTGCTAATTTTCTACATTGGCAGCCTGACATGCACGCATTTCTTACTTCCATTGGCTATTCACCAAATTCCATTCTCCTGTTGTACTGTGCCATTTTTATATGTATTTTTTGGGGCGTAAATGGAAGATGATAGTAAGAGGATGAAGGGGAAGTAGTAGAAGTGGAGGAGGGGAAACAGGTAGGAAGAAAAAAAGCATAGAGGATTGTCACGGGAGACCAGGACTTTTAACACATTAATTTCTCTAGGCAAAACAAGGTAGTGGATCAAAATGAAGTTTATTTGGGTAAACCCACGTATAAATAATGAATATACAAAATACTGACGAAATACACACTTACTGGTGGTTTTGTTGTCAAAACTAGGCTCAAATAAGTGCAGGCGCCTGCTTTGGAAGGCTTACTCTGTCACGGGAGACCAGCACATTTAACACATTTATACCCGGGATCATATGATTGAGCAAAGCAAGGAGATAAAATAAATTGTGATTTATTTCACGAATGGACATACACACAATGTTACACAATTACACTCAAAATACACTTACTGGGACAGGGTCAAGCAAAATAAAATGTTCTCAAAACGAAATCTTGAAAACCAAAGTCTCTAGGAGCAATTTCCCAGGAGCGGGAGTTGCTCGCAAAATTGCTTGAAACGGTCAGCAGCGCTAACTGCAACTGCTGTGTACTGTACTCCGAAGGAGCTGCTACTTTCATTCTGCCACCACTGTAATGGCACTGGGAATCTTTAACCCTTACGAAATCTTAGAGGGTTCTTGCATGAATCTTGTTAATCTTGAATGAATCTTAGATAGAACTGTGAATCTGATTCCCAATGGGCTGCATGAATTCTTATAGAGTTTAAATTCCTATCTCTAACCAGTGCAGACAATCCCTCCATGGGAATTAGTTTTCCCACCTATCCTGGAGTTGCCAATACTTTGGAAACCTGGCAGAGGGTGCTTCTCATTTTACTAAGAGCTTGCACCAATCTAGAAGCTTTTCTCCTTAGCATATGAGACCCAGCCCCTCTCCCTGGCGACACTAAGTCTGGGCTGGCCACCATTTGCCAAACTGCCTGGACTTTACACTAGGATGGGGGTACTTGAGGATCCCCTCCCCAACTAACACCTTGGGGACCCTGAGCCCTTTCAACTCCGGGCTTTTACATATATCGTGAAACCAAGCCAGCAGGAAGTCTTAGAAGTCCAGAGCTGCACCTCCTCAGCTCATTTAGTGAGTCACTAGACGCATACTAAGTCGGGGCTACAATAAATCAGTATTTACGGTCCCCGGTTGTCTGAATGAAAGCCCAAATGTGCCTAACATGTTTGATACACTATTTGAGGGGGACTTTCATTCATCAATTTTTATATAAACTCATAAAAATTACGCTATGGGTGTTTATCATGTTTCCCACTGAACTGCACGCACAACAAGTCTGTAAAAACATTTTTCCTCTCGCCACCTTATACCTGGTGTGAAAGACACTGAACCACTATACTGAGTTCTGGGGGTTTGTGCAGGGGGGACCCTGGAATGTAATTTCTCCCTGCCCGTTCTTACGGTTCTGGTCTGTGCTGAAGCAGGGAGATCTGGCAATGAGCTGCAAACTGCTTCCTAGGGAGGATTTTGAACGGTGGTCTATGTCTTCATGTCCCCAGGGATCTGGTAGGATTATAGATTACATGTTTTGGGGTAAACAGCAAGTCTGGCCCCGTCCTATCCAAACACACCCTGACAACACTTTACCGTAAAATCATCCCTGAAACCCATGCCCTGCGAATCTCCGCTGGTTAGCACTCCTGGAACAGTAACACACACACACATACAGTACATCTTTAATGAAATACAGTGCACATGCCATAACTGGGATGCAGAGCTACTGTAACACTTCAAACTCCCCAATATGGCAGGGGCACCCAGCCAGGCATAATACCTTTATTATTGAAATATACCATAAGAGAATGAACTCAGTTTCAAATAGCACTCAAATATCCGTAGTAGTGTGTGTTGATATTAAAATTAATCATTAATCAAATTGGTTAAAATAAATGGTGCAACAAAATGAATAAAATAAGAGTAGCACCCGAGGAGTACCTAATACTTAACACTTACAACTGGTGGTGTCAATATAATAGTGTAATACAGTTACTAACAAAAGTATTGCAGTTAGTCTAATGACTAAGTCTATAGGTACTAAGTACTAGTTAAGCCTCTAAGATGAGCTCTAAATGATAAAAAGACTCTACGGGAGTCCAAGCTGGAATAATGCCAGCAGTTTATTGATCACAGCTTAGATAGCAGACCCCTAATGTCGGTCTATATTGTGGTAATATCCAATCGCTTATAGTCCTAAGAGTATGGACCGCAGCTAGCAGGTACTAGTGCACCCCAAAACTGGAACAACCTACCAGAGACTCTTACATCCACCACCAGTCTAAGTTCTTTCAAAACTAAGGCTGTCTCACATTTTAATCTGGTCTGTAACTGTTCCAAACGCCCATAATATATTTTCTTTAACTGTGCATGCAATGTCTTGTATATAATGTATACCCTGTTCCTTTATGTAACTGTATTTGTAACCATGTATTATTTGTCTTAACTCTGTGCCCAGGACAAACTTGAAAACGAGAGGTAACTCTCACTGTATTACTTCCTGGTAAAACATTTTATAAATAAATAAATAATACTTCCCTCTGGCCAGGAGGGGAATGTAAGAAGCCTTACCAAGCACTGTCACCTATATATACTAGATACTACCTATACATTACAGGGTGCCACTTGCCACATAATTGTATCGTATTAACCCTACTTACACTCCCCTCCTGACTAAGCACTTGGTGGGTTTCAATGTTAGCCCCGCTTCCCTAATTCTGGCGAGCACCGCTGCTACATGCACTAGATGTGAATCCCATGAATTACTAAGCACAGCAATTTCATCCAGGTATGCCCTTGCAAAAATTTGCATCCCTTCCAGCAACCTATTGACCAGCCGTTGAAGATAGCCGGGGCATTCTTCATCCTGAAATGCATGACTAAGAATTCATAGAGGCCACTTGGAGTAATGAATGTTGATTCTCCCTAGACTCCTGGGTCAGGGGGATCTGCCAGTAACCTTTACTTAGATCCATGGTCATCCTATACTTTGCTCTCACAAGCTCATCTAGCAGCTCATCCATGCGGGGCATGGGATAAGCATCTGACACCGTCCCTGCATTGAGCTGCCGGTAGTTCACAAAGAAGCGGGTGGTCCTGTCCTTCTAAGGTACTAGGACTTCTGGGCAAGCCCAAGGGATCTGGGATGGTACAATTGCCCCTAGGGCCAGCATCTCTTCTACTTCCCTCTCTATACTGGCCTTAACCTCTGCTGATACTCTGTAAGCATGCTTATGCAGAGGTCACAGATCACCTGTGAGCATGGTGTGATCTGTGATGTGCATTCTGGTCCGAGAACAGAACCCTAAACTGCTCTAACAAAGCCCTGGCTTGATGAGGTCTGTACCGGTAAGCAACAGTTAGTAGTACCCACAGAGTATAGGCAGCCATTGTTGCGGGTAGCCTACTCCATTCCACTAGCGGGGGATCAGGGGGTCACTCGGACGAGAGCTCGGCTGTTGCAGTGTTACTACTGGCCGGGGGCATCCAGAGCTGTGGCAGATTTCTGCCAGTCCTGTGATGCCTGCCAGCAAGTGGGTAAGGCAGGCGATCATGTGAAGGCACCCCCGAACAGTTACCGGTAATAGGGGAACCCTTCCAGAGAGTAGCCATGGACCTTGTGGGACCCCTCCTGATTCCCAGCTGGTCAGGGAAGCGCTACATTCTCACGGTGGTGGACATTGCCACCCGGTACCCTGAGGCAGTAGCGCTTGCCATCATTGATACAAGAGCAGTAGCTAAGGCATTGTTAACCATCTTCACTAGGGTATGTTTCCCTAGCGAGATCCTAACCGATGAAGGTTCACAATTCATGAGTGAATTGTTGCAGTGTGTCACGGGAGACTCCTGTGGTGGGTAGGATCTCGGTGGCCGAAACAGCAGGAATGTAGTAGGGGTCACGATCAGAGGGTCCGAGGCAGGCGGCAGACAGCGCAGTCGGGTGACAAGCAGGGGTCCGAGGCAGGCGGCAGACAGCGCAGTCAGGTAACAAGCAGAGGTCGGCAACGAGGAGACTGGAACAGAACAGGGGAGCAGGAACAGGTCCGGGAGCAGGGACTGAGAACGGGGAGCAGGGACTGAGACCGGGGAGCAGGGAACAAACAGGGACAAGCCAGATACCAGCAAGGGCCTTTACTATGAAAAGAATCAAATACAGGTTTGGTACAGGAACAGATCAGGATCAGAGACAGAAGCATGTGCATAGGAGTCTGACTCAAAACAAAGGCAAGGGAACAAACAGGAAGCAGAAGCTATAAAGGACAGAGACAGGAGCAACAAGAAGACAGACAGGCAGAGGAACCCCAGAGCACACAGAAGTCAGCAGCACACCCGGTGGACAAGGAAGAACTATGGCTAGGCAGAAGGTCTAGGAGACCCTGACAACGGCACTGACCCGCTCTGGTGACCCGCACTGCACATGTACGCAGACGGCACTGACCCGGCTCTTGTGACTCGCACTGCAGACGACACTGACCCGCTCTGGTGACCCGCACTGCACATATACGCAGACGGCACTGACCCGGCTCTTGTGACTCGCACTGCAGATGACACTGACCCGCTCTGGTGACCCGCACTGCACATGTACGCAGACGGAACTGACCCGGCTCTGGTTACCTGCACTTGCAGCATCTCTTAATCTATCCTCGGTAATAGCAGCAGCCTCTCTCTCTCTTTCGCTTAATCGTAAAGCCAGTGCAGGTGCAATCCCACATAGACAGTCAGAAAACATACTTTTGTAAGTAACAGTCTGTATTGGCTTCCATAAACATATCTAACCATGCTAATATCAAAACTTTGGCTGCCGTAAAAAATAATAGAATTAGATGAGAAATTAATGATTTTTTGCATTTCTTAGGGGCCTCTGGATGGGGGGAGGGTTTGTCAATCAAGTGTTTTACAGTAATTACCATTGGTCCATCCTGTTCTTATAAAGGGAGGGGGAGAGGCTGGTGGGGTTTTCCTGTGCAAACTCTTGTTAATCACACAATGACATGGCACAAAAGGGAGCAGCTATAGCAGGGGTGGCCTACTCCAGCCCTCAAGGGCCACCAACAGGTCTGGTTCTCAGGATATCCCAGCTTCAGCACAGCTGGCTCAATCAATTCCTGCTTCAGCACAGGTGGCTCAATTAGTCACAGCTTCAGCTGACTGAGCCACCTGTGCTGAAGCAGGGATATCCTTAAACCATGACCTGTTGGTGGCCCTTGAGGACTGGAATTGGCCAGCCCTGAGCTAGAGAAAATCAAACCCCTTTCAAGTCTCCGCTCAACATGTTTACAAACTGACCTTAATAAATGATCTAAAAATGCCTGGAAGCCTCAGATTTGGGTAATGGGATCAATCACCTTCATGTGACCCCTGAAACATGTCACTTTAGCCCTAGGAGGTCTCCGGTCATCCTCCTATGTCCGGTGCAACACATCAGCCTCCCTTCATCGTCACCCAGTGACATAGCGGGCTACAGCCTTATTTATTTGGATACTTCAAAAATAAACACATTTTTACCATTTAGAATAATGGCAATAAAATGTGATAAAGAACCAATAATTCTTCAATTTTATATTCTGTCAAATATAAGTCATCCAAAAAAGACGTCTAACCTGTTGGGAGTAATAGACTTTCTCTGCAGCATTATTACTATTTATTTTAATATAGCACCAACCATGTACGCAGCGCTCAACATTACCATGAGCATTAATACTACAGGCGGTTCCGTGCACGATTAGGCCAAGAGCTTTAAACATGCGTGAAAAGGAAATCCAAGGAGTTTACAGTCTGATGGGCCGGTGAGGGCACAGAAATAAGTTCTGCTAACAATGGCAGGAGGAGGCGGAGTTCCAGCTGCGCAACGCCAACGGGAGGCGGGGTCAAAATAGTCGCAAAAACACGTTTATTCGTTGGGTGTAACCAAGCAGAGTGAGAAAGAAAAGAGCGCGCGCTCGAAACGATTGGTGTTAGAAGAGAATTAGCAATGGTGTATAGGAGGTGAAATCCCAAAAAGGGGTGTGTGGTGTGATAGGAGCACCATTAAGTGAGAAACCGGAGTATTTATAAACAGAAGGCTCCAGCCGTGAGATACCGCTGCTGGTTAATAGAGACGGCTCAAAGCCTCACAGAGAGCTAGAAGGACGGAGACTAGCGCGCAATACGCAGTATTTTGCACTGGTTTCTGTCCTTCCATAACCAAGCAGAGCAAAACATAACCCCCTGCCCAGAGTGCTATTAGAGTATTATTACTTTGTCATGTATCCTTAGTCATTAGATACTATTCCTCAGCAGGTGCATAAGCTGGATGGAGTTCCATATATTGATACATTGTATCCGCAGTCAGTATTCTGGGCGGGGGGCGGGGGGGGGTACGTTCTGCTTGATTTAGATATGTCTATTTATAAACATTTTCTCTGATTTAGGACGGTATTAGCGGTTATTAGCTTGGTCGCCCATACTCTGAGCTACCTTACCCGGTACAGTATCTGCACCCCAAGATGGGGCTTGCTAGTCACGCTCCTGACATGTGGTTCTCCGTTGGTTACCTGGTTTATGGGCACTGACACTGTATAATAAACACTTAGAGGACAGTACTCGCTGTGTATGTTTTGTGTTTTTTTTTTTACAGTTTTAATATGTTTAATTCTGTCCACTGTTCATCTGATAAATAAATAGTCTTTTTGATATTTCCCCCCATTTTTGGAGACTCTGAGACTACCCCTTGTTCTGCGGATCCCACCATCTTTCTGTATGTGGTGGGATATACCGGGAACAGGGAGCACCGTCTGGGAGCACCAGGGGAGCACCGTCTGGGAGCACCAGGGGAGCACCGTCTGGGAGCACCAGGGGAGCACCGTCTGGGAGCACCAGGGGAGCACCGTCAGGGAGCACCAGGGGAGCACCGTCTGGGAGCACCAGGGGAGCACCGTCTGGGAGCACCAGGGGAGCACCGTCTGGGAGCACCAGGGGAGCACCGTCTGCTTTCATTGGGACAAGGAATGATGGGTCACGTTATAGTCACTGACTGCGTTATTACCTGGGTAGCAGTGCATTCCTGCCCCCCCCCCCCCCACTCCTTACATATACACTCACATCCCCTTATCGTTTTCCATGTATGTGAGAAACACACACAGCCCCGGTAACCTCCGAACCCAAACCCACCACATCGTATATATCTGTGTCCAAAGGAGCGCACTGCGATTGTGACCTCGGGTATAGAACAAAAAGCTTCCGTCCTACATCCAATATGACAAATTATACAGTTAAATAGTTAAATATTTATCTATTTATCTTCTCATAAGAAAGGGTCATTTAGTTAAATTCTTCGGCTAAAGTATGTTAAGCCCACAGCCAGGTCCCGGTACGGCCCATCTGTAGGGCCTAACACTGCTGCACCTGCAAAAGGCTCTCAGAACCGCTCTAATGGAGGGAGAGATGTCTTATAGACAGGTCCTTCACAGGCGCAGGTCAGTCACAGGCGCAGGTCAGTCACAGGCGCAGGTCAGTCACAGGTTCAGGTCCTTCACAGGTGCAGGTCATTCACAGGTACAGGTCATTCCCAGGTACAGGTCATTCACAGGTGCGGGTCTTTCACAGGCGCAGGTCAGTCAAAGGCGCAGGTCAGTCACAGGCGCAGGTCCTTCACAGGTGCAGGTCATTCACAGGTACAGATCATTCCCAGGTGCAGGTCATTCACAGGCGCAGGTCATTCACAGGCGCAGGTCCTTCACAGGCGCGGGTCTTTCACAGGCGCAGGTCAGTCACAGGTTCAGGTCCTTCACAGGTGCAGGTCATTCACAGGTACAGGTCAGTCACAGGTACAGGTCATTCACAGGTACGGGTCATTCACAGGTGCAGGTCAGTCACAGGCGCAGGTCAGTCACAGGCGCAGGTCCTTCACAGGTGCAGGTCATTCACAGGTACAGATCATTCCCAGGTGCAGGTCATTCACAGGCGCAGGTCATTCACAGGCGCAGGTCCTTCACAGGCGCGGGTCTTTCACAGGCGCAGGTCAGTCAAAGGCGCAGGTCAGTCACAGGTACAGGTCATTCACAGGTATGGGTCATTCACAGGTGCAGGTCAGTCACAGGCGCAGGTCAGTCACAGATGCGGGTCATTCAAAGGCACGGGTCTCTCACAGGTGCAGGTCATTCACAGGCGCAGGTCATTCTCAGGTACATGTCAGTCACAGGTGCAGGTCATTCACAGGTACAGGTCAGTCACAGGTGCAGGTCAGTCACAGGCACAGGTCAGTCACAGATGCGGGTCATTCAAAGGCACGGGTCTCTCACAGGTGCAGGTCATTCACAGGCGCAGGTCATTCTCAGGTACATGTCAGTCACAGGTGCAGGTCATTCACAGGTACAGGTCAGTCACAGGTGCAAGTCAGTCACAGGCGCAGGTCAGTCACAGGTACCGGTCATTCACAGGCGCAGGTCAGTCACAGGTGCAGGTCATTCACAGGCGCAGGTCAGTCACAGGCGCAGGTCAGTCACAGGCGCAGGTCAGTCACAGGCGCAGGTCAGTCACAGGTGCAGGTCAGTCACAGGCGCAGGTCTTAATAGACAGGTAATTCACAGGTGCATAGCAAGAACTACCATTTAAAGGTGGGATGGGTGAGCTTGAAACCAGGGAGGAGGGGTCACAAATGTCCAAACTGATGACCAATAGAAATGGACAAACGCACACAATCCCCGTAAGCTCAGAACCCAAACCCACCACAGCCTGGTTTCAAGCCCGCACATCCCACATTTTAAAAGGCAGTTCTTGCTATATACCTGTGAATTACCTGTCTATTAAGACAGTTCTCCCTCCACTAGAGAGGTTATTATTGGCTCCGGAGACTTCCTGCTTCCTACACATGTGGAAACTGATGATTGAAGCGCTTTGATAGAGGCCAGCACGGTACAGTATGTGGCAGGGACTAGCGTAGAACGTGGGGTACCTGCCCCGGGCGCAGCCTGATAGGGGTCCCAGAAGTCTCACCTGGTGCCTGTGATGCGGCAGTGACATCTAGATCGGGCGCTGTGACTGGCTGCAGCGCTGACGGACACGTGGGTTTGTGCAGCCCCCTATAGTGAGGAGGGAGGGGGTAGCAGAGAGCAAGCAGAGGAGGTTGGGGACAAGAGTGCGGTGGAGACCTGTAGGACTCTGCCCAGTCCTGCTCTCCATGACGTCATAGGGAGGGGGTATGTGTGTGCGTGTGCTGTGTGTCAGTGTGATATGTGTCAGTGTTTGTAAGTATGCTGTGTGTCAGTATCTGTCATTGTGTTGGGATGTATGTAAGGGTGCGGGGGGACGTGCTGTTGGAGGAATTTGCCCCTGGCACAAAAACACCTAGGCACGCCTCTGATTTGTAGCCATAAAATGACAGATCTATTGAATATTATTAGACCTAATTATTATTATTATTATTATGATTATTAGTAGCGAGTGGCCAGGAACATGCGCGCGCAGTGTGTGAGCCGCGCACGTGACCCGAACGCGCGTCAGGTTACACCAACCGCGCCGCGGAGGAGCGATGGCGAGAGAAGGGAGGGAGAGAGTGAGAACGCAGGAAAGAGGGGTGATTGGAAGTCGTGGGAACAGAGGTGACGGGGACACATTGGGAAGCGCGAGTCCCCCGATCCGTTACAATGTATCCGGAAATCAGGCCTGATTCCTGGGTACATTTTATGGGGAACCAACAACTTTGGACCCAAACTATCTACAGCTGCAGTGGTCGTTATTCTAAAACTTCGCCCGGTGCACCGCTGGAATACCCCTGTTATGGCACGGGATGTTTTCCATCCGTACCGCCTTAAGACGCGAGTGCGGCGAGTGCAGAAAATGGCATTTCTGGTTTGTAAACACCTTAAATTGACACCGTAGCACAGTAGCACAGTAGCACAGTACTGTACACATTGCAATTCATTCATTTCATTCCAACCAAAGAAAGAGAATCTATGAAATTCAACAAAGAAATCGCGATAAGCGCGGGTGCCTGTGCCAATTGGCCGCGTTCATGCCGTGTGGAGTACAGCAGAGCACACGAAATCGGCACCGTGAATTGTTTGAATAACGGCTGCTACAGCTGTAGGCACAATCTGACAACAATTCCTCCGCAAAACCCCCCAGGAAACTCATCCCCTAGCAATCCCTACTCACTGGCATGCCTGGAAACTCATCCCCTAGCAATCCCTACTCACTGGCATGCCTGGAAACTCATCCCCCAGCCATCCCTACACACTGGCACGCCCGTAAACTCATCCCCTAGCAATCCCTGCTCACTGGCATGCCCGTAAACTCATCCCCCAGCAATCCCTGCTCACTGGCATGCCCGGAAACTCATCCCCTAGCAATCCCTATTCACTGGCATGCCCGGAAACTCATCCCCTAGCAATCCCTATTCACTGGCATGCCCGGAAACTCATCCCCTAGAAATCCCTGCTCACTGGCATGCCCGGAAACTCATCCCCTAGAAATCCCTGCTTGCTGGCATGCCCCGAAAGGGAAAAACATAACAATTCTTTATTACCGCAAATTACAGGTTATGCATATACAGTTATTGGGCTCAAGAGCTGACTCTTCTTGAGCCCTTATTTCGGATCAGGGGCAACCAAAAATGGGCTTAACCTTTATTAAGGGCCTGGTTACCCCCTCACTGTCACAATAGCCCAGAAAGGTAAATGGGGCACAGGGATGAATAATTGTCCCTGTAGCTGAGTGGATTCTAGGGTTAAGGGGGGTACCCCAGCTAGTGCCCAGGTAGCCCAGAACCTGTATTGAGTTTGTGGTTGCTCCAACCATATATAAGGTTGTGGGGGGACTCTCAGAGTCCAGGCTAAGTCCCAAAGATAGTGTGTGGGGAATAAATGCCGATAGGAATAAAAGTGCAGCTTTCTATTCTATCCCCCATACCCAGAGACTTAGGAAGGTATTAAAGTATATTTTCTTATACTGTGTTAGTGCTGTAATGTACTGTTGTGCACTGTATATGAGCTGGGACTTTCGGAACCGATGCCCACACAGGCTGTCAGGGCTTCCCGTAGGTGCCAGTAAGTCTGCTGGACATCGGAGTTCAAAGTAGCCAGAGATCCTAGAGGTGTGAAAGCCATTTGTGTGGCAGGGAAGGGCTCAAGTACCCAGGTCCGGAGAACAATAGCAGTCATCCGCGCTGCCATTTGCTCTGCCAGACCTAGTAGAGTCTGACGCAGCGGGTGGCATGAGATAGCCAGGGACGGAGGTGGCAAACATGCGCATGTCCCTTGGCAATTTCACATTTCCCGCAGACCTGGCTTTTTAAACCGGCTTGGCTCTGATTGGCTGCTGAGAAAGTTCCCACGCGATGATTGGCTGCTGAGTTTCATGAATGAAGCTCAGAATACTATAAGAAACGTCAGAGCCAATCAGATTCAAGTCTTCCAGCGGTAGCATGTGGGCGGGCTTATCAAAGTTGCTTCTGCATGAATAGCAGAGCAACCGGATTCGATTTGAAGCCGAAATGTCTCCCCGCCAGAGTCTAAGTCCCGACTTTTGTGGCCAAGTTGTAATAACCGAACGTAGTGGTCGCAGCTGGTATTTGATGTCAATTTAGGTTCCAGAGGATCGGTGGCAGCTCGCGGTCAAAAGAGTCCAAGTTCTCAGAAGGGAAGGGAGCGGGGGCGTGTGGAACTTCACGCCGATTTGGGAACCAGGAGATTCCGGGCTAAGTCCCGGTCAGGGCAAAACTCTTATTTAGAGTTCCCTGCACCTAGAACAGTCCAGTTTTCCACCCCAGACCCCCAGTACTTGTGTCTTTTTGTCTGTATTTTGTGTATCATAGTGTGTAAGCGATTTTAAGCGAATAAACTACAATTTGTTTCACTACCTTGTTTTGCTCAGTGAACAATCCTGGTTAAAAAGGTGTAAATTGCCTGGTCTCCCATGACAGGGGGATAGAGGGAGGGAGGAGTGGGAGATAGGGGGATAGAGAGGGGAATATAGAGAAGAAGGAGTGGGAGAAAGGGGGAGGGAGAGAGGAGTGGAAGATAGGGGGATAGAGAGTGGAATATAGAGAAGGATGAGTGGGAGATAGGGGGATAGAGAAAGGAATAGAGGGAGGGAAGAGTGGGATGGAGGAGTGGGAGATAGGGGGATAGAGAAAGGAATAGAGGGAGGGAGGAGTGGGAGATAGAGGGAGGAATAGAGGGAAGGAAGAGTGGGAGACGGGATAGAGGGAATAGGGGGAGGGAAGAGTAGGAGATAGGGGTGAGAGGGAGGGAGGAGTGGGAGATAGGGAGATAGAGAGGAATCGGGGGAGGGAGGAGTGGGAGATAGAGAGAGGAATAGAGGGAGGGAGGAGTGAGTGATAGGGAGTGGGAGAGAGGGAGGGAGGAGTGGGAGGGAGAGGGAGTGGGAGAGAGGGAGGGAGGAGTGGGAGAGAGAGGGAGGAGGGGGAAAGAGGGAGATAGGGGCAGGGAGGCAAAACTCTTATTTAGATTTCCCTGCACCTAGAACAGTCTAGTTTTCCACCCCAGACCCCCAGTACTTGTGTCTTTTTGTCTGTATTTTGTGTATCATAGTGTGTAAGCGATTTTAAGCGAATAAACTACAATTTGTTTCACTACCTTGTTTTGCTCAGTGAACGATCCTGGTTAAAAAGGTGTAAATTGCCTGGTCTCCCATGACAGGAGGATAGAGGGAGGGCGGAGTGGGAGATAGGGGGATAGAGAGGGGAATATAGAGAAGAAGGAGTGGGAGAAAGGGGGATAGAGGGAGGAGTGGGAGATAGGGGGATATAGAGTGTAATATAGAAGGATGAGTGGGAGAAAGGGGGAGGGAGAGAGGGAGATAGGGGGATAGAGAGGGGAATAGAGGGAGGGAAGAGTGGGAGATAGGGGTGAGAGGGAGGGAGGAGTGGGAGATAGGGGGATAGAGAAAGGAATAGAGGGAGGGAGGAGTGGGAGATAGGGGGATAGAGGGAGGAATAGAGGGAAGGAAGAGTGGGAGACATGGGATAGAGGGGAATAGGGGGAGGGAAGAGTGGGAGATAGGGGTGAAAGGGAGGGAGGAGTAGGAGATAGGGGGATAGAGAGGAATAGGGGGAGGGAGGAGTGGGAGATAGAGAGAGGAATAGAGGGAGGGAGGAGTGAGTGATAGGGAGTGGGAGAGAGGGAGGAAGGAGTGGGAGAGAGAGGGAGGATGGGGAGAGAGGGAGGGAGGATGGGGAGAGAGGGAGGGAGGAATGGTAGAGGGAGGAGTGAGTGATAGGGGGAGAGAGGGAGGAATAGAAGGCAGGAAAAGTGGGAGACAGGGGATAGCGGAGGAATAGGGGGAGGGAAGAGTTGGAGATAGGGTGAGAGGGAGGGAGGAGTGGGAGATAGGAGGATAGAGAGGAATAGGGGGAGGGAGGAGTGGGAGATAGAGAGAGGAATAGAGGGAGGGAGGAGTGAGTGATAGGGAGAGGGAGTGGGAGAGAGCGAGGGAGGAGTGGGAGGGAGAGGGAGAGGGAGGAGGGAGAGAGAGGGAGGAGGGGGAGAGAGAGAGGGAGGGAGGAGTGAGTGATAGGGGGAGGGAGGAGTGAGTGATAGGGTGAGAGAGGGAGGGAGGAATGGAAGAGAGGGAGATAGGGGGAGGGAGGAGTGAGTGATAGGGGGAGAGAGGGAGGGAGGAGCGGGAGAGGGAAGTCTGCTCTCTTGACGCCTCTTTGGAACAGTGACTTATGGGTAGAGAAAGCAGCCCTAGGAAACAAGTCCAGGAGAAAGGCTCTTTACTGATCAGCACCAGCACCAGCAGCAGGAGACCAGCAGTGTAACTGAGGGGATGTAACAGGTATTGCGCTGCACATTGTCACTCTCTGGCTGGAACTTGTGGCTGTAATGAAGTCTCTCTGCTCGTTTCTGTTCTCAGCAAAAGGATTGTGTGTCTGTTCCCTTCCTGCTGCATTTAACCCTTTCTAGCCCTGCTGCTCCCCTACACACTGAGAAATCCCCAGTGCTGCAGGGCTCATGTCTCCCACAGATCAGGAAACACTGGGGGGGGGGGGGGGGGGGGGGGGGGGGAGAGCAGCTTAGTCTCATTTTAGATACGTTAAAAAACCTTAAAGTTATAATATTTCCCATTTTACAGGCATGACTAACACGTACCCCAGATACAGTATATACACATTATCTGTTCCTGACAAGGGAGGGTTACTGTGAACAAGCTGCTCTTTGCCCATGCTGATGTCCTATTAGTTGGGCTCCTGCTCCACAGCCTTGTATTAACCCCATCATTGCCAAAGTGAGTTACTGGGGGTTGAATACAAATACAAAGCAGATTATGTGAATCTAGCACGACTTCCAATGTACGGAGTCCTGTCTGAGTGGGATTTTAATGTGTTACCCCCTCTCCCCCCCCCCTCACCTCCCCCCCCCCCCTCACCTCCCCCCCCCCCCTCACCTCCCCCCCTCACCTCCCCCCCCCCCCTCTCACCTCCACCCCTCCCCCCCCTCACCTACTAATTAATAGAGAAAACTGATGTGATCCAGATTGGAAGCGGTTGATCTCCTTGAAGTCATTGGAGGTGCTTGGTGTCTTTGAAAGGGTGAGTTTGAATTAACCCCTTGTTTTTCAGGGCCCCTGTCAGCCAAGGGTTACATTTTACCAAACGGCGCTGTAGAAGAGGAGTGGCGTGCGTTGCTATTCTGTAAGCCCTTATCACACGTCCAAACGGCTTTTTTAGAAGCGGTTTCATTCTGTCTCTGACCATTCGATCGGTGTGTGTGTGTGTGTGTGTGTGTGTGTGTGTGTGTGTGTGTGTGTGTGTGTGACCTCACCAATCACATTATTTAGTGTAAGTACAGTATGCAGCAGTTGGGCACGGTATAGTCAGAATATCAAGCGTTTGTGTTCGTCTTTATCACATTGTAAAACAGACTCACAAGGGACAACTATTGTCTATATTGTGTATGTCAGACAGTAACCCTTTATTGTGTATGTCAGACAGTAACCCTTTATTGTGTATGTCAGACAGCCGGTTACCCTTTCACTGCTGAAGGGGCCTGCAAAAAACAGAGGACCATATTTACCAAGCAATCTTCGGTCAGAAGACCCTTTCCAGCCCATTGACTTGAAAAAGCTGAAAGTTGTCTTCCAACGCGGAGAGGTGCGTTTTGCCAGCAGGCGGCTTAGTGAGTATGGGCCTTAGTGCATTGTCGGCTCCTGTGGCAGTGTAATGGTTAAATGCATGTTACTGTAGGTTTGATACCTTTTTTGCGATATCCTGGGATTATTTTCTTCCCATGTTGTTGCAGTCCAGTGACCGGCTTCTAAACCGTCGCATTTGTGACCACTAGAATTTGACTTGTTAACTCTCCTTGTAATTAGAGTAATGAGCCTGTAAATTAAAATACGGCTCATAACTTAAGTAATAATCCACCAAGAACAGGGCATTACTGGCCAACAATGCCCTGGCTGGAAGAGTAGAAGGCCCGAGGCGAAGCCGGTGTAACCCAGCCAGGGCATCATTGGCCAGTAACGCCCTGTTCTGATGGGGTTTTGCTCTCTCAGTCAAACCCATATTGCAGTCTCTGAATGTAACTCACAAAACCAATCTAGCCCCCCCCCCCTCTTGATGCACGTTTTTGTAAGTCATGTAAGCCATGTAAGCCATTTCCATAACTAATCTATGAGAATTGCAGTTGTGAGCAAAAAAACTGCGGGTTTGAGGCTTTTTTTGACAAACCGATCGAATTGTCAGAGACAGAATGAAACCGCTTCTAAAAAAGCCGTTTGGACGTGATAAGGGCTTACAGAATAGCAACGCACGCCACTCCTCTTCTACAGCGCACGTAAGGCTTGGTCCCCACTGGCGGCGCTGCAGGGACAAGAGCCGCCCCTCAACAGGGCCGGATCCACTGCGAGGGGGGCCACCGCGCTGAGCCGTCAGTTTTTCCAGCAGACTGGAAATTTGTGCTCACTACTAGCGACGGAGCACTAGGCCACGCCCCCCGGCGGTTCAGCCAATGATGGCGAACCTGCCGGGTGACATCATGGCCGCGCCTGCATCACTCTCCCGTCACACCCCCCCCGCCCCCCGTCTTTCCCCCTGCAGCTCACTGCAGACCAGGGGACTCTGCTGCAGGCGCGCGTGCAGCGCAGACATCGAGGCCGTAGCCTTAGACGCGGTTTGGACAGGCGATAAGAGCTTACAGAATTGCAAGGCCTGCCACTCCTCTTCTACAGCGCACGTTAGACGCGGTTTGGACGGGCGTTAAGGGCTTACAGAATGGGCCCGTTGGGTTTCTGGGGGGAATTGCTACTTTATCAACACATAGAACAGATTCAAGGTGACAGGATAAAGTAGTCCTCAAACAGTAAAGCACGTCAATGTCACTGATGTAGTTAATTATTGACTTGTAGACACTTTTTGCAGGTGTAATTGTATTACCATTTCAGTATTAAGCTCTCTCATTGTTTACACGGCAGCCTACGATTTACCTACCGTCCGTGCCTCCATTTTGTGTGATGTCACTGGGTGTTGAGTAGAGGGTTTTATTCTCTGGCACAAAGCGCTTTCTTAATTGCATGGGTGGTAAGAAGAGCCTTTCATTAACTTATACACGTCATTTCACTTTAAGGCAGAAGTTCCAGTGTGCAAAGTCACCGTGTCATGGCCGACTTCTCTATCCGGAGATACAAGAACAGTGACTACGATGCCGTTCGCCTCATGTTTGCACAAGGCATGTTGGAGCAACGCTCTGCTACCTGCTTCTACCTGCTGAAGATGCCCAGAGTCAACCTCTTTCTCCTGGTAGCATTTACCACCTTCCTTGTTGTTTCCAAGTCCTACCTCCTGTCTCTGATATGCCTTGCCTCTCTGCTAGCTGTTGGCTGGCATCTCATCAACTCTGAAGTCCATCAGTATGTGAAGCGGTGTCACGGAGAGGACCTACTTGATATCGAGAAATCCTACATGCTGAATGGCAGCTCATGCTTCTGGGTGGCGGAAACCGAAAGGAAGCTCGTAGGCATGGTGGGAGTCCAAGCTGCCCAAAATTCGGACGGTGAGATAGTGCTGAGACGCATGTCTGTTGCAAAGGACCAACGAACGCACGGAATCGGCAAAGCTCTGTGCCGGACGGTCATTGACTTTGCTCGAAAGGGTGGGTGCAAAGTTGTGAGTCTCGAAACGTCCATGGTACAATATGCGGCTCAAAAGTTGTATGAACGTGTGGGCTTTAAGGAGATCAAAGTCATGATTCTTCCAACACTTTTTGGAAAGTTGACCAACTTCTCTATTCTGTATTACACATTCGACATAAAATGACAGGGATTCCAGTGGTGAATTAAGCATTACAATCCTACTTTTTTTCCCTCTAAATTTAGAATGAATTACCTCAACTTTCCTTTCTAAAATAATGTTTTATTTAAGTGCTGATAATTGACCATATTTACAAAGCATTGCTTTTCCATTAAACGCCTTCCCATGCAAGTGAATTGACCGTCGGAAGTCTTGCGGTGCCGGAAGGTGCCCGGTGAGAAATTATCACTTAGTAAAAAAAAAAATGTCCTTGTCAAAATGAATTGTATTTGTCTGATTTTGCTAAACACCTGGGGTAAGTGACCATCGTTAAACCTGATTTGGGGTTCACTGATTACATTGTCAAATTGAAAGTGACCGGGGAACCCCTCCATTTCTGGGTGTCTGTGTTGGACTTGAAATGATTTTATTTACAGTAAATGTGAAATGAGATGTAAATTAAAGTGCTCCCGTGCTTCATGCACCTTGCGCTTCCGAGGTCTGAGCTGAATCAGACATTTCGCCGAGGCCATGTTGCTGCGACCAAGTCTCCGCCGGAGTTTGGATGCTGAGGGACCCTTCACCCCCGCCTAAAAGCCCCTAACCTTAAACCCTTACCCTAGAAGCCCCTAACCTTAAACCCTTACCCTAAAATGTGGCCGGCGGTAAGAAATATCATTCCGGCACTGAGGAGCTCTGGTGACCCGCACTGCACATGTACGCAGACGGCACTGACCCCCACTGCACATATACGCAGATGGAACTGACCCGCACTGCACATGTACGCAGACAGCACTGACCCGCACTGCACATGTACGCAGACGGCACTGACCCGCACTGCACATGTACGCAGACGGCACTGACCCGCACTGCACATGTACGCAGACGGCACTGACCCGCACTGCACATGTACTCAGACGGCACTGACCCGCACTGCACATGTACGCAGACGGCACTGACCCGCACTGCACATGTACGCAGACTGCACTGACCCGCACTGCACATGTACGCAGACGGCACTGACCCGCACATGTACGCAGACGGCACTGACCCGCACTGCTCGTGTACACAGACGGCACTGACCCGCACTGCACATGTATGCAGACGGCACTGACCAGAACTGCATATGTACGCAGACGGCACTGACCCGCACGTGTACGCAGACAGCACTGAGCCGCACTGCACGTGTACACAGATGGCACTGACCTGCGCTTCATGTGTACACAGGTGTCACTGACCCGGCTCTGGTTACCTGCAATTGTAGCATCTCTTAATCTATCCTCAGTAAAAGCAGCAGCCTCTCGCTCTCTTTCGCTTAATCGTAAAGCCGGTACAGGTGCAATCCCACATAGACAGTCAGAAAACATACTTTAGTAAGTAACAGTCTGTATTGGCTTCCTTAAACATATCTAACCATGCTAATATCAAAACTTTGGCAGCTGTAAAAAAAAATAGAATAAGATTAGAAATTAATGACTTTTTGCATTTCTTAGGAGCCTCTGGGTGGGGGGAGGGTTTGTCAATCAAGTGTTTTACAGTAATTACCATTGGTCCATCCTGTTCTTATAAAGGGAGGGGGTGAGGCTGGTGGGGTTTTCCTGTGCAAACTCTTGTTAATCACACAATTACATGGCACAAAAGGGAGCAGCTATAGCAGGGATGGCCTACTCCAGCCCTTAAGGGCCACCAACAGGTCTGGTTCTCAGGATATCCCAGCTTCAGCACAGCTGGCTCAATCAGTCCCTGCTTCAGCACAGGTAGCTCAATTAGTCACAGCTTCAGCTGACTGAGCCACCTGTGCTGAAGCAGGGATATCCTTAAACCTTGACCTGTTGGTGGCCCTTGAGGACTGGAATTAGCCAGCCCTGAGCTAGAGAAAAACAAACCCCTTTCAAGTCTCCGCTCAACATGTTTACAAACTGACCTTAATAAATTATTTAAAAATGCCTGTAAGCCTCAGATTTGGGTAATGAGATCAATTACCTTCATGTGACCCCTGAAACATGTCACTTTAGCCCTAGGAGGTCTCAGCTCATCCTCCTATGTCTCAGCAGCTTGTCTTTTCAATATCTCTTTCTCATGAGTGTACTGGTTGGTATGGATGGAGCAGTGTCTGTGCTCCTCTAACTCTTGCTTCAGTTTTTGGACCGCCTTGTGCTCTTTCTCATACAGGGTCACCTGGGCTCTAAGCTCCTCCTCCAGCGAGGCTCTGGTTATGCTCAGTGTGGCCTCCAGCTCCTCATGCTGTTCTGTGGGGACACACTGGTGTGAAGATTGAGATAATGTGTGTGGCTATCATCACCTCCATTTTGGCCTAAACCACCATTTTCTGAGTGTTTGCTTATATGAATGTTTATTTGTTTCATTCGTGAATGAATGAACTGTGAATGTTTGATTCTGCAGAGTATCGCTTCTGGATGTAACACACCCTTATGTAATTCCTACGAGTCATGTAATAAATTGAAATAGCATTCGTAAGCGATTTCTCCTGCATTAGATATTTCTGCTGACCGTAGGATTTCTTATCTAACAGCTACATTGCATACAGGGCTGGACAGAGTAACTCCCTTATGTCACAAGGTTAAGAGGCCCACATTATGGTAAATTATCGATAAGAATATAACGTATGCAGCATATTTAGGTATCAACCAATATGTATTTTTGCATGTCATCATATTATCATTTATCTCTAAGTCAGCCCCCTTAAGGGGTGTATTACTCATTTTGAAATGTATAAAAATGTGATACCAATCAATATGTTAGCAGAGGCCTGAGTTCCTTGTTGGAATTCTTTTCTCTCAATTGTGCCTTGGTACAGATAAACTCATGTTGTTACTTTTTTGCACCCTTGACTCATTGATTTTATTTCGACGCTTTCACACTGGGTACTCAAATACTTTTGCAGCATCTTTACTTTGTAGGCAGCCTGGAAACTTTCTTCCTGTAGAACTCGCTGCTTTTCCTCAGCCTTCACCCATCTCTCTTTGGTGTCCTGCAGATGTGTACGCAATTCTTGCAGCTGATTTCTGCAGCATATTTTCTGCTTGTGTGCGCTGCTCCAGCGAGACACGTTCTTCTTGCAGCACTCTCTGTATTCTGCAGTACTGTCTGCACGTCTAACTTTTCCTGGGCTAACTGTTTCTTCTCCTCTCCTATATCATGAAGTTTCTTATCTCCTTCACTGACTTGGACATAGAGATTCTTGCACTCTTGGGTTACAGTTTCAAAACTGCTATTGAACCCCCCGAAGATCTCTCTCAATGAGCATAGTTCTGTGTTGAAGTGGCAACTCTTCTCCTTAGAGGCTTCCAGCTCTGTAGTAAGCCTGTCACAATCAGAGGGTCCGAGGCAGGCGGCAAACAGCGCAGTCGGGTGACAAGCAGGGGTCCGAGACAGGCGGCAGACAGCGCAGTCAGGTAACAAGCAGAGGTCGGCAACGAGGAGACTGGAACAGAACAGGGGAGCAGGAACAGGTACGGGAGCAGGGACTGAGACCGGGGAGCAGGGAACAAACAGGGACAAGCCAGATACCAGCCAGGGCCTTTACTATGAACAGAATCAAATACAGGTTTGGTACAGGAACAGATCAGGATCAGAGACAGAAGCATGTGCATAGGAGTCTGACTCAAAACAAAGGCAAGGGAACAAACAGGAAGCAGAAGCTATAGAGGACAGAGACAGGAGCAACAAGAAGACAGACAGACAGACAGAGGAACCTCAGAGCGCACAGAAGGCAGCAGCACACCCGGTGGATAAAGAAGAACTATGGCTAGGCAGGACGTGTAGGAGACCCTGACACAGTGTCTCTGGGATGCATGCTTGGTAAAGCACCAGCGCATTACCCCTTATCACCCCCCAGAACAACGGACTGCGTGAGAGGTTCAGCGGTACCCTGAAGCAGATGTTGCAAACCTCTATAGAGGCAGAGGGCAAAAACTGGGATATTCACCTGCAGCACTTGTTGTTTGCGTACCGAGAGATACCGCAAGAATCTACAGGCTTTTCTCCTTTTGAACTGCTATATGGTCGCAGGGTACGGGGACCTCTGGACCTATTCCGTGAAGGATGGGAAGGGGAGACTACCAAAACTGATGCTTCTGTGCTTCAGTATGTGGTAGATCTCAGAGACCAGCTAGAGACGCTCATGGGGTTGGCACAGGACAACCTTAGGGCTGCTCAGACCAAGCAGAATACCCGTAGCAGAGAGTTCATCCCAGGACAGCAAGTACTTGTTCTCAAACATACTCGGAAGAACAAATTAATGACGACCTGGTCGGGACCATATCCGGTACTCCGAAAGATGAACGAGTACAACTATGTTGTACAGGTAGATGCTGAGGCAGAGAGAAATAAGACCTATCATATAAACATGCTCAAGGGGTATGTGGCACCGAGTGTGGCATCGGTGCTGGCCATTTGTAGCCCACCGATGGGGGATCCGGCGAGCAGCGCTCTGCGGGACCTCTTAGGGGAGGCAAGGCAGGAGGGCACCTTAGAGCAGGTTGAGATAGAGTTTCAGTTAAGTGCCAGGCAGAGAGCAGAAGCCTGAACTATTCTAGGAATGTATAGGGCTCTGTTCACGGACAAGCTGGGCAGAACTCATATCACAGATCACAGGTGATCTGCGCCCTCTGCATAAGCATGCCTATCGGGTATAAGCAGAGATCAAGGGCACAAAAACACCAAGCGCATCAATGATTAATATCACACTCTAAGATAATCAATATAATAAAAACCATGCGACCTAAAACTTGAGTACACAATTTAATAAAACATATAGTAAAATCACATATAAATACAAAAGCAACCCCCACGCTGCACTATGGGCAAGGGAATGATCATATGTAACCAGCCCTTGTATTACACACCCACAGCTGCATCAAAGTGATCAACAATGACAAAAAGATAGATCCCAGGTATCGTTAGGCTAACCACAGCGATCTCCAGCATAATTTATGTAATGCTCGAGTGCCCACAAACCTTGATATCTAATGCTGAGGGGGGGAAGTGGAACTGACCCAGAGAGTATCAGCAGGAACCGCGAACTGACGCAAGACGTCCGGACCCGTCAGCTGCAGAGATGGAACTTCTGCCTGGACCCTCTTGAAAACGCCACCCCAGCCACTAAGCAAGTACGTCAGGTAACCCCACGTGACATCAACGTGTTTCGTAACACCGTACTTCATCAGGACCTCCTGATCAATCGGTTACTAGAGGGTATGCAGGGGTTTGCAAGGGCATACCTGGACGACATTGCAGTGTTTAGCAATTTGTGGGACACACATTTAGTGCATGTAGCTGCGGTGCTAGCCAGAATCAGGGAAGCGGGACTCATCTTGAAACTCAACAAGTGCTTAGTAGGGATGGCAGAAGTACTGTACCTAGTGCATAGGGTGGGTGGCGAGCACCTCAAACCAGAGCCAGCCAAAGTGGATGCAATAGTGCAGTGGCCCATTCCCAAGACCAAGAAAAAGGTTATGGCTTTCCTAGGCACTGCAGGCTACTACCGAAAATGTCTCCCCCAGTACAGCGCCGTAGCTAAACCCCTGACTGACTTGACCCACAAACGACTGTCTGTGCTAGTTGTCTGGTCTCCCGCCTGTGAAGCCTCATTCCAGGCACTGAAGACTACACTGGCCACTGCCCCTATCTTAGCTGCACCAGAATTCTCCAAAAAGTTTTTGGTGTAGAACGATGCCTCATACTATGGCAAATGTGGGAGGAGGGCAGTGAACCACCCAGTGGTGTATCTGAGCTGCAAGTTTCTGCCCAGAGAGGTGGCTTATGCCACCATTGAGACGGAGTGTTTGGCGATCATGTGGGCTCTGAGAAAACTTCAGCCCTATAGCTACAGTAAGGTCACCCATTCACTGTGATCACAGACCACAACCCGTTAAGTTGGCTTCAAAGAGTGTCCGGGAAAATGCCAAGATACTTCACTGGAGTCTTGCTTTGCAGGAATTTGACTTTACCATCCAGAATAAGAAAGGCAGTGAACATGGCAATGCAGATGACCTTTCCCGCCAGGATAATCCTTGCAAACTAACAGCCTGAAGAGGTGCCAGGCAAGCCCAACCACCGGAAGAGGTGGGCAGGGCAAAGCCTGTGCTTTGAGGTGGGGAGGTGTGGCAGTGAGCGTGTTAACCAGGCCAATAATAAAGGTCTTATATACGTCTGGTTACCCCTAAAACTTGTAAGGGATGAAGGGGTTAATTTTTGGTAATCCACAATGACATTTTCCCCTATATGTCCCCTGTAATGTCCCTGTTTTGCAGCTCAGAATCTAGCTGCAGTCCTATGAATGTATGTTGAATGTGCAAACTGTATTTGCAACACAAGGGGGAGCTTCTAGCGCTGTGCCAAGCGATAATTGTATAAGTGCATCTGTGGTAAGCGGCTCCATTGGAGCTCTGTATCACTTCCTAAACCGCAAAACCCATTGGGGAAGTCTTAACCACAAGCTCAAGTGGTTACGTGGTTTGTGATCTAGTTGAAGTGGCAGAAATGCAACAATGTATCTTGTGGTCTTGTTAACCAATTAAGGTCAAGTGCTTCTGCGGTTACCGATTCCAGCAAGCAGCGATACATTGTATGCCATAGCTCAAACCGCAAACCACATCCAGAATTCAATTAAGTAGCTAACTTTTGTTAGGGAGGATCTAGCACTCTAATTTTTGGAATACAGATAGTTGAGACTGTAACATTCACATACATATTGTTTTTATATCACATACAGAAAGTACATTTTTAAAAATAAAATGTTTTTCAGTTATGTTTTAAATGTAAAGGCAGGGACCCTCTCCTGTCAGCCAAGCAATTAATCCATTAACATGTCAATATGTTAAGGATGAATGAGCTGAGGAATTTTTCATCTGCCTACTTCAATGGGCACCCTGCTGAGTTGGTGCCCCAGTGTCTAGAGAAGTCCGCAGTTGAAAAGCCTCAGAGACCCTAGATGTTGGGGCAGCCGGATTATTGCAAAGTACCAGATATCGGTACGAAGTATGGGCTATCAACACTTGGTAGCCAAACCCCAGACTTACTGTCGCAAGGTAAGGGGTTGGTCCCAGTATGCTAAGAAGCCTACGTGTGAAATTAGCACATGCTCGTAGCAAACCGGAAAGCAACTTCTGCCCTTATTTTGAGCTACTGGCAAGTCTGGGATAGGTGGGAAAAGATGTTACCATGGGAGGATTGGCTGGGTATGTCAGAGATAGGACCCTTAACCCTATAAAAATGCCTGCAGCCCAGTCCTAGTTAGATTCATCTGAGTTCCATCTAAGACTCGTCCAAGTTACAGTCAGTGGTTCCGGAGTGTGAGGGGTTAACAACATCGTAACCAAGGATCATGCCCCTCTTCCAGAATTCGTTTGAGCTCAGTATTCCCGAACAAATCTTGTAAGAACTTAATGAAAAGATTTCCTCCGGCGGAGATATAGGAGTGGCAACTTGCGCCCCTACCCAAGGATTGTTGCACGGCTCAAATCGCGCACCCACTTGCATGCATCCAGAGACTTTGTTTTCAAGTCCTTCATTCCATGGACATTTTATTTTGTTTCCCCATCCCAGTAAGTGTTTATTAAGTGTAATTGTGAAGAATTGTGTGTTTGTCTGAAAAGGAAATAAATTACAATTTTTTTTGCCTGACTTGTCGTGCTCAATCCAGAATCCCGATATTAATGTATTGATAAGACTTGGTCTCCCATGACACAGGCTCCCCCTCCTACTTTTTTTTTTTTTTTTTTTCAACTTTGTTTTTATTGGTTTTTAGTGCATACAATCAATGGGTTACATTACGTTGATACTTATTCCTAGTATACACATCCCTTGCAAGGACAAACTACAGATGAAGGACGAACTTTGGGAAGACCCATAGGACAAGACCGAGACAGACAAACAACATTTACGGGAAAGTAGGGGGGGAGAGGGGGGGGGAGGGGGGGTAGGGAGGGAGAGGCGTAGACGGTTCCCAAACTACTTGTCGATCCGACGATCTGCACCGGCCCTGTTATCACCCTGCACTTGATCTCCTCGCTTGGAGCCCTACGCCACAACTGCTTCCGCTACACAACTTTGTTCTAGTTGGGATAGTACCACCGCCCTGGGGGAGCCCTACTGTCCGAACGTCCCGTGCAGCTCCCTGTCCAACATCCAAGGAGAACCCATTTCCGACTATCAAAGCCATATGGTGGCCTCATTCATCCCCTGAATATCGGTCTGGGCCAACCACAGTGACCAGACTTTTTCGAATTTATCGGCCGAATCGTTAACTAAGCTCGTTAACTTCTCCATTCGGCATATGAACCAAATTCTGTTCCTAATTTTGTCTATAGAAGGAATCGCATTCTGGTTCCACAATGCTGCGGTCTCGCACCGCATAGCGGTAGCAAAGTGTGCTATCAGCTTGTTACCCGACCGGGATACCTCATTTGTAGGTTTCCCTAGTAGAAACAGCCACGGGTCCAGCTGGATTTTGAGCCCCAAAAAGATCCTCTGCAGCCAATCTCGGATCTGGGTCCAGATCGGCACTATTTTCGGGCAAGACCACAGCATGTGTACCAGATCCCCTCGTTCCCCGCACCGCCTGGGGCAGAGCGGGGAAGATCCCTGGTTGAATTTGGCCAGTCTAACTGGTGTGAGATACCACCGTAGTAATACCTTATACGAGTTCTCCTTCAATGTTGTACAGATGGAGCTAGTGGCCGCGGCCTTGAATACCTCGGCCCAGTCCTCGTCCTCTAGTTGGCCCTGAAGATCCTCTTCCCATTGCGTCATGAACCGGGGTTTAACTGTCCTGTCCGTGTCCGTATTCACCACTTCTCTATATAAGGCAGAGATCAGTCCCCGTGTGCCTGTCCCCCGCACACAGAGCTTCTCAAAATTCGTCAGCGGTGGTCTCACCGGGTGTGCTTTATAATATGCCCTGACCTGGAGGTATTTCATAAAATCCGTGTTAGGAATGTCTGTTTCTGACTGTAATACTTCGAATGATTTGATCTTACCTTTAGCCTCCAGGTCCTTCAACCGTCTAACCCCCGATTTACGCCAGAGCTGAAAGCTCTTATTTGTCAGACCCGGAGCAAAGTCCGGATTGCCATGTAAAGGTGCCATCAGGGTATGTTTGGAGGTTAATGAGCTGTTATCTTTGGAGGCCTCCCAGACCGAGAGTGAGTTGAGCACAGAGGTCAATGGAATGAGAACCTCCCTCACCCGTTTCCTCGGGTACCAGATCAGGTCCGTGATCTCCAGCGGGGCACACACCGCCCTCTCCAGTGCCACCCACCGCCGCAGCTCAGGGTCACCGTGCCATTGTGTAATTTGGCACAATTGTGCCGCTTTGTAGTAGGATATAACACTCGGCACCGCTAGGCCACCAGCTTCCTTGGCCTTCTGCATCGTCTTTACTCTAATCCGTGGTTTTCTACCATTCCAAATAAAGTGAGATATAGATTTTTGGAGCCCTGTAATGTCCGCTCTTACCACGGGAATTGGGAGAGTTTGAAACAGGTATAGAATCCGGGGAAGGACGTTCATCTTGACACTATAGATCCTCCCTAGCCAGGAAATACCATATGCCTTCCAATCCTGCAGCTCTTTCTTTAGAGTCCTCAGCAGTTTGGGATAGTTAGCCGAATATAAGGAGCTTGTCTGTTTTGTGATCTGCACTCCTAGGTATTTCATGGAGGAAGGGCACCATCTAAACCCAAAATTGAGTTCTATCAGCTTCTCCATTTCTCTCGGCATGTTGAGGCTTAGGGCCTCTGATTTGGATTTATTTATTTTGAAGCCTGAGATCTGGGCAAACCGCTCTAGAAGCTCGAACAGATTAGGTAGCGAGACGAGCGGTCTAGATAGGGTTAGGATGATGTCATCTGCATACAAAGCCACCTTATGCTCCTGGGAGTGGATTTGTATCCCAGAGATATCAGCGTTGTTCCGAATTTGCGCTGCTAGCGGTTCGATGCATAGGGCGAAGAGCAGGGGCGAAAGTGGACACCCCTGCCTCATGCCGCTTTTAATTGGGAAAAGATCAGACGGGTATCCTTGGTGGACCACCCTAGCTGTTGGGGCCCTGTACAAAGCCTTGACTGCCTGTTGGAATATGTCTCCGAACCCAAATGCTCCAAGCGTGGACTCCAGGTATGGCCAATCAATCCTGTCGAAAGCCTTTTCCGCATCTAGGCTTAGGGCCACACTTCGGATCTCCTTGGCTCCTATAAAATCTATGATATCAACAATCCTTCTAGTGTTATCGGCCGCTTGTCTGGTTCTAATGAAGCCAACTTGATCCGGGTGAATAAGCCTCGGCAGGATGATATTTAATCTATTGGCCAGTAATTTAGAATAGATTTTGTAAGGTTAAAAACTGTATCTGTCAGCTATGTTCTTTTCAGGGCCTGAATAGGTTAAAACAGCCAAGCTTTATTTTCGCAAAAAGACTAGATGGTAAAAGTATTTCAGCTTTAGACCAGCTGTCCCAGGATATCTATTACATAAGAAACAAGATTATAAGAAACAAGACCTCTAGTCTTGTTTCTGACCCCATTAGTAGTTATTGACCTTTGATCCATATTTCTACTAATTTAGGCCAGATGATATATGTCATTTTAGATGTATGATCTATACATGGGAACTGAATTTGTAACAGATGTATGAAATTGACACACGATGTATTGTCCTTGTCTTGGGTATAAAAGAACTGCCTTGATGACATATTAAACAGAGGAAAGAAATCATTGTGCATTGTGTGCATTGAATCTTTGCTTCTCCGAGCTCGACTATCATATCTGAGACCAGAAGCATATAGCAGCTGCGTGATGAATCTCCCCGGGTCGAGTAGAAGAAGTTGCCTGCTCTAAGGTCTGGTCAGGTAGACTGGACCTAACAAATGGTGTCAGAAAAAAGTGGGATTTGCACAGAAAAAAGGTGAGAAAAACATATTTTATTGTTTCTCACCGTTTCTCTGCGAATCTAAAGAACCTAAATTTTATAGGGCAGAAGAATCGAGAGTTTGAGTCTCCGATTTATATAACAAAGGGTTGGAGTCCCATTTGTTTAATTGAAACGGGCTGTACTGATATGGTGTCTCAGATATGATGGTAATTTAGGATAAGCTAATAATTGTTTAGGTTAAGATATTAAGAATGATAAGACTAACCTTATTGTATGCTTGTTAAGATAAAATTCCTTTATAAATTGTTTATGGGATTATAGGTATACTGTATGAAGAAATGTACTGTAGGATGAGTTAAAATAACCCTTATGGATGAATGCAGTGTGGCATAGGTGCCTCAATTAACTCTCAAGCACAGCAACAAAGCTGGGAAGATAAAAGATTTTTTTTGTCTGTCTCCCTCTCACGTTGCCTGCATGTATAAACCGCTCTAGCCCCCACCTTTTTTCCCCCCAGTGATTTGTTACACAGGAAAGGAACAGGAATGTTGAAGACAGAGAAGAAAAAAAGAGAGACAAGAATTAGAAAGTTGAAATAATAAGAATTTTGTTTTATAGGACAAGTTACAGAGATGGTTTTCTTTTTGTTGAAATGTTGTTAGCAAGTCAGCAGAGCTCTTAGGAGAGAGAAAGACAGAAACATATAATTTTTCCAATTTAATTTTAAGACATGCAAACCCAAATTATTTGTGCCACATTAACCAAGTATGAGTGTATATTAAGTTGAATTAATAATATTTTCCCGTCTGAATTGAAAAGTGGAAAACAAGAGTATAACAGGTATAGGTTTCTTTTTCCATTAGAATGTTTTTATTACATTTTCAGGCATGAATATGATAAAAAGGTTGATTGTATGTAATCCCTGTGTGTGTGCTTGTAAGAATCTGAGTGAATTCTATCCATATGAAAGTGTTATTTGCATTGAATAATAAGAAAAACGGTTTATTGTATGTATACAAAATTACTATTCAGGGCAAGTGCTTCTAAAATAAGAATATAATTAATTGCTCATGTTGAAATTTAATTTTTAAAAGGAGTACACCCCCATTATAATATAAACTAATTAATACTGGAAAGGGGAAAGTTTTGGGTATCTGTGGAGAAAAAAAGAATAAAGAAAGGATTAATTATTTTTGTATACAGTTCTGTCACTGGAATAATAAGGATGTTTATCGTACTGGCCAGGCGATTTATTTCCTTAAACAGAATTACAATTCTTTTTCTCTAAATCTCCACAGATAAAATCAGGTGAATATGTTATATAGAAATAACAGGCGAAATATATTCTAGACACAAAGCTAACTAGAAGCTCAGCATTTTAAAATTAGTTAAAAAAGTTAATTATGATATAAAAAAAAAAAGGATATCTTTATAAATTTAGTCTGCAGGATCAAATTGTTTTGTTTTCCTATTTATTAGAATAGGTGAGAAAATATGTGTCTGTTATTTTTGTAAAAACTGGTTGAATGTGTGAATGAAGCGTAAAATTCTGTTTGTTTTGTGTCTGCACTCTGTGCTGTTTTTGTGTATAACCAGTAACTAAAACTGTCTAAAGTATATATTAAGCCTATAATTTTCTGTTTAACAAAGATCCAGTTTTAATTTTTGAATACCAGTAACATTATCGGGCTCTGTGACGAGCTGCATATTTCAAGCTGTCCTAAATTGTATTGCAGTAACCAGTAATTAACTTTTTTTTTGTTACAAGGTTTTGGCAGGAAGCCCAGAAGTTATTTGAGCTTGTTATATGGCTTGAAATGGAAACAGTTGTACATTGATTAATATAGAGTTCAAATGAACAGAGGACAGTAACCTAGAATGAGCACTCTAAACACCTGGTGGGTGGGTAATAAAGTGGTTAAAACTTAAATCTTTAATATCCGTGTAAAATGATGGGAATTAAAACAGATATTAAATGCTCAGAACCTATAGTATGAGCACAATGTAATGTTCTGGATCACTGATTAACTGCATAGAATCACTAAACTAGTGTCTTGCAGTGCGAACAGTGAAGTGGATAAAGTAACCACTAGTCCAATGTAATCAGCACAAAAAAAAAAAAAAAAACTCTAGTGCTGAGGTTCTTATAAGTGTCCAGACCCTGAAATAGCAGTAAAAAAAAAAAAAAAAAGACATGGAAAAGGGACCCTAGCCAGGTCTGCCAGTATACTAGAGGGTTCTATGTGGAATTATTTTTCTGCAAAGTTGATCAAATATTTAATATTTTATCATTTTTTAACCATCTTTTTCTCTCAAATGTGTCCCACCTTTAAATCTGTGTCTATGAGGTTTTTATGCTACAGGTTGTTCTTTCAGCAAACCAGATGTTATTTGGTGTTCTAAAAGTTTCTGTCAGAAGACTATAGCAGATTATATTTATATTCAGTAGGGTTTTTTTTTGAGATTTTTAATGTAAATTTTATACCCAAAGGTTTCAGGTTAGTTTTGCTATACGTCAAGCAATTCCATTAAGGTTATGCTTTAAATGCTGTTATCCTTTATGTGATATTGTTCACATGTAATAAAAGTGAACAAAAGGAGGGTGTTATTGCTGTTATTATTGCTGGCTGCCCCTGAAACCGAATGGCAAGGGCTGAGATTGTTAGCTCTTGGGTCTAATATTGTACCTTACTGTGTTGCCTATAATTTTTCCCTTTGGTACTGTCCCCCATATGGGTATAAGCTAGGAACTGTGTATGTGGGATTAACTGTGTAAGACCAGTGGGCTAGTTAATGCATTCTCTGTGTATTCCCTTTGCCTCATGGGACTGTAGCTGTCTGTGCGAGTTTATAAGTGGATTGCCTTGTATGGGTGGCCCCTTATGAGAAATAGCTGCAGAGCAGTCTCCTGGCACATGATAGAAAACGGAGGGGATATTTTGGCCTGTCAGCAAGGTATTCTTAGCTGGTGTCTTAGAGAAGAGAAGGTTTTAGAACCCCACATGATAGGTGCAAATGGTGGAGTGCAAGCTCTTGTGTCTACATGTTGGTTGTATGTGTTTTAAACATACAATGCATTGTGCTTGTCCTGTGATTTAAACCCAGGTTGGTGAATTAGCATGTGAATAAGCATTCCAATGCCCCAGCTCAGATATGGAGTGCTTGAAAGTGAACTGACCCTGTTATTTCCTATGTCATGTTCCATTAGCCCTTGAACTGTGAAATTTCTTGTGTGTCAGTTTTAGGGGGATATTTGGGTGGAAATATAATTATTTTGGTTGCAGGAGTTGGGGGGTCCAAAGTGCTGGTAGTCACTTAATTTTCCCCAGCAAGCAGGCATGATTTGACAGTGCGCAGGGTGAATTACACTAGGGCTTCCCTGTGTCCCCCAAACTCCTTGATTTTGAGCCCAAATCCCCCCAAGTTATTTCCCTAATAAGTATAAGGTCCCCCAAAGTATATTCTCTGTTTCTTGTGTTTCTGTGTGTTTCCAAGGTCCTATCCGAATAAACCGCAATGTATTTTTCTGCCTGTTTTGCCTTGTGACTGATCCCTTAAATATAAAGGTGTATTTGGCCTGGCCTACCGTGACAATCAGAAAGAATTTTTCTCATGGGAAGACCAATGGTCACCCCAGGTACATTTTAGATTTAATGTTGTATGATTATGCTCTAAACAGACGATTTTAATCAGCGTCTATTGTGTGAAACTAATGCAATTGTTTGAGTGTCTCATGTTCAGGTGCAGTCCTTCTAATTAGATGAAGATAAAGGTGACGCAAAAGCGCTTTTCATCTAAAGTGGAGAGGCCCATTCCAGATGCTACCCCGTCAGAGTATTTTCCTGGATCCATGTTACATAAGTGCACCCACAGTCGCTTCAAAATTAAACCTCAATACAGAAGGGAAGGCCTAAAGACACAGTTATTTTCAGTTGGTGTTTTGGGTCACAATAAAACCCGGCACTAACCAAAGAAGGAGAAAAGTTCGTACCAGAAATCCGGACCTCAATATATGAACTTTGAACTTTTTAATAACCTTTTTTACAGGTTTTATTATTTTAATTACAATGTTTATGCTGTTAGGTTTATATAAGTGGTGTTCACATTAAGATGATAGGGTAGTAACAGGAATATTTTGTTTAATAATATGTCTTTTGTTTTATTGTCCTGTGTATAGCATATATGCACACCTTCTTGTTATATAATGGAATCCTGGTAAACAAAGCCCACATCTTATGTGCAATGTAACCCAATGTACTATCCATACCCAATAAGTTGCACCCCAGGAACACGAGAGTTATATTTAACCCCTTGGAAAAAGACAAGATGCTATAAGATATTTGTAGAACTATATATATATAAAAGAAACTGGTTACGAAGGGAGTAGAAATACGACTTTGCCGTAGGGAAGTTATTGACTCTGTGATAGAAGTATAGATAAAGTATTATCCTGCAACTAGACCAGGTTATGTTATTTGGGAAAGTGATTTTAGTGTTTAAAGGTAGAGATGAGGGTTGGGATTTGTTGGGACTTGGTGGTTAGATTATTTCGCTGGGAGCGAAGCTAGTGGATGTTTTTGTATGTATGTTTGTCCTACTCATTACTCTCTGTGTTATGAACAGCAATACTTTGGTCCAGAAGTGTGTTGCAACCCCCTCACCGATGCTATGTCTCTTTTTGGTGATGAAAATGTCAGCAGTCCCCCAGAAGAAGAGACCAAAAAAGAAATCAACTGGGCCGATACAATGGCCAGATAGGAATCAAGTTATGCACTATGGGACTATTTTTTTGGTCCAGCAGGACTATGATATGGTTAACCGTTCTTTAAAAAGACTGTCTCTAAAGGATACGAGGGGGCTGAGAAGATTGGATATGAGGAAGGTGGGAAGGGTGTGTGTCAACCACAAGGAAAGGATCACAAGTCAGCCATTTTGACTATGGCATCCATTTTGTCTGTTCCGATATTCTGAGTAAATGTAGTATGTAAGATGTATGTGTTGGGCAGTCGCTCCTAGGAAATATTAACCCACACCAACCCCCACTTATGCTCATAAATAGAATTTAAATAATGTTCCCCCTACCTAAGCAAAGGATACGAAATTGAAAGGCATTAATTATTAAAAGTAGCTCAGTTAAGAGAGTTGCGGGAGGTCTAATACCTTTTTAGGAATGTATGATTTATATGCAAAAGGGGATTTTTTAGTAGTCAATATAGATGCCGTTTTTAACGATACTAAAGATGCTATTTTAAGACTCAGTAGCAAATAGCAACAAATTAGAGCAACAGTATTGCAAAATTGTATGGCACTAGATTATCTGTTGGCAGCACAAGGAGGGGTTTGTAAGTTAGTAGGTAAAGAATGTTGTGTTTATATTGATGACCAATCAAAAAGTATACATCATGACATGGACACTCTACCAGAAATTCAATCTAGAATGCAAGAGGAACCAAAAGGGTTCGATTGGACATTTGGTCTTGGAAATTGGCTAGGTGCGTTGGGAATGAAAATTCTTTATGGAATCATGGCAATCGCAAGTTTATTACTTTGTGTGTATATGTTAATTCAGATGGCTAAAAGTGTAATCAGCTCTATTTTTGCCAAAAGAAAGCTGCTTCTGCTTCTAGCTCTACAGTTATGTATATGTTTCCCACAATGAGAGCGAGAAATACCAATAGTCTTGGTACTCGTCAACCACCCATATGTTCATCTCTGATTATCAAACGAGGTACCTAAAAGAGATAGGTTTCTGCATCCCCATGGTCTCTTAGAGGTTTCTCCCTTGGAGTTTTTCCTCTCCTGAGTGGTGTGTAGAAGAATAAATGGGACTGGTCGATTGGATTGTTCTTCCAGAACAAAAGGAGGGAATGTAAGGTTAAAAACTGTATCTGTCAGCTATGTTCTTTTCAGGGCCTGAATAGGTTAAAACAGCCAAGCTTTATTTTCGCAAAAAGACTAGATGGTAAAAGTATTTCAGCTTTAGACCAGCTGTCCCAGGATATCTATTACATAAGAAACAAGATTATAAGAAACAAGACCTCTAGTCTTGTTTCTGACCCCATTAGTAGTTATTGACCTTTGATCCATATTTCTACTAATTTAGGCCAGATGATATATGTCATTTTAGATGTATGATCTATACATGGGAACTGAATTTGTAACAGATGTATGAAATTGACACACGATGTATTGTCCTTGTCTTGGGTATAAAAGAACTGCCTTGATGACATATTAAACAGAGGAAAGAAATCATTGTGCATTGTGTGCATTGAATCTTTGCTTCTCCGAGCTCGACTATCATATCTGAGACCAGAAGCATATAGCAGCTGCGTGATGAATCTCCCCGGGTCGAGTAGAAGAAGTTGCCTGCTCTAAGGTCTGGTCAGGTAGACTGGACCTAACAGATTTTAACATCTGTATTTATTAATGATATTGGCCTGTAACTCTGGCAACTAGTGGGATCTTTGTCCTCTTTATGTATTACTGAAATTGACGCCTGGAGCATCTGCCCCGGGAAGGGCTCTCCTGCTAACACTCCATTGAATAACTGGAGCATGTGAGGAGCCAAAACTCCGATAAATTTTTTGTAGTACAGATTGGAGAACCCATCCGGGCCCGGGGCTTTTGACGCTTTTAAGTTTTTGACTACCGCCTCTAGTTCCTCCCTCGTAAAGTCGCTCTGTAGTGCCTCGCTCTCCGCTCTGGACAATTGTGGCAAGGCCGCGTCTGCCAGGAATTTCCGTAGTTTACTACTTGTCCTAGCATTGTGGACTACCTTCTCCCCATTGTATAGCTGTGTGTAGTATTTCGCAAACTCCCCCACTATCACTTTAGGGTTTGAGGAACACTGGCCCCCACTTGTTTTGATAGACTGAATATTAAAATTTGGTTTCCGGTTTCGGAGTCTGGTAGCCAGCATAGTGTCCGGTTTGTTAGCTTTCTCATAGAATTTCCTCTGTGTCCAACTCATGTCCTTCTCGGCCCTGGAGGTAAGGAGGAGGTTCAGTTCAATCCTGACATCCTTCAACTCCTTAAGGG
Source organism: Ascaphus truei (assembly GCF_040206685.1). Taxonomy (NCBI): domain Eukaryota; kingdom Metazoa; phylum Chordata; class Amphibia; order Anura; family Ascaphidae; genus Ascaphus; species Ascaphus truei. The sequence continues at coordinate 545,768,028 of NC_134483.1, forward strand.
TGTCCTCTCTACCTGTCCGGTTATGTAGTGTAGAGAGCTCGTGTAACCTTTTATAGAGCTGCGTTAATTTGGCCTCCTTTTTCTTTTTTCTACCTGCAGCGATGCTGATTAAGACCCCCCGGATTGTGGCTTTATGAGCCTCCCATAACATAGATTGGGAAACCACACTACCACTATTTATCCTGAAGTAGGCTGATATCTCGGTTTTGACTTTTTTTTGTAATTCCGGGATTTTAATTATTGATTCATTTAGCTTCCAATTTGCTCCTGGCCTGACAAACCCAATTTGAGTGCATCTGAGCTCAATTGATGCATGGTCCGACCAAGTAATATCATGTATGTTTGTGTCGGATATTTGTGGAACCATTCTGCCCGACACAAAGAAGTGGTCAATCCTACTGTAACTGTCATGGGGATGAGAATAGAAGGAGTAGCTGCGTTCACCCTGGTGCTGCTCTCTCCAGACATCAACTAAACCAGTTTGTCTTAGTCCCCTCAGAAGTGCGGTATTACTTACTTTCCTTATAGATTGTTTGGATGTCGTGCGGTCGACCTTAGGATTGAGTACTGTGTTAAAGTCCCCTCCTAGTACAATATGGCCCTCGGCCCACTGTTGCAGCTTTTGGAAAAAAGCGTTGAAGAAATCCGTCTGACCCTCACTCGGCGCATATATGCATGCCAATGTGATTCTGGTCTGTTTGAGGATCCCGATCAGCACAATATACCTTCCTCCGGGGTCTCTTTTGATCTTTTCTACCTGGAATTGGGTGTTATTATGGAATAATATAGCTACCCCTCTCTTTTTCTCCTCCCCTGAAGCTAGGAAAAACTGACGGAAGTGTGAGTCCATAAATTTAGGGCTATGTCTAGAGCTGAAGTGTGTCTCCTGGAGAAAGACCACCTCCGCCCCTCTCCTTTTGAACTCCGCGAAGGAGATCCTCCGCTTGTGCGGACTGTTGAGCCCTTTGGCGTTTTGTGACAAAAAGGTTACCGCCATATGGAGATCAGTTGTGTGAGCAGATAGAGTGTATAGGCGTAATTACTCTTACCCCAGTCCTGATGGGCTTGCGAACCGTCGTGCTTGCACATTCCGAGTGGGATCGGTCTGACGCCTGTTGGGGTTGGGGTGGGGGCGGGCAGAAACATGAGGGAGAGAAACATATAAACATCACAAATACAAATAACAGGAACCGTATTGGTCCTAATAGACCTCGGGTTCAATGCCCGGCTGTGATCTTTTCTTCCAGGACCTCCCTCCCTCTTGGTCCCCCACCGTGGCTCTAGGGACCAGCCACGGGCAGCCGGGTCTTTGCCAGGAAGGTGGGTCTTGCCCCATCTCCTGGAGTGGATGCACATACCTGCAGGCAGAGTGGTGGTCACCTCCCCCCCCCCCGCCGGCAGTTATGCGGAACTAAAACCTAGCCTCCAAACTCTGAACTACTGTCTTGATTGGACAGTTTTTTTTTTTTTTTAATATTATTTTTATTATTTATTTTCCCCTCTCACTCCTGGTGTCTACCATTGCGAGCCTCTATATTCTACTCTAGCTCCCTCTATGTTCTCTATTCTACTTCCCCAAAACTCTAAACTACTTTAACCCATTAGTGCTGACCCTCCTCTGTTTCTACTCTCCCCCTCTGCAGACTTTTATGCAGCCTCTTGCGCCCCACCGACTCCTTCCCTCGCGGATGTAACTTATCCCCCTAGGCGTCTGTTATCTCTAGGACGTATTCCATTTGTTTTTTGTTTTTGTCTTTTTGTTTTTTTTTTCCTCCCCCTCCCCCTGGCGACCCTCCGTTACTCACTCTAACTAACCTCCCGTCTCTTACTCACCCTCCCCCTCCCCCTCTTTCTGGCCACCCCCGTCCGCACTCCGGCCCCGTCCATCGTTAGAGTCCCCTTTGTTTTGTCTTGATTTGGGGCTTATCCCCGGCGGCGGATCTCGCGTGCCTCCGCCGAGGAGCTCCACAGCACATCCGGGTCGTCGCCGTCCTCCTGACGTCACCACGATTCCCCACCGGCGCTCCGTTGTCATCCATTATGGCGCTCTCGCGAGACCCCCAGCTCTGACGTCACCGATCCGGGCGGGTCCTCCTCATTCGGAGGCGGGCTGCCGAGGAGAGAGGGCTGGACTGGGGGTAGCTCCCTGGGCGGGTCCCACCGCCGGAGCATTCCGTCCCGCCAAGAGCTGCACCGCCATGGAAGCCCTCGCGCTTCTTCTCCATCTTCCCGCTCAACCAGGTAAGGGAACGCCATCTTGGGTCCTTTCGATCAGTGTGGGCCCGCTGAGCTTGACGGCCATCCTTTGGGGCCTACTGGTTGTGGACCGCCCCTCCTGTGATCGCTTTCTCTAGGGTAGCATCTGGGCAGTCTTGAAGGGTACAAACTTAGTGGGGAAAACGCAACAAGCGTAACAAGAACTGTTCTTTCGTTAATCCCTTCTGCGTTTTAAGGGCTTTTCCCGCCCCCATCTTTTCTGCTGGGGCCCTTTTCCTGCGGGGGAGAAGAACCCTGTCTTCTTAACGAGGAGTCCGCATTAGTGCCATTCTGGGCCCCCTCCGAGGCGGTAGCCATATTTCCCTGCACCCCCAGCTTTTTCAGGAAGGCTGCTCCCTCCGAAGGGTGTTTGAGGACATGGGGTCGCCCGTTCTTCATGGCCACCAGGGCAAAGGGGAAAGCCCAGCGGTATCTTATCTCATTGTCCCTGAGAGCCCGAGTGACATGGCCCACAGCTCTTCGCCGGGCCAGCGTGAGGGGGGACAGGTCCTGATATACCGTGAGGGTGATCCCTTCAAAGGTGATATGTGGGGTTGCCCGGGCTATCTTTCCTACCTCTTCCTTTATGGAGAAGTAGTGGAGGCGGAGGATCACGTCCCTAGGGGGATTGGAGGCCAGTGGTCTGGAGCGCAGGGCTCTATGGCACCTGTCCATCCTGAAGTCAGATTCTGAATTATCCGGCAGGATGGAGACCATCCAGCGTGTGAGCAGTGCCTCCGGATCTAAGATCTCCTCCGGGATCCCCCTGATTCGCAGATTATTCCTTCTATCCCTATTTTCTCCGTCTTCCTGACGGGCCTCCAACTCTATCACCCGTTGTTCTAGGGCCTGTATTCGGGAATTTGTTTCCTCCTGTGACTGCGCACTCGCCTCCATGCGTTCCTCCAGGACATTGGTTCTGGCCCCAATCTGCATTAGATCATGCCGGAGCCCCTCCATCTCCCCCCTGAAAAAAGATTTCAAGTCCACCAGGAGCCTGGAAATTTCTTTTTTAATTAGTTTAGATTGTTCTGTCACTGCCCTTGACCCCTCGGCATCCTGGGCAGAGTCGGAGTCCGACACCGCTGACATCTGCGCGGCCCCCGCCTTGCTGTGTCCGGGGAAGTAGGCCCTGACATCCGACTTGCGTCGGACTTTCTGCCTCGTCGTCGCCATCCGGGATTAGTGCTGAGTTGCCGCACCGGGGTGTGTTTATGTGTCGGTACTGTCCGTTTACTTTATTCTGAAGTCGGTCTTAGTCTTATGTATTGTCGTTATTATGCCGGCGGTTGGTGGAGCTGAGTGACTAAGCGTCCATCACCAGCCAGCCGTGCATGCGCATCCCCCCTCCTACCTTTTTAACCCAGAATCGGTTCTCCTTACTGGGAGAAAGGTTAGAACAGGAAACACCAGATATGAGATGTCACAGTAGACCAGGTCTTTCAACACCATTTATATTTAAGGGATCAATCACAGGGAAAACAAGGCAGTGAAATAAAATGAGGTTTATTTTGGATAAGACCTCAAAAGCACAAAAATACAAAAATATACACACTTACAGGGTTCTGGGGAATGAGATCTACCTTTCCAAGGAGCAGAAACCCACTTCAAATGGGTTTCCCCTGTCCACTTCTCTGCTTCAGGATATCAGAGTACTGCACACAGCAGCCACTCTGACATGAACCTCCATCTAGTCACAGTTCAACTCCACATTTTTCTGTTTCTGGTTAACGTCTATAAAATGACCATTTAATGCAGCAGACATTTCAATTAATAAATATGTCAACATCATTATTACTATCTATTCATAATTATTTGCTATGCAATGACAATTGAAGAATACATCAGCCTAACTTTATATCCAGGCATTCCTCATTATTGCAATTAAATTAATTATATAATAAGCTATGAACATTATTTATGTGCTTATTTTTATTATTTATTTTAATTTTTCTATTATCCCGTTTTTCTTTCATCAATAGATATTACTTTTAAGATCCACAATCTGAATATATTCTATTCAGTAATCTAAGGATGGGGAAAAGGGGAAGGGAAAGGGGAAAGGGAAGCTCCCGCGTCAGCAAAAGTGAGGATAGTATGTAGATCAAGTAACCCACAGACTGGTGCAATAGAGGATATAAACTATGATAACAACATAAACAGACAGAAAAGTTCCTCCTTGAATGCACTCAGAAAGGTAAATCAGAGTGATATGGTTGATACAATTAAAAACCTTTTAATCACAAATATATAGTAAAATCATCTTGTATAGAGGGGGATGGTAAAAATAGTCCAAGACCAATCCCTATTGACAAACCAAAACAATCTTCCAAAATAAATATACGGAAGGTAGTGAAAATGACAATACACCACCTAGATGTGGGCTCAAGGACTGCAAAAAATCACCAATGAGTAACTTCAGACTTGAAAACCTGTCCTGTTGACAGAGATTCTATTATCAAAAATCAACACACCAAAATTAATGGTATGTTGATACTGGATCTGAAGAGGTGGTAAATTGACAGTCGGTTAGGTCATAAAATTGCCCCTACACGAATATACATAGACCACAAAAAGTGTAGGTGTATGTCAGCTCCAGAACAAAGTGAAGTCAACAAAAATGTGAAAAATAATACATACAACATAAAATGGATACCAAGCCACATACATAGCTAGTAACTGCGTGGCTTGATAGTATTGAGCTCTGCGTAGGGCAAGCACAAAGTGTGCTCTGCTAATGCCCTGAGGCACGGTTCTGTGACCGTATGCAGTTATAGCCTCAGAATTATATCAGACAAATAACACAGAGGTCACTAAATGGAGTCTCTGCCAGATAGAAAACCAGAGACTCTCTGAATGGAGTCTCCCAGATTAAAGACCACAGACTCTATAGTTGATCAATGCACTAATTATAGTTTAAAATCAGTACATGAGATGTTAACCACAGTAAGTATTGCACAGTATGATGTCGCCACAAGTATATATATTACCCCTCATTGGGCCGGCGGCATGAGCCCCCAGGTAGTACTGTACAGTGCTTAGAAAAACGCCTGTCAGGGAGAATGCTATAGTATATACAGCTACGAGGTACAATTACCTCGAACAACTACATCTGACTGGCTAACCATTATTCTACTTAGCTTAGAGGGAACTGTGGGTGTCCGTTGCTGCGTCTCTCAATCCTAAAGTATAGGGGGAGGAGGCAGGGTGCCGAGATGGAGGGTTACAGCGTGCAGAGTCAGCAGCTGTAGCCACAGCGATACCATCCCGCTGCTAGGAGGCGTCCACTCAGTATGATGACGTCACCACGTACTGGTCACCTGACGCACGTTTCGCGCATGATCGCGCCTCCTAGCAGCGGGATGGGTAGCTGGCGTGGGCGAAGTGTGTATTAGCCCCAACGGTGGTTGTTTAGGGCTTGCGGGTGGGTAGCAGAAGGGTTTAACCCCTTCATGACCGTTGCGGTATTAACCGCTAAGGTCATGAAGGGGTTAAGTCCACCCGCAAACCCCCCCCCTCAAGCCCTAAACTGCCACCAAGGGCCAAATACCCCATTCACCCATCCCCGCTACCCACAATAAACCTGGCACGGCTGGTTAACCCCTTCATTACATTAGCGGTTTGCCGCTAAGTTAATGAAGTGGCCTTTAAATGCATTTTTCCTGCCTCGGATGCATGGCGGGGGCCTCCGGTGCTGGTATTAATGGGTATCAGCTCCGGAGACCCCCGGCATCAATCCTAGCCAAGAAAAGGACCTGATTTTTTCTATGTATCGCCGCTCAGCCCCAGATTTTTGCCAACTTTTGTTGGCGGAGCGAATTGGAGAAAATGTCTCCATTCTAGAGCGCCGATCAGTTTTATAAATATACATTGATATAAACAATAATAGATAGATATACTGTGTTTTATAGTTTTATAAATATACAGTGATATAAACAATAATATATAGATATACTGTGTTTTATAGTTTTATAAATGTACTGCGATATAAACAATAATAGATAGATATACTGTGTTTTATAGTTTTATAAATATACTGCGATATAATCAATAATAGATAGATATACTGTGTTTTATAGTTTTATAAATATACTGCGATATAAACAATAATAGATAGATATACTGTGTTTTATAGTTTTATAAATGTACAGTGATATAAACAATAATAGATAGATATACTGTGTTTTATAGTTTTATAAATATACAGCGATATAAACAATAATAGATAGATATACTGTGTTTTATAGTTTTATAAATATACTGCGATATAAACAATAATAGATAGATATACTGTTTTATAGTTTTATAAATATACAGCAATATAAACAAAAATAGATTGATATACTGTACTGTGTTTTATTGTTTTATAAATATACAGCGATACAAACAATACTAGATAGATATACTGTGTTTTATAGTTTTATAAATATACAGCGATACAAACAATAATAGATAGATATACTGTGTTTTATTTTATAGTTTTATAAATATACAGCGATAACTATAATAATAGATAGATCTAAACTATACAGTTATATTAATATGCATTAGTAGTTTTGCAATAATGCATTAATACAATAATAGATATATACACAGTATAATATACTTATGCGTTAGTTATCATTGGTGTCCTTGTGTGTTTTTTGGTCTTTCCGTGTGCATGATAGCTCACGGTGGTTGCTGGTACAACAAGGCCAGAAGCTCCTAACCAGCGTTGGATATCTGCAATTCGTTGTCCTCTCGTGTACATATCTTTAGTTCTCATGCTGAGATCCTTAGAAATCTTTTTAGCAGGCATCACTGCGAGTAGAAAGAAATACAAGCACAAGAATATATATTTGATGTTTAGTCGATGTGTATTCAATGTGCAGTGAACAAACAAAATGGCTGGTGTATTTATACTTTAATGAGTCACATTAGAGTACGCCCACTTTTAACACCTTCAGCTCGTTGCCATGCATAAAATGTCACACAAATTGCACAGCCCATCACTCGATGATCTGTATCTGAGCTTGCTCTTGTCCAGATACTGCATTGTGCCATCTGCTTCCATGGATCAACCCCGATTCTACGGACGCAAGAACCCACTCGCTTCTGCCGTGCCTGTCATGCAGAAAAGTGAAAGGCGGTAGCCATTTCAAAGCCAAGGCCAAAGCGAAAGGCTAAGGCTAATAAAGAAAACCTTCTGATGACCCCAAAGGCTAAGGGTTTTAATAAACGTAAGCCTTATTAAGTCAAGAAGAAATTCGTGATGTACACTCAAAGCAAATCAAATGGCAGCCAACCCATCGAACCCGCAGGCCACCTCCTCCATTAATCTTTGACGACTCTGCCGCTGCTCTCCCAGAAACCCACAGCCCATCTTCTCCACTACTCTTCCACGACGCTGCCACTGCTCTCCCGGAAACCCACAGGTCACCTCCTCCATCCCTCTTTGACGACGCTGCCGTTTCTCTCCCGGAAATCCACAGGTCAACTTCTCCATCACTCTTCGACGACGCTGCCGTTTCTCTCACGGAAATCCACAGGTCACCTCCTCCATCCCTCTTCGACGACGCTGCCGCTTCTCTCCAGGGAACCCCCATTTCATCCTCCTTAGCACCCATCCACCCAGATGTCCACAGCACCCCATGCACAAGATCCAGCTCTTTATACCGCATGCTGAATGGGTTAAGTGTCGATATCCCTGGGAACTCTATGCTGGTAAAGATAGATCATCTTTTAGAAACCATGCTAAATATGGATAGACGGATGGAGAAAATGGACAAGCAGATGGAGAAGCAGATGGAGAAGATGAATAAGCGCATGGAGAAGATAGAGACTGACATAGCGGGGATACATAATTTGCTTGGAGTTCATGCCCCTGTATCTCTGATGCCGGAGCAGGAGTGTGGCATGGATGGGATGAATGGGTCCTTCAACCTTCCATCACCCAGCGAGCCCCTCCATCAGAAGAATATGTGTTCATGTATGCCATTGACGAGGATGACATGACACCACCGTCAAGACCATGCCATTAGACAACACTGACAAGGCGACCAAGACAGGAGGAAAGCATCCTCCCAGACAACCTACCCTTGCCCGCCACCCTCGCCCGCTGCCACAAGCACACCCGCTCCCAGAAGAACACCCGCTCCCAGAATCCAACCTACATACGCTTGCATTGAGACGGTGCCCGACTTCATCCTGCCGAGCTGCCCCAGCCACTCAGGGAGAAGTATAGGTTAACAAGTGGTGGTATACCCCAGAAGTATGGCATGTTAATTTTCAAGCACCACGTGTCCTACTTGGTGTTCTACGCATGGGCCAACAATGTAAACTATGAAGAAAATCGCAACAAAAGGGCTCTTCCTGAAAATTTACGAAAGACTATTGTGGAGGAATTGCGGCGCTATTTTTCAATTATCCTTTAATGAAAATAGTGAGAGACTCCATTAATGGCATTTTGCGTCATACAAGGCATCGGCCCTGGAAGTACAATCTTGATTAATTTTTTACTTGTTGCTTGTTTTAAATTTTATTAATAAAGAAATGTTTTTACTTACACAAGACTTGCACAACTCCAGTCCTCGAGGGCCGCAAACAGGCCCGGTTTTCAGGAAAACCGGGCCTGTTTGCGGCCCTCGAGGACTGGAGTTGTGCAGGCCTGACTTACTGTATTCAGAAATTGTATTCTTAATAACTTCATTGTATTCATAAATAAATGTTTTTACTAGTACCATACTGTACACCTGTGCTGTAAAAGTTTTGACTTTCTGTACTTCAATAAAGGAAATGTTGCTTGTATGAAATTGTATTCATACTGTACAGTACATAAATATTTTTACTAGCAGTACACCATAAACCTGTAAATGTTTTGAATTGCTGTACACTTTAAATGTTTTTAAATTGTATTTTTAAATAAATGTTATTACTTACTCCATAAATGTTTTTGTACTTACTCCACCAAAAAAAGATAATGTTGATTTGTTTTAAATTGTTTAATTGTCTCCTTTTATAACAAAATACAGTGTTTCTAGAATTTACAGTACTGTCCAGGCATACTATACAGTACTTTACTGTATACTGTAGGCATCACAAAAGTATTAAAACAATACATGCTGTACGGGTATAGAATACACATATGTACTGGAATACATGTATAATAAATGCATAATTTTTATTTTTTGGGTTTATTATACAGTTATTCTATCCTAATCAATAACAACGGCCACTAAACTGTTTACTCCGGTACGTGGTTTTTTAAATCCGATTCAGCAATGTGCAGGCATTGTTACACAACGCGATATTATCCATCAAAATCCCTTCATTTGCCCTTTTCCGCATGAGATGAAAAAGTTTATTTTTCTGAGGAAAAATAAAAGTACAAGTTTTACTGTAATGGTCAGTCAGTCCCCTAAAGAAGTTCCCACAGTCAGTCCCACCAATAATTTTATCGGGGGGCGCCTCCTGTTCACATGCGCATGCGCCTACTGTAGATGGGATGACATGCATATGCGTTTCAAGAAGGCTCTAATGCGCATGCGCCTAGCTTTCCACCAATTGTTCAGTATCTACTGTAGAAGCTGCTCAGCCATTGATATTGCTGTAATAAAAGTACTGTAAAGAACCATAAGCAAAGCGATAGATTACAGGATTAATCGCTTGACTGTGCAATGATATTGATATTTCAAAAAAAGAACTCACCATAGTCTTTGCCAATCAGCTGGCGCCGAGCCACTGCCAGTCCCGTATTCTTGATTATACACGTAGTTGACAGGTGACAGCGGGACTGCTATAGCTGTAGTTGACAGCTGATGAGGCTGGAAATCGCTTAGGTACATGCAAGCTTGCTTGTATCTGTACGTGAAATCCTGCTCAGGCTGCAGGTATCCGGGCGGGGACAGACAGCAAGGGTTGCCGGTCACTAAGTTTTCACTGATGACCGTTATTGGAAGCTGGCGCTGTCGCTGGCCCATTGCTTGCCTACGACTGATGTTTCTTAGTTGGTATTAACATGACCTTTCACCTTTTGAAGTCTCCATGATCAAAGATACGGGACAAATCTGGTGCTACACACCAATACCCTCCTTTAACACAGGGTGTGGGATCAATACGAAAAAAACACGGATCGATATATAACTTTTTCCTTATTGCACGCTTCCACACATGAGCATCTGGTGAAAATTTGTAAAAGTCATAGTTTTCGATAAAATATTGATAAATTTGACCAAATGTTGCCATCTTATCATCAGTTGCATTAATCGCGGCCCATTTTAAATAAGCGTACGTTATGTTGGGTTTTTGGAACACGGACTGCAGTGGTGCACTCATCTCGGGACTCTCAGGACAATAAAACAACACCAGACACTGTGCATTTATTTTTTAATATGAAAAGCCAAAATTGATACAGTATTGTAACTTCTTCAGTGTGGTATTTTTTTTAAACACCTGCAAGTCGATACATTACTGTTAGTGAGCCACATGTAGTGTAAACATTATAATTAATTACAATTCACGAATATCTGCCACCTGGCGGTTACGCGAAGAATTGCAACCAATTAAATCCGAACCATTATCAATAAACACATCAACACACATCAATAAACACATCAACTGCGGATGACGCCTGCATGAATACAACACGAACGACGCATGAACGCGGTGAAGTGCGTGGCATACGGAAAAATTCCCCGAAAAAAATCAGAGATGTTGTAGAATAAAATGGGCCGTGGCTGCATCACACAGAGGGTGGGTATACATGTGCTACAATAATAATAGTACCACAACCTTAAGAAGTTGCTTTTTTTGTATGAGTAACTGCTAGAATGGATCATCTCATTTGCTAATGTTCTAATTCCTCTGTTTTTTAGATTCAACATCCCACCTACACATCATACTAGGATTTGCGCCGCTATGTGAATTTTCAAAATGTATCTTGTAATAATATATACATTTTAAAACATCTACTGATGCGGCCAGCGTGAGTCTAACATTTACCCGTAATAGATGCTTTTTTCTGCTGGCGCCCGGCTGGCGCCACACTTGGCTGCGCGCCAGCCGAATCTTCCCCTCCCCGCGTGCAAAATTAAAATGCTTCCCCTTCCCCGACCCCCAGGTTGCTCCCCCTGGCTGCTCCTGCTTCGCGCAGCTTCGCGCAGCTTCCCCCTTACCCCTGCTTACTCTGCAACCTTACGGGGATGCAGGGGAACCCTGTGGCGCCACAGTGACGCACGGCATGCGCCAGGGAAAACCCCACACAAGCCGCCGTCTGTCCGCACATTTCCCCCACATCGCGGTGGCGGCCGCTGAAGACTCAGCTCGGCCGCCACTGTATCTAATACTTTTGAATATTTTTTTACTCATTGTATCATGTGTCTCCATGCTCTAATTGTCATTTGCTTTGCGGATTCTCTAGTTTACCACATTTTTAATCCACGGTTACTGTACAGGAAATGGACCTTACCAACTGCCCTTGGCACAGAATCGATTTAATTCCCGACCCTGATTCTGCGCTCGACTATTTCCAATCCGAGTTCTTAAAACTCTGTGATACCCATGCTCCACTACGCAAAATAAGGGTACGGGGGGCCCACCTTCTGTGGGTTACAACTGACCTTATAGCACTCTACCAGTTCAGGGATGCCTTGTGGAAAAGCTACAAAGTAACTGGCACTACCAAGGAACTCAATCACTACAGATGCCTGCGGAACATGTGCACAAGGCAAACAAGGCATGCAAAAGCACAATATTACTCTGAAAACCTCCACCAGAATACATCAAACCCAGCTAACTTCTGGAAGCTTATCAACAATATATTCCAGCCTTCTAACCATCAACAACCAACTAATATCACTAAGGGGGTTATTACTCTGACAAACCCCACTGACATTGCAAATGCATTCAATGATTACTTTGTTGGGTGTGCCACTAACTTATTAGCGACACGCAGCACAAACCACAAACCTGAATCTCATCCTTGGAGTACCCACATAGCCCAACCCCCACCCCTATCCGAAGAGGAGATTACGCAAGCGCTCCTCAAATTAAAACTAAGCAGCCAATGTGGACCTGACTTACTTCAATCTAGGTTCCTACGACTTGGTGCCCCAGTCATTGCCAAATCAATTGCTTCCATAGTCAACTCTATACTGTCTGCAGGCCATATCCCTAAGACCTGGAAAACTGCCAGAGTTGTCCCAATCTTCAAAAGTGGGGACAATAACACTGTCTCAAACTACAGGCCAAACTCACTTCTCCCAATTCTAGCCAAAGTCATGGAAAAATGTGTCCACTCCCAATTAAGCGATTACTATACCAAGACAAATTTCCCTAGCCAATTCCAATCTGGCTTTCGCCCCAAACACTCTACCGTAACTACCCTGCTAAAAGTAATGAAATCCAGTGTGGAATGGAACGGGGACAACTCACTGGTTCAATATTCCTAGATTTTGCAAAGGTTTTTGATACTGTTGATCATGCTATCCTGCTTAACAAACTCCAGAGCTCTGGAATAGGGAAGCATGCTTTAAACTGGTTTCAGTCCTACTTATCAGGTAGATCCCAACATGTGTCCATCTCAGGCTCTAACTCCAACCCCCTGGATATCACCTGTTGTATCCCGCAAGGCTCTGTTCTGGGGCCCCTACTCTTCTCAGTGTTCATCAATGATCTTCCCACAGCTTGTAAGGAAGCATCAATACACATGTATGCAGATGACACAATCCTATATGCACACAGCCCTAGCCTCTCTGACCTTCAACACATACTTCAGTCTGAATTTTGAGACTCGAAAACTGGATTTCACAAAACAAACTGTTTTTAAACACTGACAAGACTGTAACAATGGTATTTGGGACCAAGACTAAATTTTTAAAGCTTCCAGCGACTGAGCTCCAGACTATAACCAACGCTAACATCACCCTAACCCCTGTTACTAGTTTTAAGAAACTGGGCATATGGTTTGACTCCCACTTAACATTCGGGATGCACATTGATACCCTGGCAACCAAGACCTATGCCAAACTAGGGGTACTTTACAGGAACAAATCCTCCCTAAGTCCCCTGGTCAGAAAGCATATCGCACAGTAGATGCTAATGCCAATTATTGATTATGGAGGCATAGTATATGGCTCGGCACCTCAAACCCACCTTGGCAAACTTAACACCCTCTACAATTCTATTTGTCGTTTTGTTCTCCAATGCAACTACAATACACATCACTGCGAAATGCTCAAAGAACTAGATTGGTCATCACTCGAGTCTAGGCGCAAAGTTCACCTTTCCTGTCTTGCCTTCAAATTCTTTCTGGGCAAGCTTCCCATCTATCTGAACAAGCTCCTCACCCCTACCACATGCAGCACTTATCATCTGATATCAGACTCCAAAAGACTTTTCATGGTCCCAAGACTCAACAAAGTATCCGGCCGTTCCTCCTTCTCTTACCGTGCACCCCAAAACTGGAAAAATCTACCGGAGACTCTCACATCCACCACCAGTTTAAGTTCTTTCAAATCTAAGGCTGTCTCACATTTTAATCTGGTCTGTAACTGTTTGATATGTCCATAATATATTTTCTTTAACTGCGCATGCAATGTCTTGTATATAATGTATACCCTGTTCATTTATGTAACTGTACTTGTAACCATGTATTATTTGTTTAACTCTGTGCCCAGGACATACTTGAAAACGAGAGGTAACTCTCAATGTATTACTTCCTGGTAAAATATTTTATAAAGATGTAACCCCGCATCCCCATGTAAGGAACGCATCCCCTTCCGTTGCGGACCCCCCCCCTCCGAGCACTCACTGCGGCCGGTTGCTGGGGATGCGTGCGGGCGGTTGCCGGGTTGCGACCATGTTGCAAGGCTCCCGGCAGTTCCCGAAGCAGGGCGCCGCCGTTGCGCATTGCCTCATGCATGCACGGTAAGACCCATGTGATGGAAGGCATACAGGCAGCTCGCGCATGCGCAGGAGACGCGCGCGAGACACTAGCCTACCAGGGACAGGCTCTTGGAATGGACTACAAGTCCCATGAGCCTTAGGAGCGCCCCACGTGATGCCAGGGAGCCAATAGGGCTGTAGTATCTCCCTGCTCAGGGATAGATACATTTCGCGGGCTTGGAGCACGCTAGTCAGTCGGCGCCAGGAGCAGCTAGAGGAAGGAGGTAGGGTGCAGGAGTCAGTGACTCCCTGCACTAGGCCAGCAGCCCCCTAGGCCCCAGATAGCCCTGAGTCACCAGTAGTTGAGTGTTGTAGGGACAGGCCCCAGGTTAGGGACTCAGCCCTTTACTATTCAGAGTCAGTTAGAGACACAGCGGACACTACGCGTCCATCCAGAGGTTTGGGCTCAGACCTCCGCTGCCGCTGCAGCAGCCATCCGGGTGGGATCGCCCTCGACGGTAGTTCCTGTATTCGGCAGTCGTCGGATCCTTTGTGAAGCTCCTTGGCAGGCCCGGGCACTGGAGTGCTCGGCAGGTAACCATCACCAAGTGCACCAACGATCCTACATATATATTATATTCATACGGGACTAGTGGCTGCGCAGTCACACATATCCTCTCCCTTTAAGGGTGCGGGACATATTGTGTGGGGTTATTGGACACGGGGTGGGATCACCCAGTGTAGGTGGGAGCAACCTGCGAGACGCAGTAGTCAGTGTCTCCTCTAGAGAGGGACACCTGTTGATTTATGAATACGTACATGCTATGCAGTAAAGCCAGTTCTGTTTTACAACTGTTTGCTTAATGTGATTGTTTCCTGTGAGGGCCTCCTCCCACTCCGTTGGGATCCCTCCCAGGTGGAGGCGTTGCACCACGAGATCGAATTATATGTATGTACTCCAGGCTCCCCAAGCGGAGGCTTAGGCTCCTGAGAGCCACACAGGTTACACAGCAGGTAGTAGCGTCTGTATTCACAGGGAATAGAAAGGCAGTATTTGACTGCTGAAACGTTGGACTTTATGGCATATTAAACCTCCTTTTGAGTAAGAAAAAATATAGGGTATACCCCCAGTGTATCGAGGCTACTAACCAGGCACTATGGAGTATGACTCTTGATAGAAGATTGACACCAGTATGATAATGAATAAATAGATAAGGACGCCTCCGATACTACCTCTGGGAGTGGGGCACTGGAAACCCGGATAGAAATACGAGGGGACACCACCCAGGGGGGCGCCCCCAAGTAGATCACGGCCCGGCTACCAAAACAGCCTCACCTGTCTCCCATGTGTACCGCGTGGAGGTCCTCTGAAAACCGTTCCTGTTTGCACCGGGAAAATCCTCTGGCAGCTTGCTCTGGCAGCTTGTGTCCCGCTGCTACTGGTGTCTGCGTGCTCCAGCTGGAAATGACATCACACGTGAAGAAAAAGTTAGGTAGCTCCGTGGTTCACAGCACCTTCCACAGCCAAGGTATGTATATAAAAAACTTTATTGACAACTAGCATGTCTGGACGAAACGCGTAACAGTGATCATGCTGATGTTTGCTGCTAGTTGTCAATAAAGTTTTTTATATACATACCTTGGCTGTGGAAGGTGCTGTGAACCACGGAGCTACCTAACTTTCTCCTTTTGAGTAAGACCGTGTGCCTGCTTCTTCTTCTTTGTACTGGAACATTTGGGACTACAGGAGCTCCCCAGGGCCAGCGCACCGGCAGCTAAGTACCCCACCTCTATTACCATTGATATTGAGTGCGTGTCTCATCCTCTGTCTGCATATTCTGCTGGCAACAGGAGGGCTGAGTCATCCGCAATCACTTAGGGACACAGGAACAAGCTTCTGGGGTTCATTCCCAACATGATACTTAGCAGTGCAGCGCCTCCATCTGCCGCAGGCTCCAGGGAAATGGAGATAATCTCCCACGGTAGAACTGATTACCTCTCCCCCCAGTTAGATCACACACCAGGCTGGAGGTATATTGCAAACAGGAATGGTTTATTACTATGGTCTGCAGTAACACAACAGGTACTCAGCAGTCTTCTGCCGCATACAGTCTCTTGGCTCAGTTATCAGAGAAGATGGTCCCCGGACCGCCACTACAGGTCAAGGGCACCCGCAGCCTTCCTAGCTGTTCCCCATCTCCCTAGCGGAGGCGAGGTATTGGTTCATACTCTCTCCTCCCTGTAGGGAAGAGCACATACGTACTGTCCCGGCTAAGCTCAGTCTAAAGCTTGCCAGGAGCTGGAAGGGATCGTAGCGGGCTAGCCGCGGGTCCATTCTCCGTTTAAAAATTGAGTTTTCCCGCGCGGCCGCCGCTTCAATAGATAAGCGCTAATGGCGCTTACTATTAAAAGCGCCCGAGGCGCGGGAAAACCGGCCGAAACCCGGCCCGGTTTCGGCCAGAGACTGCCGCGCGCCGCCCGCACTATTTTAAACTGCGGTGGCGGCCGCATTACAGTCAGCTCGGCTGCCACTGTAGGCCACAAATTCAGGCTCCCAGATGTGTGATCTGCCTTCCTCAGAGATAAGGAACAACCTCTCAATTTAGGACGGACCTGCCCTTAAGTACAGCCGGAAGGCGGGCACGCCGTTGTCCCAGCTACAACAGGATGTGCCACCCTCTGCTGTCATTCAAGTGCAGTACCAAAGGTGAAGGGGAAAACCCATACCAACTAGTGACAAGCCTGTTAATACCAGGGTTTACTGCCAGCCCAATGGGTAGAATAGTAGCCAGGGGGTACCCCGCTACACTCTCCCTCAGGTGGTTTCCAAACAACCCTGTTTGGGTCCTATATTTTTGGGTACCATCTCTGAACCTGAACAAATAAATAACATTTCAAATGATCATCCATTAATTACTATGCATGAAATACTGTACATTTTCAATGGGAAAGGCAGCACATGTCATGTATTCACTAAACACGTATAAAATGATGTAATATTAACACAGGTTCCTCCAACATGGAGAAACCTTTATTTAGTAATAGTGCTCAGGATCAGGCTTACGCACTAATGCTCCTGACTCATCAGTGACGGTAATGGAGAACACCCTTTTTGGATTTCTTTCTTATCTTCAACCATGCGGATGTGGTCTGCTGCAGCAGGCAGGAAAGGGTGCAGGCAGAAGAAGAATCTGTTCCAGCGAGGTCCAGAAGTGGCCTTTGCTTTCTGTCACGGGAGACTCCCGTGGTGGGTAGGATCTCGGTGGCCGGAACAGCAGGAGCGTAGTAGGGGTCACAATCAGAGGGTCCGAGGCAGGCGGCAGGCAGCGCAGTCGGGTGACAAGCAGGGGTCTGAGGCAGGCGGCAGACAGTGTAGTCAGGTAACAAGCAGAGGTCGGCAACAAGGAGACTGTAACAGGACTGGGGAGCAGGGACAGGTCTGGGAGCAGGGACAGGTCTGGGAGCAGGGACAGGTCTGGGAGCAGGGACTGAGAACGGGGAGCAGGGACTGAGACCAGGGAACAAACAGGGACAAGCCAGATTACCAGCAAGGGCCTTTACTGAGAACAGAATCAGGTACAGGAACAGATCAGGAACAAAGACAGAGGCATGTGCATAGGAGTCTGACTTGAAACAAAGGCAACGGGACAAACAGGAAGCAGAGCTATAAGACAGAGAGAGGAGCAACAAGAAGACAGACAGACAGAGAGGAACCCAGAGGAATCCGAAGGCAGCAGCACACCTGGTGGATAAAGAAGAACTATGGCTAGGCAGGAGGTCTAGGAGACCCTGACAGAAGCCGACTCGCTTCTAATTCTCCAAGAGCATCTTTTGTGATTTTCTAATTTGTCGCAGCTGTGTTGACGCTTATAATCTCTCATCCAGATTGGCTGAGGGTTTCTTATTGTATTTCAGAGTTCATTCATGAAATACTCCAGCCAATCCGAGCATGGGAAAACATCCTACCCGCCTATCAGAGCGCTACCAGTATTTCTAAGCCGAGCAAGCTCGGAATCAGAATCTGACAAGGGCATGCACCAACCTGGCTCCTCTGCCCGTCAGAAGCCACATGCGGAGTTAGGCTCCTCAAAGTCTAGGCTGGGGCAAATGGTGGTCCGATGACTTCCATTTATCCAGGGACATGAGTACTTGAGGCTAACTGTGCTACCCAAATGGCTTTAACACCGTGGCAACCTCTGAGACTTTCAAGCCCGGGACATGAGCAGACCTGATGGCACCAATCTTGGTAGTTACCTGGTCTCTCGGAACCATGGACCTGGAATTCCCCAGCTCATACAGCTGTATATACTTTTATACACTATAATAAAATGTACTTTCACATATTTGTCACATATTGGTCCTTTGGTTATGGGCAATAGAATGAAAAAGCGTGCAGGTTCCTCTTCACCAGCTTTATCCCCACACACTGAAAACCGGACATAGATTTTTAAAACCCTTTGCAACTTATCTGTTGTTGGAGCACCCCCATAACCCCTATACTAGGTTCTGGGTGATCAGGGCATTAACTGGGCATCCTCCTTTATACTAGGGCCCCCTTTAACATTTCAGGGATACCACACATTCCAATGCCCCATTTACCTTTATGGTCTGTTCTGAAGCAGGGAATCCCAGCTTTGAGATACAAAAAGAGGGTGGGGGAGCACAGTTAATGATATGTCCAATATATACTATTAATAGATATGGTGGAAGATTCCTCAATTGGAGGTGGCAGTCTATGTGGCAGACTCCGTGTGGTGGTGGTGTACATTATTCCCCACTCACTAATACACACTACTGTCTGTACACCACCACCACACGGAGTCTCCACATAGACTGCACCTCCAATTGAGGTATCTTCCACCATATCTATCAATAGTATACATTGGACATATCATTAACTGTGCTCCCCCATCCTCTTTTTGTATCACATTGCCACCAAGGATCCTGGATAGATCCTGCTGGGGTTCTGAGTCACAGGAGGACAACTTGAGAACATTTCTTCCAGGCTGTATTATATTTCTTTTTATATATTCTACATACGCCATATAGAGATAGCGCCCGGGCACCTTTCCTAATCCACAATCCTAGCGTTGAGTCACGCAATGGTTTTCAAGGGGAGATTTTGTTTGCAAGGGGAGTAATGGGTCTCAATGTATTTGAGAATCCAATCTGATTCCCGGGTACATTTTTGGGGTATCCAGCAACTCTGGTACCCCGCTACCTAGACACATTCTGACAAGACTTTCTCATAACCCCCACACCCCCCCCCCCTTGAAACTCATAGCTCAGCAATCACTGCTTGCTGGCACACCTGGAATGGTAAAGAACAGACAATTATTTATTGTCGCATACTTTCATACTAGGAATGGTCCACTGCACTATAGCTTCCACCTTCTGACTCTGTGCTCTAAATATAACAGTTCTGCCAAACTCACCAGACACTTTGCAGGTTTCAGTGTCAGCCCCACTCCCCTGATCCTATTCAGCACTGCTGCTACATGTTCTAAGTGACTTTCTTACAAATTACTAAATACAGCAATATCGTCCAGGTAAGCCCTTGCGTAACCCTGCATCCCTCCAAGTAACCTATTGACAGGTGTTGGAAGGTAGCTGGGGCATTCTTCATTCCAAATGGCATCTCTAAAAACTCATAGAGACCACTTGTAGTAATGAAGGCTCACTTCTCCCTAGCCTCCTGGTTCAGGGGGATTTGCCAATACCCTTTAGAAAAATCCAAATACTTTGCACCCGCAAGCTCATCTAAGAGCTCATCCATTCGAGGTATGACACTGTCTGAGCACACAGAACTGCGTGTTTCCATCCTTCTTAGGTTCCAGGACTACCAGACATGCTCAAGGGCTCTGAGACAGTACAATTACCCCTAGGGCCAGCATCTCCTCTACTTCCCTCTCTATACTGCCCTTCACATCTGCTGATGCTTATGCAGTGGTATCTGATCACCACTAGATGGTCAGTAATACTGTATGTGTTCTGCTGGCTTGTCCTTTAACAGAACTCTATGCTGCTCTAACATAGCCGTAGCGGCAGCAGAAGAGCCGCGATTCTGGCAAAGTGCCGGAGCCTTTTCTGAGTGGGTGGAGGGACAGGGTTTATCCATGAGGACCTGGGACCCGTGTCCTGCACCGTTTGCCCTGTGCCGAACCCGGGCGCTGTTGCGGCAGTTGCCCAGAGCTCATTGGCCAAGATGATGCCGGCAGCAGCCCCTCCAATCCCCGTGCAATCGGGACCTACGAAAGCGGCGATCTCTGCGGGGACCAGCGAGGTAAGCCAGACCAAGTCGCAGACTGACCCTGACTTATTGTTTCCTATGACTGTACTCCTTTATTCCCCTGTAGGAGTGACCTGTGGGTGGCAGGAGATAGGGCTACCATGGGAGGGGAAGGAAGGGCAGCTTGTAGGGTTGGCTTTCCCATTACCCTGGTGGACCATCAGGGGGCTCTCGGTTTAGAGCCCCACTGTTGTCGTCTGGCTATGGGCTTGGGGTATCAGGGGCAGTGGCCAAGGAAGGTGTTTCTGCTCCTGTGCCCCTGGGCTCCTATCCGGTAATGGGGAGGCAGTGTCAGGGAGGTAGGTGCACTCAGGTAGCTCCTGTACATAGGTTGGGATTGCCTAGGGGGGGGGCTGAGTGGAGGTGGGCTGCAGGGAGATAGGCAGCAGGAATCAGCAGCAGTAGCTGAGAAGTTGAGCATAGGGGAGACTAGGCAGGGAGGCACTGTGGAGCAGAGGGACATAGAAGGTCAGTGGGGTGTGAGGCAACTGATAGAAGCTAGGGATGGGCTAGGAAGGCAGGAGTTCCCTTGTTCTGACTTGCCAGAGAAGACCCCCATGACAGATTCCCCAGTGTTTCCAGAGGTAGAGCTGTGGTTAGGTAGGCAGCCAGGAGCAGTAGCCAATGCTAGGGGGTACAGCAGAGGGTTCTGTCCCCAGGTCAGCCAGAGCCAGCTACAGAGAGTAAGGGCAGCATAGTGGAGGAGAGATGCTGGCCCTACTGATGCAGCGGCCGTTATTTGAACACTTCACGCGGTGTGTAGATCGGAATACCCATTCGATGGCGCGTAATTTGATCTAGTCGTGCCGAGTTAAACACGCGGTTTGATTATCATTTTGTCCGGATTAGAAAATGGCATTTTAGCGTGTTCTGCAATACCGTCATGAAATTCAAGTGGGCAATCGAGAGTTGTTGTCATCAAAATCCAATAGCAATTCTATGTCACGATTAACATGTTGGCTGAAATCGCTGAGCTTCCTGCCACGCATGCGCAAATTCCAAAGCCCTTCTACTATAAGCTGTCACATTTCATTTATGTCTGCGATACTGTAGTCCAGTACAATCAAATCATTAATAATAGACATCCCGCTTATTGTTTTCTACATGACTTTCCTTGGTAAAAGTGAACTGCTTATTTAAAAAAAAATTGCTGATTCGTAATGCTGCAGTCCATTAACAGAGTGAACCAGGGTTTGATTCTTGCCTCAGATGTTTTTTTTTTTCAGATGTTTTTTTTTTTCAGATTTTTTTTTTTCATTTTATTTCCACTTTAATGCAAATAGCCGAGCGGCTCTTTACAGTATGCTCGAGTGCGAATAGCAAAGCAGTATCTATTTTCAAATGCTTTGCTTTGTGGTTGCATTAATCTTCCCAAGCCTGCTCTCACCGTTCTGCGCCTGCGTGTAATTCTCTTTGGTTGGAACCTGGGACCTTCTTCATTATTAATGCGCATGCGTGTATAACTTCCCATTCATTTGGAAGTTAGTTCAAGTTTTAAAAATATATACTGTACTGTATGCCATGATTTTTTTTTTTGGTTATCGCGCCATGGCATGGTTTTACAAATGCAGTATATATTTTTGGGGGTTATCACCATGGGCTTGCATACTGTAGCAATTATGGATATTATGAGAATCAAACAGTACTGTTGCTTTTTAATTCCACACTAGTCATGTATGTTCTTTCAGAGGTGGATGGCATACTGTAGTACTGTTTTTTTTTTTATTTGGGGGTGTGAGGAGCAAACCATTATGATGACATGTTGAGAATACTGTACTGTATGTCTTTGAACTACAGCTTGGAACTTCATACAGCTAGCACAGCTCGCACACCATCCCCCCTCTTAACAACACCTCTGACTAAACATGCCACGCATGCGCGCCATAAGCCAATCAAAGCTTCTTCTATTGTGCTGTCCCAAGTAATCTTGGAGTTCACCGCTTATCAACAACCCAACAACAGAGCCCTCCAACAGAGCCATTAACGTAAATGTACTGTTGTGTGATTATCATGAGCTGGGCAGAAGACATGTTGGATAATCCTTAATGCAGGAAAAAAGTATTTTTCGACAGCATTTTGTTGCATTATTAACAGAAATTATTGATTAAACAATAAAAAATAATAATTTTTATAAAGCATTTTTTGTCTTTATATATATTTTGCATAGACTAATGTTAAGTGCAATGCTTTGTTTGTTGAACTGCTCATAAGAATTTTAGGTCTGCAAAGGGGGTTTAAAAAATAGATTTTATTTTTTAATGCATAATACAGTATAAAAAAACATTTTTTTTTTGGCAAACACAAATTTATATACAGTAACTACTGAGAGAGATGGGAGAGAGGGGGTTTGTGTAAGATACAGATTGGTTTGTACAGTACATGAACACCGTACTATTATCTTACACACACCCCCACCCTACCTTGCTTGCTTGCGGCAGTCCTGAAAATGAAAAGAAACAATAAATGCAGACATGGTTATTATAAGGGCCATACTTACCTGTATCATACTTACCTGTGCCTTATTACTTTCCTGAAGCCTGGCCATTACGTTGTATAACAATAGGCAACACAGTCGCAATATGATAATATATTTATTACATCTGGCTACTGTGAGTATATTGTTTCAGAAATTCAGTATCCCCTTTTCCAATTCTTCCTTTTTGGACGGTTTCCACACTTTTCTGATATAATCCTTCAACTCATGCCATACCATTTCGATGGGATTAAAATCTGGTGATCTGTAATTCAGTAGGAGGGGAGGAAAAAGGTGAATTATGTAAGGAGATATACAGTAAACTATGTAAAACAATGAGAAAAGGTTACCCAACTTACTCCGCTGGCGTCTTAACCCAGTTGATACCGCTGGCAAGAATGTGAGCCGTCGACGCTGTGTGTTTCGGATCATTGTCCTGGAAGAACCGGTGACCAGATGGGAAATCATTCTTTATGTATTCAACAACATGTGTAATTATGTGATCTTGGAAGAACGCTTTATTCATGATTCCTGGAATCAAGAAAAAAAATGTAACATTAGGGTACAAAATACTGAATACAGTATAGCTGTCCAGTGCGTAAGGCCACAGCTTGTGTATTTGTGCATTATTTTACCCTCAAAGATAATGATGCATCCTGGTCCTTGTCTAGAGATGGCACTCCACACATGCATCTTCACTGGGTGCTTGGGACGCGGCTTCAGAGATAAGCGTCCTTTTTTGTAGAATCCAAAACGGGCAAACCTCTCAAGTGCTACAGTTGTCTCGTCTGTAAAGATGACATCATTGAAAGTTTTGCCACTTTCAATCCATGTTCGAGCCTAGTCCACTCTTTTATTTTGTTGGCTTCCCTTATCATAGGATACGGTCTGTAATGACAAGGAAAACTGTTAGAGCCACAAAATGCTGGACATACTGTACAGTACAGTATGATACTGTATTAGGAGGGAGCCTAACATACAGTAAAAAAAGAGGGCATGGGTGACGTACTGTATACTGTACTTACTTAAAACGCCCATATTTCCAACCCAATTTCCGTCTCATCAAATTGATACTGGTCTCTGATACTTTTATTTTGTGAGTAGCCTCTAGTGCATTCTTTACCCTTGTAGCACACGTCTCATCATTCGCATCACTCATTTTGTCCACCAGAAGAGTGTTCGCCTTAATGTGTAAAGAAAACAAGAACAATTTGTTACAGTTGGCAAATTAAGCATCCCAATAGCGCACAGATTTCTTATTGTCTGATGTTTCTGCTGCACTTACTGTATTGTACTGTGAGTACACTTTGGGCGCTACAGTATACAGTATGATTATATTAAATAAATAGCCCCTCAAACTGCAGGATTATTAGTTCAAAGAAAACAGAATCTTGTGACTGATTGTAAGAATGGCAAAAATGTTATACTGTTCAGTCGAAAGGTACTGTAAAGATTAATACAATATTGAACACAGGCATACTAGTACTGTACAGTTCAGTACAAAACGTTGGTAGAGTTATGGAGGACAATACAGTAAGTACTTACTCAGTAGTGACAGTCGGCTTTCTTTGGACGTTTTGCCTTCCCATGCACATGATAACTAACAGTGCTTTTTGTTAAACTGAAGCCCGAAGCAACTAACTAGTGCTGGATCTGTGCAATGCTGTGTCCATTCTGGTACATATCCTTTATTCTCAAGCTGAGATCTTTTGAAATCCTTTTCTTTGGCATCGCTGCTGATAGAAAAAAATTGCAAGCACAAACAGAGCAATTCAATGTGAATTCGATGTGTATTGAATGTGCATTGAATACACAAAATTGATGGTGTATTTATACTTTAATTTAATGTGCCTCAACGTCACTCGACAGGATTAGTACACAGTCCGCCCACTTTTAACACCTGCACCCTGTGTCCATGCCCGCGAAAAAAATTACATAAAAGGTGAGACAAATTGCATAGACTCTCACACACTGATCTCTATCTGAACTTGCTCCTGTCCAGATACTGCATTGTGCATTGTGCCATCTGCTTCCATGGATCAACCCCGATTCTACGGATGCAAGAACCCACTCGCTTCTGTCGTGCCTGTCATGCAGAAAAGTGAAAGGCGGTAGCCGTTTCAAAGCCAAGGCCAAAGCGAAAGGCTAAGGCTAATAAAGAAAACCTTCTGATGACCCCAAAGGCTAAGGGTTTTAATACACGTAAGCCTTATTAAGTCAAGAAGAAATTCGTGATGTACACTCAAAGCAAATCAAATGGCAGCCAACCAATCGAACCCGCAGGCCACCTCCTCCATTAATCTTTGACGACTCTGCCGCTGCTCTCCCAGAAACCCACAGCCCATCTTCTCCCCTACTCTTCCACGACGCTGCCACTGCTCTCCCGGAAACCCACAGGTCACCTCCTCCATCCCTCTTTGACGACGCTGCCTTTTCTCTCCCGGAAATCCACAGGTCAACTTCTCCATCACTCTTTGACGATGCTGCCGTTTCTCTCACGGAAATCCACAGGTCACCTCCTCCATCCCTCTTCGACGACGCTGCCGCTTCTCTCCAGGGAACCCCCATTTCATCCTCCTTAGCACCCATCCACCCAGATGTCCACAGCACCCCATGCACAAGATCCAGCTCTTTAGACCGCATGCTGAATGGGTTAAGTGTCGATATCCCTGGGAACTCTATGCTGGTAAAGATAGATCATCTTTTAGAAACCATGCTAAATATGGATCGACGGATGGAGAAAATGGACAAGCAGATGGAGAAGCAGATGGAGAAGATGAATAAGCGCATGGAGAAGATAGAGACTGACATTGCGGGGATACATAATTTGCTTGGAGTTCATGCCCCTGTATCTCTGATGCCGGAGCAGGAGTGTGGCATGGATGGGATGAATGGGTCCTTCAACCTTCCATCACCCAGCGAGCCCCTCCATCAGAAGAATATGTGTTCATGTATGCCATTGACGAGGATGACATGACACCACCGTCAAGACCATGCCATTAGACAACACTGACAAGGCGACCAAGACAGGAGGAAAGCATCCTCCCAGACAACCTACCCTCGTCCGCCACCCTCGCCCGCTGCCACAAGCACACCCGCTCCCAGAAGAACACCCGCTCCCAGAATCCAACCTACATACGCTTGCATTGAGACGGTGCCCGACTTCATCCTGCCGAGCTGCCCCAGCCACTCAGGGAGAAGTATAGGTTAACAAGTGGTGGTATACCCCAGAAGTATGGCATGTTAATTTTCAAGCACCACGTGTCCTACTTGGTGTTCTACGCATGGGCCAACAATGTAAACTATGAAGAAAATCGCAACAAAAGGGCTCTTCCTGAAAATTTACGAAAGACTATTGTGGAGGAATTGCGGCGCTATTTTTCAATTATCCTTTAATGAAAATAGTGAGAGACTCCATTAATGGCATTTTGCGTCATACAAGGCATCGGCCCTGGAAGTACAATCTTGATTCATTTTTTACTTGTTGCTTGTTTTAAATTTTATTAATAAAGAAATGTTTTTACTTACACAAGACTTGCACAACTCCAGTCCTCGAGGGCCGCAAACAGGCCCGGTTTTCAGGAAAACCGGGCCTGTTTGCGGCCCTCGAGGACTGGAGTTGTGCAGGCCTGACTTACTGTATTCAGAAATTGTATTCTTAATAACTTAATTGTATTCATAAATGAATGTTTTTACTAGCACCATACTGTACACCTGTGCTGTAAATGTTTTGACTTTCTGTACTTCAATAAAGGAAATGTTGCTTGTATGAAATTGTATTCATACTGTACAGTACATTAATATTTTTACTAGCAGTACACCATACACCTGTAAATGTTTTGAATTGCTGTACACTTTAAATGTTTTTAAATTGTATTTTTAAATAAATGTTATTACTTACTCCATAAATGTTTTTGTACTTACTCCACCAAAAAAAGATACTGTTGATTTGTTTTAAATTGTTTAATTGTCTCCTTTTATAACAAAATACAGTGTTTCTAGAATTTACAGTACTGTCCAGGCATACTATACAGTACTTTACTGTATACTGTAGGCATCACAAGAGTATTAAAACAATACATGCTGTACGGGTATAGAATACACATATGTACTGGAATACATGTATAATAAATGCATACTTTTTATTTTTTGGGTTTATTATACAGTTATTCTATCCTAATCAATAACAACGACCACTAAACTGTTTACTCCGGTACGTGGTTTTTTAAATCCGATTCAGCAATGTGCAGGCATTGTTACACAAAGCGATATTATCCATCGAAATCCCTTCATTTGCCCTTTTCCAAATGAGATGACAAAGTTTATTTTTCTGAAGAAAAATAAAAGTACAAGTTTTACTGTAATGGTCAGTCAGTCCCCTAAAGAAGTTCCCACAGTCAGTCCCACCAATAATTATATCGGGGGGCGCCTCCTGTTCACATGCGCATGCACCTACTGTAGATGGGATGACATGCATATGCGTTTCAAGAAGGCTCCAATGCGCATGCGCCTAGCTTTCCACCAATTGTTCAGTATCTACTGTAGAAGCTGCTCAGCCATTGATATTGCTGTAATAAAAGTACTGTAAAGAACCATAAGCAAAGCGATAGATTACAGGATTAATCGCTTGACTGTGCATTGATATTGATATTTCAAAAAAAGAACTCACCATAGACTTTGCCAATCAGCTGGCGCCGAGCCACTGCCAGTCCCGTATTCTTGATTATACACATAGTTGACAGGTGACAGCGGGACTGCTATAGCTGTAGTTGACAGCTGATGAGGCTGGAAATCGCTTAGGTACATGCAAGCTTGCTTGTATCTGTACGTGAAATCCTGCTCAGGCTGCAGGTATCCGGGTGGGGACAGCCAGCAAGGGTTGCCGGTCACTAAGTTTTCACTGACGGTCGGACCATTATTGGAAGCTGGCGCTGTCGCTGGCCCATTGCTTGCCTACGACTGACGTTTCTTAGTTGGTATTAACATGACCTTTCACCTTTTGAAGTCTCCATGATCAAAGATACGGGACAAATCTGGTGCTACACACCAATAACCTCCTTTAACACAGGGTGCGGGATCAATACGAAAAAAACACGGATCGATATATAACTTTTTCCTTATTGCACGCTTCCACACATGAGCATCTGGTGAAAATTTGTAAAAGTCATAGTTTTCGATAAAATATTGATAAATTTGACCAAATGTTGCCATCTTATCATCAGTTGCCATAGATAAGAAAGTCAAACCGCGCTCTTGCTTCCTAACAGGATCTCGTAGTGGATCAACTCTTCCCTCTTGCAGCTGATGTGATGTGAAGGCACCCCTCCTCCACAGGTCCCGTCGCAGGATGGCTCCAAACGCGGGCAATAGCAGGGAATGAAACACAAAAGCGCACCGAGGGTCAAGATTTAATTAAAACATGTTAGTAGTAGTAACAATAAAAACTTACATATAAGGGTAAGTACATCCAGTATTCAGGTGCAGAGGAAACAGTCCTGGTGGTGTCCTGGGCATAAAGAGATGGTGCAGAGGCTTACAAGGTAGACCTGCGCGCTGGGGCTGCCTGGCTCAGCACCATATAGTTCTTACTTCCGGGTTGCAGCTTCTCGCAGGACCCGTGAATAGTAGCCCGCCTCAAATGCCGGTTCCCCAGAGAAACTCACTCCGGCGTGCCGAAGGGTCTCTGGTTATTGATGGGACAGCTGGGGGTAGGTACACCTGTGGGCTGACTTCTAGCTGCACCGTAGGGCTTTCGCAACGCGTTTCACACAGTGTTGTGCTTCATCAGGCTTGATTATCATCAGTTGCATTAATCGCGGCCCATTTTAAATAAGCGTACGTTATGTCGGGTTTTTGGAACACGGACTGCAGTGTTGCACTAATCTCGGGACTCTCAGGACAATAAAACAACACCAGACACTGTGCATTTATTTTTTAATATGAAAAGCCAAAATTGATACAGTATTGTAACTTCTTCAGTCCCAAGGTCAATTCACAATGGACCACTGTGGTATTTTTTTTAAACACCTGCAAGTCGATACATTACTGTTAGTGAGCCAAATGTAGTGTAAACATTATAATTCATTACAATTCATGAATATCTGCCACCTGGCGGATACGCGAAGAATTGCAACCAATTAAATCCGAACCATTATCAATAAACACATCAACACACATCAATAAACACATCCACTGCGGATGACGCCTGCATGAATGCAACATGAACGACGCATGAACGCGGTGAAGTGCGTGGCATTCGGAAAAAATCCCCGAAAAAAATCAGAGATGTTGTAGAATAAAATGGGCCGTGGCTGCATCACACAGAGGGTGGGGATACATGTGCTACATTAATAATAGTACCACAACCTTAAGAAGTTGCTTTTTTTGTATGAGTAACTGCTAGAATGGATCATCTCATTTGCTAATGTTCTAATTCCTCTGTTTTTTAGATTCAACATCCCACCTACAGATCATACTAGGATTTGCGCCGCTATGTTTATTTTCAAAATGTATCTCTGCATGGTTATAATATATACATTTTAAAACATCTACTGATGCGGCCAGCATGAGTCTAACATTTACCCGTACACTGGCGACACACTTTATTCGAGCTCGGCTAGTCCCACGAATTCGGGTATACCCGGGTGTATTGAGGTTTGTGACTGTTTTCTGCCCGAGTGCATTGAGGTATTTTCCAAGCAGGGATTGAAGCATTTTATTCCCGCTGGCTGCAATACTGCACAGTATATATATATATACTGCATTACAATTCATGAATTTATGCCATCTGGTAGACACGCGAAGCATTGCAGCCTATTAAATCCTAATCATTATCATTTAACAGATCAGCCGCCCGTCAGCCAGTCATGAACCCAGGCTGGGAAGGCAAACGCAACGGGGCTTGTCAGAGGTGAGGAGCGGCGCATTCCAGGTATCTGCCAGGTACATACTGGGTATTTGCTCGAATAAAGTGTGTCGGTGCAGTACTGTACTGTGCAGTTTTGCAGCCAGCGGGAATAAAATGCTTCAATCCCTGCCTGGAAAATAACTCAATGCACTCGGGCAGAAAACAGTCACAAACCTCAATACACCCGGGTATACCCGAATTCGTGGGACTAGCCGAGCTCGAATAAAGTGTGTCGCCAGTGTATGTCATTCCTGTGGTCTGTTCTTTTGCAGGAAGGTTTTCTTCTTTATCTTCTTTATTCTCTTTTTTTCTTTTTCTCTCCTTTTCTTTTTCTCATCTCTCTGTGTCTTGTTTCTATTTTTTCTGCAAGACAAGATTAATTAATTATTTCAAACAGCTGTCTTGTATGACGGGGATGTGTTTTAAATGCTCAGGACCTCCCCCATCTCACTACTCCTTGAAAAAGCGCCATAGTGGGCGTGAAACGCGTGGGAGAGTACTTTGTACTGTTTTTTTTTTTTTTTCATGTAGTCTAATAAATTAGTTTTTAACTTCTTTGCTGGTGAGTCCTACAATTTCTTCACGGAGTGGATGGATACTGATCTTTACCTGTTTACTTTGCCCTCTAATTTACCCTGGAACCGTTTCCAGTCACGTAACTTCCCTTACCAGACATGCGGGTTGGGAAGACAAAGATATGGCCGCCAGTACACCCATCAGATCAGACATATCTCTACCCCGAGTGACCTTCTCTTCTGATGCTAGGCAAGGGGTCACCAGCTGGGCCGGTAGCCCGCCAACATCACCGGTCCCTAACCGGTTAGTGAACAGCTTCACCCCAACCCCTAACAGTCAGGGAGCGGGTATCGCATGTTCCTCAGACAGTGGCGGCTCCGTGCTAGGAGTGACATTCCCGCAGCTTGTGGAAGCGATAACTACGTCCGCCCAAGTCAAAAATTACAGGAAGTTGAAGGCTTTTTCAGGAATGGTTCCTGTCCCCGCAGGCGAGGAAAGCATCGAGTCTTAGAAGGAACACACCCTCAAGGTGATCGATAAATGGCCCTGCTCTGAAACAGTCAGACGTCAGAGAATAGTTGGTATTAACATGACCTTTCACCTTTTGAAGTCTCCATGATCAAAGATACGGGACAAATCTGGTGCTACACACCAATACCCTCCTTTAACACAGGGTGTGGGATCAATACGAAAAAAACACGGATCGATATATAACTTTTTCCTTATTGCACGCTTCCACACATGAGCATCTGGTGAAAATTTGTAAAAGTCATAGTTTTCGATAAAATATTGATAAATTTGACCAAATGTTGCCATCTTATCATCAGTTGCATTAATCGCGGCCCATTTTAAATAAGCGTACGTTATGTTGGGTTTTTGGAACACGGACTGCAGTGGTGCACTCATCTCGGGACTCTCAGGACAATAAAACAACACCAGACACTGTGCATTTATTTTTTAATATGAAAAGCCAAAATTGATACAGTATTGTAACTTCTTCAGTGTGGTATTTTTTTTAAACACCTGCAAGTCGATACATTACTGTTAGTGAGCCACATGTAGTGTAAACATTATAATTCATTACAATTCACAAATATCTGCCACCTGGCGGTTACGCGAAGAAATGCAACCAATTAAATCCGAACCATTATCAATAAACACATCAACACACATCAATAAACACATCAACTGCGGATGACGCCTGCATGAATACAACACGAACGACGCATGAACGCGGTGAAGTGCGTGGCATACGGAAAAATTCCCCGAAAAAAATCAGAGATGTTGTAGAATAAAATGGGCCGTGGCTGCATCACACAGAGGGTGGGTATACATGTGCTACAATAATAATAGTACCACACCCTTAAGAAGTTGCTTTTTTTGTATGAGTAACTGCTAGAATGGATCATCTCATTTGCTAATGTTCTAATTCCTCTGTTTTTTAGATTCAACATCCCACCTACACATCATACTAGGATTTGCGCCGCTATGTGTATTTTCAAAATGTATCTGGTTATAATATATACATTTTAAAACATCTACTGATGCGGCCAGCGTGAGTCTAACATTTACCCGTAATAGATGCTTTTTTCTGCTGGCGCCCGGCTGGCGCCACACTTGGCTGCGCGCCAGCCGAATCTTCCCCTCCCCGCGTGCAAAATTAAAATGCTTCCCCTTCCCCGACCCCCAGGTTGCTCCCCCTGGCTGCTCCTGCTTCGCGCAGCTTCGCGCAGCTTCCCCCTTACCCCTGCTTACTCTGCAACCTTACGGGGATGCAGGGGAACCCTGTGGCGCCACAGTGACGCACGGCATGCGCCAGGGAAAACCCCACACAAGCCGCCGTCTGTCCGCACATTTCCCCCACATCGCGGTGGCGGCCGCTGAAGACTCAGCTCGGCCGCCACTTTGTCTAATACTTTTGAATATTTTTTTACTCATTGTATCATGTGTCTCCATGCTCTAATTGTCATTTGCTTTGCGGATTCTCTAGTTTACCACATTTTTAACCCACGGTTACTGTAGAGGAAATTGACCTTACCAAGTGCCCTTGGCACAGAATCGATTTAATTCCCGACCCTGATTCTGCACTCGACTATTTCCAATCCGAGTTCTTAAAACTCTGTGATACCCATGCTCCACTATGCAAAATAAGGGTACGGGGTCCCACCTTCCATGGGTTACACCTGATCTTATAGCACTCTACCAGTTCAGGGATACCTTGTGGAAAAGCTACAAAGTAACTGGCACTACCAAGGATCTCAATCACTACAGATGCCTGCGGAACATGTGCACAAGGCAAACAAGGCACACAAAAGCACAATATTACTCTGACAATCTCCACCAGAATACATCAAACCCAGCTAACTTCTGGAAGGTTATCAACAATATATTCCAGCCTCCTAACCATCAACAACCAAGTAATATCATTAAGGGGGATATTACTCTGACAAACCCCACTGACATTGCAAATGCATTCAATGATTACTTTGTTGGGTATGCCACTAACTTATTAGCGACACGCAGCACAAACCACAAGCCTGAATCTCATCCTTGGAGTACCCACATAGCCCAACCCCCTTCCAACACTACCCACAATTTTCAATTTGGCCCAATATCCGAAGAGGAGATTACGCAAGCGCTCCTCAAATTAAAACTAAGCAGCCAATGCGGACCTGACTTGCTACAACCTAGGTTCCTACGACTTGGTGCCCCAGCCATTGCCAAATCAATTGCTTCCATAGTCAACTCTATCCTGTCTGCAGGCCATATCCCTAAGACCTTGAAAACTGCCAGAGTTGTCCCAATCTTCAAAAGTGGGGACAAAAACACTGTCTCAAACTACAGGCCAAACTCACTTCTCCCAATTCTAGCCAAAGTCATGGAAAAATGTGTCCACTCCCAATTAAGCGATTACTATACCAAGACAAATTTCCCTAGCCAATTCCAATCTGGCTTTCGCCCCATACACTCCACTGTAACTACCCTGCTAAAAGTAATGAAATCCAGTGTGGAATGGAACGGGGACAACTCACTGGTTCAATATTCCTAGATTTTGCAAAGGTTTTTGATACTGTTGATCATGCTATCCTGCTTAACAAACTCCAGAGCTCTGGAATAGGGAAGCATGCTTTAAACTGGTTTCAGTCCTACTTATCAGGTAGATCCCAACATGTGTCCATCTCAGGCTCTAACTCCAACCCCCTGGATATCACCTGTTGTATCCCGCAAGGCTCTGTTCTGGGGCCCCTACACTTCTCAGTGTTCATTAATGATCTTCCCACAGCTTGTAAGGAAGCATCAATACACATGTACACTGGCGACACATTTAATTGCACTGCGGCCAGATCCGCAAGCCGGGAGATTTCCCGGCTTGCTAGTGGCCGCCCCTCGGCATGCCGCGCGTCATAGACGCGCGGTCACGCGTCTTCGGGAGCGTGCGCCCCCTGCACGCACGTCCAGGGGCTCCCCGAGGGAGCCCTGGTGTCCCGCGATCGCGGGACAGCGGCAGGGGGTTCCGGGGGACCCGGCGGACCCGGCAGCGGGAGGGAGAGCGCCCCGATCGGAGGGCGCTCTTCCGCTGCTTCGGCGCGCGCCCGTCACACTCGGGCGCGCGCCAGGCTACTGCTGCGGCACAGAACGGGCAAATGCTCGAATAAACTGTGCCGCAGCAGTATGCATCTTACACAATCCTATATGCACACAGCCATAGCCTCTCTGACCTTCAACACATACTTCAGTCTGAATTTTGAGACTCGAAAACTGGATTTCACAAAACAAACTGTTTTTAAACACTGACAAGACTGTAACAATGGTATTTGGGACCAAGACTAAATTTTTAAAGCTTCCAGCGACTGAGCTCCAGACTATAACCAACGCTAACACCACCCTAACCCCTGTTACTAGTTTTAAGAACCTGGGCATATGGTTTGACTCCCACTTAACATTCGGGATGCACATTGATACCCTGCCAACCAAGACCTATGCCAAACTAGGGGTACTTTACAGGAACAAATCCTCCCTAAGTCCCCTGGTCAGAAAGCGTATCGCACAGTAGATGCTAATGCCAATTATTGATTATGGAGGCATAGTATATGGCTCGGCACCTCAAACCCACCTTGGCAAACTTAACACCCTCTACAATTCTATTTGTCGTTTTGTTCTCCAATGCAACTACAACACACATCACTGCGAAATGCGCAAAGAACTTGATTGGTCATCACTCGAGTCTAGGCGCAAAGTTCACCTTTCCTGTCTTGCCTTCAAATTCTTTCTGGGCAAGCTTCCCATCTATCTGAACAAGCTCCTCACCCCTACCACATGCAGCACTTATCATCTGATATCAGACTCCAAAAGACTGTTCATGGTCCCAAGATTCAACAAAGTTTCCGGCCGTTCCTCCTTCTCTTACCGTGAACCCCAAAACTGGAACAATCTACCGGAGACTCTCACATCCACCACCAGTTTAAGTTCTTTCAAATCATGGCTGTCTCACATTTTAATCTGGTCTGTAACTGTTTGATACGTCCATAATATATTTTCTTTAACTGCGCATGCAATGTCTTGTATATAATGTATACCCTGTTCATTTATGTAACTGTATTTGTAACCATGTATTATTTGTTTTACTCTGTGCCCAGGACATACTTGAAAACGAGAGGTAACTCTCAATGTATTACTTCCTGGTAAAATATTTTATAAAGATGTAACCCGGTTCCCCTTCCGTTGCGGACCCCCCCTCCGAGCACTCACTGCGGCCGGTTGCTGGGGATGCGTGCGGGCGGTTGCCGGGTCGCGACCATGTTGCAAGGCTCCCAGCAGTTCCCGAAGCATGGCGCCGCCATTGCGCATTGCCTCACGCATGCACGGTAAGACCCATGCGTCGGAAGGCATACAGGCAGCTCGCGCATGCGCAGGAGACGCGCGCGAGACACTAGCCTACCAGGGACAGGCTCTTGGAATGGACTACAAGTCCCATGAGCCTTAGGAGCACCCCACGTGATGCCAGGGAGCCAATAGGGCTGTACTATCTCCCTGCTCATGGATAGATACATTTCGCGGGCTTGGAGCACGCTAGTCAGTCGGCGCCAGGAGCAGCTAGTGGAAGGAGGTAGGGTGCAGGAGTCAGTGACTCCCTGCACTAGGCCAGAAGCCCCCTAGGCCCCAGATAGCTCTGAGTCACCAGTAGTTGAGTGTTGTAGGGACAGGCCCCAGGTTAGGGACCCTTCCCCTTACCATACAGAGTATGTTAGGAACACAGCGGACACTGCGCGTCCATCCAGAGGTTTGGGCTCAGACCTTCGCTACCGCTGCAGCAGCCATCCGGGTGGGATCGCCCCGGATGGTTGTTCCTGGATTCGTCAGCCTTCGGATCCTTTGTGAAGCTCCTTGGCAGGCCCGGGCACTGGAGTGCTCGGCAGGTAACCATCACCAAGTGCACCAACTATACCACATATATATTATATTCATACGGGACTAGTGGCTGCGCAGTCACACATATCATCTCCCTTTAAGGGTGCGGGACATATTGTGTGGGGTTATTGGACACGGGGTGGGATCACCCGGTGTAGGTGGGAGCGTCCTGCGAGACGCAGTAGTCAGTGTCTCCTCTGGAGAGGGACACCTGTTGATTTATGAATACGTACATGCTATGCAGTAAAGCCAGTTCTGTTTTACAACTGTTTGCTTAATGTGATTGTTTCCTGTGAGGGCCTCCTCCCACTCCGTTGGGATCCCTCCCAGGTGGAGGCGTTGCACCATGAGATCGAATTATATGTATGTACTCCAGGCTCCCCAAGCGGAGGCTTAGGCTCCTGAGAGCCACACAGGTTACACAGCAGGTAGTAGCGTCTGTATTCACAGGGAATACCCGTTACAAATAAATAAATAATTCCAACCAGTCTTTTTGAGAAGTTGTTCATTCCAGCCTGTAAATGCTATTATTATTACATCCACTAGATGGAGTGTGTGTACTTGCTTTGAGGAGAATGTTTATGACCTGGCATATTTTGCTAGTGATTCAGTATGTATATGTAATGGGTGTTCCCTCTGGCCTGACCCACCCAATCTCATATTGGCCCGTGTAGTCTAACCAGTCCCCCATTACAAGGCGTGTGTGGTGGTGCACCTGCAAGTAACAGGACTCTTGAGTCTCCCGCTTGATGTTATTAGGGGATGTCAATCAGGACAGGTAGCTGAGGTAGTGGGTACGAGTCCAACTTACATCATGTGCAGCGCCTCCACCTCATCAGGATCTATGCTTCCGCAGGGAGATGGTCCTGGTGAGGAACTCCTTCTTGGTGCCATCCACTGTCGAGTAAGCTCACACTCACACAGTGGGGTTCTTGTTTTCAAGGACATCTTTATTAAGTACAGGGATGAAGCAGACTGCCCCATGCAGCTGCCAGCTCTAGCCGCACATCTCTGCGTGATGTCCCTTTGCCAGGTACGCCCTCCAATAATGAAGTGGGATTCCCTTTACCCTAGGGAGATCACCACTGTGCCAGGTCCCTGGACACAGCGTGGCGTAAACACACTGGAATTATCACTATGCTCCCGCTAGTTACTGCACTAGGGTCACAAAAGTGTTCCTGCAATATCTGTATCTTCGGGTTACTCTCTGCTCCGAACCACCACTAACTGTCAGTGTTGTGCCCTTTATACTCCAGGGGGCAGGCGCATCTCTGAGGTCACTATCCAGGGACTCAGAGCATACAGCCACTCCCATCCTTACACAGGGCACCACACTTGGGTGTGAGGGAAAACCTCCATAACTACTGTGGGCAGGCCTGTATATACCAGGACTTACTGCCAACAGAGAAGACGTATGCAGTCATTATTATGCATGGCTACATATACAACATACGTACCTGTGTTAATATCTGTACAATGTATATGTACCTGTCAAAACTTATGACTGTGTATCAACTGATACCTTTGAAGTATTTTAAATAGATGTAAAGATCCTTTATTACAATATTCTTAATATCTATAGTTTTGAAATTCAGATGAAGATATATGTGTACTATACTACGATCTGACATACTTTGCCAGTATGGTGATTTATCTGTTTGCGTGTAAATTTACTATCTAACTGTTTTACTACTGTACATAACTTTTAAATATTTGTACAATTCATATGTAACGGTGTTTACCCCCTCCTCCCCCCAAACTCAGATTGGGGCCATTACAGGGTGTGTGGTGCATATACTGCTGGCACAAAGAAGAAGAAGCAGGCACACGGTCTTACTTAAAAGGAGGTTTAATATGCCATAAAGTCCAACGTTTCGGCAGTCAAATGCTGCCTTTCTCAAGGTGAAGAGAAAGGCAGTATTAGACTGCCGAAACGTTGGACTTTATGGCATATTAAACCTCCTTTTGAGTAAGACCGTGTGCCTGCTTCTTCTTCATTGTACTGGAACATTTGGGACTACAGGAGCTCCCCAGGGCCAGCGCACCGGCAGCTAAGTACCCCACCTCTATTACCATTGATATTGAGTGCGTGTCTCATCCTCTGTCTGCATATTCTGCTGGCAACAGGAGGGCTGAGTCGTCCGCGATGACTTGGGGACACAGGAACAGGCTTCTGGGGTTCATTCCCAACATGATACTTAGCAGTGCAGCGCCTCCATCTGCCGCAGGCTCCAGGGAAATGGAGATAATCTCCCACGGTAGAACTGATTACCTCTCCCCCCAGTTAGATCACACACCAGGCCGTAGGTATATTGCAAACAGGAATGGTTTATTACTATGGTCTGCAGTAACACAACAGGTACTCAGCAGTCTTCTGCCGGATACAGTCTCTTGGCTCAGTTATCAGAGAAGATGGTCCCCGGACCGCCACTACAGGTCAAGGGCACCCGCAGCCTTCCTAGCTGTTCCCCATCTCCCTAGCGGAGGCGGAGGTATTGGTTCATACTCACTCCTCCCTGTAGGGAAGAGCACATACGTACTGTCCCGGCTAAGCTCAGTCTAAAGCTTGCCAGGAGCTGGCCGGGATCGTAGCGGGCTAGCCACGGGTCCATTCTCCGTTTAAACATGGAGGTTTCCCGCGCGGCCGCCGCTTCAATAGATAAGCGCTAATGGCGCTTACTATTGAAAGCGCCCGAGGCGCGGGAAAACCCGGCCGAAACCCGGCCCGGTTTCGGCCAGAGACTGCCGCGAGCCGCCCGCACTATTTTAAAACTGCGGTGGAAGCCGCATTAGAGTCAGCTCGGCTGCCACTGTAGGCCACAAATTCAGGCTCCCAGATGTGTGATCTGCCTTCCTCAGAGATAAGGAACAACCTCTCAATTTAGGGCGGACCTGCCCTTACGTACAGCCGGAAGGCGGGCACGCCGTTGTCCCAGCTACAACAGGATGTGCCACCCTCTGCTGTCATTCAAGTGCAGTACCAAAGGTGAAGGGGAAACCCCTATACCAACTACTGGCAAGCCTGTTAATACCAGGGTTTACTGTCAGCCCAATGGGTAGAATAGTAGCCAGGGGGTTCCCCGCTACACTCTCCCTCAGGTGGATTCCAAACAACCCTGTTTGGGTCCTATATTTTTGGGTACCATCTCTGAACCTGAACAAATAAATAACATTTCAAATGATCATCCATTAATTACTCTGCATGATATACTGTACATTTTCAATGGGAAAGGCAGCACATGTCATGTATTCACTAAACACGTATAAAATGATGTAATATTAACACAGTTTCCTCCAACATGGAGAAACCTTTATTTAGTAATAGTGCTCAGGATCAGGCTTACGCACTAATGCTCCTGACTCATCAGTGACGGTAATGGAGAACACCCTTTTTGGATTTCTTTCTTATCTTCAACCATGCGGATGTGGTCTGCTGCAGCAGGCAGGAAAGGGTGCAGGCAGAAGAAGAATCTGTTCCAGCGAGGTCCAGAAGTGACCTTTGCTTTCTGTCACGGGAGACTCCTGTGGCGGGTAAGATCTCGGTGGCCGGAACAGCAGGAGCGTAGTAGGGGTCACAATCAGAGGGTCCGAGGCAGGCGGCAGGCAGCGCAGTCGGGTGACAAGCAGGGGTCTGAGGCAGGCGGCAGACAGTGTAGTCAGGTAACAAGCAGAGGTCGGCAACAAGGAGACTGTAACAGGACTGGGGAGCAGGGACAGGTCTGGGAGCAGGGACAGGTCTGGGAGCAGGGACTGAGAACGGGGAGCAGGGACTGAGACCAGGGAACAAACAGGGACAAGCCAGATTACCAGAAAGGGCCTTTACTGAGAACAGAATCAGGTACAGGAACAGATCAGAAACAAAGACAGAGGCATGTGCATAGGAGTCTGACTTGAAACAAAGGCAACGGGACAAACAGGAAGCAGAGCTATAAGACAGAGAGAGGAGCAACAAGAAGACAGACAGAGAGGAACCCAGAGGAAACCGAAGGCAGCAGCACACCTGGTGGATAAAGAAGAACTATGGCTAGGCAGGAGGTCTAGGAGACCCTGACAGAAGCCGACTCGCTTCTAATTCTCCAAGAGCATCTTTTGTGATTTTCTAATTTGTCGCAGCTGTGTTGACGCTTATAATCTCTCATCCAGATTGGCTGAGGGTTTCTTATTGTATTTCAGAGTTCATTCATGAAATACTCCAGCCAATCCGAGCATGGGAAAACATCCTAACCGCCTATCAGAGCGCTACCAGTCTTTCTAAGCCGAGCAAGCTCGGAATCAGAATCTGACAAGGGCATGCACCAACCTGGCTCCTCTGACCGTCAGAAGCCACATGCGGAGTTAGGCTCCTCAAAGTCTAGGCTGGGGCAAATGGTGGTCTGATGACTTCCATTTATCCAGGGACATGAGTACTTGAGGCTAACTGTGCTACCCAAATGGCTTTAACACCTTGGCAACCTCTGAGACTTTCAAGCCCGGGACATGAGCAGACTTGATGGCACCAATCTTGGTAGTTTCCTGGTCTCTCGGAACCGTGGACCTGGAATTCCCCAGCTCATACAGCTGTATATACTTTTATACACTATAATAAAATGTACTTTCACATATTTGTCACATATTGGTCCTTTGGTTATGGGCAATAGAATGAAAAAGCTTGCAGGTTCCTCTTCACCAGCTTTATCCCCACACACTGAAAACTGGACATAGATTTTTAAAAACCCTTGCAACTTATCTGTTGTTGGAGCACCCCCATAACCCCTATACTAGGTTCTGGGTGATCAGGGCATTAACTGGGCATCCTCCTTTATACTAGGGCCCCCTTTAACATTTCAGGGATACCACACATTCCAATGCCCCATTTACTTTTATGGTCTGTTCTGAAGCAGGGAATCCTAGCGTTGAGATACAAAAAGAGGGTGGGGGAGCACAGTTAATGATATGTCCAATATATACTATTAATAGATATGGTGGAAGATTCCTCAATTGGAGGTGGCAGTCTATGTGGCAGACTCCGTGTGGTGGTGGTGGTGTACATTATTCCCCACTCACTAATACACACTACTGTCTGTACACCACCACCACACGGAGTCTCCACATAAGCAGCACTTGTACTCACATATGATGTGGACGCCGGTTCTGTGTGCTCCATGTGTGCTGATGTGGAAAACAGAAGGAGTGTACCTGTTCCGGTTGAGGAGAGGTGATTCAGTGGGCACCACAAGGCAGAGAAAAAACGTAGCGGAGGCTGGACTGTGCTGTATGATGTTCCTTTATTGAAGCATAGTTAAAAAGAGGGGGGATAAGGCATGCCCCTGCACCTCTAATGCGTTTCACCCAAACGAGGGCTTTTTCAAAGAGTGACATTAACCCGTGTGCAGGCGACTGATATACCGGAAGTGAACCGGAAGTGACGTCATCCAGCGAATGGGCTGTAAGTATGCTGCGAGCTGCATGATGGGTTGTCAGACTCGTGGCTTGGCGGCGCTCACACATAGACTGCCACCTCCAATTGAGGAATCTTCCACCATATCTTTCAATAGTATACATTGGACATATCATTAACTGTGCTCCCCCATCCTCTTTTTGTATCACATTGCCACCAAGGATCCTGGATAGATCCTGCTGGGATTCTGAGTCACAGGAGGACAACTTGAGAACATTTCTTCCAGGCTGTATTATATTTCTTTTTATATATTCTACATACGCCATATAGAGATAGCGCCCGGGCACCTTTCCTAATCCACAATCCTAGCGTTGAGTCACGCAATGGTTTTCAAGGGGAGATTTTGTTTGCAAGGGGAGTAATGGGTCTCAATGTATTTGAGAATCCAACCTGATTCCCAGGTACATTTTTGGGGTATCCAGCAACTCTGGTACCCCGCTACCTAGACACATTCTGACAAGACTTTCTCATAACCCCCACCCCCCCACTTGAAACTCATAGCCCAGCAATCTCTGCTTGCTGGCACACCTGGAATGGTAAAGAACAGAAAATTATTTATTGTCGCATACTTTCATACTAGGAATGGTCCACTGCACTATAGCTTCCACCTTCTGGCTTAAGGTGCCAACCACCCACTCTGTGCTCTAAATATAACAGTTCTGCCAAACTCACCAGACACTTTGCAGGTTTCAGTGTCAGCCCCACTTCCCTGATCCTATTCAGCACTGCTGCTACATGTTCTAAGTGACTTTCTCACAAATTACTAAATACAGCAATATCGTCCAGGTATGCCCTTGCGTAACCCTGCATCCCTCCAAGTAACCGATTGACAGGTGTTGGAAGGTAGCTGGGGCATTCTTCATTCCAAATGGCATCAGTAAAATCTCATAGAGACCACTTGCAGTAATGAAGGCTGACTTCTCCCTAGCCTCCTGGTTCAGGGGGATTTGCCAATACCCTTTAGAAAAATCCAAATACTTTGCACCCGCAAGCTCATCTAAGAGCTCATCCATTCGAGGTATGGGATAAGCATCTGACACCGTCTGAGCACACAGAACTGCGTGTTTCCATCCTTCTTAGGTTCCAGGACTACCAGATATGCTCAAGGGCTCTGAGACAGTACAATTACCCCTAGGGCCAGCATCTCCTCTACTTCCCTCTCTATACTGCCCTTCACATCTGCTGATGCTTATGCAGTGGTATCTGATCACCACTAGATGGTCAGTAATACTGTATGTGTTCTGCTGGCTTGTCCTTTAACAGAACTCTATGCTGCTCTAATATAGCCGTAGCGGCAGCGGAAGAGCCGCGATTCTGGCAAAGTGCCGGAGCCTTTTCTGAGTGGGTGGAGGGACAGGGTTTATCCATGAGGACCTTGGACCCGTGTCCTGCACCGTTTGCCCTGTGCCGAACCCGGGCGCTGTTGCGGCAGTTGCCCAGAGCTCATTGGCCAAGATGATGCCGGCGGCAGCCCCTCCAGTCCCCGTGCAATCGGGACCTACGAAAGCGGCGATCTCTGCGGGGACCAGCGAGGTAAGCCAGACCAAGTCGCAGACTGACCCTGACTTATTGTTTCCTATGACTGTACTCCTTTATTCCCCTGTAGGAGTGACCTGTTGGTGGCAGGAGATAGGGCTACCATGGGAGGGGAAGGAAGGGCAGCTTGTAGGGTTGGCTTTCCCATT
Source organism: Ascaphus truei (assembly GCF_040206685.1). Classification (NCBI taxonomy): domain Eukaryota; kingdom Metazoa; phylum Chordata; class Amphibia; order Anura; family Ascaphidae; genus Ascaphus; species Ascaphus truei. Next base: position 545,810,862 of record NC_134483.1, read on the forward strand.
ACCCTGGTGGACCATCAGGGGGCTCTCGGTTTAGAGCCCCACTGTTGTCGTCTGGCTATGGGCTTGGGGTATCAAGGGCAGTGGCCAAGGAAGGTGTTTCTGCTCCTGTGCCCCTGGGCTCCTATCCGGTAATGGGGAGGCAGTGTCAGGGAGGTAGGTGCACTCAGGTAGCTCCTGTACATAGGTTGGGATTGCCTAGGGGGGGGGCTGAGTGGAGGTGGGCTGCAGGGAGATAGGCAGCAGGAATCAGTAGCAGTAGCTGAGAAGTTGAGCATAGGGGAGACTAGGCAGGGAGGCACTGTGGAGCAGGGGGAAATAGAAGGTCAGTGGGGTGTGAGGCAACTGATAGAAGCTAGGGATGGGCTAGGAAGGCAGGAGTTCCCTTGTTCTGACTTGCCAGAGAAGACCCCCATGACAGATTCCCCAGTGTTTCCAGAGGTAGGGCTGTGGTTAGGTAGGCAGCCAGGAGCAGTAACCAAGGCTAGGGGGGTACAGCAGAGGGTTCTGTCCCCAGGTCAGCCAGAGCCAGCTACAGAGAGTAAGGGCAGCATAGTGGAGGAGAGAGGAGAGATGCTGGCCCTACTGATGCAGCGGCCGTTATTTTAACACTTCACGCGGTGTGTAGATCGGAATACCCATTCGATGGCGCGTAATTTGATCTAGTCGTGCCGAGTTAAACACGCGGTTTGATTATCATTTTGTCCGGATTAGAAAATGGCATTTTAGCGTGTTCTGCAATACCGTCATGAAATTCAAGTGGGCAATCGAGAGTTGTTGTCATCAAAATCCAATAGCAATTCTATGTCACGATTAATATGTTGGCTGAAATCGCTGAGCTTCCTGCCACGCATGCGCAAATTCCAAAGCCCTTCTACTGTAAGCTGTCACATTTCATTCATGTCTGCGGTACTGTAGTCCAGTACAATCAAATCATTAATAATAGACATCCCGCTTATTGTTTTCTACATGACTTTCCTTGGTTAAAGTGAACTGCTTATTTAAAAAAAAATGCTGATTCGTAATGCTGCAGTCCATTAACAGAGTGAACCAGGGTTCGATTCTTGCCTCAGATGTTTTTGTTTTTCAGATGTTTTTTTTTTTAATTTTATTTTCATTTTATTTCCACTTTAATGCAAATAGCCGAGCGGCTTTTTACAGTATGCTCGAGTGCGAATAGCAAAGCAGTATCTATTTTCAAATGCTTTGCTTTGTGGTTGCATTAATATTCCCAAGCCTGCTCTCACCGTTCTGCGCCTGCGTGTAATTCTCTTTGGTTGGAACCTGGGACCTTCTTCATTATTAATGCGCATGCGTGTATAACTTCCCATTCATTTGGAAGTTAGTTCAAGTTTTAAAAATATATACTGTACTGTATGCCGTGATTTTTTTTTTTGGTTATCGCGCCATGGCATGGTTTTACAAATGCAGTATATATTTTTGGGGGTTATCACCATGGGCTTGCATACTATAGCAATTATGGATATTATGAGAATCAAACAGTACTGTTGCTTTTTAATTCCACACTAGTCCTGTATGTTCTTTCAGAGGTGGATGGCATACTGTAGTACTGTTTTTTTTTTATTTGGGGGTGTGAGGAGCAAACCATTATGATGACCTGTTGAGAATACTGTACTGTATGTCTTTGAACTACAGCTTGGAACTTCATACAGCTAGCAGAGCTCGCACCCCCTCCCCCCTCTTATCAACACCTCTGACTAACCATGCCACGCATGCGCGCCATAAGCCAATCAAAGCTTCTTCTATTGTGCTGTCCCAAGTAATCTTGGAGTTCACCGCTTATCAACAACCCAACAACAGAGCCATTAACGTAAATGTACTGTTGTGTGATTATCATGAGCTGGGCAGAAGACATGTTGGATAATCCTTAATGCCGGAAAAAAGTATTTTTCGACAGCATTTTGTTGCATTATTAACAGAAATTATTGATTAAACAATAAAAAATAATAATTTTTATAAAGCATTTTTTGTCTTTATATATATTTTGCATAGACTAATGTTAAGTGCAATGCTTTGTTTGTTGAACTGTTCATAAGAATTTTAGGTCTGCAAAGGGGGTTTAAAAAATAGATTTTATTTTTTAATGCATACAGTAATACAGTATAAAAAAACATTTTTTTTTTGGCAAACACAAATTTATATACAGTAACTACTGAGAGAGATGGGAGAGAGGGGGTTTGTGTAAGATACAGACTGGTTTGTACAGTACATGAACACCGTACTATTATCTTACACACACCCTCACCCTTCCTTGCTTGCTTGCGGCAGTCCTGAAAATGAAAAGGAACAATAAATGCAGACATGGTTATTATAAGGGCCATACTTACCTGTATCATACTTACCTGTGCCTTATTACTTTCCTGAAACCTGGCCATTACGTTGTATAACAATAGGCAACACAGTCGCAATATGATCAATATAGTTATTACATCTGGCTACTGTGAGTATATTGTTCCAGAAATTCAGTATCCCCTTTTCCAATTCTTCCTTTTAGGACGGTTTCCACACTTTTCTGATATAATCCTTCAACTCATGCCATACCATTTCGATGGGATTAAAATCTGGTGATCTGTAATTCAGTAGGAGGGGAGGAAAAAGGTGAATTACATAAGGAGATATACAGTAAACTATGTAAAACAATGCAAAAACGTTACCCAACTTACTCCGCTGGCGTCTTAACCCAGTTGATACCGCTGGCAAGAATGTGAGCCGTCGACGCTGTGTGTTTTGGATCATTGTCCTGGAAGAACCGGTGACCAGATTTGGAAATCATTCTTTATGTATTCAACAACATGTGTAATTATGTGATCTTGGAAAAACGCTTTATTCATGATTCCTGGAAACAAGAAAAAAAATGTAACATTAGGGTACAAAATACTGAATACAGTACAGCTGTCCAGTGCGTAAGGCCACAGCTTGTGTATTTGTGCATTATTTTACCCTCAAAGATAATGATGCATCCTGGTCCTTGTCTAGAGATGGCACCTGACACATGCATCTTCACTGGGTGCTTGGGACGCGGCTTCAGAGATAGGCGTTCTATTTTGTAGAATCCAAAACGGGTAAACCTCTCAAGTGCTACAGTTGTCTCATCTGTAAAGATGACATCATTGAAAGTTTTTCCACTTTCAATCCATGTTCGAGCCTGGTCCACTCTTTTATTTTGTTGGCTTCCCTTATCATAGGATACGGTCTGTAATGACAAGGAAAACTGTTAGAGCCACAAAATGCTGGACATACTATACAGTACAGTATGATACTGTATTAGGAGGGAGCCTAACATACAGTAAAAAAAGAGGGCATGGGTGACGTACTGTATACTGTACTTACTTAAAACGCCCATATTTCCAACCCAATTTCCGTCTCATCAAATTGATACTGGTCTCTGATACTTTTATTTTGTGAGTAGCCTCTAGTGCATTCTTTACCCTTGTGGCACACGTCTCATCATTCGCATCACACATTTGGTCCACCAGAAGAGTGTTTGCCCTAATGTGTAAAGAAAACAAGAACAATTTGTTACAGTTGGCAAATTAAGCATCCCAATAGCGCACAGATTTCTTATTGTCTGATGTTTCTGCTGCACTTACTGTATTGTATTGTGAGTACACTTTGGGCGCTACAGTATGATTATATTAAATAAATAGCCCCTCAAACTGCAGGATTATTAGTTCAAAGAAAACAGAATCTTGTGACTGATTGTAAGAATGGCAAAAATGTTATACTGTTCAGTCAAAAGGTACTGTAAATATTAATAAAATATTGAACACAGGCATACTAGTACTGTACAGTTCAGTACAAGACGTTTGTAGAGTTATGGAGGACAATACAGTAAGTACTTACTCAGTAGTGACAGTCGGCTTTCTTTGGACGTTTTTTGCCTTCCCATGTGCATGATAACTAACAGTGCTTTTTGTTAAACTGAAGCCCGAAGCAACTAACCGTTGGATCTGTAAAATGCGGTGTCCATTCTGGTACATATCCTTTATTCTCAAGCTGAGATCTTTTGAAATCCTTTTCTTTGGCATCGCTGCTGATAGAAAAAAATTGCAAGCACACACAGAGCAATTCGATGTTAATTCGATGTGTATTGAATGTGCATTGAATACACAAAATGGATGGTGTATTTATACTTTAATTTAATGTGCCTCAACGTCACTCGATAGGATTAGTACACAGTCCGCCCACTTTTAACACCTGCACCCTGTGTCCATGCCCGCGAAAAAAATTACATAAAAGGTGAGACAAATTGCATAGACTCTCACACACTGATCTCTATCTGAACTTGCTCCTGTCCAAATACTGCATTGTGCATTCGTCCGTCAGTTTCCATGGATCGCCCACGATTCTACGAATGCAGGAACCAGCTTGGTTCTGCCGTGCCGGCCAAGCGAAAGGCGGAAGCTGTTTCCCTGCCAAAACCTAAGCGAAAACCAAAGCAGAATAAAGAAAATGTTCCGAAGGCTCCCAAGGTTAAGACCCCTGGGCCTTCTTTTGTAAGGAAGAAGATCTGCGCACTTAGCACTGTGCAAGTCAAGTGGAATCCCGATTCTCTCCTTGCACCCCCCGGCTCACTTGCTCCACAACCCATCCCCGACGCTGCTGCTCTCCTGGCACCCCCCGGCTCACCTGCTCCACAACCCATACTGACGCTGCTGCTCTCTTGTCAACCCCCGGCTCATCTGCTCCACAAACCATCTTTGAGGATGCTCTCCTCCTGACAACCCCCGACCGACCTGCTCCACAACTCATTCTCTATGCTACTGCTCTCCTGTCAACTCCCAGCTCATCTGCTCCACAAACCATCTTTGAGGATGCTCTCCTCCTGGCAACCCCCTGGTCGCCTTCTCCACCACCCACCTATGAAGATGTTTACAGTACGGACCAAAAGGTTGATCTTATTTTGGAGACCATGTTGAGTATGGATATGCGCATGGAGAAAATGGAAAGCAACATGGAGAAGATGGCAAGTAACATGGAGAAGATGGCAAGTAACATGGAGAAGATGGCAAGGAAGATTGTGGGGATGTATTCTCGAGTTCCTGTCCCTGTCCCTGTCCCTGTAGGTTCCACGCAGGAGCAGGAGGGTGGCCAGCATGACGTTACCTTCACGCTTCCCTCATCACAAAGCATCCCATGCTCACCCCATCCATCAGAATATGTGAATGAGTATGCCTTTGAGGACGAGGTGACAACCCCGGTAAGGCCACAACAGGAGGAAAGCATCCTCCCACACCGCCTAACCTCGACCGCTGCCAGAAGTACCCCAGCACCACCCAGGCTTCCAGCGATGCCGGACATCATCTTGACCGACCAGACCCAGCAAGACAGAGAGAAATATAAGACTGGATCTGCTGGTATAGCCCAGAAATTTGCCCAGGCAATATTTAAACACCATGTCAGTTTTGAGATGTACAGTGGTTGGACCCACAGTGTAAATTCTGAAGTAAATAAAAGAAAGAGCGCTCTGCCAGCAAATTTAAGAAAGACTATTCTGAATGAATTGGAGCGTTATGTCTGTGTTACCCCTACATTTATGAGAGCTGTGAGAAACACTATAAATGGCCTGTTGAGGCATACAAGGGCTCGTTCTTTGAGTGGCATCCCTCTTGCTGACGACTTTTCCCAAACTCTACAGTAGTACAAAAGTTTTTCATCCCCCCCCCAAAAAAAAATGACAGTAGCATTGTTTTATTGTGTAATGTGTTTAATCATTTTTAGTTTGTTTTTTGATATTGTCTAATCATTTTTTGTCAATCAGGCACAGGTAAGTACTGTATGTTACTGTATAGAATTTTGTTTGTGCAAAAAAAAAATGTTTTTTTTTAAATACTTACTGTACAGTATATTGTCTAATCATTTGTTGGCAATCAGGCACAGGTAAGTATGTTACTGTATAGAAATTCGTTTGTGCAAAAAAACAAAAAAAATTAATAGAAGGTGTTTTTAATGTGTTGTTTTTAATCAAACTAACCATGTGTGTTTATTTACAGTATACGGGATTTTCAGCTGCTGCAGTGCAAAAAAGGAAGGGGGGGGGGGGTAAGATCATAATACTGTGTTTACTTTAAGTACAAGCAAGCCTGTATCTTACACAAACCCCCCTCTTCCACCCTCTCTCAGTGTTCCAGTACAGTACATTTTTAGAAATCCTGTTGGGGGATAAAAAATGTTTTTTTTTTTTTACAAATCTTTTGAAATGTTGTTATTGTTTAATCTTTTTTTACCAGTAATTACTGGTAATTTACCAGTAATTACCAGTACTTGTTTCTTTCTACCGTATTTTCAGAGCTGCAGCCCCCTCTCTCCCCCTCTCTCGCAATGCCATAACGAAGAGAAAGACCACAGCAACTGTTTTTTTGTATTACTGTATGCATTAAAAAATACAAGTATTTTTTGACCGAGCCCCTATTGCAGACCTGAAATTCTTATGAACAGTTCAACAAAGCATCGCACTTCACATACAGTACCAGTACAGTACAGTACAATACGGAAAGAAAGGGCAGTTTTCTTAACGGTTATTAAAAAACATGTCCAAATGAGACATACAGTACAGTACCAGTACCATTAAAAGAAAACAGTATTTACTGTTGCACAAGTAGAAAGCATTCAATAATAAGTAATACATACAGTATGGAATAAAAGATATACATTTTTATTTTTGGTGTTTAAAGGAAAAGTTGTGCAATGAAACGTACTGTAAAACAGTAGTGGGGATTGGGATTGACGAATCTTGTATGGGTTAAACCCCACTTTTCTTCTTTTGAGATTGCCATGATCAAACATACTGTGAAATTCTGGCATGACACCCCAATGAATGTTTGGACTGGGGCTCTCCCTGGGATGTTTGGCTGAAGAATGTTACAATGCCTGTACTGTATTAAAATATTAAAAAATGTGAAAATTATGTTACGGTGTAAAAGAGTATAAAAATATATACTGGCCCTTTTGATGGTTTTTTTGGCTGGTGCTTGACCTTGAAGAAGGGAACCCCGTGTCCTTCTTAACGTGGCAAATGGAAGTATGAAGACATTCAGCGCAAACCTCATGGACCTCACGAAGTTGATGGATCAGGATAAAGTTGAATAAAAATGGAATAAAAAATGGAATAAAGCACAGTATTAATGCATATCATCCACATGTGCGGAGGATGGGAGGGGGGGGGGGGGAGAGCGGGTGTGGGTGGAGGATGCGGTGGGAGGGATGAGAGTGGAATTCCACTAAATACAATCAATGAAACATAGACATATAGTTTCAATGACTCACACGGGCTTGTGTGAGACTTCGCCCTCAACGCAGACTGTAGTTTGGTAAATGCAGACTCCTAAGATGGAGTCACAGTAAACATAAAACTCACACGGCCTAATGTGAGTTCTTGCCCTCAGAGGGTGATGTCAGTCTGTATAGGTGATGTGGGATCGTCACAGCAAACAATCTCCCAATAGGTGTGGTGTGTGAGTGGCTCCTCTCCCCGTTGCCCAAAGACCAAAAATGTGTGCAAAACCAGGGTTAGCAATATAACAAGTCTTTATTGGTAACAGGTGTAATATGGACATAAACAAGCATGGCTGTTAAAAAACACATAAACGTTATAAAACAAGGTAAACAGAATGAATAAACAGAAAGCACACTCACACTTAAAAGCAACTCTTGTTGCCCAGCATCAGCCGCGCAGCTTGATCCTGCAAGATCTCCTCCTCCGTTGCTGTTCTCACTGGCGCGTCCGGCAGTGGAACAGGAAGAGAGGATCTAACCGGATGTCCTGCGGTGGCTGGGTCCCTCTCTCAATGAGCTCCGGCAGGGAACAACGCGTTTCGCAGTAAGCTTCATCAGGTTCCTGCCGGATGCTCATTGTATGTAGTTTATATAGGCGCTGTGTATCAATTAATTAATAAAACATTTGATTTCCCATAAACGTTGTCTTATTCAATTTAGATGCTGGAATGGAACCCATCTTCCCTAGCCTTAGGTATCAGGGACAATCGAGTGAGTTTGAACCTTTCTAAAAGTTAATTCAGTACAATAAATATCAAGACATTTAATATATAATTTAAAGCAAACTTAAATGCGTAATTTGAAACATTATGTGGTGAGTGTCATAATTGTTTAGAGCGCACACAGCCTGAACTCATGATTCTAAGAATGAATAAACCTAAACGCTGTAACACTTATGCTATCAGTGAACTTTTCCTCATTTGTTATACAATGCTGCCCTCATGTGGCTGAGCTCGGAATAAACCTAAACGCTGTAACACTTATGCTAACAGTGAACTTTTCCTCATTTTATATATAATGCTGCCCTCATGTGGCTGAGCTCGGAATCTACATGGATTTGTTCCCTAATGATGATTCATGTTAGTAACAGCTAGCTGTGAGAATGTGAGCAGTAAATCAGTCCCTTTTAATAGTGATGTGACTACCCAAGTTAATACACATAGATTGTAGTTAAAATTAAACATACATATTAATTAAAAATCTGAAAATATAAATAAATTTAAATATAAATAATTTGTTACAGATCATCTAAAAATACAATTTTATACATCAATATAATTTATAATGATAATCTTGTTGGTTAGTTGCCCCGCTGATATGAGTCAATTTGGTCTGAAAGAGCTGGTTCAAGGTGGATTCCCATTGAAACGTGAAATCCTATTAAAAATGATGGGGAAAAAAAGTGGGATATGGGGATGGAAACGGATCAGTGTGTGTTTAAAGGAAGGCTGCAATATCGATCTCTACATTGAGGCCTGTGGGGGCCAAGCTTTTTAATTTATAGATCCAAAACGTCTCTTTTCTTGATAAAGTTGTCAGTCTGTCCCCACCCCTCCAATGCGGTGGGACTACTTCGATGCCCCTAAATTCAAGGCCAGATGGATCTCCTTGGTGGTGCAGTGCAAAGTGTTTGGATACACTATGTGTCATGAGTTTTCGTCTAATGTTACCTAGGTGCTCCAGTATGCGTACCCGTAGTGGTCGGCTGGTACGCCCTACATATTGGAGTCCACAGGGGCAATTGAGAAGATAGACTACGAATTCAGATTTACAGTTTATAAAATGCGTAATTTTGAACTGTTCCCCTGTTGCTTTGGAACTAAACTGAATTTTCTCTTTTGTTCCCTGTTTACAGGCTTTACAGGCGTTACATCTGTGAAAACCTTTTGCTTTCTGTAGCCAGTTTGAATCCTGGCCTGTTTTCTTACTTTCTGGCTGGAAAAGGCTAGGTGCTAGTCGCCTTTTAATATTGTCTGCCCTCTTATAAATCACCTTGGGTTTCTCTGGGAGGTGTTCTTTCAAGGTGGGGTCTCCCTGTAGGAGATGCCAGTGTTTATTCAGGATCTGTTGAATGCTACCAGCATCTTGACTGTATTGTGTTAGGAAAGCGATATTAAAATCCTCCCTAGGTTTTGGTGGATTGTTTTTTAGAATTTCGCTACGTTTAAGCCTCCCTACTTCTCTAATCGCTGCATCCATTTTTTCATTATCGTAATTCTTTGCAATGAAGCGGTTCTTTAGAATATTAGATTGTTCCCTGTAGATGTGATCATCGCTACAGTTTCTCTTAATTCTACGAAACTGTCCTGGTGGTATATTTTTCAGCCACTTCTTGTGGTGGCAACTGGTATTAAGCAAGTAATTGTTGCAGTCAACTGTTTTAAAGAAGGTTTTTGTCTTGAGTCTGTTATCTTCTATGTAAATTGTTAGATCTAAGAAGTCTACCGAATTATTTCCGATACATGTTGTGAAAGCTAGGTTCCTCTCATTGTTGTTAATATAATTCAGAAAGTGATTTAAGGTCTCACTATTGCCTCTCCAAATAAAAAACACATCATCGATGTATCTCCGCCATAGTACCAAATCTGCACTGAATTCGTGTTCTGACCAGATCGTATCGGTCTCCCAACTGTCCATAAACAAATTGGCATAACTCGGTGCAAATTTTGTACCCATGGCTGTTCCACACTTCTGTAGGAAATATGTTCCATCGAAATTAAAAAGGTTATGTTTAAGAATGAAATTAATACTTTCTAAAATAAAGCGTCTTTGATCTACGTGTACGGCAGCATCATTTGTTAGCGTCCGTTCGATGGCCTTAATTCCATCATCATGTTTTATGGATGTGTACAATGAAGTCACATCGCAGGTGCACATTTTAAAGCCTTCTTGCCAGTCCACCTGTTCTAGTATATTTAAGATTTGTGTAGTGTCTCTAAGGTAGGATCGCATATTCGTAACGTATGGCTGCAGAAAAAGATCAATGTACTCCTACAGTCGAGACGTGAGTGAGCCTATCCCAGAAATAATGGGTCTACCTGGTGGTGCTTTAATGTCCTTATGGATTTTGGGTAGAAAATAGAATATAGGCATAACCGGAAATTTCACATTAAGATACTTGTATTCCTTTTTGTTCAGGACTTCTGTTGAGCTGCCCCTATCTAGCAGAGTGAGGAATTCTTCACAGAATTCTTTGTGGGGATTAGTCTTCAGACGTGCATAAGTGATGTCATCCGACAGTATCCTCTCTGCTTCACCCTTGTAGTATTCCGTATCCATAATGACTACCCCTCCCCCCCTTTATCTGCTTGTTGAATGTAATGGCCTTATCTTTCTCTAAATTTTGTAGAGCGATTTTTTCTTTCAGGGTTAGATTGTTTTTTGTTATCTTTGTAGAACCTGTGGTTAGTCTATCAAAGTCCTCCTGGATTTTCTGATGAAAGACTTCTAGGTTATGGCCTTTCGCCCAGCTTGGATAAAATTTGGACTTATTTTTCAGGTTTGACTTCATTGTACACATCCATAAAACATGATGATGGAATTAAGGCCATCGAACGGACGCTAACAAATGATGCTGCCGTACACGTAGATCAAAGACGCTTTATTTTAGAAAGTATTAATTTCATTCTTAAACATAACCTTTTTAATTTCGATGGAACATATTTCCTACAGAAGTGTGGAACAGCCATGGGTACAAAATTCGCACCGAGTTATGCCAACTTGTTTATGGACAGTTGGGAGACCGATACGATCTGGTCAGAACACGAATTCAGTGCAGATTTGGTACTATGGCGGAGATACATCGATGATGTGTTTTTTATTTGGAGAGGCAATAGTGAGACCTTAAATCACTTTCTGAATTATATTAACAACAATGAGAGGAACCTAGCTTTCACAACATGTATCGGAAATAATTCGGTAGACTTCTTAGATCTAACAATTTACATAGAAGATAACAGACTCAAGACAAAAACCTTCTTTAAAACAGTTGACTGCAACAATTACTTGCTTAATACCAGTTGCCACCACAAGAAGTGGCTGAAAAATATACCACCAGGACAGTTTAGTAGAATTAGGAGAAACTGTAGCGATGATCACATCTACAGGGAACAATCTAATATTCTAAAGAACCGCTTCATTGCAAAGAATTACGATAATGATAAAATGGATGCAGCGATTAGAGAAGTAGGGAGGCTTAAACGTAGCGAAATTCTAAAAACCAATCCACCAAAACCTAGGGAGGATTTTAATATCGCTTTCCTAACACAATACAGTCAAGATGCTGGTAGCATTCAACAGATCCTGAATAAACACTGGCATCTCCTACAGGGAGACCCCACCTTGAAAGAACACCTCCCAGAGAAACCCAAGGTGATTTATAAGAGGGCAGACAATATTAAAAGGCTACTAGCACCTAGCCTTTTCCAGCCAGAAAGTAAGAAAACAGGCCAGGATTCAAACTGGCTACAGAAAGCAAAAGGTTTTCACAGATGTAACGCCTGTAAAGCCTGTAAACAGGGAACAAAAGAGAAAATTCAGTTTAGTTCCAAAGCAACAGGGGAACAGTTCAAAATTACGCATTTTATAAACTGTAAATCTGAATTCGTAGTCTATCTTCTCAATTGCCCCTGTGGACTCCAATATGTAGGGCGTACCAGCCGACCACTACGGGTACGCATACTGGAGCACCTAGGTAACATTAGACGAAAACTCATGACACATAGTGTATCCAAACACTTTGCACTGCACCACCAAGGAGATCCATCTGGCCTTGAATTTAGGGGCATCGAAGTAGTCCCACCGCATTGGAGGGGTGGGGACAGACTGACAACTTTATCAAGAAAAGAAACGTTTTGGATCTATAAATTAAAAAGCTTGGCCCCCACAGGCCTCAATGTAGAGATTGATATTGCAGCCTTCCTTTAAACACACACTGATCCGTTTCCATCCCCATATCCCACTTTTTTTCCCCATCATTTTTAATAGGATTTCACGTTTCAATGGGAATCCACCTTGAACAAGCTCTTTCAGACCAAATTGACTCATATCAGCGGGGCAACTAACCAACAAGATTATCATTATAAATTATATTGATGTATAAAATTGTATTTTTAGATGATCTGTAACAAATTATTTATATTTAAATTTATTTATATTTTCAGATTTTTAATTAATATGTATGTTTAATTTTAACTACAATCTATGTGTATTAACTTGGGTAGTCACATCACTATTAAAAGGGACTGATTTACTGCCTCACATTCTCACAGCTAGCTGTTACTAACATGAATCATCATTAGGGAACAAATCCATGTAGATTCCGAGCTCAGCCACATGAGGGCAGCATTATATATAAAATGAGGAAAAGTTCACTGTTAGCATAAGTGTTACAGCGTTTAGGTTTATTCCGAGCTCAGCCACATGAGGGCAGCATTGTATAACAAATGAGGAAAAGTTCACTGATAGCATAAGTGTTACAGCGTTTAGGTTTATTCATTCTTAGAATCATGAGTTCAGGCTGTGTGCGCTCTAAACAATTATGACACTCACCACATTATGTTTCAAATTACGCATTTATGTTTGCTTTAAATTATATATTAAATGTCTTGATATTTATTGTACTGAATTAACTTTTAGAAATGTTCAAACTCACTCGATTGTCCCTGATACCTAAGGCTAGGGAAGATGGTTTCCATTCCAGCATCTAAATTGAATAAGACAACGTTTATGGGAAATCAAATGTTTTATTAATTAATTGATACACAGCGCCTATATAAACTACATACAATGAGCATCCGGCAGGAACCTGATGAAGCTTACTGCGAAACGCGTTGTTCCCTGCCGGAGCTCATTGAGAGAGGGACCCAGCCACCGCAGGACATCCGGTTAGATCCTCTCTTCCTGTTCCACTGCCGGACGCGCCAGTGAGAACAGCAACGGAGGAGGAGATCTTGCAGGATCAAGCCGCGCGGCTGATGCTGGGCAACAAGAGTTGCTTTTAAGTGTGAGTGTGCTTTCTGTTTATTCATTCTGTTTACCTTGTTTTATAACGTTTATGTGTTTTTTAACGGCCATGCTTTTTTATGTCCATATTACACCTGTTACCAATAAAGACTTGTTATATTGCTAACCCTGGTTTTGCACACATTTTTGGTCTTTGGGCAACGGGGAGAGGAGCCACTCACACACCACACCTATTGGGAGATTGTTTGCTGTGACGATCCCACATCACCTATCCAGGCTGACATCACCCTCTGAGGGCAAGAACTCACATTAGGCCGTGTGAGTTTTATGTTTACTGTGACTCCATCTTAGGAGTCTGCATTTACCAAACTACAGTCTGCGTTGAGGGCGAAGTCTCACACAAGCCCGTGTGAGTCATTGAAACTATATGTCTATGTTTCATTGATTGTATTTAGTGGAATTCCACTCTCATCCCTCCCACCGCATCCTCCATGACACCCCAATACCCGCATATCTCCTCGGCAGGAGGGGCAATACGAAAAAAACAATCATCGCTACTTAAGGTTCTTCTTATCGCACGCTTCCACCCATGAACGTCAGTTGAAAACTTGTAAAAATCGTAGTTCAATATAAAATATTCATATATTTCAGATACTGTACAGTCGCCATCTTTTCTGCTGCAGCATTAATCGCTGAATATATTAAAAACGCATAACTTCAGTCAGGTTTTTTATACGTCTGTGGTGCAGCCATAATGTCCACTCAGCAATTGCGCGGGGAAAGAATGTTAAAAAAAAGGCACATATTGAGGGGGTTATGCACTAAGCAGTGATACGTGATTTTAAGTGAGATAAAAAGCCATTATAGCGTGATACTGCCTTCTATCAAAGCAGTGATAAGTGATATTAAGTAGCCATATTAGCACGATACTGCACTGTTATCACTGCTTTGTGAATCTCACAGCTGGCAGTATCACGCTATAAAGGCAGTTATCTCACTTAAAAGCACTTTTCACTGCTTTGTGCATAGCACCCAGAAAACCCACTTATCACTGCTTAGTGGATGACCCCCCGAGTATTTTAATGCTTTTTATTAAGAACGCCTAATTTGATAACGTCTTCGAAAAAACAAAGTCAATTCACAATGGGCCACTATAAATTTGTACAACAGTATCTGTTTTAAACACCTGCATCCTTACAAAGTAGAGAAGCAGTGTAATGGAACACATTCCAAATCAATCCAATTAATTCATTGCATTCATTTCTGCCACCTGGCGGATACGCAAAGAATAGCAGCCAAATTATAATTCATTAACTCTGCCACATGGTGGATACGAGAAGAATTGCATCCAAAGAAACAATAAACCATTAAATTAAACAGATCTGCCGTGTCCGGTTGCCCGGTGCCGGATTGCGTGAACGCGGCATGACTAGTGATAAAACGAAAAAATGCCGAATGGAATACAGCAGTCAACACGAAAACTGATTTTTGATTTGTGATGTGTTTGAATAACGGCCGCTGCATCAGTAGCAGCAGAGGTGGTAGCAGGTGCTTATCTCCTGGCCTTCAGGGTTGAGAGGGCAGGAGCAAAGCATCTGGGTACCAGGAACCCCAGTACAGGTTACGGGGGGATTGCCTTGTCCCAGGGGGCAAAGGAGAGGGTAGTAGTCAGCATCCCATGTGGTTTCTGGAACACAGAAGTGATGCCACTCTGGATAGGGACTGCCCTAGAGCCAGGGAGGAGAGGCATAAGGATAGCAGAGCAGTTACAGGAGGGGCACAGGGCCAGGGCAGTTAGAGTCCCTACAGGATAGTGACATAGCCCTTTTACAGACTGGTTTGACGGAGAAGCAACGATCTGTGCTTGTTATCTGGTCTCCCGCTGGTACAGAGACATGTCAGTCTCTGGGCAACATGCAGCCTGGTCTGCAGAGGTGCCCCTTCATAGGGATTTTGGTTCACCAGGCACTGGGTGGGGGCAGAGGGTGGCAAAGGAGAATGTCAGCGGCCACATTGGAGCCCTGCTTAGCAGGACCTGGACTTCACAATCCAACATGGCCAGGACAGTGTACTGGACAATGCCAGAAGACAATTTTGCCTGGAAAACCCCTCTGGACTTATGAGCTGTAATGAGGCCAGTAGTGTCCCAGTGCCAGGGTGGGAATCTGGGCCACAAGGCACCCATTGAGAAGGGGAGGTGTGATGGGGGAGGGGTGCTACACGAGTAATAAAGGAGTCACCCCCATTCGGCAGCCCCTTCCACCGCCTGGGAAGTTAGTTAGTTAGTGTACAATGAAGTCACATCGCAGGTGCACATTTTAAAGCCTTCTTGCCAGTCCACCTGTTCTAGTATATTTAAAATTTGTGTAGTGTCTCTAAGGTAGGATCGCATATTCGTAACGTACGGCTGCAGAAAAAGATCAATGTACTCCTACAGTCGAGACGTGAGTGAGCCTATCCCAGAAATAATGGGTCTACCTGGTGGTGCTTTAATGTCCTTATGGATTTTGGGTAGAAAATAGAATATAGGCATAACCGGAAATTTCACATTAAGATACTCGTATTCCTTTTTGTTCAGGACTTCTGTTGAGCTGCCCCTATCTAGCAGAGTGAGGAATTCTTCACAGAATTCTTTGTGGGGATTAGTCTTCAGACGTGCATAAGTGATGTCATCCGACAGTATCCTCTCTGCTTCACCCTTGTAGTATTCCGTATCCATAATGACTACCCCCCCCCCTTTATCTGCTTGTTGAATGTAATGGCCTTATCTTTCTCTAAATTTTGTAGAGCGATTTTTTCTTTCAGGGTTAGATTGTTTTTTGTTATCTTTGTAGAACCTGTGGTTAGTCTATCAAAGTCCTCCTGGATTTTCTGATGAAAGACTTCTAGGTTATGGCCTTTCGCCCAGCTTGGATAAAATTTGGACTTATTTTTCAGGTTTGACTTCATTGTACACATCCATAAAACATGATGATGGAATTAAGGCCATCGAACGGACGCTAACAAATGATGCTGCCGTACACGTAGATCAAAGACGCTTTATTTTAGAAAGTATTAATTTCATTCTTAAACATAACCTTTTTAATTTCGATGGAACATATTTCCTACAGAAGTGTGGAACAGCCATGGGTACAAAATTCGCACCGAGTTATGCCAACTTGTTTATGGACAGTTGGGAGACCGATACGATCTGGTCAGAACACGAATTCAGTGCAGATTTGGTACTATGGCGGAGATACATCGATGATGTGTTTTTTATTTGGAGAGGCAATAGTGAGACCTTAAATCACTTTCTGAATTATATTAACAACAATGAGAGGAACCTAGCTTTCACAACATGTATCGGAAATAATTCGGTAGACTTCTTAGATCTAACAATTTACATAGAAGATAACAGACTCAAGACAAAAACCTTCTTTAAAACAGTTGACTGCAACAATTACTTGCTTAATACCAGTTGCCACCACAAGAAGTGGCTGAAAAATATACCACCAGGACAGTTTAGTAGAATTAGGAGAAACTGTAGCGATGATCACATCTACAGGGAACAATCTAATATTCTAAAGAACCGCTTCATTGCAAAGAATTACGATAATGATAAAATGGATGCAGCGATTAGAGAAGTAGGGAGGCTTAAACGTAGCGAAATTCTAAAAACCAATCCACCAAAACCTAGGGAGGATTTTAATATCGCTTTCCTAACACAATACAGTCAAGATGCTGGTAGCATTCAACAGATCCTGAATAAACACTGGCATCTCCTACAGGGAGACCCCACCTTGAAAGAACACCTCCCAGAGAAACCCAAGGTGATTTATAAGAGGGCAGACAATATTAAAAGGCTACTAGCACCTAGCCTTTTCCAGCCAGAAAGTAAGAAAACAGGCCAGGATTCAAACTGGCTACAGAAAGCAAAAGGTTTTCACAGATGTAACGCCTGTAAAGCCTGTAAACAGGGAACAAAAGAGAAAATTCAGTTTAGTTCCAAAGCAACAGGGGAACAGTTCAAAATTACGCATTTTATAAACTGTAAATCTGAATTCGTAGTCTATCTTCTCAATTGCCCCTGTGGACTCCAATATGTAGGGCGTACCAGCCGACCACTACGGGTACGCATACTGGAGCACCTAGGTAACATTAGACGAAAACTCATGACACATAGTGTATCCAAACACTTTGCACTGCACCACCAAGGAGATCCATCTGGCCTTGAATTTAGGGGCATCGAAGTAGTCCCACCGCATTGGAGGGGTGGGGACAGACTGACAACTTTATCAAGAAAAGAAACGTTTTGGATCTATAAATTAAAAAGCTTGGCCCCCACAGGCCTCAATGTAGAGATCGATATTGCAGCCTTCCTTTAAACACACACTGATCCGTTTCCATCCCCATATCCCACTTTTTTTCCCCATCATTTTTAATAGGATTTCACGTTTCAATGGGAATCCACCTTGAACAAGCTCTTTCAGACCAAATTGACTCATATCAGCGGGGCAACTAACCAACAAGATTATCATTATAAATTATATTGATGTATAAAATTGTATTTTTAGATGATCTGTAACAAATTATTTATATTTAAATTTATTTATATTTTCAGATTTTTAATTAATATGTATGTTTAATTTTAACTACAATCTATGTGTATTAACTTGGGTAGTCACATCACTATTAAAAGGGACTGATTTACTGCCTCACATTCTCACAGCTAGCTGTTACTAACATGAATCATCATTAGGGAACAAATCCATGTAGATTCCGAGCTCAGCCACATGAGGGCAGCATTATATATAAAATGAGGAAAAGTTCACTGTTAGCATAAGTGTTACAGCGTTTAGGTTTATTCCGAGCTCAGCCACATGAGGGCAGCATTGTATAACAAATGAGGAAAAGTTCACTGATAGCATAAGTGTTACAGCGTTTAGGTTTATTCATTCTTAGAATCATGAGTTCAGGCTGTGTGCGCTCTAAACAATTATGACACTCACCACATTATGTTTCAAATTACGCATTTATGTTTGCTTTAAATTATATATTAAATGTCTTGATATTTATTGTACTGAATTAACTTTTAGAAATGTTCAAACTCACTCGATTGTCCCTGATACCTAAGGCTAGGGAAGATGGTTTCCATTCCAGCATCTAAATTGAATAAGACAACGTTTATGGGAAATCAAATGTTTTATTAATTAATTGATACACAGCGCCTATATAAACTACATACAATGAGCATCCGGCAGGAACCTGATGAAGCTTACTGCGAAACGCGTTGTTCCCTGCCGGAGCTCATTGAGAGAGGGACCCAGCCACCGCAGGACATCCGGTTAGATCCTCTCTTCCTGTTCCACTGCCGGACGCGCCAGTGAGAACAGCAACGGAGGAGGAGATCTTGCAGGATCAAGCCGCGCGGCTGATGCTGGGCAACAAGAGTTGCTTTTAAGTGTGAGTGTGCTTTCTGTTTATTCATTCTGTTTACCTTGTTTTATAACGTTTATGTGTTTTTTAACGGCCATGCTTTTTTATGTCCATATTACACCTGTTACCAATAAAGACTTGTTATATTGCTAACCCTGGTTTTGCACACATTTTTGGTCTTTGGGCAACGGGGAGAGGAGCCACTCACACACCACACCTATTGGGAGATTGTTTGCTGTGACGATCCCACATCACCTATCCAGGCTGACATCACCCTCTGAGGGCAAGAACTCACATTAGGCCGTGTGAGTTTTATGTTTACTGTGACTCCATCTTAGGAGTCTGCATTTACCAAACTACAGTCTGCGTTGAGGGCGAAGTCTCACACAAGCCCGTGTGAGTCATTGAAACTATATGTCTATGTTTCATTGATTGTATTTAGTGGAATTCCACTCTCATCCCTCCCACCGCATCCTCCATGACACCCCAATACCCGCATATCTCCTCGGCAGGAGGGGCAATACGAAAAAAACAATCATCGCTACTTAAGGTTCTTCTTATCGCACGCTTCCACCCATGAACGTCAGTTGAAAACTTGTAAAAATCGTAGTTCAATATAAAATATTCATATATTTCAGATACTGTACAGTCGCCATCTTTTCTGCTGCAGCATTAATCGCTGAATATATTAAAAACGCATAACTTCAGTCAGGTTTTTTATACGTCTGTGGTGCAGCCATAATGTCCACTCAGCAATTGCGCGGGGAAAGAATGTTAAAAAAAAGGCACATATTGAGGGGGTTATGCACTAAGCAGTGATACGTGATTTTAAGTGAGATAAAAAGCCATTATAGCGTGATACTGCCTTCTATCAAAGCAGTGATAAGTGATATTAAGTAGCCATATTAGCACGATACTGCACTGTTATCACTGCTTTGTGAATCTCACAGCAGGCAGTATCACGCTATAAAGGCAGTTATCTCACTTAAAAGCACTTTTCACTGCTTTGTGCATAGCACCCAGAAAACCCACTTATCACTGCTTAGTGGATGACCCCCTGAGTATTTTAATGCTTTTTATTAAGAACGCCTAATTTGATAACGTCTTCGAAAAAACAAAGTCAATTCACAATGGGCCACTATAAATTTGTACAACAGTATCTGTTTTAAACACCTGCATCCTTACAAAGTAGAGAAGCAGTGTAATGGAACACATTCCAAATCAATCCAATTAATTCATTGCATTCATTTCTGCCACCTGGCGGATACGCAAAGAATAGCAGCCAAATTATAATTCATTAACTCTGCCACATGGTGGATACGAGAAGAATTGCATCCAAAGAAACAATAAACCATTAAATTAAACAGATCTGCCGTGTCCGGTTGCCCGGTGCCGGATTGCGTGAACGCGGCATGACTAGTGATAAAACGAAAAAATGCCGAATGGAATACAGCAGTCAACACGAAAACTGATTTTTGATTTGTGATGTGTTTGAATAACGGCCGCTGCATCAGTAGCAGCAGAGGTGGTAGCAGGTGCTTATCTCCTGGCCTTCAGGGTTGAGAGGGCAGGAGCAAAGCATCTGGGTACCAGGAACCCCAGTACAGGTTACGGGGGGATTGCCTTGTCCCAGGGGGCAAAGGAGAGGGTAGTAGTCAGCATCCCATGTGGTTTCTGGAACACAGAAGTGATGCCACTCTGGATAGGGACTGCCCTAGAGCCAGGGAGGAGAGGCATAAGGATAGCAGAGCAGTTACAGGAGGGGCACAGGGCCAGGGCAGTTAGAGTCCCTACAGGATAGTGACATAGCCCTTTTACAGACTGGTTTGACGGAGAAGCAACGATCTGTGCTTGTTATCTGGTCTCCCGCTGGTACAGAGACATGTCAGTCTCTGGGCAACATGCAGCCTGGTCTGCAGAGGTGCCCCTTCATAGGGATTTTGGTTCACCAGGCACTGGGTGGGGGCAGAGGGTGGCAAAGGAGAATGTCAGCGGCCACATTGGAGCCCTGCTTAGCAGGACCTGGACTTCACAATCCAACATGGCCAGGACAGTGTACTGGACAATGCCAGAAGACAATTTTGCCTGGAAAACCCCTCTGGACTTATGAGCTGTAATGAGGCCAGTAGTGTCCCAGTGCCAGGGTGGGAATCTGGGCCACAAGGCACCCATTGAGAAGGGGAGGTGTGATGGGGGAGGGGTGCTACACGAGTAATAAAGGAGTCACCCCCATTCGGCAGCCCCTTCCACCGCCTGGGAAGTTAGGGGTTAACCAGAAATGTACTGATAATACATATGTTCCCCTGCTTCATAACCAAAAGGTATATCCTTGGTTATCCTATTCCCACATTTAGAGGGAATTCCTGTATTTTTATTCCCCTGCCTCAGGGCAAACTGTGTTCTATTTGATAGAAATATATATGGGTACAATTATTGGTGTTTGTACCTTTGCAGTGTATGTACCAACCACATACACTGGGATCCAGACGGAAGGGAAAGGGTTAATGTTAATTTGGTGTTTACAGCCCTTTGTTCCTTTTCCCGCCTTTGCAGGCTCCATTTTGCAGTCTCTCCATAGGTCGCCATTGCAGCCCCATGTAACCTTATGGAGATTCCGCCGATTTGGGCCTGATATCGCAGACGACCTGCAGGTGGCGCCCGAAAGGAGAAGCAGCGGTTCCCCATTGAAAATGAATGGCATAATGCATTTCAATGGGGATTCCTCGATGCCGACCTCTGGAGACGAGCTGTCATCCAGCCAGACCGCAAGACCGCAAGAGTGGAAACAATGTCTAAAAAGAGCTTTGATCAGGTCCCGGTCAAGTTCACGGCCAATTGGTGAGAACTTTTGTTCTAGGGCACCCAGGAATAAAATTATTTTTGCCCCTAGATCCTAGGAACCCCCTCACTTGACCCCAATAGGGTCCGACAATTAATTGCTGCGAGAAAGGGTCGCGCCGGCCATGAGAGTCCTACCATTGACCGTAATGGCGGAGAAAGCCGCGTGGCTTTCAAACACTAAGGGCCTCATGCAGAGAGCAGCGCAAAAAGTGAAAGCGGCATTAATTGGCGGATTCTGCCTTCAGAAAGGCAGAAACCGGCAAGTTTAAAAAAAAGCGCCATTTTTTTTTCCTTCAAATTCGCCGCGCGCCTGGAGAGTTTAAAATCTCTCCAGTTTTTTTCTCTGCCGTATGCAGAGAGCCGCGATCGCCATCTAGTGGCTGTTCGCGCCAAAAAAATGGCGCGATTTTCAAGATTTTCCCTCTCCACCAAGCAGCTGGCGCTCCGCGGCCGGTAGAGAGGGGAAAAAAAAAAAACGCGATTTTTTCCCCAGTAGTTTCAACAGCGCTTATAGCGCTGGTTGAAACTCTCCATATGCAGAAAGGCTTGTAAATGCAGTTTTCTGCCCTTTCTGCATATGGAGATAAAAACTCTCCAAAAAAGGTAAAATTTTTCCCCCTCTCCAATTCTGCATAGCGCTGCTCTCTGCATGAGGCCCTAAGTGTAAAACAATGTAAACTGAAAACCCATAATTCCGGCTCCGTGGGGACCAGAGGGTTGGATTGGCAAGGATGTAGTCACTGCTCTGGCATGACTACATGGCAATTTTCAGCCCTCTCCCCTCAACCGGACGGAGTAGGGTTAACTGTAAAAAAGTTTGTGTTTCTCATTGACTTCAATAGTAGCGGAGGTCCCATTGAATCTTATGGCTGCGCTGGCCCTATTGATTCTAGTGGAAGAAAGCCTTGCGGCTTTGAAACGGCTTAGTCAAAATGTGCAGAAACATGAAACCCATAACTCCGGTTCTGTTAAGCCTAGAGAGCTGAGATTCGGCCACCATGTAGTCATAGTTCCGGCATGACTGCATGGCAAATACAGACCCTTTCGGGGCAACAGGACAGAGTCAGGGTAATGCTTACGTTTGGGTTTCTGCCATTGACGCATGGCAGAAAAAAGCCACTTTTGTAAATGTGCTATTAAAACTGTGTTTTTGTATCTCCGGTTCTGGGGGTTGTGGAAGGCTGATATTTGGCCACTATGGCAAGGGTTCTCCGGCATGAGGACCTGGCAAATTTCAGCCCACTCAGACCAACAGAACAGATTATTTTAATATATGTTTAATATTAAAATATTTCTCAGCATCCATGGTATTTAGAAGCCTGGGAAAGCTAGAGCCCATATGGTATGTTAATGCTCAGGGGGGAGACAAGTGGTCTACAATAAGCCCCCTGATCAAAGGCTCCCCCACCCTGCTTGTGTATGCTAGAACAAAGAAGAGCAGGGCGTGGGTACTTGTGATAAGTGTTGTTTTTCACACCTTGAGACAAAGGTTTTCCTGTCCCAAGCAGACTAGGCGATGCCAGTCTTGTGGGAGGTGGGCTAGGGAAATGAGCCCCTGATTAGAATAATGCCCACCCTGTGGGCAGATACTACCTTGCTTCTCACGTGAGGTGGCAAGGGGTGATTGGGTGCAGGTAATTGTTAAGCAATACCTGGCACCCAATGTTATGGGATAGGGCTGAAACTCCATATAAATGAGTGTAAGCTCTTTGCCCAATGTCTTCGTCGTGACTTCGTTTTGTATCCTGATTCCTGAATGAATTGCCAATCCTGTACCTGATTGCTTCATTGTCCAACCCCTAAGTAAGTGTCCATATTCTGTATGTTATTTGTGCAATCTTGTGTGTTCACCTTCTTTAAGGAATAAACTTAATTTATCATATCTTAGTCGTGTTCAATTCAACCCAGAGATTTTGTGTATATTATAATCCTTCACAAGTTACTGTGACAGTGCAGTGTAGCTGATAGCTCTCCTTTTAGTGGAGATTTGAAGAGACAAGGAGCTTTTGGCAGGCTTCTCAAATGTGCTTCTGGATGAAAGAGCTATGCACCTCCCAGAGGGGCATAGAGGAGCCCAGCCAGCAGGCTGGAACCAACGGGAGCGAACAGGGTAACACCTTTTTCTGAAGCAGGCACACTGCAACTAGGAAAGGGCTAGATCTCAACCCCCAGACCCCAGTAAGTTTGTATATTTTCTGTATTTTGTCTTTCTGTGTGTTTCCAAGGTCTTCATCCGAATAAACCTCATTTAATTTGACTGCCTTTTTTGCTTATTGACTGATCCCTTAAATATAAATGTGTTAAAAGACCAGGTCAACCGTGAAAGTGACTCATTAAAAAAAAGTCGTTTCACACATAATCTGTTTATTTGTTTATTGAAGCACAGATAGCATCTCTCCCAAAAGCATCAGTTTTCTTCTGGAAAAGGTCTATGTTAATATAATATTACCCACAATATTCATAACTATACAAAAAGCACCTTTTATACTGCAAGTCAGCAGGATTATAAACGTACTGTAGCAGAGAGGAGAAAAGGAGAGAAGGAGAAAAGGGGGGGAGAGAGAAGAGAATGAGGAAGGGTATGGGGGAGCAGGTAATATGAGAGGAGGGAAAGAATTAAGGAGGGAGATAGAGAATGAAATATGAGAGAAAGAGAGGGGGAGAGAGAAGGGGAGGGGAAAGAAAGAAGGGGAGAGAGAGCGGGAGGGGGAAAGAGAGAATGGAAAGAGAGAAAAGAGAGAAGGAAGAGGGAGATAGAGAGAGAAGGGAGAGAGAGAGAGAGACCCCCATTGAATTTTAAACTGTACCCATCAAAACATTCCTTTATTCAACATGTGAAGATACACCTGTGGCCACCTCAAATACTCTCTCTTACTTCACTCTTTCATATCCATAAACTTTATCAGGATATATTTTCTCTGGTGAGATTCAAAGTTTAATGAAAATTTAGGAACTTTTATAAGGAATTTAAAAAAAGGCACTTTGGATTTTTCAATTAAGATCAAACTTATTAGGTAAAAAAATTCTTGCAAAGTTTTTAGAACTTTTTTCATTTTATTTTTAGAAAGTTGGCGCAATATAGCAATAGCAAATGTTTTCTAGTTTGTACAGTAGGTCTTTTAGAAGATTATCCATTTCTCTTCCCAAGCAAATGTGTTTTTGTGTTCATCTCAGGTCTAAACAAAATGATGTAGCATTTTGGAAAAAATATACAGCCTAAAAGTCCAGCGCTTGAAGTCAATATGGCAAATATCTCTACAGACACCATATTTTTACCTTTGGTGCTCAGATAAGCTGGGATCATTGCCACCCAAACACTGCAAAACACCAGCATGCTGAAGGTGATAAACTTGGCCTCATTAAAACTGACAGGTAATTTCCTAGCAAAGAACGCTATAATAAAGCTCGCGCCTGCCAGAATCCCCATAAAACCCAGAACTAAGTAAAAGGCAATATCTGAGCCTTCATTACATTGAATGATGATCTTTCCAGGATCAGAGTGCATGTTGAGCTCCTGAAATGGGGGAGAAATAGACAACCAACTAATGCAAATTGTGACTTGAATGGATGAGCACAAAAACACAACTGAACTGGACAGTTTGACTCCCATCCATTTTCTCCATACATTTCCAGGTTTGGTTGCTTTAAAAGCAATGCAAACCATGATAGTCTTGGCCAGCACAGAAGAGACCGCTATGGAGAAGATAATTCCAAAAGAGGTTTGTCTCAGCATGCAGGTTATATCCACAGGACGACCAAGGAACAAGAACACACAGAGGAAGCTCAGCATGATGGAGACAAGGAGAATGAAGCTGAGACTCTGACTATTAGCTTTGACAATGGGAGTGTCCTGGAAGGAAATAAAAACTCCCAATATCAGTGCAGTTATAAGACACAGGAAAACCGAGACAGATGAAAAGACTATGGCAATGATATCCTGTTTGTAAGATAGAAATTCAATCAGTCTGGGAATACACCGATCCTTCTTCTCATTGGGCCATTCATTGTCCGGGCATTTTATGCAATTCTCACTGTCTGCAAAATAACAAAAGAAAGAGAAATGTAAAAAAGAATAAATGTATATTCAAACTAAAAAAAAATATATATAATAAAAATACAGGGTGATAACCATAATTAAGATCTGTTGTATGTACATGAATCTCAATGGGAAATGAAATGCAGAAGTATCAGCAAATATACCAGGGCATATTACTAAGCAGCGCCCTGCAATGGGTCACCTTCCGGTGCTGAAAGGCGCCTTATAGCTCATTCACTTGACTTGGCCATAATGCTTCTTCCAGAGTCATAAGGTGTCTTATAGAATTGCACAACTTAGTAAACATGGGCCACTATGCCAGGCAATGTAAATGAAAGATACAGTATCATACAACATGGATGTGACAGTAATGTATTACACAATATCTGCACTGTATGTGTTGATCTTCATCCGAATACTAATGCCAAATAAAGCCCTATTTATTCCTGGTCAGTGTTCCCTTACTTTCCAGGTCAAATGATCACGTCGCCTCCGGAGAGTGAATGTGACATACTGTATGTCCTGTCTTCTGCCAATGTTAAATCCATCTCTTGAGCCCATGAGGTGCAGTAAATTTATCATTGGTTTTGGAAAACTAATTATAAGAGTGTATTGAATAAAACAAACATTATTTGAATAAAGTCATTGGCGGCATATGTTAATGTGCTATTATTCACGCTGTAACATTTGATGTTCACATTGTCCTATTCTTTGTATGGTCTGCATCACGTTCATATACAGTATATACATGCATTAAACAATGTGTGTGTTCTTATTTCTTTATTTTGTCTAGAAAGACACGATGGACCATTTTTAAAGCACTTATCCTGCACAAAGTGCCTTATGCTAGTTATTTGTTATTATATATAAATTGCATATGGACGTCATTGATAACACTCAAACTCCACTGCTAATTTTTGACTTTGGCACCCTGACATGCACGCATTTCTTACTTCCATTGGATATTCACCAAATTCCATTTTCCTTCTGTTGTACTGTGCCATTTTCATATTTATTTTTTGGGGAGTAAATGGAAGATGATAGTAAGAGAATGAAGGGGAAGTGGAGGAGGGGAAACAGATGGGAAGAAAAAAAGCATAGAGGATTGTCACGGGAGACCAGGACTTTTAACACATTAATTTCTCTAGGCAAAACAAGGTAGTGGATCAAAATGAAGTTTATTTGGGTAAACTCACGTATAAATAATGAATATACAAAATACTGACGAAATACACACTTACTGGTTGTTTTGTTGTCAAAACTAGGCTCAAATAAGTGCAAGCGCCTGCTTTGGAAGGCTTACTCTGTCACGGGAGACCAGCACATTTAACACATTTATACCCGGGATCATATGATTGAGAAAAGCAAGGAGATAAAATAAATTGTGATTTATTTCACGAATGGACATTCACACAATGTTACACAATTACACTCAAAATACACTTACTGGGACAGGGTCAAGCAAAATAAAATGTTCCCAAAACGAAATCTTGAAAACCAAAGTCTCTAGGAGCAATTTCCCAGGAGCGGGAGTTGCTCGCAAAATTGCTTGAAACGGTCAGCAGCGCTAACTGCAACTGCTGTGTACTGTACTCCGACGGAGCTGCTACTTTCATTCTGCCACCACTGTAATGGCACTGGGAATCTTTAACCCTTACGAAATCTTAGCGGGTTCTTGCATGAATCTTGTTAATCTTGAATGAATCTTAGATGGAACTGTGAATCTGATTCCCAATGGGCTGCATGAATTCTTATAGAGTTTAAATTCCTATCGCTAACCAGTGCAGACAATCCCTCCATGGGAATTAGTTTTCCCACCTATCTTGGAGTTGCTAATACTTTGGAAACCTGGCAGAGGGTGCTTCTAATTTTGCTAAGAGCATGCACCAACCTAGAACCTTTTCTCCTTAGCATATGAGACCCAGCCCCTCTCCCTGGTGACACTAAGTCTGGGCTGGCCACCATTTGTCAAACTGCCTGGACTTTACACTAGGATGGGTGTACTTGACGATCCCCTCCCCAACTAACGCCTTGGGGACATTGAGCCCTTTCAACTCCGGGCTTTTACATATACTGCTGCGGCAGAGTTTATTCGAGCATTTGCCCGTTCTCTGCCGCAGCAGTAGCCTGGCGCGCGCCCGAGAGTGACGGGCGCGCGCCGAAGCAGCGGAAGAGCGCCCTCCGATCGGGGCGCTCTCCCTACCGCTGCCGGGTCCGCCGGGTCCCCCGGAACCCCCTGCCGCTGTCCCGCGATCGCGGGACACCAGGGCTCCCTCGGGGAGCCCCTGGACGCGCGTGCAGGGGGCGCACGCTCCCGAAGACGCGTGACCGCGCGTCTATGACGCGCGGCACGCCGAGGGGCGGCCACTAGCAAGCCGGGAGATTTCCCGGCTTGCGGTACCGACCACACTCGAATAAAGTGTGTCGGTACTGTATTGTGAAACCAAGCCAGCGGGAACCAAGCCAGCAGGATGTCTTAGAAGTCCGGAGCTGCACCTCCTTAGCTCATTTAGTGAGTCACTAGACGCATACTAAGTCGGGGCTAAAATAAATCAGTATTTACGGTCCCCGGTTGTCTGAATGAAAGCCCAAATGTGCCTAACATGTTTCATACACTATTTGAGGGGGACTTTCATTCATCAATTTTTATATAAACTTATAAAAATTACGCTATGGGTGTTTTTCATGTTTCTGACTGAGCTGCACGCACAGCAAGTTTGTAAAAACATTTTTCCTCTCGCCACCTTATACCTGGTGTGACAGACACTGAACCACTATACTATACTGGGGGTTTGTGTATATACCGGGGGGACCCTGGAATGTGATTTCCCCCTGCCCGGTCTTACTGTTCTGGTCTGTGCTGAAGCAGGGAGATCAGGCAATGAGCTGCAAACTGTTTCCTGAGGAGGATTTTGTCCGGTGGTGTGTCCCCCCATGTACCCAGGAATCTGGTAGGATTATAGAGTACATGTTTTGGGGTAAATAGCAAGTCTGGCCCCGTCCTACCCAAACACACCCTGACAACACTTTACCATAAAATCATCCCTGAAACCCATGCCCTGCGAATCTCCGCTGGTTAGCACTCCTGGAACAGTAACACACACACACACACAGACATATATCTTTAATGAAATACCGTGCACATGCCATAACTGGGATGCAGAGCTGACACTTCAAACTCCCCAATATGGCAGGGGCACCCAGCCAGGCATAATACCCTTATTATTGAAATATACCATAAGAGAAAGAACTTGTTTCAAATAGCACTCAAATATCCGTGGTAGTGTGTGTTGATATTCAAATTAATCTTTGATCAAATTGGTTAAAATAAATGGTGCAACAAAATGAATAAAATAAGAGTAGCACCCGAGGAGAACCTAATAATTAACACTTGCAACTGTTGGTGTCAATATAATAGTGTAATACAGTTACTAACAAAAGTATTGCAGTTAGTCTAATGACTAAGTCTATAGGTACTAAGTACTAGTTAAGCCTCTAAGATGAGCTCTATATGATAAAAAGACTCTATGGGAGTCTAAACTGGAATAATGCCAGCAGTTTATTGATCACAGCTTAGATAGCAGACCCCTAATGTCGGTCTATATTGTGGTAATATCCAATCGCTTATAGTCCTAAGAGTATGGACCGCAGCTAGCAGGTACTAGTGCACCCCAAAACTGGAACAACCTACCGGAGACTCTCACATCCACCACCAGTCTAAGTTCTTTCAAATCTAAGGCTGTCTCACATTTTAATCTGGTCTGTAACTGTTCCAAACGCCTATAATATATTTTTTTTAACTGTGCATGCAATGTCTTGCATATAATGTATACCCTGTTCATTTATGTAACTGTATTTGTAACCATGTATTATTTGTCTTAACTCTGTGCCCAGGACATACTTGAAAACGAGAGGTAACTCTCAATGTATTACTTCCTGGTAAAATATTTTATAAATAAATAATTCCGATCAATCTTTTTGAGAAGTTTTTAATTCCAGCCAGTAAATGTTATCATTATTACATCCACTAGATGGAGTGTGTGTACTTGCTTTGAGGAGAATGTTTATGACCTGGCATATTTTGCTAGTGATCCAGTATGTATACAACATAAGTGCCTGCGTTAATATCTGTACAATGTATATGCACCTGTCAAAATTTTTGACTGTGTATCAACTGATACCTTTGAAGTATTTTAAATAGATGTAAAGATCCTTTATTACAATATTCTTAATATTTATAGTTCTGAAATTCAGATGAAGATATATGTATACTATACTACGATCTGACATACTTTGCCAATATGGTGATTTATGTGTTTGTGTTTAAATTTACTATCTACAGTGGCGACACTGTTAATCCTCATACGGCCGTCACCGCGGTTAAAAAAAACGCGGGCGCCGCGCCGCAGTATCCCGCCGCGAACCGGGAAGGTTCGCGGCCGCTTTCCAGCACCCCAGGGCGCTTTCAATAGAAAGCGCCATAGCGCTTTTCTATTGAGCCGCGGGAAAGTCAGGGGAACGTGCAGGGAGCGCGCACGCACCTTTCGGCGACATGCCCGTCACGTGCCCGGCCATCTCCCGTCTTTTTTTAGACTAAGCTGTACCGGAGCAGTAACTGTTTTACTACATAACTTTTAAATATTTGTATTATTCATATGTAACGGTGTTTATTCCTCCTCGCCCCAATCTCAGATTGGGGCCATTACAGGGTGTGTGTGGTGCATATACTGCTGGCAACAGGAGGGCTGAGTCGTCCGCGATGACTTGGGGACACAGGAACAGGCTTCTGGGGTTTATTCCCAACATGATACTCAGCAGTGCAGCGCCTCCATCTGCCGTAGGCTCCAGGGATATACTGTATGGAGATGATCTCCCACGGTAGAACTGATTACCTCTCCCCCCAGTTACATCACACACCAGGCCAGAGGTATATTGCAAACAGGAACGATTTATTACTACGGTCTGCAGTAACACAACATGTACATGTACAGTCTTCTGCCGGATACAGTCTCTTGGCTCAGTTATCACTGAAGATGGTCGCTTGACCGCCACTACAGGCCAAGGGCACCCGCAGCCTTCCTAGCTCTTCGCCATCTCCCTAGCGGAGGCGGAGGTATTGGTTCACACTCACTCCTCTCCGCAGGTAAAAGCACATCAGTAGGCCCCAATCTCAGACTCCCAGATGTGTGATCTGCCTTCCTCAGGGAGCAGGAACAACCTCTCAATTTAGGGCGGTCCTGCCCTTACGTACAGCCGGAAGGCGGGCACCCCGTTGTCCCAGCTACAACAGGATGTGCCAACCTCTGCTGTCATTCAAGTGCAGTACCAAAGGTGAAGGGGAAACCCCTATACCAACTAGTGACAAGCCTGTTAATACCAGGGTTTACTGCCAGCCCAATGGGTAGAATAGTAGCCAGGGGGTTCCCCGCTACACTCTCCCTCAGGTGGATTCCAAACGACCCTGTTTGGGACCTACATTTTTGGGTACCATCTCTGAACCTGAACAAATAAATAACATTTCATATGATCATCCATATATTACTATGCATGATATACTGTACATTTTCAATGGGAAAGGCAGCACATGTCATGTATTCACTAAACACATATAAAATGCTGTAATATTAACACAGGTTCTTCCAACATGGAGAAACCTTTATTTAGTAATAGTGCTCAGGATCAGGCTTTCGCACTAATGCTCCTGACTCATCAGTGACGGTAATGGAGAACACCCTTTTTGGATTTCTTTCTGGGATGTACTTCACCCTGTCCAAATGCACTGATCTCCCATCCTTCCAAACATGCACTAGATACGCTACCCTCTCATGTATATTGTGAATGGTACTTCTGTTGTGCTCTAGTACATAAGCTTTTACAGCTTCCACTAGCCATTGTTCCCAGTTGGCATCAATTTCCCTCATTATCAGCTCAGGTAGGTATGGATACTCAAACCCATGAGAGCTCTGGAACTTCTGTAATATATGCCGTTCAGCTGGGCTAATCTTAGTGAGCCGATGATCTTCAGCTCTACCTGGCAAGACCCAGTACAATGATTCCTCTAGCAGCCAGGGGAATAGTTCCTCCAGCACAGAGGGGACTCAGGATGCTCAGATCCCAAGAAAGAATGTGGATGTAGGTGACTCCATTATTAGGAAGGTACAGTAGATAGGGCAATCTGTTGCCGGGACCGCATGAACCAAACAGTTTGTTGTCTCCCGGGTGCTCGGGTTTGGCACATTGCGGATCGGGTAGACAGATTGTTTTGTGCTAGGGGGAGAATGTTAAAAAGGTTGGAGGAGAGTTTAAACTAGGATGGAGGGGGGAGGGGAATGAAACATATAACGAACTAAATAGAATTGAGGAGGATACAAGGGAGTATGGAGGTAGAATGGAGGCAAGTGCGCATTTGACAAGCAGTGAGATACCAAAAGTACATACAGATAATACTAGAAATCTTTTAAAGACTAAACCAAGTGGGCGCAGAAAGGAAGGAGCAGATAAGATAATAGTACAGGCTGAAAAAAAACTTAAATGCATGTTTGCTAATGCAAGAAGCCTGACAGATAAAATGGGGGAGCTTGAATTAATAGCTGCAAGGGAGCAGTATGATATCATAGGCATTACTGAAACATTGTGGGATGAAACTCATGACTGGGCAGTTAATTTAGAGGGTTATTCCCTTTTTCGGAAATGATCGAGCAAATAGAAGGGGGGGTGGAGTATGTTTATATGTTAAACCGGATATAAAACCTATAAAAATTGAAGATGTTTATAAAGGGAATGATATCACTACCACGATCCTGCGAGCAGCCTTAGCATTGCAGGCTCTCTCCTACAACAAGGGTTTCTATTATTCATTGCTGTTTAGAATTAGGCATGTCCTCGAGCACATCAGCATTGATATCCAATGATTAGTGCTGATGTAGGGGACAGTGCATGCTTAAGTCAGTGTCCTTTGTTGGCTCCGGTTGCGCTCGATACAAAGTTACAATTTTGTTACTGTGTGTAATCTCTGTGTCACTCTCCCGAGCGGTCTCTGCAGGAAGCTGCTGAGTCGTCCTACTCACGGCAGTATTTGCTTGCTGTGGATCTGCAGTCAGCTGTGATCGATCGGGCGATCGGACTATACCCACCTTACACCACAGCCGTCTACCTACAGTGGGTTACTGTGCTTCGGTAACAGGTCGGGGATTGACTAACAATCACCGTTATGTACATCAGGTTGCTGTGTTTCCTGTGATCGGTGAGGTGTCGGGATTCACATCCCTTTTCACAACACAGGCGCGCACACCAGGCTTCTGTGCCTTTGGAGCTGACACTTCACATAATTCCTACCTAGGGACACTACTTTATGCAAGACATCCTTTGCCCTCTTCACTGGTGATCTCGACGGATACCTATGTGATATATACATTAACTGCCCTTTTGACACTTATCCCCTGCAGCAGTTAACACTGCCTAATCCCTAATGATGGAATAGTGGCTACTTACCCCTATTAAGGGATTTCTTCTGCAAGGAATTTTCTGCCAGATTCCTCTTCATATATTTTGAGGTATACATGCACTCACTTTCAGTCAGGGTATGAGTAGGCTGGTTTCTGATACTCTAGCCTCCAGCTACCTTTACCACTGGCCAACAGGGCAGTTATTATACAGCAGTGATTAATATTAGTCCCTTTACTCCAATTATAATTAGGTGTCAGGAATCGGCATTCTCCACGCTCCCCACACAGAGCACTCCCTCACCGCAGGAGGCCCCTGGACACACAAAACAATCCTGCCTTACCGGCCTCCACGGCTCTCCGCCCCTACCGCCCTCGCGGGATCACTCCCCTCGGCGATTCCTCTGCTCTGCGCCGGGTGCACCCACACCCTCCTGCAAGCACACCTGCACCATCCACTGGCTCGGTTCACGCGCGTACACGAGTTACGGAGCACGCTCAGTCTGCACACTCTTCTTCCCGTCCCCCGGACCTCAGGCTCCGCCCCCGCACACTGCACGAGCATACTCAGATTACGAACAAGTCTCACCTGGCATGTTATGTCTGCACCAATCTGCAGTGTCTCCCAGTAGCTCTTCCTGTCCCGCCTCCGTTCCTAATTGGACCTTCCTGCTTTATCTAGCTCATTTCTGCTCTCAGTCTTTGCTCGACATAGTCTCTGTATGGAAGTACTTCTGGATTCTCTCAGTGTTTTCACAGGTTTTGACGCAGCTCGTCCGACTACCCCCTTTGGCTCTCGATCTT
The DNA here is from genome assembly GCF_040206685.1 of Ascaphus truei. NCBI lineage: Eukaryota > Metazoa > Chordata > Amphibia > Anura > Ascaphidae > Ascaphus > Ascaphus truei. The sequence goes on from NC_134483.1 coordinate 545,844,657, forward strand.
GGCACTCCTTGGACAACGCTCACTCTGGTAACCCCTTGAACACGGCTTGGACTACGACCTATCTCCACTCTCCACTCCCTGACTTCGGCAAGGCATCATTCTCTCTATCTCTACAACCGGTACCGGCAAGTATTGTCTACCTTACTACACCTGGCCTGGCAACGCTTATACCACACTCTGGACATGCTCCCTTTGCTGCGGGTGCGTGTATTACCACTTCCCCCTTCAGCTCAGGGGACAGGTCTGGTCTGCGGGCAGCACCGGCGTAACATTATGTCGAGCCCACAAGATGCAGACAAGACCGAACTTCAACAGTTTCTCTCCAATCTGCTTCAGCAAAACCAGGCCATGTAGTGAAAATAAAGGTGAACAATAGCGCTCGTGCAAGCAATGAATTACAATGAATTACAAAAAACCTGTGATATAGAGTCCAAGGTAGTCCTGGAGCTGCCCAAAGAAGTGAATCTGGAATCTCCTACCCAGATTTGGTAATGTAGGGGAAAGACACCTCCTGTGGCGCTGAGGAATGATTTAATTGTGATTGTAGACAAAGTTCTTTTCTTGATGGATTCCAAAAGTGACTAGGACATAAGCGTTATTGAAATGGTCTTATCAGCATATGGGACCGCTTGCTGCAAGGTGAAATTGCGTCAATCCACGGAAGAGGATCTCCTTTTCTGCTCGGGTGTCTGCTTGCTGCACACTGCTTGCTGCTTTCTCCCAGAGTTCAGCCGATCAACTCCTCCTGTGACGTCACCGCTTGTTCTCCACAGCTACGGTGTCTCAGTAATGCCAAAAGACCTCCTACATGTTTCGAAACTCCTACTAGTGGGTTTCTTCCTTAGGGATCCCTGAGGAAGAAACTCACTATTAGGAGGTCTTTTGGCATTACTGAGACACTGTAGCTGTGGAGAACAAGCGGTGACGTCACAGGAGATGCATTCCCAAGGTCTTGGTCGTTCCCGACAACAAACACTTTGTACCATCCAAATTTGTTCCAGAGGTCCTGTCTTGGGATCACTTCTCTAAATCTGCAGGTCATCCAGGTTTTAAGAAGACTACTGATCTCATTTGTCGGAAAATCTGGTGGCCAACGATTTCTCAAGATATTCTGGAGTTTACCCGCGCCTGCCCCACGTGCGCTCAAAGCAAGACTCTCCATCAAAAGCCTCAGGGTTTTCTGTTACCCCTTCCTGTTCCCGACCGCCCCTGGTCTCACATTTCGATGGACTTCATCGTGGAGTTGCCCAAGTCCAGAGGAATGAACACTATCTTGGTGGTCGTGGACAGGTTCTCGAAGATGTCCCATTTCATTCCACTTAAAGGATTACCCACCTCCCCCGCCCTTGCTGATATCTTTACGGAGCAGATTTTCCGGATTCATGGGATCCCTTTGTCCATTGCTTCTGACAGAGGTTCTCAGTTCGTATCCAAATTTTGGAGAGCTTTCACGAAGAGATTGGGCATCTCTTCTTCTTTCTCTTCCGCCTATCATCCTCAGTCCAATGGACAAACGGAGAGAATCAATCAATCCCTGGAGAAGTACCTGAGATGTTTCATATCCGATTTCCAGGATGATTGGGCTCAACTCCTCTCTTGGGCAGAGTATGCCATCAATTCTGCCAAAAACGAGTCCCCCCGGGAGTTGCACTTCTTTATAAATTATGGGTTCCACCCTCCCTGTCTTCCCATCCCCAACATCCCTTCTGGAGTACCAGCCGTAGATGAACGCATTTCTTCCCTCCAAACCGCATGGTCCAGGATTCAGTCTACCCTTCTCAACTCCTCCCGCAGATCGAAACTACAGGCCAATCGTCGTCGTCGTTCGGCGCCCAGTAACAAACCAGGGGATTTGGTATGGCTTTCCTCTAAGCATATCCACCTCAAGGTACCATCTCCTAAACTGGCACCTAAGTTCCTGGGTCCCTTCCCTATTTGTGAACAAATCAATCCCGTGGCATTCCGGCTCCAACTACCACCCAGTATGAAGATTCCCAATGTCTTTCATGTGTCCCTCTTAAAACCATTTATCTCCAGTCACTTCTTTCCGGATCAGACTCGTAAACCGGATCCCATTACTGTACAAGATAACGAGGAATACGAAGTTCACTCTCTTTTGGATTCTCGCCTATCCAGGGGTCAGCTCCAGTTCTTGGTGCAGTGGAAGGGCTTTGGCCCTGAAGAGAGATCCTGGGTACTCTCAAAGGACATTCATGCCCCGGCCCTTCTTAAGTCCTTCAGGAAAAAGTTTCCAGAGAAACCGTTCTTGGACCGTCCTGAGGCCGTTCCTGAAGAGGGGGGTACTGTCAGGAATTGGCGTTCTCCACGCTCCCCACACAGAGCACTCCCTCCCCGCAGGAGGCCCCTGGACACACAAAACAATCCTGCCTTACCAGCCTCCACGGCTCTCCGCCCCTACCGCCATCGCGGGATCACTCCCATCAGCGATTCCTCTGCTCTGCGCCGGACGCGCCCACGCCATCCTGCACGCACACCTGCACCATCCACTGGCTCGGTTCACGCGTGTACACGAGTTACGGAGCACGCTCAGTCTGCACACTCTTCTTCCCGTCCCCCGGACCTCAGGCTCCGCCCCCGCACACTGCACGGGCATACTCAGGTTACCAACAAGTCTCACCTGGCCTGTTATGCCTGCACCAATCTGCAGTGTCTCCCTGTACCTCTTCCTGTCCAGCCTCCGTTCCTAATTGGACCTTCCTGCTTTATCTAGCTCTTCTCTGCTCTCAGTCTTTGCTCGACATAGTCTCTGTATGGAAGTACTTCTGGATTCTCTCAGTGTTTTCACAGGTTTTGACACAGCTCGTCTGACTACCCCCTCTGGCTCTCGATCTCGGCACTCCTTGGACAACGCTCACTCTGGTAACCCCTTGAACACAGCTTGGACTACGACCTATCTCCACTCTCCACTCCCTGACTTCGGCAAGGCATCATTCTCTCTATCTCTACAACCGGTACCGGCAAGTATTGTCTACCTTACTACACCTGGCCTGGCTACGCTTATACCACACTTCGGACGCGCTCCCTTTGCTGCGGGTGCGTGTATTACCACTTCCCCCTTCAGCTCAGGGGACGGGTTTGGTCTGCGGGCAGCACCGGCGTAACATTAGGCTGTCATTTACAGCATGAGATTTTGACTATCTGTCACTGATCTCCCATATGTACTATCAACATAGCTTTTATAGCCATGTTATTTTGACTACAGTTACGTTTAATGCTGTTCTATTTTAAACCCCTATATTTTATATTCATGGATGACAATAAAATAATTTTAATACCAACCATATTACATTTCTGGGACTGAGTGCTCACTCATTAGGTTTTCTTTCTCTTTTTGTTTATTGTGAATGTACCTGACCTAGAGAGCACCTCACCCCTATACCCTTAGCTGTGCGGGGGCACCCCTTTCTCTGTGTGTAGCTACTGCTGCGGCAGAGTTTATTCGAGCATTTGCCCGTTCTCTGCCGCAGCAGTAACCTGGCGCGCGCCGGAGGGTGCCGGGCGTGCGCCAAAGCAGCGGAAGAGCGCCCTCCGATCGGGGTGCTCTCCCTACCGCTGCCGGGTCCGCCGGGTCCCCCGGAAACCCCTGCCGCCGTCCCGCGATTGCGGGACACCAGGGCTCCCTCGGGGAGCCCTGGACGCGCGAGCAGGGGGAGCTGACACCCGATGACGCGTGACCGCGCATCGGTGACGCGCGGCACGCCGAGGGAGTGGGGCTAGGAAGCCGGGGCATCCCCCGGCTTGCGGAACTAGCCCTACTCGGATAAACCGTGTCGGTACTGTATATACAGATATTGCAAGACTTGTTCTTCCCCGTAGTCGCGGGTGAACAAGCAAAAATCCGTGACATTCAGGACAGGGTCTGCCATGGTGGAGTGCATGTTTCTGAATGGGACACTGTGACGGTGAGGGGGTAACCAGGCCATCGGTAAAGGTAATATGCCCGGCTGATTACATCTGAACCATATTTGGGGTTTTAGAGTGTCAGCATTTGAACCTGTTTATTGTATCTGCAATGTATGTACAGATGCCGCTACGAGTATTCTAACAATGCTTTGAAAAATCTGGGGCATTCTCCCACTAAGAATACAAGGAGAAGATTCGGGAGTGATCACAGGGCCGCACTAATTGAGTGAAGTAATAAAGTATATAATAGGGGTAATTATAAATGTGGGTGCAAACTGTGAACTGAAAAGTGAATCAGGCAAAAGAGGGGGGAAGGGGAACACAAAATGGATGTGTCCCCTAAAGAATTCACTAACTGCACTCCTACATAATGTAAAATATTACTTTTAATAAATTTACTTAAAACATATATTACCAAACGTTGTGTACTAAGTATTAAAAATGAATTAAATTGACAATGTCGTACATCCCTGTCAATAAATGTGTGATTATACAATCCCAGAATCAATATTCCTGGGGTTGGAAGGACAGAGGATGCTGTAAGTCAGGGTGTTAACCCCTCTGGAGCAAGTATGCAAACTGTAGGTAAACGTATCCTACACAGTGAGCCTTTGAATGGTCAGAAATCCAGCAATCCTGCTCAGTTATATACCAGCAAGCACCTACAGTGGTAGTAAATGTTATGTTGCATAAGCTTAGAAGGTAACGCTGACACAGGCTCTATTAATGGAAAATAATTCACAACATAGTAAAGCTGGGACTCACAGTATCATTAACAGTGAGTTACCCAGCAGAGAGGCTCTAATTGTGCATATATCATATAGAGCAGGAAGGCAAACTCACTGCCTGTTGTTAAAATTATCCAGCTAATGCCGTCTGCATATATAGAACCAGGAGACTTAAAAGCACTACATTAAAAACAGCTCCAAGTAGGAGACTGACACAAATGCGCGTCCAACGCGCGTTTCCCTCCAGCAAAGGAGCTTCTTCAGGGGCAATTTTACTGGGGGAGAGAGGACTGAGACCTTTTATACCCCTGCAGTACCTTGATTAAAGATTAATGGTTAACCATTAATGCACAACTAGAGCCTCTCTGCTGGGTAACTCACTGTTAATGATACTGTGAGTCCCAGCTTTACTATGTTGTGAATTATTTTCCATTAATAGAGCCTGTGTCAGCGTTACCTTCTAAGCTTATGCAACATAACATTTACTACCACTGTAGGTGCTTGCTGGTATATAACTGAGCAGGATCGCTGGATTTCTGACCATTCAAAGGCTCACTGTGTAGGATACGTTTACCTACAGTTTGCATACTTGCTCCAGAGGGGTTAACACCCTGACTTATAGCATCCTCTGTCCTTCCAACCCCAGGAATATTGATTCTGGGATTGTATAATCACACATTTATTGACAGGGATGCACGACATTGTCAATTTAATTCATTTTTAATACTTAGTACACAACGTTTGGTAATATATGTTTTAAGTAAATTTATTAAAAGTTAAATTTTACATTATGTAGGAGTGCAGTTAGTGAATTCTTTAGGGGACACATCCATTTTGTGTTCCCCTTCCCCCCTCTTTTTGCCTGATTCTCCCACTAATGCTGCAACATTTCTGTGACATTTCTGCAGAAAGACTAATGGCCCATCGGATTAACATAGCAGGGATTCCTGGTCAGTTTTAATGGGACTGCCAGGGATCCCGGCTGTGTTAATCCGATGGGTCTTTAGTCTGTCTGCAGAAATGACACAGAAATGTTGCAGCATTACTATGGGAAAATGACCCAGATTTTTCAAAGCAGTGTTAGAATACTCGTGGCTGCATCAGTAACTGTGCAACAATAAAGAATTTATATGTGTTTTTTTCTTTCCAGGGGTGCCAGCAAGCAGAGATTGCTGGGCTATGAGTTTCAGGGGGTATTTTGTGGAGAAAGACTTTTCAGATTGTGCCTAGATAGTCGGGGTCCATAATTGCTGGGCACCCCAATAATGTACCAGGGTGTCAGGTCAGGTAACACGGATATGAGGTTGCGAGGGTTTTTATGAAACCTAAGTCCAGTTTTTAAAGGGATTGAGATAGAGCCCTGGGAATGAACCTAAGCGTTTTTTCATTCTACATTGGGACTTAGAAAAAATATGGGGAAAAATTCTCAGAATAGAACGTAGCGTTCACGGCTGGTATTGCAAGCCGAAAAGAGTACCAGGACGTTTGGTACTACAGATGCAGCAACGAGTATTAGAACTCTGCCTGGGTAGATTCTTGGGCAGTCTCACATTAAATGCCTCAAAGTTGCTGCAACATTGCCTCAACATTTCTGTTTGATCCTTAATGGCCCATAGGATTAACACAGCAGGGGGTCCCTGCAAACTTAATGGGACTGCACGGACCCCCCGCTGTGTTAATCTGATGGGCCATTAAGAATCTCACAGAAATGTTGAGGCAATGATGAGGCATTTACTGTGAGACTGCCCCAGAATCTCCCAGGAATTTCGCAGGTAAGTGTTCTAATACTGGTAGCTGCATCAGTATCTCCCGCTCAAGGGTTTTTTGGCAGCTCCGGAGCAGATACAGCGGTGGCATCAGGATCTTCATGCCAATTTGTGTTCCAGGACATTTCGGGACAAACCTAAAGACTTTGTTTGACCTCTTATTTCACTATTTCTTCACGATTTTGTAATCCACTTTGTGCGTCTGTTTCTATGGACTAAATGACAATTTGTTTTACTATCTTGTTTTGCTCAATGAATGCTCCCAGTAAAAATGTGCAAATACCTGGTTTCCCGTGATAGACACCACACAACGTTAACACTTTGGTTTCACTACCGGGCGTAGCACCAGCACTGAAGACAGTAAGTCTTGGTTCATGTTTAGGCTTCAATACTGTATGTTTTGAATAAGTGATCTCTCTTGTGACTTTCTGACCAGAGTGTAAACAGCTTCAAGTCAAATAGATGTAGCCAGACCTTATGTCCCAGGAGCTGTGGGAAGCAGAACGAAGCGACTCTGGGGACAGTAAAATCTGCCGGAGGGGCGTCTGTTCTTTCGAAATGGACCCCACAGAGAATTTCTGGCTGGCAGGTGACGCCGTGGGATAGAACACTGAGCCTGGCTACATTAGTACATTATTTTGATCTCTGTTTCCAATTTCCTATTGTTCTGTAATAAAACATGTGTACCAGATGTATTAGAAATCTCTCCCTCTGAACACAGGACACAGTCGTAACAGCAGGCTTGTTGTTCTCCTCTTATCGGGACTTTTCTGGTCCCGGGAAGACAGTTGTCTGAGCATTGAGATCTTGGAATCTATAAAAAAAGAAAAAAGAAATGACACAAAATAGCACAGACTGTAACGTTTGTGATATTAACTCAGAACCAAGACCATTGTTTCTCAGCCAGTGTTCCGCAGTACCCTGGGGTGCCATGGGATTTCTCCTCTTCTAGAGCAGGAAATAAACAGAAGGGCTATTACGGGGCTAGGCAGTTTCATGTGAAGAGAGAACACACAAACAAAAAAACCCAGACAAACAAACACATCCAAAGTGGCCACAAAGTCTAGTTGATGTTTTCACTTTTTTGCACTTTACACACTCATCCAATTATATTCTACAGATAGCCAAATGCTTAATTAGATAATGTTTCCTGTGGAACCAAAACTAATTGACTCAAATCCAAATAAGCACGTTAGACATGATTGGTGACCATACTTGATGCAGCCGTATGGTCTATTTGGGAGCCACATAGTGTTCCCCTTTGTCCCCGAACCTCTTAGTGCAGTTGAGGCTAATATATATTGTTAAAAATGTACTATTCCTAAGCGCATCAATAAACATTGTGAGTGAGGGAGGGGGAGAAAATGGAGTGAGGGGGGAATGGAGTGAGTGGGGAAATGGAGTGGGAGGGGGACACAGAGTGGGAGGGGGGAAAAAGGAGAGAAGGGGGATAGAGAGAGTGAAAGGGAGAGAAAGTAGAGAGGGGAAGGGAGAGAGACGGGGGAGTGGGGCGGGAGAGAGCAATGGGGGGGAGAGAGAGAGCAATGGGGGGAGAGATAGCGCAATGGGGGGGAAAGAGGAGAAGGTTGTATAGGGAAAATGGAGACACAGAGAGACACACGGAGACAGACACACAGAGACAGACAGACACACACACACACACACACACACACACACATACAGACACAGAGATAGCCCCTATCCAGAAATAGACACGCATCCCGCTCCTGCTCTAAAAAAATTGCAGGGCAGCCGATCGCTGATGCTTGGATAGCTGGTGACATCACCGCAGCGTGAGCTCAGTGGCAGCGTGGCCGCAGCCTAAAGCAGCGCAGGGAGATGTGCCGTCAACAGTGGTGGGGGGGGGGATGGGGTGGGGAGGGGGAGATGTGCCTGAAGCGGGGGGGAGGGAGGAGCGGGGAGATGTTCCGGCAGCGGGGGGAGATGTACCAAACGGGGGGCGGGGGGTGGGTGGGGGATGTGGCGGCAGCAGGGAAGATGTACCAGCGAGGGGGAAGGGGGAGACAGGGAGATACATTGCCCGGGTATAAAAGCTAGTATATTATACAAATAATATACAAAAACCTTTAACAATCAAGGAGAGTCTGGAGCTTGTTAGAATGGATGGCGCAATCATCACACGCAGCACATGTAAAAGAGGAAAAGAACAAAGCGCACGACTCTCATAGCGTAAAAAAGTAATTATATTGTGACAATAATAAAGTGTAAATGATTGCACGTACAAGAAAGACTGATCATATAAGCATGGCGTGTTTAGGGTACATGTTACCAGTCTGGAAGATGGGACTTGCTTCGTTGGGCTCCTTCAGCATACACTGCTCCTGATCCAGTATTTTGAATAGCAGCAGGGGTAGCCAAACAACGCTAGCACATATTGTCCGTAACACAGTACCCAATAAAGGTTATATTGAAGAGACAAATGGAAACAAATCTCTCCTGCTACGTCCGATCCGCTTCAGCTCTAAACCAGTCAAGGAACAGCAAAGCTACCGACTTGCCACACTCACAGACCGGGACTCTGACATCACCTCAACACGTCGCAGGTCCACAACGGGCCCCCCAGTGATCAGTGAAGTAAACGAAAGTCCAGTGGGTAGCGCAAGCAGGAACAAAGATGCTGGTAGTATTGCAGGAGAGTGTCCAATGTAGTATAAACAATCCTACATGTTTCGTACCGAACTACTTTGTCATGGACCTGTGTTACTGACAATACTTGCTAGTGTTGTTTGGCTACCCCTGCTGCTACTGTATTTCATATACTGGATCAGGAGTAGTGTATGCTGAAGGAGCCCCACGAAGCAAGTCCCCAAGTCACCCTGAACCTGGTATAGGGATAACGTGGGTGCTCCAGCTATAAGATAAATCTGTGAGGTTTATCTGGTATAAAAATGTAAAGTCAGGTTTTTGCAGTGTGGCAGGAATATGGATAGTGAGAATAGAAAGTAGGAATTCTTATTCTATCCCTGATACCAAAGAAGGACTTAGACATTTTTAGTAAGACACAGTATCCAAGTATATCTTATTAAATGCTTGGTGCACTGTTTATGAGCTGGGGACTTCTAAGTCCATGGTTCTGAGAGATCAGCTGGCTACCAATTTGGTGCCACTAAGTCTACTCGGGTCCCGGACTTGAAAGCCACAGAGAACCCAAGGCATTAGGATGCGAGGAGTACCAAAGTTCTCCTTGAGTACTCATGTCCTGGCATGAATCAGGGTTATCAGGCGATCATTTGCCTGGCCCCAGATTCTGAGGAGCCCGGCCCAGTTGGGAGAACACTATGCTAAGAGGCAGAAGTGCCACATATGCACATGCCCCTTTGCAGAATTGAAAACCATGCCCACCTGGCTTCAGGGTACCGGCAAAACGCTGATAGGCTGGTGGCAAAATTCCCACACTCTGATTGGCTGAGGTATTCTGTGAATGGTACTGAAATCCTAAAAGAAACCTAGCAGCCATTCAGCTCAGGAGATTCTAAGCGCCAAGACAGCAGCGACAGATTTGCACCGACCAAAAGATGCTCTGTTAGAAATAGACGTGAGCCGGCTTCAGAAATTTCAAGGCAAGAAATGTTCTAAGCCCCACTTTTCAGGGCCAAGTTCTGAGAATAGAACGTAGCAGTCGCAGCTGGAACTACAAGCCGAAAAGAGTACCAGGATGTTTGGTACTCGCTCCCGGTCAAGGAATTTCAGCACTCCCAGAGTGGAAAGAGCGGTGGCGGCAGAAACTGCATTCCGAGATCAGTTACAGGACTTTTAGGGCTTAGTCCCGGTCAGCTAAAGCAGGGGTGCACAAACTGGAGGGCGCGCACCCCAGAGGGGTGGGAGATTTGTCTGAGGGGTGGCGGGCAGTTGCAGAGATCCCACACTCTTCCCCCAGGTATTTAAATGAAATGCCGGGGGATTGCTTAAGACCTCTGCAACAAGAAAACTTACTGGGATTCAGATGTTGTAATGCATCTCCATGACAACTCGGCGTCAAATGATGCCGCAGGGTCATGTGACGTGACTTCATAGGCATCAAATGATACCATGGGTCCTGTGACCTGACGACACGTGACGTCGGAGAGTCATCTGTAGGAAGGGGGAGGGCGCGAATCCGGAGCAGGCCAGACAGGGGGGCGAAGCAGGAAATGTTTGCACACCCTTGAGCTAAAGGACTTGTAAAGACTTTGTTTTCTTTGCTATTTTGACTAGGAAAGGTTCGTTTTGTAGCACAGACTCCCAGTAAGTGTGTTTTCCTCTGTATAATTGCAATCCACTGTGTGTACGTCTGTTTCAATGGAATAAATGACAATTTGTTTTACTTCTTGGTTTTGCTCAATGAATGATCCCAGTAAAATTATGTCAATACCTGGTCTCCCGTGACAACCCCCAGTAAGTGTGTATTTCATCTGTATTTTGTGCATTCATTGTGTGTACACGGGTTTTGCCTAGTGAATGATCCCGGTATAAATTTGTAAAATGTCCTGGTCTCCCGTGACAGCCAGCAAGCGGGAAATTTGAACTGGCCAATGGGAACCATGACTACCAACAATGGCTTCCCCTTGCCAGCCCTATATCCCCTGCTGGGTTGGCTCCACCGAGTCTGGGAGAACAGATTCTCCCCCATTAGGAGCCTTTGTCTCCAGCACCAGTACTCCGCCCTTCCCCGCTCACCAAACAGCTTAACACCTTTCGACTTCCCGTCTCCCCTTTGATACCACATCTCTATGCAAACGTCCCGGCTGCTTATCAGAATACCAGGACTGTCTGTATAGAGATGAATCCACAATTTAAAACTTAACATTTTTAAGATAATTTGGGCTCAGGACGGCAACTGTTATATTAAGCATTGCAGACTGAAAATACAATATTCTAAAGGGAAGATATTAAGGGGACAATATGCAGATGCATACCCTGTTTCGGGAGACCAGGGTTATTAACACCTTTTCCTATCGGGATCTTTTGATTGAGCAAGACACAGCAGTAAAATAAATTGTAATTTATTCCAGTATTTGACATACACACAAAGTAACACAATTTACACTGAAAACACACTTACTGGGAACGGGGCTAACAAAATAATTATTCCTTAAAAAAAAAAAGTTAACAAACGACCTCAGCAGGAGCCATTTCCAATGACCGAGAGGTACTCGTGAAAGTCCTGGAACGCAACTCGGCATACAATCCCAGCCACGACCGCTACATCCTCAAAAAGCGGGAAATTTCTGGAGTCAAAATCCAGTATACTGAAGGCGGGTGGGCACCGATTTGAATTCTGCTAAGGGCATGCACAAAACTGGCACCTCTACCTCTTAGCATATCGAGCCGAACTGCTGTCCAGGCTCCTCTGAGTCTGAGGAAGGGCAAATGGTCACCGGATAGCCCTTTATTAGCCCAGGATGGAGGTACTCAGGATTAACTACAGTATTCCTCCTGTTTTAACACCTTGGAATCCCTGAGGCTTTCAACTCTGGATCTTGAGTAGTCTCAGTGGCGCCAAGCTTGGGAGCCATCTGGTCTCTCGCAATCACAGACTTGGAATCCCACAGCCACATATACAATGTTACACGCATTCATATTTGTTAAATAAAACTTATAATAAAATTCTCTCTGAGTACAGTATGTGTCTTTGTGTTTAAACTGGTATAAGTCTTCTGGTCCGGTGACAGGGATAGAATAAGAATGTGTTCCCTACTCTTACAAGCCTTATCCCTGGCACCTGCACAACCCTGACTTTAACTGTTCCCACACAATAAAAACCCTCGCAGCTTTCCTACATAGCTGGAGCACCCCTGAAACCCTATACCAGGTTCAGGGTGACTTAGGCATGGTTTGGACATCCCACCTAATGCTAAGGACCCCAGGACTGTCTGGGGATACCTTGATCCCCATGCCCTCTTTACCTTTCCAGTTTGTGCTGAAGCAGGGAACCCTGGCGGTGAGTTGCAAGAATGTTTCCAGGGTAAGCTGGTGGCAAAATTCCCACGCTCTGATTGGTTGAGGTATTCTGTGAATGGGACTGAAATCCTATAAGAAACCTAATGAAGAGAGTACAGGGAAAACGGCGGTACATCTGCTGCTGCTGCTGATGAAGATTGGAAACCACAAACTGCAAACCACAAAATATCCTAGGTGCAAAAATTTATTTTAGGGCATAGTAACAGCCAAAAAGAACACTCTGATGCGTTTCCCGTGGTATCCCACGCTTTATCAAAGAGTAAAATCACTTACAACGATCACATACTTAAATACCCACAATTCCCTCTCCTCTCCTATGACGCTGTGTAATTTGGGCCAATCGGAAGCGTGGGAGGCGTCACTCCCCTCTAGCTGGTGTAAGGCACATTAGCCTAAAGCAAACCCAGCTGTGCTTCACAGTGCAATTGCATGGGAGGTGAATGTATCCTCCCCTTGAAGACGCGACGGCCCTTCTGGCCAATCATAGGCCTTAAAAAACAGGACGTCCTGAATGTAAACAAAGACTGACTGACAGCTTTATCCAAGAAAAGGAAATGGTGGGTATACTCCTAAGAACAAATAACATTAGGATCATCGCTCAAGACACATTAAATCAGTATGTCTAGCACTGTTCAACACTGCAATATATAAAGGAACAATGATCCATATAATGAAGTAAGACAATTAAAAAACCACTATCAACACTATAGTGGAGTAATACATAAAAACACACAAATTGCTGTGTATTACCCTCACAGTACACAGAGAAAATATATACAGTTAGAACCTAAGTTAGGAATAATTGCCACATATGCATGATATCTAGATCATGCTAAATCTTTCTAGTTAAACATAATGATATTCAAAATGACATTGTAGTTTAACAGGATAGGGTCCTATGGACTATATGGTTGCAAAAAGATCAAAAATGATTATACCATCAAACACGGATATAGGTGCAATACAATTTACAAGTTTAAGATAAGGAATTAATTTCAATAAATTTGTATTCTTGAAATAAGGACACTTAGCCTTGAATATCATTTGATTAAAATAATCAATTTGATAAACTCATTATACCATGGTGTAACTTTCAATATTAGGTATAATTGGATCAAACAATATTGCACGTATTCCAAACTTGTGTCTTTTATAATCACAGACTCTTTACTTAAGTAATTCTTTTTTTATAAAAAAGTGCTGCAGTTCCCAGTCTACATTGAGCCCTTGAGGGGTTCTGGTATTAAATTGAAACATCCAATACATCTTACGTTTATTTAAGATGTTTAGCCTGTCACCCCCTCTTTTTAACATTTCTACACACTCAATTGCCATGAATTTGAAATTTAATAGCCCGCCCTGGGGACATTCTACAAAATGTCTTGACACTGGATATTGTATGTCTTTGATTCTGATGAATCTCACGTGTTCCATTATTCGCTGTTTTAATGGTCTTATTGTCCTGCCAATGTATCCCTTAGAGCATTTACACCAAATATAATAAACTACAAATTGTGTATTGCAATTTATGAAAGTACTGATCTCATAGGGTTTTTTTAATCTGTAAACTTCAATGTTTTTGGCTGGCCTTGCATATTTGCAGATCTTACATTGGCCACATCTGAAAAAGCCTTTTGTTTTTATCAATGTAGTAGTTTGAACATTGGGAGTAAATGTTCAAACTACTACATTGATAAAAACAAAAGGCTTTTTCAGATGTGGCCAATGTTAGATCTGCAAATATGCAAGGCCAGCCAAAAACATTGAAGTTTACAGATTAAAAAAACAGCGAATAATGGAACACGTGAGATTCATCAGAATCAAAGACATACAACATCCAGTGTCAAGACATTTTGTAGAATGTCCCCAGGGCGGGCTATTAAATTTTAAATTCATGGCAATTGAGTGTGTAGAAATGTTAAAAAGAGGGGGTGACAGGCTAAACATCTTAAATAAACGTGAGATGTATTGGATGTTTCAATTTAATACCAGAACCCCTCAAGGGCTCAATGTAGACTGGGAACTGCAGCACTTTTTATAAAAGAAGAATTACTTAAGTAAAGAGTCTGTGATTATAAAAGACACAAGTTTGGAATACGTGCAATATTGTTTGATCCAATTATACCTAATATTGAAAGTTACACCATGGTATAATGAGTTTATCAAATTGATTATTTTAATCAAATGATATTCAAGGCTAAGTGTCCTTATTTCAAGAATACAAATTTATTGAAATTAATTCCTTATCTTAAACTTGTAAATTGTATTGCACCTATATCCGTGTTTGATGGTATAATCATTTTTGATCTTTTTGCAACCATATAGTCCATAGGACCCTATCCTGTTAAACTACAATGTCATTTTGAATATCATTATGTTTAACTAGAAAGATTTAGCATGATCTAGATATCATGCATATGTGGCAATTATTCCTAACTTAGGTTCTAACTGTATATATTTTCTCTGTGTACTGTGAGGGTAATACACAGCAATTTGTGTGTTTTTATGTATTACTCCACTATAGTGTTGATAGTGGTTTTTTAATTGTCTTACTTCATTATATGGATCATTGTTCCTTTATATATTGCAGTGTTGAACAGTGCTAGACATACTGATTTAATGTGTCTTGAGCGATGATCCTAATGTTATTTGTTCTTAGGAGTATACCCACCATTTCCTTTTCTTGGATAAAGCTGTCAGTCAGTCTTTGTTTACATTCAGGACGTCCTGTTTTTTAAGGCCTATGATTGGCCAGAAGGGCCGTCGCGTCTTCAAGGGGAGGATACATTCACCTCCCATGCAATTGCACTGTGAAGCACAGCTGGGTTTGCTTTAGGCTAATGTGCCTTACACCAGCTAGAGGGGAGTGACGCCTCCCACGCTTCCGATTGGCCCAAATTACACAGCGTCATAGGAGAGGAGAGGGAATTGTGGGTATTTAAGTATGTGATCGTTGTAAGTGATTTTACTCTTTGATAAAGCGTGGGATACCACGGGAAACGCGTCAGAGTGTTCTTTTTGGCTGTTACTATGCCCTAAAATAAATTTTTGCACCTAGGATATTTTGTGGTTTGCAGTTTGTGGTTTCCAATCTTCAGCAGCAGCAGCAGATGCACCGCCATTTTCCCTGTACTCTCTTCAATTGTTCCTTGGTAGGAGCATGCAGGACAGGACCAGGATATCCCCAAGGTCAGCAGTGAGTAATCCATTTACTTCATTTATGTGATCAGTCCTACACACGGTTACCTAGACCACCACATAAGACTTACCTATATGGCTAGTGGCACAATCTATGGGAGTGTGTTTTAACATTGGACTATCTGGAACCCTGAGTCTTATGAACTGTCATATGCTATGAAGATGTTTATATTTTTATATCATGATCAAACATTGCCTACTCCTGGTTAGCATCACAAGTGGGAATTAACCCTCCCCTTCCCTTCCACCTATAAGAAACCTAGCAGCCAATCAGCTCAAGAGATTCTAAGTGCCAAGACAGCAGCAGCAGATTTGAACTGACCAAAAATTGCTCTGTGAGAAATAAACGCGGGCCGGCTTCAGAAATCTCAAGGCAAGAAATTTTCTAATTTTTCGGGGCCAAGTTCT
Organism: Ascaphus truei; assembly: GCF_040206685.1. Lineage (NCBI taxonomy): Eukaryota > Metazoa > Chordata > Amphibia > Anura > Ascaphidae > Ascaphus > Ascaphus truei. The sequence goes on from NC_134483.1 coordinate 545,860,642, forward strand.
GAGAATAGAACGTAGCGGTCGCGGCTGGAACTACAAGCCGAAAAGAGTACCAGGACGTTTGGTACTCGCTTCCGGTCTAGGGATTTCAACACCTCCAAAGTGGAAAGAGCGGTGGCGGCAGGAGCTGCATGCCGAGTTCAGTTCCAAGACTTTTCGGGCTTAGTCCCGGCCATCTAAAGGACTTGTATAGACTGTGTTTTCTGTGCTATTGCGACTAGGAAAGGTTAGTTTGGTATCCCAGACCCCCAGTAAGTGTGTTTTCCTCTGTATAAATGTAATCCACTGTATGTACGTCTGTTTCAATGAAATAAATGACAATTTGTTTATTTCTTGGTTTTGCTCAATGAATGATCCCGGTAAAAAGGTTTAAATGCCTGGTCTCCCGTGGCAGTATCATGGCAAAATTCTGGATCCTGTAGTTTATCTGAAAAAACATAGCTTTAAAAAAATAGAATAATATTTTTCGGACCCAGAAGAAAAAGCTCATAAGAGGAACAAATGTTATTTTACATCTAAAGTTGGAAATGTCAAAATAACATACTCTCTTGTTGCCAAACTTCCTCTAATTTGAATTAATTAATTTAAAATTGCTTCTCACCTGGTTGATGTTATTCTTCCATATTATCGCTCTTGCGTTTAAGTTAAACTGCTGATCTTCTGGAAGCCATTGCGTGAATGTGCCAACAATGTTGAAAAGCATGGTCTTGTTAGGTAGATTTATCCAGTTATTGATCCTATACATGGTCTCCAATTCTCCATTTTCATCAAAAAACACATGTGCATCTTTATAAGGAATTTTGTTAACATAATGCTGCAACTTTCAAATAGAAAATATATTTATTTACAACATTTCATTTGTACTAGATAGTTACTCTGACGATAGGGTTTAGCCGACCTCCATTAATAAAGGTCACACCCAGATAGTTACCCTTTAAACCGTACGGCAAAGGCAGAGAGTGTCAGCTCTTGGGTCTAATATTGCACCTTATCGTGTCACCCAGTAATTCTGTTCACCCTTATAATGTCCCCAATAGCGTTATAAGCTAGGATACATGCGTTTGGGGTTAACTATGTAAGCCAAGTGGGCCAGTTAATGCATTCTGTGCTGTATTCCCTTTGACTCATGGCCCCGTACTGTCCTGTGCGAGCTTATTAGTGGGTTACCTTGTTTGGTTGGCCCCTTATGAGAAATCGCTGCAGGACAGAGACTTCTGGAACATGAGGAAAAAGGGGGATATTTTGGGGGGGAGGATTAACCTGTATTGCCTACAAGCAAGGTATTAGAGCTGGGTCTAGAAGGTTTGTATCCTAGAACTGGTTTTAGAGCCCCAGTTCACAGAACCCATGTTGTAGTTCAAAATGTAGACTGCAAGTTTTAGTGTTGCTGTGTTTTTAAACTGTAATGCGTGTTGTGTTTGTGCTGTGAAATGCATGCAGAAATACCAGTTTTGTGACAAAAGGCAGCCTATTGTGGATTAGCATTTCAATGCCACCAGCCCAAGTATAGGACTCCCTGTGCTAATTGCAAAAGACATGCACGGGTGTGGCACATGATGAGGGGCAAGGGCTATGGACTTACTATCTGGAGTAGAAAGCCTTTGTTCCAGCTATTCATTGAGGACCTGTAACGGATTGGGGGACTCACGCTTCCCAGTGTGTCCCCATCACCCCAGTTCCTATGACACCCCTCTTCCATACACTCTTGCCCCTTCCCTGCCTCCGCTCGTGGCCGTTCCTCTGCGGCGCGGTCTGCGTGCTCTGACGCGCGTTCGGGTCATGTGCGTGGCTCCCGCATTGTGTGCACACGTTCCCGGTCACTCCTTACCCCCCGTGGTGTGTGCATTGCTCGGCATGCCTCTATCACCCCAGCCCTTGTCTTACCGTGCTCCTCCGCCTCTCCTTCCCTTCCGCCTCCACTGTCAAGCGTCTGCCCGGCGGTACGCCCCTCATGCCTGGTGACACGCGCGGTGTGCGCGCATAGCAGCCTTACAGAAGGCGTGCGCACACACTCCAGTTATAGGGCGCCCCCGAACGTTAGCTCCGCCCCCCGTGGCTTACAGGCCATCTCTCTTGATTATTTCCCTGTCTCCTCCCCTGCTCTCTCTGACATATCCCTACAAACACTCACTCAACCCTCTGCTCCTCCCCTCGTCCCTATTGATCCTCCTTCCTTTGTAACCCCACTCTGTCCCTTCAGTCATTGCTCTGCATATAGTAGCTTTCCTGTAGCTCCTGTGTGTGCAGTCTCAATGCTTAGCTCCCTTATCTGTTGCAGCTTTGGTTCCTGTCCCTGCTCCTGTTTGGATTTCCCTGGTTTGAACTTGAACTCTGCTTTGGATTTGACTACTCTACCTTCTCCTGCCCTTGAACCCTGGCTTACGGACATCACTACGCTGCTATCTTCAACCCTTGAACTCTGACTTACGGACATAACTACGCTGCTCTTTCCAATCCTTGAACTCAGGCACTTGGACATTACACTCCGACCTCTGTCACCCCGGACTCAGCAAGTATACGTTAACCCTTTCTTACCAGGCCTGGCAACGCAATACCACACTCCGGGCACGCCCTCACTGCTGTGGGTGGGTGTTATACCCTTACCCACCTTAGTACTGGGGACTGGCCAGGTCTGCGGGCATACAGGCATTACAGGAGCCTACTCAGCAGGGGTTATGGTTCTAGCCAGGTAAACGGTTGCTGGGTTTCAAACTCATAGGCACAATTTTCATTGGCAAGTTTTTGAATTTTCCCATTGAATTTACAAACACAATGTGACGGGAGACAAGGCAATTTACACTTTTTTTTAACACTTTTTTTTACCAGGATCATTCATTGAACAAAACAAGATAATGAAATACATTGAAATTTATTCACAAAAATTTGCATATATACATTGAAACACAAAATACAGACGTAAAGCACACTTACTGGGGTCGAAAACTGGACTGTTCTTGGCGCAGGTGACTCTAAATAAGAGTTATCCCCTGATCTGGTCTTATCCCTATGGCGAGAATAGGGTTAATCAGGCCTTAATAAAGGTATTATACCCGACTAATTAACCCCAACTTGCATTGGGAATGAAGGGGTTAAAAGTATTTGCACTGTCCCAGCCTTCTTAACCCCCATTTGCAGGCTATTCCCTGCCTGCTGTAACAGAAGTAAATGCAATGCCTGCTATATTCTTTTGAGACACAAGATGGAGTAGTGAGCACCACCGGCAGCGCTGTATATGGGAGGTCTGCTGTATAACATGGGGATTAAGCTCTTGACTCTGCAACTGCAAGGCAATTGAATAAATGGCCTGTGGTTAGATTTGAAGTGTTTTTACCGATACAATGTATCCGTAACTTGTTATCCTGCAGAACTTGAAAGGCAGTAAGTCAATGGCCGTGAGAAGTAGGTCAATTGGTGTGGGAACCGAGGGAACTTGAGTTCCCACAAGAAGGCGAGTTCAATGAAACAGGCTAACTCGTGAACGGAGACAGCCAGCAACCTGTTTTTTGGTGTGCAAGTACAAATAAATAAAACACACACCTACATCCAAAAATTACAGTTGTGGTACACCCAGAACATAAGGTTTTAATAAAGTGTGTAAAAACTGTGAATTTAAAATGTACAGGCAGGAACTGTTTTCTGTAAGCCCGAGAAGAATTCCTTTGGCATGTAAATATGCTAAGGGTGAATGAGCTGAGGGTATTTTACTTCCTGCATTTCAAAGAGGTCCCGCTGAGTGCAAGCCTCTAAGTCTAGGGAAATGCAGGGATGAAAAGCCTCAGAGATCCAAGGTGTGCAAATGGCCGGGATGTTGCAGAGTGCCAGATCCTGGCACCCAGCATGAGTAGTCAAACCTTTGGAACAAAACTCCAGACCCCACGTCGCCAGGAAAGTGGTCCCAGGTATGCTAAATTGCATGGGTGTCAAGTAAGCACATGCGCTTTGCAAACCGGAAAGCCTTTTTTGCACAATTTGCAAACTGCGGGCAAAACAGAGATTGGTGGATAAAATATTACATTTTAAGATAGTCTGGATCACCTTGTTTCACCCTATAACTGTGCCCGCCGGACTATCCCCAGTGTGATCAAGATACCATTCTTGATGTGACTACGCTTTACACAGGACATTGTTCAAGCACAGCGGCAGCAGTTCCAGTACCCGAGGAGTTAATAACATCGCAACCAAGAATTTACCCCAAACATCGGAATTCGTTAGCCCTGGGTACTCCCGAACTAATTCCTACTAACTTTTACGAATTACTTTGATTTGGCCAAGTTATTTGATTGGCAATTTGCGATCTAGCCACGGGACCTTTAACAGAGACAGCATTTCTTGCGCTTTCTTGCAAAGGACAATTTATTTTGTTTCCCCATCCCAGTAAGTGTTGTATTAAGTGTATTCTGAAGTTGTCGTGTGTAGGTCTAGTAAGGAAATAAATCACAATTTATTTTGCATCCTTGTTCTGTTCAATCAAGTACCCAATAATATAAAAAGTGGTAATAAGTTTGTGTCCACCGTGACAGGCTTATATATTAACTGGTGGTAGGGGTGGGATACTGATTGAACCTATACTATAGTCTCCTGCGGGATTCTGTAGTATAGTGGGGACCTCGTAGCTTGCGAGCTCTTCAAACAAGTGGCAACATACACACACTTCTAAAAAGCATGAGACACTTCACTGTCCCTTTACCCATACCCCGATAGCACCATGAGTAATCGCTGAGGAAGGTTCTGATCCTGGACCAGAGAGAAGATCATGGAGATATGTGCGGGATATGGCTTACCGACAGATGGGCTGATAATGTGCATATAAGGGGGGACTCCATTTTGATTGCTAGATAACCATTTTTCTATAACCATTATATACTAACACTTATTCTCAGGAACTAACCAAATGCCATATGCCATACGTAATTGTGCCTTCTAGTCAGATGTGAGGAGGTGACCTCTCACCCACTTATCACTAGCTGAACTGTATTTGTTCAGACTTATTTTTTGCCCTGTAGAAACAGGAACTTGTTCCCAGCCATATTGAGCATGAGTTACACAAGAATGCATTACACAACATACTGTCCTAAAGACTGACATTTCCTTTAACTGCCTCCAAGTTCGGTATTAAGGCCCCTTCCCAGACCATAAACTGTCTATGCTGTCTAACTGTCATTCTGCTGAGATAGACAGACTGTGAATTAAAAGGGGAAGTATGTTCTCATATGTGTGTTTTTTTCTATGCTCAAGTTTGCTATATAAACTGGCTGTATACCCTTCAATAAACAGGAGAACAGTTTTTGACAAAGCTTCACTGTCTGACTCAATTACTGCTTTCCTCCGAGCTCGTCCACCATTTTGTTTTCCCAGGTCAAAGGTACAGCTGGAGGAGGAATTGGAGCATCATGAGGACCGCATGGTCGCACCAGAAGGGCAAGTCCCCGTGGCTGCTGTGGCAGCGGACACTATTCAGCCCGGAGTGCAGGAAGTCCCTCCAGCTCTGGGGTTGCAAGGACATGAGGACTTTGCTAGTGACCCCCTGGATGTTGGTGGCGTGGTGCCAGGGAGTGCAGACGAGGCGGCAACTACAGATGCTGAATGGGCCGTCTCTGAGCTCACTGCACTTCTTGCTTCATGGGGAGAGGGGGTTAGCACTGCGGAGTGGGTACAGCTCCTTATGGCAGCGCTCAGAAAAGCCCACTGCTCTCACCTTGTAAACGGGAAACAGGAACTTCCCCGGGCGGACCATCCCAGCTTCAGCAAGTTCATGGAGGCACAGATGACCTCGATGCATTCCTGAATGACTCGAGAGCCAGTGTTCCTGGTTCCGGATTCCAAGGAGGAACTGGGTGGTCAGACTGCGAACACTGTTATCTGGGAAAGCCAAGTGGACTGTGCAGGGTATTCCACACGTGGATACCGATGACTACGGTCATATCAAGAGCAAACTGCTGACCCAGTATGCCCTGACCCCAAGAGCATACAGGGGCAAGATCCGAAAAAGGGGAGTTCTCCCTGGGGAGTCATTCAGTGACGATGCCGGCCATATGGCCTTACACAGGACTCAATGGGTGGAAGGAAATGGGGTTACAAAAAAACATACCCTGCTGGACTTACAGTGGCGGCCGAGCTGAGTCTTCAGCGTCCGCCACCGCGATGTGGGGGAAATGTGCGGGCAGACGGCGGCTTGTTTGGGGTTTTTCCTGGCGTGTGCCGCGCATCACTGTGGTGCCGGTCACACGTGACAGGGTTCCCCGGCATCCCCGTAAGGCTGCAGAGGAAGCAGGGGTAAGTGGGAAGCTGCGCAAAGCTGCGCAAAGCATGAGCAGCCAGGGGGAGCAGCCAGAGGGTCGGGGAAGGGGAGTGGAAGGATTTTAATTTTGCACGCGGGGAGGGGAAGATGCGGCTGGTGCGCGGCCAAGTTTGGTGCCAGCCGAAAAAAGCCGCGGTCTATTACGGGGAAATGTTAGACTCACTCACTGCTGGCCGCATCAGTAATGTTCAGGAGCAGTTACTGCAGCAGCTACCAACGGACGTGAGGGCATGGGTCTTTGACCACAAACCAAAGACCTATGAGGAGACTGTGAATATGGCCGATGAGTATGTGTCCAGCAGGACAGCAATGGATGAAGCAGCAGCTCCCAAAGGAAGGGCCTGTGTGGCCAAGGGATCTAAAACTACCCCTCAGTGGACAAAAAACCTGCAGCAGCCATCAACACACCCAAGGCTGCAGAGTTTAAACATGAGAGGTGGTGTTTTTCCTGCAAAAAGGTCGAACATCTCAGGCCAGACTGTCCGGACCAGGACCGGTCCAAGGGACCCCATCAGGGGCAACGATCACCAGCTGCGAGACCGGTCACCCGTGTGCGACTGGCACACACAGAGGAGCCAGGTACAGCCATGGAACCAGCCCAAAGAGGGACATCCAGCAGAGAACCTGCACTCACCACCTTAGGACCAGCAGCGGAGATCAGGGGACATCAGTTTGCACCAGTCGGGATTTAGCCCAACGATGTCCAGCAGAAGCATCTGCTGAAGGTTACCATCAGGGACCAGCAGGTGGACAGCTTTCTGGACTCCGTTGCCACCGTTACTCTGGTTAACCCTGATATGATGCGGCCAGAGGATTTTCTCCCGGGCACCGGGATGCAAGTGACCATGCCGGATGGAAGACCGCGGTCACTCCAAGTTGTCCTTGCTTTATGGACTGGGGTGCCGGACGTGGCATGAGGGAGGTGGGGGTTTTGCCTGGGCTGGATGCCGAGATCTTACATGGGAACGACCGGGGGCATGCATCCTGTTTTTTCATAACTGAGCTGGTGCCTGTTGCAGCAATCACCAGGAGTCAGTCAGCAAGGATTGCAGCAGAACCAGCCCCTGTCTCCCTGTATTTGGGACCTACGTTTCCAACAGTCTCTGCGGAGACCAGACAGGTAAGCCAGATGAAGTCGCATTCTGATCCTGACACTGTTCTCTATCCCTGTTCACTGTACCCCTGACTTAGGTATGACCGGGGGGGGGGGGGGGTGGCCAGAGATAGGCACCCAGTTTAGAGAAGCGGTGTGATCTGACCCAGCTTGGCGGGCATGATACTTTCGAGTCTAAGCCAAGCGAGGGGTCTGATTACTTCTTGTTGCACCGCAGGCTCCTGTATAGAGAGCAGGGGACCACCAAGCTAGATAAGGTATGGACAGGGAAGAGGAGAAGGGGGGTCATCGGGAAGCGCATACCATGTTAAAACAAAAGACAAATGCTTATAGTGCAATAATGTAAAGTCAATACTGTGATATTAAACTGCTAGCTTGAATGAATGTACAGAATACTCACAAACGTGAGATAGATACTGGCACATAAAGGTATCTTTAAGGGGTGGCTGTAATCCGTGCAAACGGGATATCACCAGACCGGTAGTCTCCAAACAGGACCTTAATGCAAGACGATACTGGACATAGTGTAGACTGTATAACACATTTAATACGAGATGAAAACAAATCCAATCAACTCACATGATGTGTGTAATAAAAAAGCATTTAGATCACGCATGGATCTCTGCAACCACTGCAACCGGATGGGACTTCTCTTGGGTTTCCCTCTGTGCTAGCGTGCGTTCCACGAATGCGTGTCACCGGCAGCCGGAAGTGACGACATCCGCTTCCAGAGGTTCCGGATGGACAGGGAATAGACAGCTAGTGGTACCAACTAGTGTATAGGCAGCAGTTGTTGCGGGTAGCCAACTCCATTCCACTAGCGGGGCATCAGGGGGTCGCTCGGACGCAAGCCCGGCTGTTGCAGCATTACTACTGGACGGGGGCTTACAGTGCTGTGGCAGATTTCTGCCGGTCCTGTGCTAGGAGATTGACCGCGTGAAGGCACCCTGAACCCGTTACCGGTAATAAGGGAACCCTTCCAGGGGGTAGCCATGGACCTTGTGGGACCCTTCATGATTCCCAGCTGGTCCGGGAAGCGCTACATCCTCACGGTGGTGGACTTTGGCACCCGGTACCCTGAGGTGGTAGCGCTTGACACTATTGATGCTAGGGAAGTAGCTAAAGCCTTGTTAACCATTTTGTCTAGGGTAGGTTTTCCCAGCGAGATTCTAACTGATCAGGTGTCCCAATTCATGAATGACATGCTCCAGTGTCTCGGGGATGCGTGCGGGGTGAAGCACCAGTGCACAATCCCTTACCACCCCCAGACCAACGGACTATGTGAGAGGTTCAACGGGACAATGAAGCAGATTCTTAAGACCTTTATATAGGCAGTGGGAAAAGACTGGGAGATTCACCTGCAGCACTTGCTGTTTGCGTACCGAGAGGTATCGCAAGAATCTACAGGCTTCTCTCCCTTTGAGCTGTTATATGGGCGCAGGGTACGGGGACCTCTGGACCTATTCCATGGGTGGGAAGGGAAAACTACCAATACTGATGCTTCTGTGCTTCAGTACATGGTAGATCTCAGAGACGGGTTAGAGATGCTTATGGGATTGGCACAGGACAACATCAGGGCTGCTCAGACAATGCAGAAGACTTGGTATGATCAGAATGCCCGTAGCAGAGAATTCATACCAGGACAGCAAGTATTGGTTCTCAAACCCACTCAGGAGAACAAATTAATGGCTGCCTGGTCGGGTTCGTATCCGATGCTCCGAAAGATGAATGAGTGCAACTACATTGTACAGGTAGATGCTGAGGCAGGAAGGAATAAGACCTATCACATACACTGGCGACACACTTTATTCGAGCTCGGCTAGTCCCACGAATTCGGGTATACCCGGGTGTATTGAGGTTTGTGACTGTTTTCTGCCCGAGTGCATTGCGTTATTTTCCAGGCAGGGATTGAAGCATTTTATTCTCGCTGGCTGCAATACTGCACAGTATATATATATATACTGCATTACAATTCATGAATTTATGCCATCTGGTAGACACGCGAAGCATTGCAGCCTATTAAATCCTAATCATTATCATTTAACAGATCAGCCGCCCGTCAGCCAGGCATGAACCCAGGCTGGGAAGGCAAACGCAACGGGGCTTGTCAGAGGTGAGGAGCGGCGCATTTAAGGTATCTGCCAGGTACATACTGGGTATTTGCTCGAATAAAGTGTGTCGGTGCAGTAAACATGCTCAAGGAGTACATAGCTCTGAGTGTGGCATCAGTGCTGGTCATTTGTAGCCCACTGATGGGGGATCCAGCAAGCAATGCTCTGCCAGATCTCCTCGGGGGACTAAGCAGGGGGTACAGTAGTACAGGTGGAGATATGGACTCAGCTGAGTTTCAGGCAGAGAGCAGAGGCCAGGGCTATGCTAGAGAAGTATAGGGCTCTGTTCTCCGATAAGCCAGGCAAGACACACATTACAGATCACTTAGTGCTTACAGGGGATCTGAGACCTTTGCATAAGCATGCTTACAGAGCATCAGCAGAGATTAAGGGCAGTATAGAGAGGAAGGTAGAATAGATGCTGGCCCTAGGGGTAATTGTACCATCCCAGAGCCTTTGGGCTTGTCCGGTAGTCCTGGTACCTAAAATGGATTAGGAAAGCGGGACTCACCTTGAAACCCACCAAGTGCTTAGTAGGGATGGCAGAAAAACTGTACCTAAGGTGCAGGTTGGGTGGCAGGCATCATAAAACAGAGCCAGCTAAGGTGCAGGCAATAGTGAAGTGGCCCATTCCCAAAACCATGAAGCAGGTTATGGCTTTCTAAGGCACTGCAGGCTACTACAGAAAGTTTGTCCCCCAGTATAGCACCATTGCCAAACCCCTGACTGACTTGACACAGAAGCGACAGTCTGTGCTTGTAGTCTGATCTCCTGCCTGTGAGGTCTCCTTTCAGGCACTGAAGACTGCACTGCCAGCGCTCCCATACTTGCTGCTCAGACTATGCAAAAAAGTTCTTGGTGCAGACTGATGCCTCTGACTATTGCATTGGGGCTGTACTTAGCCAAGTGGGGGAGGAGGGCAGTGAACACCCAGTGGTGTATTTTAGCCTCAAGCTGCTGCCCAGAGAGGTGGCTTTTGCCACCATTAAAAAGGAATGTCTGGCCATAGTATAGGCTTTAAGAAAATTACAGCCATACTGTATGGCAGAGCTTTTACGGTTGCAGAGGGTGTCGGGGGAAAATGCTAAACTCTTGCGCTGGAGTCTTGCGTTACAGGAATTTGTCTTTACCATGTAGCACAATAAGGGTAGTGAGCATGGCAATGCTGATGGCCTTTCCCACCAGGACAGTCCCCATGAACTAATAACTTCAAGAGCTGGCAGCCAGCCCAACCACCGGACGAGGTGGTCAGGGCAGACCGTGCGCTTTGAGTGGGGGAGGTGTGGGGATGGGGGGGTTAATCAGGCCATTAATAAAAGTATTATACCCGGCTGATAACCCCAAATCGCATTGGGAGTGAAGGGGTTTAAAGTGTATGCATTACCCTGATGTATTTGCCCCTGTCCCAGCATTCTTATCCCCATTTTACAGGCTGTTCCCTGCCTGCAGTAATAGAATTGCATATAAATTGTGTGTTGCAGGCTACATGCAATCACACATGCGGGTTCTCTTGATTAGGCTTATTTATTGAGCCTTAAAACATACAACACACAAAAACAAAATAGCTTCTCATCAGCAGACTAAAAGAAAATAGCTTCTTGTTCAGCAGTCAAAACAAAATAGCTTATTTTTAGCAGACAAAACAAAATAGCTTCTCTTTAGCAGACAAAACAAAATAGCTTCTCTTTAGCTTAGAAAACAAGGCAGCTTCTCTTTTGCATGAAAGACACAGACAGTTCATCACACATGTACTTTGCAACACAGACCTTATAGCAGTAATCTCTTCAGTATTTTCAGTCCTGTCTCCTGACCAGCTAGCTTACATGTGTGTGTAGCCTGGGGGTTTTAAACATCTTGATTATGCAGCTGGGGTCAGACTAATTATGCAGCCCTTCTCCACTGAAAGTTAACCTCGTCACTGCTGAACTGCAAACTTAGACATAGGTATATGGCTGGTGACGTTCATTGACACTGTCACACTGTGCTATTAGGTTTTTAGGCACAAGATGGCGTTGTGAGCCATTCACATCTTTGGGCCAAACCCCAGCCTAAGTGTCATCAGTTAAGGGGTGTATACCAGGTATGCTAAACCGCATGGGTGTCAAGTGGGCACATGCACTTTGCAAACCAGAAAGCCTTTTATGCCCGTTTTGCAAACTACGGGCAAATCAAGGATTGGTGGGTTAAATGTTCCCACGGAGGGGATTGGGCACACATGTTAGCGATAGGTTTGTGAACCCTATAACCATGCCTACCGGTCTATCCCCAGGGTGATTCATGATTTGACTAAGCTCTATGCAAGATTTAGTTCAAGCACAGCGGCATCGGTTCCAAAAACATTGTAACCAAAGATTTACCCTTACTTCAGGAATTCGTTAGCCCTGGTGACTCCTGAACGAATTCTAACGAATCAGAATAAAATTCAATCAGTTGGCGGAGATATTTGATTGGCAACTTGCGACCTAGCCAAACAGACTTGAAACCAGAGACTTTGTTTTTTGCGCTTTCATCCAAAATACATTTTATTTTGTTTCCCCATCCCAGTAAGTGTTATACAGGCATACCCCGCATTAACGTACACAATGGGACCGGAGAATGTATGTAAAGCGAAAATGTACTTAAAGTGAAGCACTACCTTTTTCCACTTATCGATGCATGTACTGTACTGCAATCATCATATACATGCAGAACTGATGTAAATAATGCATTTGTAACAGGCTCTACAGTCTCCCCGCTTGCACACAGCTTCGATACAGGTAGGGAGCCGGTAATGCTGTTCAGGACGTGCTGACAGGCGCATGCGTGAGCTGCCGTTTGCCTATTGGGCGATATGTACTTACTCGCGAGTGTACTTAAAGTGAGTGTCCTTAAAGCGGGGTATGCCTGTATTAAGTGTATTCTGTGGCTGTCGTGTGTTTGTCTATCAAGGAAATAAATGACAATTTATTTTGCCCTCCTTGTTGTGTTCAATCGAAAATCCCCAAAATATAAAAGTGTTATAAGTACTGGTCCACCGTGACAATCCCCACAACAGTCCCTGGGTCCCTATTATAAGATAGGATTCCCAGACCACGCCCAGGCACCCTGAACCTGGTATAGGGGTTCAGGGGGTGCTCCAGCTATGTCTAAAAGCTGTGAGGGTTTTAATTATGTGGGTACAGTAAAGTCAGGGTTGTGCAATGTGCCAGGAATAAGGCAGATAAGAATAGGGACCACATACTGTATGCTTATTATATCCCTGCCACTGGACCAGAAGACTTATACCGTTTAAACACAAACACATAAGCAGAAAATATTTTATTAAAGGTTTTTATTTAATAAAGATAAATGCTTATAACAATGTATCTGTAACTGTGGGATTCAAAGTCCGTGGTTCCGAGAGACTAGACGCTAACAAGTATGACGCCACTGGGTCTACTCGAACCCCAGAGTTGAAAGCTTCAGGGATGCCAATGTGTTACAACAGGAGGAGTACTGCAGTTATACTTGAGTACCTCCATCCTGGGCTAACAAAGGGCTATTCGGCAACCATTTGCCCTTCCAGCCCCGGTGGCGGAGGAACGATATAGGGAAGGAGTGGGTAGCAGCAGGGACTTTGCTGGGGAACCAGTTGGGGGAATGTGGCCGTGGTAGCCCCAGTGGCTAATGGACTTGACAAACTGGAATCGCCGCACTCCTTGCCTTGTGACGGGGAGCCAGAACTTATCAACACTTAATATATTTTTGGCAAACAAGTTGAGCAAAATAAATTGTGATTTATTTCCTTGATAGACAAACACATGACAGCCTCAGAATACACTTAATATAACACTTACTGTGATGGGGAAACAAAATAAAATGTCCTTTGCAAGAAAGCGCAAGAAATGCAGTCTCTGATTTCAAGTTCATTTGGCTACATCGCAAGTTGTCGATCTAATAACTTGGCCAAATAAAGGAATTTCATTCTGGTACGGGAGAATTCGTTCTGGAGTCACCAGAACTAACGAATTCTGAAGTTTGGGGCAAATCCTTGGTTGCGATGTTATTAACCCCTTGCTTCTGGAACTGCTACCACTGTGCAAGAATTCTTGCGTAGAGCTGGTCACATCATGAATCACATCTGGAACACACCGGGGATAGCTCGGCAGGCATATTTATAGAGATTACAGTACTATTCCTAACATGCACCCCCAATCCCCTTCGTGTGAAATTTTACCCCACCAATCCCTGATTTGCCCCTAGTTTGCAAGACTGGCAAAAAAGACTTTACGGTTTGCAAAGCGCATGTGCTCACTTGACACCCATATGTTTTAGCATACCTGGGATACACCCCATACCTGGCACCCCTGAGTCTGAAATTTGGTCCCAAAGTGTGAATGGCTCATGCGGAGTACAAGGATCGGGCATTCAGCAACATCCCAGCCATTTTCACACTTTGGATCTCTGAGGCTTTTCATCCCTGACTCTTCCCTAGACTGAAGGTCTCTGAAGTGCAGGAAGGAAAAAACCCTCAGCTCATTCACCCTTAGCATATTTACACACTAAAGGATTTTTTCCCGTGCTCACAGAAAAAATGGGCTTGCTTGTACATTTAGAAACTGTTAGTATTTTACCCTTTAATGAAACAATGGGTTCTGGGTGTACCACGACTGTAATTTTTATATGTGTGTGCTTGGTTTATTTAGTTGGACCTGCACACCAAAAATTAGAGTGCTAGCTGGCAGCGTTTCCAAGTTAGGTCGCTTATTTGAAAGGTACTGGAGTGGAAACCTGAGTTTACCTACTTCTCACGTCATTTGACCGACTTCCCACGTCGATTGACTTTCTTCCGTTCAAGTTACGTGAGCTAAGAAGGTACGGATACATTTTGACCGCAAAACAACTTCAAATGTAACTGCAGCCACTTATTCAATTGACTTGTGTTGACGAGGTTGAATAGATAGAAATGGATACCCATAGAGTACTTCAAAAAGACTTCACAGATTCAGCCACGCTTCTTCAATCAGCGCTGGCTTCGGCGCTCACAACGCAATCTTGTACCTGAAAACCTAGCACAGCTTACATGTATTTCTATTACAGCAGGCAGGGAACGACCTGCAAATTGGGGTTAAGAAGGATGGGACAGGGCAAATACAGTTGTGTGGTGCACATACATTTAACCCTTTCAGTCCCAATGCAAATTAGGGTTAATCAGCTGGGGATAATGCCTTTACAAAGGCCTAATTAACCCTAATTTCTCCACACCGCCCCCACTGAAAGCGAAGGATCTGCCCTGGCCACCTTGTCTGGTGGTAGGGCTGTCCTGGCAGCTCTTGAGATTGTCATGTCCTGAGGGCTGTCCTGGCAGGGGAGGCCATCAGCATTACCATGTTCGCTCCCTTTCTTGTGCTGGATAGTGAAGTCAAATTCCTGTAAAGCAAGACAACAGCGCAAGAGTTTTGCATTTTCCCCCAGCACCCTCTGCAACCAACTCAGTGGGTTGTGGTCAGTATTGACAGTAAAGGGCCTGCCATAAAGATAGGACTGTAGTTTCCTCAGAGGCCATACTATGGCCAGGCACTCCTTCTCAATGGTGGCATAAGCAACCTCTCTGGGCAGCAGCTTGCAGCTCAGATACACCACTGGGTGTTCACTGCCCTCCTCCACCACTTGGCTAAGTACAGCACTAATGCCATAATCTGAGGCATCAGTCTTCACCAAGAACTTTTTTTCATAGTCTGGTGCAGCAAGAATAAGAGAACTGGCCAGTGCAGTCTTCAATGCCTGAAAGGATACCTCACAGGCAGGAGACCAGAGAACCAACACAGACTGTTGCTTCTTGGTCAAGTCAGTCAGGGTTTTGGCAATGGCGCTATACTGAGGAACAAACTTTCTGTAGCAGCCTGCGGTCCCTAAGAAAGCCATAACCTGCTTCTTTTTCTTCGGTGTATAAACGTAGAGATTGACGCTCATACAAGTGTATGGACTCACAAGCTGTATTACAGCATAAAGGTAGATAGGAACTTCTATAAATAATTCCAGCATGTATATAATACTAGGTCAAGGGGGGACATGAACATGGGACCTAGCGGTCAGTCAGCGCGACTACCGCAGATATGGTTTACCCTGCTTACCCCCCTTAACATATACACTTCCCTAAATAGGGACCAAGGTAACATAGAATGAGGGCTACTGCCCATTACCTTTCCATTGAGTGTATAGGGATACGAAATCCATCCAAGCGAAGTTCCACTGCGTGCAATCCTGATCAGAGAAACCAGAGTGTAGGGAAGCAAGGAGCACAGCTGAAGTAGAAGTCTGCAGGGAGAATCCTGTAGAAAAAATGATGAATAAAGGGCACAACTCCGTGCTAAAACTGAGGGTGATTTATTGGATAAATGCACAGGGACAGAAACACAGCCCACAGGTGTCACCTTGATAAAGTCCCGTGGGACGAAACATGTCGATGTGTGGGCTGTGTTTCTGTCCCTGTGCATTTATCCAATAAATCACCCTCAGTTTTAGCACGGAGTTGTGCCCTTTATTCATCATTTTTTCTACAGGATTCTCCCTGCAGACTTCTACTTCAGCTGTGCTCCTTGCTTCCCTACACTCTTCTTTTTCTTCGGAACTGGCCACTTCCCTATTGCCTCCACCTAAGCTGGCTCTGGTTTAAGATGCCCGCAACCCACTCTATGCCCTTGGTACAGTACTTCTGCCATCCCTACTAAGCACTTGGTGGGTTTCAAGGTGAGTTCAGCTTCCCTAATCCTGGCTAGCACCACAGCTACGTGCACTAAATGTGAGTCCCACAAATTACAAAAGAAAGTAATGTCGTCAAGGTATGCCCTTGCAAACCCTTGCATACCCTCCAGAAAACGATTGACAAGGCATTGGATGGTAGCCGGTGTATTTTTCATCCCATCAATAGAAATTCATAGAGGCCACCTGTGGTAATGAATGCCAACTTCTCCCTAGACTCTTGGGTCAGGGGGATCTGCCAGTAACCTTTACTGAGATCCATGGTGGTCAGATAACGTGCCCCTACAAGTTCATCTAGTAACTCATCCATGCGGGAGATGGGATAGGCACCTGACACCATCCCTGCATTTAGCTGCCGGTAGTCCACACAGAACCGGGTGGTCCCATCCATCTTAGGTACAAGGACTACCGGACAACCCCAACGGCTCTGGGATGGTCCAATTACCCTACCCCTAGGGCCATCATCTCTTCTACCTCCCTCTCAATACTGCCCTTAATCTCTGCTGATACTCTGTAAACATGCTTATGCAGAGGTCTCAGATCCCCTGTAAGTACTGGGTGATCTGTAATGTGTGTCTTGCCTGGCTTATCTGTGAACAGAGCCCTATTCTGTTCTAGCATAGCTCTGGCCTCTGCTCTCTGCCTGACACTCAGCTGAGTCCCTATCTCCACTTGCTCTACTGTACCTCCCTACTTAGCTTCCCCCAGGAGATCTGGCAGAGCATTGCTCACCGGTTCCCCCATCAGTAGGCTACAAATGGCCAGCACTGATGCCACACTCAGTACTATGTACACTTTAATCATGTTTATATGAAAGTTTGTATTCCTTCCTGCCTCAACATCTACCTGTACAACATAGTTGCGCTCATTCATCTTTCGGAGCACCAGATACGGTCCCAACCAGGCAGCCATTAATTTGTTCTCTCGAGTGGGTTTGAGAACAAGTACTTGCTTTCCTGGGATGAATTCTCTGCTACGGGCATTCTGATCATACAACGTTTTCTGCTTGGTCTGAGCAGCCCTAAGGTTGTCCTGTGCCAACCCCATGAGTATTTCTAGCCAGCCTCTGAGATCTACCACATACTGAAGCACAGAAGCATCAGTATTGGTAGTCTCCCCTTCCTATCCCTCACGGAATATGAGCAGAGGTCCCCGTACCCTGCGACCATATAGC
This sequence comes from Ascaphus truei, assembly GCF_040206685.1. Taxonomy (NCBI): domain Eukaryota; kingdom Metazoa; phylum Chordata; class Amphibia; order Anura; family Ascaphidae; genus Ascaphus; species Ascaphus truei. Next base: position 545,878,056 of record NC_134483.1, read on the forward strand.
AGCTCAAAGGGAGAGAAGCCTATAGATTCTTGCGGCACCTCTTAGTACGCAAACAGCAGGTGCTGCAGGTGAATCTCCCAGTCTTTCCCCTCTGCCTGTATAAAGGTCTTAAGCATTGTTAGGACTCGGGAGTTGCGCGGCCCTCCACATGCTCCCGCAAGACGTCGATGCATGCGCAGCCTCTCACCTGCTCCTGCACCCATTGCCGCCTCCCTGGAATACCGTGCTCAAACGCATATGCGCAGGGCTTCCCCCGCTGGAGTGGCACCCTCTATCCACGTGGCACGCATGCGCATTGGATCGGGTCCTAGTCGCATTGCGCGTCATCGGCGTGCACGCACGTCTGTGAAGCGTGCAACGCTCTCAAGTAACGGGTCAAGCAAAATCATAATTTTAACACCCTCACATGCCATTGGATCTTACCAGCCTATCGCTGCTCCAGCGGAGGCCACGCCTCTGCTCCACCCCCCTTGGGGATTGACTCCCTCTGCCTATTATGCTCAGCTGTGCCACTGGCACTTTGGCTGAGCATAAATTCTTGTTCCCTGTGCTTACCTCTCCTGTCTGCTAGATCCCTGCCTTGCCTTGCCTTGTCCTGCCTTGTGATTTCCCGTGTACCGAACCGGCTTGCCATTGGACTACCACTTCTCTGGACTACTGATCTCGGCTTTCATCGACCATCTGTCACTCTCCTACCCTGACCCTGGCTATACCTCATCTACGATCCGGACTTCTCCTGCACTGATCTCGGCAAGTATAACGACAACTCTGATCTCTCCTACCCCGACCTGGCTACCAAGACCACTCTACATTCGGACGTAACCCCTGTATCTGTGGCTAGTGTTAACATATTCCCATCTCAGTACCGGGTCTCGTCTAATTTGTGGTGAGTACAGCGTAACAAGCATCTGAACTTGGAACAGACTGCTGGAACTGTAGGTCCCAAATGCAAGGAGACAGGGGCGGGTTCCACTGAGATCCTTTCTGACTTGCTCCTGCTGATCGCTGCAACAGGGCCCAGCTCAGTTGTGAAAATGCCTGTCACGATGGACGGAACTTACCACCAATTTTTATATTTTGGTGATCTCGATTGAGCACACAAGTTGAACAAAATAAACTGACATTTATTTCCTTGATAGACAGACACACGACAACCTTAGAATACACTTGACAAACACTTTCTTAGGCCCACAGACCAGACCCATCCCTGTACAGAGGTGGGACGTATAGTAACACGCACCTGCAGCAGTGGGAGCATGTCCGGAGTGTGGTAAAGGTGTTATCCGGCCAGTGAGTATAGGTGTAGAAACAGATATTTGGCGGATCACGAATAGAGGTACCGTAGTAGATGCCGTGGCCGAGGGTCGGGGCAAGAGAGGTCCGGAAGGTTGAGGTCCAAGCTGAGATCAAGGGGCGAGAGAGAGAGAATGTAGTGAGGAGCAAGCCAGGGTCAAGAGCCAGAGGAAGTGAAGTAAGCCAAGCCGGGTCAAAACCTGAGAACACAAAGCAAGCACAATGAGATCCACACTAGGTAAGCAAAGGCTTGCAGAGCTAATATTCCAGGGAGAAACTGGGGTAATAAAGGTGGGAGAGCCTATCAGAGAGATAGGTGGAGCAGAGGTGTGCCGTGGAGCGCAAGTTGATTGCGCTGTAATCCTGAAGTGGCATCAGCTGTGAAGCAGGGGGGCATGGGTACGGCTGGAGCAAGTGCTGGGGCGTGATGGAGCTGCTAGTGCAGTGAATAAATTATAGCCGTGGTCGCGCATGGTGTAAGACCGTTCCGCGCGCATCCTGGCCAACATGGCGGCCGCGTGTGTCAGTGTCGGCTGATCCGGAACCTGCCTGCGGAGGGAATACCGCTGGGAGGGAGAAAGAGAAGAAGAGACAGTCCCTGGAACAGGTAAGGAGGGGTTTTGAGAACCCTGCTTCCTTACAGTACCCCCCTCCCCCTTGAGGATCGGCCCCATGACGATCCTTCCAAGGTTTCAGCAGGAACTTCTTGCAGAAACGATTAATAACATAGGAGCATGGAAGTATCCACGAGGAAGCCAAGTGCGCTCCTCAGGAACGTAGCCCTTCCAATGTACGAGAAACTGGACTTTCCCCCTGGAGAGGCGGGAGTCAACTATGGATTGGATTTCATACTCTTCGTGACCTTGGACCGATACAGGATTGGGTCTACGGAGATTATCTGAATAAAGAGTACTTCGCATAAATGGCTTTAACAAGGAGGTATGGAAAACATTAGGTATTCTCATGGCTGGAGGAAGCTGGAGGCGGAAAACCACAGGGTTGATTTGCTCCAGTATGGTGAAGGGGCCAAGGAATTTAGGAGCTAATTTGGGAGTAGTTTTCAGACGGATGTTCTTAGCTGAGAGCCAGACTTTATCCCCGGGTTTATATCTGGGGGATGTTTGGCGACGTCGATCTACCTGGAACTTAAACTTATCTGCAGACTTCTGAAGAGCTGACTGGATCTTGGTCCAGGAGTCCTGAAGTACAGTGACCCGTTCGTCGGCAGACAAAACTCCTGAGGAAGGAATGGAAATGGGAAGATGGCTTGGATGAAATCCGTAATTTACGGAAAATGGGGAATCTTGGGTAGACTCGATTTTCGAGGAATTGTTGGCGTATTCAGCCCAAGGTAGCAATTCAGACCAGTTATCCTGGGTCTCAGACACAAAACAGCGCAGGTACTGCTCCAAGGTCTGGTTAACTCTCTCAGTCTGGCCATTCGTCTGTGGGTGATAGCCCGAAGAAAAAGACATAGAAACGCCGAGCCTCTTGGTAAACGCTCGCCAGAATCTGGACACAAACTGGGAACCCCTGTTGGATACAATAGAACTGGGAATACCGTGAATATGAAATATTTCTTTTGAGAAAATATCAGCCAGGGCGGGTGAGGAGGGTAGGCCCTTGAGGGGGGTGAAGTGTACCTGCTTGGAGAAGCGATCAACTACCTCCAAGATGGTATTCATGCCCTTGGATCTGGGCAGTTCCACAATAAAGTCCATCGAGATGTCAGACCAGGGACGTTCAGGAACAGGTAAAAGCGTCAGCAAATCATAGGGTTTTTGTCGTAGGGCTTTACTTTGTGCACAAATGGGGCAAGTGCTGGTAAACTTCTGAATGGTTTTAGCCATATTAGGCCACCAAAAGGTGCGTTGAATATGGTCAAGGGTCCTCTTGAAGCCAGGATGTCCTGCAAAACGGGAGGAGAGGCCCCATTTCAAGATCTTGGGGTGAAATTTGGATGTAGCATAGAGCCTTCCCTCTGGTACCTCTAGACCACTCTGAATGTGCTTCTGAGCATCGATGATCTTGTCCAGAATGTCGAACAAGGCAGCTGAGATGATAAGTTTTCTGAGTAGAATGATCTCAGGGACTTCTTCAGACCTCTCCTCTGGAGAAAACTGTCTGGAAAAAGCGTCGGCTTTCACATTTTTTGTGCCAGGTATAGAAGAAAGGGTGTAGTTGAACCTAGAAAAGAATAGTGCCCAGCGAGCTTGGCGGGACCCCAGACGACTCTATATATAAAAGATTTTTTTGGTCGGTAAGTATAGAAATTGGCTCCCTAGACCCTTCCAGCAGGTTCCTCCACTCCTGAAGTGCCATCTTGATGGACAGTAACTCTCTGTTGCCCACGTCATAATTCTTCTCGGCTGAAGAAAATTTTCTCGAGAAAAACCCACAGGAGTGTAACTTGTCTTGAGGAGAAGATCTCAGCGAGAGTACCGACCCTGCTCCACAATCCGAGGCATCAACCTCTAAGACAAAGGGTAAGCTGGTATTTGGATGGCGAAGAATGGGAGCCGAGACAAATGCTTTCTTTAAGCTCTCGGAGGCCGAGACTGCCTCAGGAGACCAAACTGAGGGGTCGTACCCTTTTTTAGTGAGAGCTGTGATGGGAGCAATAATAGTCGAAAAACCTTGGATAAACTTCCGATAATAGTTGGAAAAACCTAAGAAGCGTTGAATGGACTTGAGAGAATTAGGTTGCGGCCAATCGAGGACGGCTTTAATTTTTCGGGGTACATGGAGAATCCTTTATCCGAGATGATGTATCCTAATATGGATGTGGAAGTTTGATGAAAGAGACATTTTTCGATTTTGGCGTATACGTGATTGGCGCGGAGGCGGGAGAGAACGAGCCTGGTGTGTTGGATGTGATCTTGAAGGTTCTTCGAAAAAATTAGGACATCATCCAGGTATACAATCACGAATGAGTAAAGTACATCTCAAAAGATTTCATTTATAAAATCTTGAAACACTGCCGGAGTGTTACAGAGACCGAAAGATATCACAAGGTACTCATAAAGATCACTGCGCATATTGAAAGCGGTCTTCAATTCGTCACCCTCTTGAATACGGATAAGGTAATATGCCCCTCAAAGGTCCATTTTCGTGAAAAGCTTGGCTCCCTGAAGTCTGCCGAAAAGTTCAGAGATGAGGGGAGGAGGATATCGATTCTTGATCATGATCCGATTGAGGCCCCGGTAGTCAATGCAGGGTCTAAGGGTATTGTCCTTCTTCTTGACAAAGAAAAACCCGGCCCCGGCGGGAGAAGAAGAGCTACATATAAATCCTTTGTCGACATTCTCACGTATGTACTCATCCATGACTTCAGTCTTGGCAAGAGAAAGAGGATATGTTTTAGATTTAAGGAGCACAGCACCTGGAATTAGGTCGATCGGGCAATCGTAAGGCCTGTGGGGGGGGGAGGGGGGTAGTACCTCCACCTGTACCTTGCTGAAGACGTCCAAGAAGTCGGAGTAAGGCTTCGGTAAGACGGTACTGGAAGGTGGTGGAACCATGATAGAAGCATGCAGCATGGAAGAGGTATTGATGGCGTGCTTGACCCTTTAGGCTTGGATCTCAAGTGTATGGGATTGCAAGACCTCCAGTTTATGCGGGGGTTGTGCCATTGTAACCATGGTAGTCCTAGGGTAAGTGGAGTCCAGGGAGAGTGGATAACGTCCAGGGCAAGGGTCTCGGAGTGTCTGTCGGAAGCAGACAAAGTGAGGGGAATGGTCTCGAGGGAGATGAAGGCTGGATTCAAGGGTCGGCCGTCAATCCCTTCTAGTTCAATAGGCAGTTTCTTCCTGGTGAGAGGAATGTTGTTAATTCTTGTGATATCCTGATCCACAAAGTTCCCTCCTGCCCCGGAGTCAATGAAAGCAGAAGTGGACGTACAGAAAGTGGGACCCTAAGTGTGACTGGAATCATAAGCTTCTTGGAAAGCTCCTCCTTGGAGAGGGGACAAGGAGAGATAGCACCCAGGGAGAGCCCCACTTTACTCACTGGGTGTGGTCATTTCCCGGACACAGGGAAAGTTCCTGATTAGGTGTTCCGAGGATCTGCAGAAGAAGCAAAGCCCTCGATTTCTGCGATGTTGCTGGGTCTGTTGAACCCTAAGTTGCATGGGTTCAGGGGGTTCCAGTGCCGGCAATAAGGACGGTAGTGGTCTGGGAGCTAAAAGCAACCTAGGAAAGGGGGCAACAAAAGGTGCAAAACGATGTTGTTGACGTTCTGAGCGTTTCTCCTGAAGGCGTTGATCTACCTGAATGGATGCGATATAATTCCTCCAACACTCTTGGCCTGGGTTGAGTGGCAAATTCGTCCTTCATGGAATCCATCAGACCCTGCCAGAAGACAGCGATGAGTGCCTCATCATTCCAACGCACCTCTGCCTCTAGGGTACAAAATTCCAGGGCATATCTGGCCACAGAATGGCGTCCCTGAGATAAATAAAGAAGAGAGGAGGAGGCCGTGTCCTGGCATGCGGGAGTATCGAACACCTGTTGGAACTCACATCTAAAGCGGGAATAATCTTGGGTTAGTTCATGACGAAACTCCCAGATAGGGGAAGCCCATGCCAAAGCATCACCAGTCAATAGAGGATAAATGTAAGCCACTTTCTTACGGCCTGAGGAGAAATGTTGGGGTGCCATCTAAAACTGGATCTCAAACTGGTTGAGGAAATCACGGCAGGCCTGGGGGTCCACAGCATAGGGTTTGGGTGCGGGGATCCTTGGCTCCAGTGCAACAGCGCCTGCAGATATGGCCTGAGTGGGAGAGGGTCCAGTTGGTGGAGGCTCCTGGAGAGAGAGATTGGTTAGCTGTTGGGCTAATTCAGCGATTTGATTGGAAATGCTTTGGTTCTGCTGAATTAGTGCCGAGAGAATTTGGCCTAATTCAGTCTGGTCTGCATTTGATGGGCTCTGCATAATGTCACTGAAGTGCTGCCCGCAGACCAGACCCGTCCATGTACTGAGGTGGGACATATAGTAACATGCACCCGCAGCAGGGGGAGCATGTCTGGAGTGTGGTTAAGGTATTATCCGGCCAGTGAGTATAGGTGTAGAAGCAGATACTTGCTGGATCCGGAATAGAGGTACCATAGTATATGCCGTGGCCGTGGGTCGGGGCAAGAGAGGACCGGAAGGTTGAGGTCCAAGCCGAGATCAAGGGGCGAGAGAGAGACACCGTAGTGAGGAGCAAGCTGGGGTCCAGAGCCAAAGGAGGAGGAGTAAGCTGAGCCGGTTAAAAACCTGAGAAACACAAACAAGCACAAGGAGATCCACACTAGGTAAGCAAAGGCTTGCAGAGCAATGATCCTAGGGAGGAACTGGGGTAATAAAGGTGGGAGAGCCAATCAGAGAGGTAGCTGGAGCAGAGGTGTGCCGTGGAGCGCTAGTTGATAGGTGCACGCTGTAATCCTGAAGCGGCATCAGCTGTGAAGTAGTGGGGCGTGGATATGGCTGGAGCGAGTGCCGGGGGCGTGACGGAGCTTCCAGTGCAGTGAATAAATTATAGCCGTGAGCGCGCGCGGTGTAAAGCCGTCCCGTGCGCGTCCCAGCCAACATGGTGGCCGCGTGTGTCAGCGACGGCTGATACGGAGCATGCTTGAGGAGGGGATATCGTTGGGAGGGAGAAGGAGAAGCAGAGATAGTCCTGGAAGAGGTAATTGAGGGGTTTTGAGAGCCCTGCTTCCTTGCAGGGAGAGAATGGGATAAAATATCCAGAGACGAAACAAGGCACCGGAATAATGTCTTTTAAAATGCAGTTCTTTTGAAAGGGGCGCAAGTTGACAGCCCAATATGTCCGTGAATAGTGCAAAGTTCGTTCTGGTCTGTTGGGGTTCGTTTGATAACCCCCATCATTAACGAATTCCTGAAGCAGAGTTATGTCCTTGGTTCCGATGTAATTAACTCGTAGCGTTCTGGGGTCGTTGCTGCTGCTCTTATCCGCTTTTTGAAGCAAGGTGGTAATTCGATCACATGGTAAAAGAAAGACAACGGGGATAGCGCAGGGAACATGAATATATAGGGTCTGCTAGCATATCTACAATATACCCACCCAATCCCCTTCGTGGGAACCTCCAACCCACCAATCTCCAACTTGCCAACAGTTTGCAGAGTGGGCACTACAGGGATTTCCGGTTGGTACAGCGCCTGTGCCAACCTGACACCTTTGCTGCTTACATATGGATACTCCCCTTTTTCATGGTGTATCCTGTAAAGAAAATGTGGTTAATCAGCGCATTACTAAAGGCAGTATGCTCGGCTGGTTACCCCTATTTCATATTGGGGATGATGGGGTTAATTTTATATGCACCCCACATGTACTATTTTTCCCTCTGTCCCTTGTTGTCCCTATTTCGCAGGATTGTATATGCCTGCGGTAAAGCATTGCATTGTATACAGGCATTACTGGTTTTTGGACACAAGATGCTGATGCGAGCGCCAAACCGCAAGTTAATTGGAGAAGCGTCACGCGGTCCCTTTGTTCTATTGAGAGGTATAGGTATCCATTACTGAGGCTGGAAATCGCAACCGCAAGGTCAATTGAATCAAAGGGTTGCGGTTTTCAGTCTCAAGTGGTTATCGGATACAATGTATCCCCGTCCCGGTGAGTAGCGTAACTTGAAAGGCAGCCGGCAATTGGCGTGGGAACTCGGTCAATTGACGTGAGAACTCTGTAACTGCAAGTCAATTGATGTGAGAAGCCCATAGCCCAGCATTGCCGGCTCAAAGAGAAACCCTAACTCGGGAACGGGAAGGGCTATCACCCTAAAATTTGGTGTGCAGCCCCAGAGTAACACCCCAAGCACACACAAATTAAAAATATAACTTTAGGACAAGCAGAACATATATTTCTAATAAAGTGCTTTTCTGGCTGCAGTTTTAAATGTACAGGCAGGATGAGGTTTTTTCTACTGTCATTGTAATGCACCCACGAACCAAATGTTTTAACACCCATGAGCTGGGGCACTTTCCTATGCAGACTTGATAGACCCCCTGTTGGGGCAGTGCCTATGAGTCCAGGGTAGTTTTGCATATGAAAGCCCCCAGCGCCAGCATGTGTGAATTAGCTGGGATGTCCGCTGAATGGGAGATCCTGTTAGCCATCTGGGCTAGTTCACGCCCCAAGTCCAACTCCCAGCCTGGGAGACCCCAGGTAAAAAGGGGAATACACATACAGTATGTTAAGCAGCCAAGGTGTCAATGTCACACAGGCGCTGTTTTAACCGGAAATCCCTATAGTGCCCACTCTGCAAACTGTGGGCAAGTGGGGATTGGGTGGGTATGTTGGAGATATGATCTGAGACCCTATATACATGCCCCCCTAAGCTATCCATGTTGTCTTTCGTCTTTAGTCTACAATGTGAACGAATTTCCACTTTGCTTCTACAAGCGGATGAGAGCAGCAGCAACGATTCCTGAACACAACAAGTTAATTACAATGGAACCAAGGACACAACTCTGCTTCAGGATTTTGTTAGTGCTGGGGGTTATCTAACGAACCCCCAACGGACCACAACGAACTTTGCCAAATTCACGGACTTATTGGGCTGGCACTGTGCACCCCTTGCAAAAGTACACGCATTTCAAAAGACAATATTCCGGGGCTTTGTTTTACTTCTGGATATTCTATCCCGTTCTCTCCCTCAGTAAGATTTTTGTCAAGTGTATTCTAAGGTTGTCGTGTGTCTGTCTCTCAAGGAAATAAATGTCAGTTTTTTTTGCTCAACTTGTGTGCTCAATCTAGTTCCCCAAAATATAAAATTGTTGATAAGTTCCGTCCATCATGACATCTCCCAGGCTAGGAGTTGGACTCAAGGTGTGAACTAGCCCAGATGACTAACAGGATCTCCCATTCAGCGAGCATCCCGGTTAATTCACAATTGCGGCTCTGGGGCTTTCATCCGCAACACCTCTCTAGACCCATAGGCACTGCCCCAACAGGGGGTATCTGAAGTTTACAGATGAAAGTGCCCCCAGCCCATGTGTGTAAAACATTTGGTCACTGGATGCATTACAAAGGCAAGTAGAAAAAATCGTATCCTGTCTGTACATTTAAACTGCAGCCAGAAAGGCACTTTATTAAAAATATGTGTTCTCCTTATCCCAAAGTTATATTTTTAATATGTGTGTGCTTGGGGTGTCACTCTGGGGCTGCATACCAATGACAAAGTGAGAATTTGACGTAAGGGGAGGGTCTGACATAACAGCACTGGGATCTATGCAACCGTTTTAAGTCAGCATCCATCTTAGGTTTTGTCTGAGTGAACGGGTTATGAGATGGACGTTTTTGAATGAGGTTTTTGCTTTCAACTTTCAAGTGAGAATAAACCAAGCAGCTAACTGAAAAACCTTGAGCAAAGTGCCAATGTTATGAAAAAGGCCAGACTGATAGGGATGATTTCCCATTCCGAAGGTGGGGCTTTTGAGGTTCTGTATGTAGAGAAAAGGTCACCAGCTTAATAAAGTATTATTGCTGAATCATCTCATTTAGACATCCCATAATGTCATTAACTCAATGTATTCGTGTGCATAATTTGTTTACCTTTTACGCTTACGTAGTGACGACACGCAACCTTGTAGAGGGGGCGTGGGTTTAGTATTTTGTGTATAAATAAGGCCTGTATGCACCATGTCTTTGGGAGGGTTTTATTTTGAAACTCTCCTCTGCGTGTGCACCGCACAAGCAATAAACTTATTTGTCTATTCTGCAAAATATAACCTCAGACTCGTGTTGTAATTTCACAGAGGTTTTATCAGATGGCGCACTGAATAGAAACCCAAAAAACACCGGATGCTGAGCACCTGGAAAAAACACTCCTCGGTCACTCAAATCTGAGCGCTCGTAAGAATCAAGGTAAAAGGCACCCTTTGAGGAAAGCCTGAGTTTAAAAGTTGTTTTGAGTGATGTGTAGAGAGATGTGTTTTGAAGGGTGTCTCAATCTGTGTTGACGGGTTAACCTAGCAGTGTCAAATAAGTTTATTTGTATGTTCCTGTATCCATTTTAAAGTGTTAAGTTTTAAGTTTTATTGGGATTAAGGTGAGAGTCCCATTAAAATTTTTGGTGTTTTGGTGATGAAGGTGAGTGTTTGTATGCGTAAGGGATTGTTTTTCAGACTGTCCTGGGTTGTGATAAATATTTTTGTTGTCTGAGCAGGAAGGGTCCCTGATTGTACATTTGCTCTGTCTTGTCATTAACATACCATGTGAGTTTATTTATGGATATCTGTTTAGAAGGTCTTATCTGTATCCATGTTATAGAAGTATAAGGTTTATCAGGGCTGGGTTGGACCCGCTGTAGTAATTTAAGTGTTTTCTTAGGTATACACTACCGACACACTTTATTGAAGTGTGGTCGGTACCGCAAGCCGGGAAATCTCCCGGCTTGCTTGTGGCCGCCCCTCGGCGTGCCGCGCGTCATAGACGCGCGGTCACGCGTCATCGGGAGCGTGCGCCCCCTGCACGCGTGTCCAGGGGCTCCCCGAGGGAGCCCTGGTGTCCCGCGATCGCGGGACAGCGGCAGGGGGTTCCGGGGGACCCGGCGGACCCGGCAGCGGTAGGGAGAGCGCCCCGATCGGAGGGCGCTCTTCTGCTGCTTCGGCGCGCGCCCGTCACACTCGGGCGCGCGCCAGGCTACTGCTGCGGCACAGAACGGGCAAATGCTCGAATAAACTGTGCCGCAGCAGTAGTTATGGTGAAAAAATCAGAACAATAACATGCCAAAAGAGTTGTACGTAATCAGCTTGCGCTGATTATTGTATCAGGTGTATTGTACAGGTCAATTAAATTTGATTTCTGTAACCGAAGAAGTATTGTACAGGTCAATTAAATTTGATTTCTGAAACAGGAGAATAATGGGAAACCAAAGTTCTCAAAATTTGCCGTTAGAGGTTGTGTGTCTGCAGACAGAAATAATAAAGAATGGATACAGAGAACAAGAAGAGACAATATAAATATGTTTTGTTGGCCAATGAAAATACATACAAGTTCAAATGAAAATACACATGCAAGTCCCAGTGAAAAACATGCCACCCCAATGAAAAAAGTTTGTTTGCAATAAATTACTATAGAAGGAAGCGTGAACCTATGAGCAGCCGCACCGGTTTTCTTATTCGTAAGAATGCGAACGCAAGGGCTCATAGTGGAACCTTCTAACTTTCAGTAATCCCTGTGTGTCTGTGGCAGTATAAATCTGTAGATTTTATGAGGTTTTTGTGGCAAAAGTCAAGCATGGCATGCCCGGCTGCCGGACACCGCAGAAATCAGTTATGAACGTATAAGCTTTTCCTTCCATTTCCCCACATGCAATAAGTGGTTATTAATCATTTCCTGATATAAACTCAAGTTTCGGTGCCGGCAAGTAAAATTGTTGCGCCCTTGATGGAGAGTGGTTAGATGGATTTGATACCCTAAGGAATTTTTCCTGAATGATTACCTGTGTGAAAGATAAACCATGCTAAGTATCACGTGTGCACAAATCACCATCCAAAAACTTGCAAGTACGTACGAAAACATGAATATTTTTTGCTCACAATGAAATCAAAGGTCTGAAAGAAAGAGGATCAGAATCGCAGCAGCAGAGCGTGCCCCCACTTTTTTCTCCAGCGTGAGGAATGTGCTAAGATACGAAAGTTTAACTCAGAAAGCTCCGAAGCATCAGAGTAGTTTTAAAGTCAGGTTATTTATGAGAATAAAGAAAGAGAAGGGAACTTTTATTAATAAAGTGCAGGGTGAAATTGTGGGGAGAAATGTCTTTCTTTTATTTGTTTGGTATTTTTGTGATGTTGTGTGGCTGTGTGTGAGAGAAGTTTTTTGTATTGTGTGTGTTCTGTATTGTGTTTAACGAGTAAAAACACATTTCAATTTTATTTCTATGGGATAAGGATATGTTTGGGAATATTTTGTGTTCAAAAATGTGGGTAAAAGATCATAAGCATTGTTTGAAGTATATATTGTATTGTATGTTTTCATGTACTGTATATAACGCCATTAATATGCACAGCGCTTCACAGAAGTGGTGCACGTCGTAATCATATAGGTAGCAAAGGGTAAAGGTAAGAGGTCATGAAATAAGTGATCCAGACATAAAAGTAACATTAAGGAAGAGAAGTCCCTGCTCTGAGGAGCTTACAATCTAATTGGTAGGTAGGGAGAGCGTACAGAAACAGTAGAATTTGATTAGAAGCCAGGAGAGGAATTTCAGGAGGGGAGACGCAGAATCAGAGTTTTAAGAGTAGAGTGATTCTGGCAGCAGCGTTTGGGAGAGATAGTAGGGAAGACAGGTGAAAGTCAGGAAGCTGGGATAGCAGGGAATTACAGTAATCAAGATGGGAGAGAATGAGGGTCTGAATCAGAGTTTTAATAGTTGAGCAACAGAGGAACAGGTGTATCTTTGTGATATTGTGGAGGAAAAAGCAACAGTTATAGAAATGTTTTGAATGAAAGAGGAGAATATGAGAGAGGAGTTGAGGGAATGACCCCTAAGCAGCGTGCTTAGAGCTACTGGATGGAAGATTCAAGAGTAATGTGGAAGGAGATAATAGGGTCAGGTTTGGGAGGAAGTATGAGGAACTCTGTTTTTGCCATGTTAAGTTTAAGGCAAAAGAGGGTCTTCCAGGATGAGATAACAGAGGGACATTCAGAAACTTAGGTTTGTATGGCAGGTGTAAGGTCAGGGATTGAAAAGTAAATGAGGGTGTTGTCAGCATAGAGGTGATATTTAAACCTAACAGATGTTATTAGGTCACCTAGTGAGAGTGTGTACAGAGACAAGAGAAGAGTGTGGTCCACAGAGGCAAATGCTGCAGAGAGTAATAGGAGCAGAGTGTAATGACCTCTGTCTTGGGCAGCATATATGTCATCAGTTATTTTAATGAGAATTGTCTCCGTGGAGGGAGCAGTGCAGAAGTCAGATTGTAGAGGGTTAAGGAGAGAAGGGGTGTTGAGAAAATGGAGCAAGCAAGAGAATACAAGACAAGTTCAGTAGTTAGAAAGACAGGTCAGGTCAAGCTTGCTATTTTTGAGTCATGGTATAACTATTACATGTTGGAAGGAGAATGGAAATGTAGTAGATTAGAGGGAGAAGAGGAGATCAACAGTGATGGTGACACTCTTTTGAGACAGTGGAAAAAGAGTCAAGGAAAGCAGGAAGAGAGTAGGAAGCGAAGTAGAATAGAAGGAGGAAAAAGAGGGAATATTCTGGTGTATGGATTCAACCTCTTGCTTAAAATAGTCAGCAAAGTCCTGAGATGAGATGAAAGAAGAGTTAGTGAGGGTTAGACTTGTGAGTGATGATTAATGGAGAGAAATAGGTGTGTGTAGCTTGAGAAAGGACAGAATTGCAACAGGATAGCATAAATTTGTAGTGAATGAAGTCAGTGAAACTATGAAAGTTCAAAACAGAAAGCATTAAAAAGAACTAAGTGGAGGGAAATAGCATGAGCGTGTGGAGTTATTTGTGTGTTAAGAAGTTATATAAACCATAGCTATATAAAAGCCCGTTGGTTAATTTTTGAGAGGCCATAAAAAATGTAGTTCTTAGGGCTCTGGATAAAGCTCCATGTATTTAATCTTTAAGCAAAGGTTCCAATCCAATAATTATTATTTTTCAGGAAGAAGCCGTGGTGTACCGTTATCTTATCTTTTCAGGGTCAATTGGCGAAACGCTCTTTGCCCGGAAACAAGTCTTATAGAAAATATTTTTTCTTTAGTCAGATGAATATGCAGAGTGTCTTTAAAATTATAAAGCTGACCGTGTGCTCAGCACTGTGCAAAGAGATTATATAAAGCAAGACATTAGTGTGAAGTCTTATACAAAATCATTTGTCTATTAACTGAATATGTGATGTATGTTATAACTTTTAACCATTTATTTTTTCCAAAGGTGTCCGTAAGCAGTGGTTATTGTAAAAATTGCTGTGTAATCTAGAATGGGTTTACCAGGAAGGGGTGAATTTTGGAGTCACCTCTCATTTGTGGGTGTGTCTTGTGTATAGGGTTAAATACAGGGGATACATAGTTGCAAAAGCAGTTACATAAGTGAATAAGGTATGCATTATATACAAGGCATTTCAATTTTACAGTGGAGTGTTTGGGGTAAAAGCCAGATAGGGAGTGGCTAGGAAATTTGTATGGGTAAAATAATGGCTTAATTGGGAGTGAATATTTTTCCATAACAGTGGATAGTATTGGGAAAAGGGATATTGGCCTGTAGTCTGAGACAGTGTTTTTGTGTCCCCACTTTTGAAAATTGAGTAGTTTCCCAGGTCTTAGGGATATGGCCTGCAGACAGGATAGAATTAATTATGGAAGCAAGTGGGTTTGGCAAGGGATGAGGCCCTAAAGTTTTTGGAACTTAGATTGTATCAAAGTCAAGTTCACATTGGCTACTTAGTTTTAATTTGAGGAATGAATTAGGAACATTAATAGGGAATACCTATATATGTGGATGCTAAGACAGGAGTAAACACATTGATACAAGAATTTAGTCCTAGGTATAAATTATCTCCCTATGAGACACATATGGGATGACTTGTGACTATCAACAGTCCAAAGGAAAGAATTAAGGACCATGTTATTGGTAATAAAACAATAAGTTGTATGCAACTAATACATTTTTTGAGTCTCTCTAGGCAAAGTTGAAAGTGCACCTACTCGAGATGGGGTTAATAGTCACATATTTCCTGCGCAAGCATGCTCTTCATCCCAGGTGAAAAGGCCTAAAGTAATCACCAATACAGCAATTAAAGCGGCAGAGTCATTTTCCTGGACCCAAAGTACAGTAAAGCTCGTTCCAGCGCCACCAAAGACCAAAGTCACCTAAAGCACAGCCGCATCAAGTTAACGTCTTGCCGAGTCAAAACTCTAACCGTTAACCAACGAGGAAAATAAGACACCAGGCTAAGGCCAGGTTTTATCAGAACATTTCATTTTTTCAGAGACTCAATATTTTTATTCTTTAGAGTGTGTTAAGTTAGAAATTTAAGGTGTATGTACAATTGAGCCTTGATGGGAGGATTGGTTTCCTGGAAGCGTGGCTTGTGAAAGCTCTTGTATGTGTTTTGGCAGTACTCATCACTCTCTATGTATGTGTCATGTGCAGCAAAACTTTGATCCAGAAGTGTGTTGCACCTCCACCGAAAGGAGGGGGTCGCCCAGGGGTGTGTGTCAGCCACAAGGAAAGGATCATAAGTCAGCCATGTTGACCATCGCAGACATCGTCTGTTCTGATATTCTGAGTGAATGATGTATACAATGCGTGCAGGGTGAGGATCATGCATTTAGCTTCCACAGATACCAAACCCCCTCAATTCTCAGTAATAGAATGTTGTGATGATTCTGAAAATATATGATGATAGAGATAGATGCAATTTCTTTTATCTAGCAACTGCATATCCAAAGAAAGGTTGCTAGTATTATGTGTATAATTTCTGTATTTTTCCAATTTTCTTAAGGGAACCTCTTTAAAGGGTGTATCAGACACTAGGAACAAGAATCAATTTATGGGTCAAGTGTCTCCACCAACTAATGAAACCTGTGTAAAAATGTATGTTTAGTCAGAAAACAATTTACAGGAAGGATGTGGCCTTAATTTTGCAGTTTTAATTTTATCATTAAACCAAGAACAGGTTCAGATTAGGCTTATGGCCTTACAAAACAGAATTGCTTTAGACTATGTTTTAGCTTCAAAAGGAGGGGTATGTGTCCTAATTGAGGAACAATGTTGTGTTTTTATTCCAGATCAGTGTAGCAATGTGCAGCATGAACTAGATGAAATACAAGAGATTCAAAAGAGGTTTACAAAGGGAAGTGACAGATTATCACCCTTGGGGTTAGGTGAATGGCTTAGATCACTTGGAGCAAAAACTTTTGAATGCTTGGATGTGTGGGAGTGTTACTTGTTATATGTGTGTGTCACGTGTTGCAAAGGTATGATCCACAGGTGTGCGACCCCCTCCTCCATTCGGATGCCACTCTTTACAGATGCCAGAAAACAGCAGTACCTTGAAGAAAGAAGATGCCGATCACATTTATTCAACTCCAAAAGACATATTGGCCGCAGCGCCTTACGAGACTATGACAGTGAAGGGCACGCGCCCTTGTCCTTTGAGTTATCCCTGGACTATCATCATGAACTTAATTCTCAAAAGCTATGTTTTAAGAATAAAAAGGAGGGAGTGACAAAGTGAGAATTTGACGTAAGGGGAGGGTCTGACATAACAGCACTGGGATCTATGCAACCATTTTAAGTCAGCATCCATCTTAGGTTTTGTCTGAGTGAACGGGTTATGAGATGGACGTTTTTGAATGAGGTTTTTGCTTTCAACTTTCAAGTGAGAATAAACTAAGCAGCTAACTGAAAAACCTTGAGCAAAGTGCCAATGTTATGAAAAAGGCCAGACTGATAGGGATGATTTCCCATTCCGAAGGTGGGGCTTTTGAGGTTCTGTATGTAGAGAAAAGGTCACCAGCTTAATAAAGTATTATTGCTGAATCATCTCATTTAGACATCCCATAATGTCATTAACTCAATGTATTCGTGTGCATAATTTGTTTACCTTTTACGCTTACGTAGTGACGACACGCAACCTTGTAGAGGGGGCGTGGGTTTAGTATTTTGTGTATAAATAAGGCCTGTATGCACCATGTCTTTGGGAGGGTTTTATTTTGAAACTCTCCTCTGCGTGTGCACCGCACAAGCAATAAACTTATTTGTCTATTCTGCAAAATATAACCTCAGACTCGTGTTGTTATTTCACAGAGCTTTATCACCAAAATTCAGGGTGCTAACCCATTCCGTTCCCGAGTTAGTGGCTTCTCTTAGAACCGGCAATGCTGGGCTATGGGCTTCCCACGTCAATTGACTTGCAGTTAGCCGATTTCCCACGGCAATTGCCTGTCACCTTTCAAGTTACGCTCCTAACCGAGACTTGATACATTGTATCCGGTAACCACTTGAGTCTGAAACCGCAACCCTTTGATTCAATTGACCTCGCGGTTGCGAGTTCAAGCCTCAGTAATGGATACCTATGTTACTCAATGGAGCAAAGAGACCGCGCCACGCTTCTCCAATAAACTTGCGGCTCGACTCTCGCAGAGCCATCTTGTGCCTAAAAATCAATAAGGAGGTACAAAATGGAATTCAGTACAGCAGACACATGCAATCCTACAAAACGGGGACAATAAGGTACTGAGGGGAAAATGATACGTGTAGTGCATATAAAATGAACCCCTTCATCCCCAATGCGAAGTAGGGTTAACCATCCGAGCATACTGCCTTTATTAATGTGCTGATTAATCCTATTTTTGCTAAAACGCCCCAGGTCGTTTCCAATTAAGATCTCGGCATCCAACCCAGTCAAAACCCTCACCTCCCTCATGCCACGTCTGGCACACCAGTCCAAAAAGATCCGGGCAACTTGGAGTGACCGTGGTCCTCCATCTGGCATGGTCACTTTCATCCCGGTGCCCAGGAACAAATCCTCTGGCCGCACCATATTAGGGTGAAACAGAGTCATGTGGCACCGGAGTACAAAGTGAAAAATAGTGATCTGCGCTCAGAAATGGTAAAATAAGTGCTTGTGGGTTAGTGCAAATGTGACCCTTTAAGGAAATAAACAACCTGATTAGGTGAATGCTGCTGTTTTCATGGGGGGGGGGGGGATTCCCATGTGACCTCATGTTTCATGATTCTGAATGAACAAGGAGACAGAGTGAATAGTATCTGGAAGAGAGAAGAGCAATACAAAAACAGAATCGGACAACCCCAGCCAACTCGACATCACCGATCAGCACCTGAGGGCAGCTCGCGACTAGGCTGCTTTGCCTAAAACTCAACACGACGCGGACTTCTGAACGACGCCAACCGATGACGTCACAGACACACGTGGAGTAACCCGGAACCGGCAAGAGGAATCCTCCTCTCTACAACCGCGGCAGCTGCGTCCTCACCGTGAAGTGAGGAACTCCAGACCGGAGTGAAGAGAGCTAACCTGTGGCCCCTGCTACTTGAGGAGAGAAACCCAAGCTACCACGGCGTTTTCCAGTGTTGCAGTTCATCGAGTGGCAACATGTGCCTAACATGTCCTGCTGTTTACTTTTAATCTTGATGTACGTGCAATACTCACCTTTATTATAAATATATATTTTTAATTCTACTACACTATGAGGTTTTTTTGCGCTATTTTTCTTTTCGTTTCGGCACCGGAGTACAGCAAGCCGTCCACCTGCCGGTCTCCGATGGTCACCTTCCACAGAAGTTTCTGCCGGACATCATTGGACTGCTTCCCGACTGGTGCAACATGATGTTCCCCGATCACCGCTGCTGGTCCCGAGGTGGCGAGTGCAGGTTCTCCGCTGGATGTCCCTCTGTGGGCTAGTTCCATGGCTGTACTCGGCTCCTCTGTGTGTGCCAGTCAAATACGGGCGACCAGCCTCGCAGCTGATGATCGTTGCCCCTGATGGGGTCCCTTCGATCAGTCCCGGTTCCGGACAGTCTGGCTTGAGATGTTCGACCTTATTGCAGGAAAAACACTGCCTCTCATGTTTAAAGACTGCAGCCTTGGGTGCGTTGACGGCTGCTGCAGGTTTGGGTGTCCCCTGAGGGGTATTTTTAGCTCCCTTGGCTGCATGGGCCGTTTCTTTGGGAGCTGCTGCTTTATCCATTGCAACCCTGCTGGCCACATACTCGTCTGCCATCTTCACAGTCTCCTCATAGGTTTTTGGTTTATGGTCAAAGACCCATGCCCTCACATCCAAGGGGAGTTGCTGCAGTAACTGCTCCTGAAATATTAAGTCCAGAAGGGTATGAAATTTTGCAACCCCTTTCCCCTCCACCCATTGAGTCCCGTATATGGCCATATGGCCGGCATAGTCACTGAATGACTCCCCTGGGAGTACTCCTCCCATCCGGAACTTGCCCCTGTATGCTTCTGGGGTCAGGGCGTACTGGGTTAGTAATCTACTTTTTATATGACTGTAGTAAACAGCATCCACGTGTGGAATACCCTGCAGAGTCTGCTTCGCTTTTCCAGATAACAGTGGTCGCAGTCTGACCACCCAATCTCTCCTTGGAATTCAGAACCGTGAACACTGTGCCACAATGTCATTGAGGAATGCATCAATGTCATCTGTGCCTTCCACGAACTTGCTGTTCCCCGTTTACACAGTGAGAGTGGGGGCCTCTTCCGAGCACTGTTGCTTGCAGCTGTACATGCTCTGCAGTGCTAACCTCTCTCCCCATACAGCAAGAAGTGCGGTGAGCCCAGGGACGGTAAGTCCGGCAGTCGCAGTGACTACCCCTTCCGCACTCACTGGCGCCATGCCACCCACATCCAGGTGGTTACCGGCACCCTCCCCATGTCCTTGCAGCCCCAGAGCCAGAGGGACCTCCTGCACTCCGGTCTGAATAGCGTCTGCTGCCACAGCAGCTACGGGGCCATACCCCTCTGGTGGTGCCATACTGGCCTCATGAAGCTCCAAGTCCTCCTCCAGCTGTACCTTTAACCGACCGTCTGTCGGTAATCCATATCCCGTACATCTCTCGACTATCTTCGCCCGTTCCCAGGATTGGAACCTTCCTGAGTGCAGACACATGGGGCTATCGGGGTATGGGTAAAGGGAACTGTGAAATATTTTGAGCTATTTGTAAGTGTATGTAAGTTGCCACTTGTCTGGTGAGCTCGCAAGCCACGAGGCCCCCCACTATAATACATATTCCTGCAGAAGACTATAGTATAGGTTAAATCAATATTCCACCGCTGCCAACAGTTAAAATAAGCCTGTCACGGTGGACCAGTACTTATTTACACTTTTATATTTTTGGGATTCTCGATTGAACACCGCAAGGAGGGCAAAATAAATTGTCATTTATTTCCTTAATAGACAAACACACGACAGCCTCAGAATACACTTAATATAACAGTTACTGGGTTGGAGAATCAAAATAAAATGTTCTTTGAGTGAAAGCGCAAGAAATAAAGTCTCTGATTTCAAGTCCTTTTGGCTAGGTTGCAATTTGCCAACCTAATATCTCCGCCAACTGAAGGAATTTCGTTCTGGTTCGTTAGAATTCCTTCGGGAGTCACCAGGGCTAAAAAATTCCTGAAGTACGGGTAAATCCTTAGTTACGATGTTGTTAACCCCTTGCGTCCTGGAACCGCTACCGCTGTGCATGAACAGAATCTTGCGTAGAGCTTTGTTAAGTCATGAATCACAGATGGGATAGCACGGCAGGCAATCCAATAGGGTTAACAATCCAATCACTAACATGTGTGCCCAATCCCCTCGTGGGAACATTTACCCACCAATCCCTGATTTCCCCGTAGTTTGCATATCGGGCATTAAAGGCTTTCCGGTTTGCAAAGCGCATGGGTCAGCTTGACACCTATGCGGTTTACCATACCGGGTGTACACCCCTTAGCTGGCGACCCTTAGTCTGGGGTTTGGCCCCAAGGTGTGAATGTCTCAAGCTGAGTACCGGGATCTGGTACTCAGCAACATCCCGGCCATTTTCACACTTTGGATCTCTGAGGCTTTTCATCACTGTACTTCACTAGACTCAGAGTCTCCCACGTAGCAGGGGTACGTTGAACAGCAGGAAGAAAAATACCCTCAGCTCATTCACCCGTAGCATATTTACATGCCAAAGGATTTTTCCCGGTCTTAAAGAAAAAACAGTTCCTGCCTGTACATTTTAAAACTCACACTATTTTACTCTTTATTAAAACAGTATGTTCTGGGGTTGTGCCACTACTGTAAATTGTATATGTGTGTGGTTGGTTTATTTAGTTGGACTTGCGCTCCAAAAATTAGAGTGCTAGCTTTCTCCGTTCGCGAGTTAGCCCACTTAGTTGAAAGGCTTTCTTGTGGGATTCTAAGTTCACCAAGTTCTCTAGTCAATTGACCGACTTCCCACGTCAAAAGACTTTCCCCCTTTCAAGTTAAGCGAGCTAACAAGGCACGGATACATTCTGTCAGAAAACAACTTCAGATCTAACCACAAGCCACTTATTCAATTGACCTTGCGGTTACAGGGACTAGGGCTTAGAAATAGATACCCATTCTACAAAGCAGACCTCCCATACACAGCCACGCTTTTTCAATCAGTGCATGGTTCAGCGCTCACAACGCCATCTTGTGTCTAAAAACCAATGTTACAGTGTGTATGCATTCTCATTACTGCAGGCAGGGAACAGGCTGCAAAATTGGGACAAGAAGGCTGGGACAGGGGCAAATACAGCAGTGTGGTGCACATACATTTAACCCCTTCACTTCCGATGCGATTTAGGGTTAATCAACCGGGTATAATGCCTTTATTAATGGCCTGATTAACCCCTCCATCGCCACAGTGTACAACTATGTTATACTGTACAGTTAGATGGAGAGACAGAAACAACTAGGACCAATCACCTCAATATGTTTAAAGAATACTTTTCACCCAGTGTGGTATCAGTGCCCACCCATGGGAGACTCGGCGAGAAATGCTCTGCCTGACCTCCTTGGGGAATCTAGGAAGGGGGGCACCGTAGCACAGGTAGAGATAGGGTCCAGGCTCAGCGCACAGCAGAAGGTAAAGGTGAGAGCAATGCTAGAGCAGCATAGGGTTCTGTTCACAGACAAGCCGGACAGAACACATATCACAGATAACCCAGTGCTCACCAGTGATCTGAGACCTCTACTTAAGCATGCCTAACGTGTATCAGCAGAGGTGATGGGTAGGATAGAGATGGAAGTAGAGGAGATGAAGGCACTAGGGGTAATTGTATGGGCCCCGAGCCCTTGGGCTTGTCCGGTAGTCCACACAGAAGCGGATGGACCTGTCCTTCTTACAGTACCGACACACTTTATTGCAGTGTGGTCGGTACCGCAAGCCGTCCAGGGGCTCCCCGAGGGAGCCCTGGTGTCCCGCGATCGCGGGACAGCGGCAGGGGGTTCCGGGGGACCCGGCGGACCCGGCAGCGGTAGGGAGAGCGCCCCGATCGGAGGGCGCTCTTCCGCTGCTTCGTCACTCTCGGGCGCGCGCCAGGCTACTGCTGCGGCCAAGAACGGGCAAATGCTCGAATAAACTTGGCCGCAGCAGTAGGTACAAGGACTACCGGCAGCTCAATGTGGGAACGGTGTCAGATGCTTATCCTATGCCCTGCATAGATGAGGTATTAGATGAACTCATGGAGGAAAAGTATCTGTCCACCATGGATCTAAGCAAATGGTATTGGAAGATCCCGCTGACCCAAGAGGCTAGGGAGAAGTCAGTATTCATTACTCCAAGTGGCCTCTATGAATTTATAGTGATGCCATTCAGGATGAAGAATGCCCCGGCTACCTTCCAATGCCTTGTCAATAGATTACTGGAAGGGATGCAGGGTTACGCACGAGCATACCTGGACGACATTGTAGTATTTTGCAGGATGTGGGACAGTCACCTAGTTCATGTAGAATAAGGATAGCAGGACTCACTTTGAAATCCACCAAGTGTTTAGTATGTACGGCAGAGGTTTTGTACCTAGGGAACAGGGTGGGCAGAGGGCACCTAAAGCCTGAACCAGCTAAGGTTGAGGCTATAGTGCAGTGGCCAGTCCTGAAGACTAAGAAGCAGGTTATGGCTTTTTAAGGAACCACTGGGTACTATATGAAATCTGTCCCACAGTACAGCGCCGTGGCTAAACCTTTGACAGATCTGACACAGAAGCGACT
Source organism: Ascaphus truei (assembly GCF_040206685.1). NCBI lineage: Eukaryota > Metazoa > Chordata > Amphibia > Anura > Ascaphidae > Ascaphus > Ascaphus truei. The sequence continues at coordinate 545,901,054 of NC_134483.1, forward strand.
CCCAGTTCTGGTAGCTTTGTTGTCACGATGGACACAACTATTATCAACACATTTATATTTTGGGTTTAGATTGAGCATACAAGTTGAGCAAAATAAATTATCATTTATTTCCTTACTAGACAGATACACGACAACCTTAGAATATACTTAATAAAAACACTTACTGAACAGAGAAACAGGATATAATGTCTAGAAATGTGCAAAGCACCAGAAGAATGATCTTTAAAATGTAGTCCTTTTGCAAGGGCTCAAATTGCCAGCCCAAACCTTCTGTGAGAGTGCCAAGTCTTTTCTGGTCTGTTGGGGTCTGATAGATAACCTTCAGCAATCACAAAATCCTGACGCCGAGTTCTGTTCTTCGTTCCGATGTGATAAGACTCTTTGCATTCCAGGATTGTCCTGCTGCTCTTGTCCGCTACTAGAAGCGTGATGGAAGTCCGCTGCCATTGTAGAATGAAAATCAAAAGACAACAGGGATAGCCTGGGTGGCTTGTATATAGGGTTTGAGAGCCTTTCTCCAACATACCCACCCAATCCCCCTCGTGGGATTTTTCTCATTCCCCCCTTTCTCATTCTCAGTCACCGAAATGCCCACAGTTTGGAGAGTGGGCACTCAAGGGATTTCCTGTTCACACAGAGCCTGTGCGACAATGCCACCTTGGCTTCTTAGCATAGGTGCACAACCCTCTTTGCCTGGCATCTCTCACGCTGGGAGGGAAACTCAGGGTGTGAGCTAGTCGAGATGGTCAACAGGATTTCTTATTTAGCATCCATCCTGGCTTAATTCACGCATCCTAACTCTGGGACTTTCATATGCAACACTTCCCTAGACTCACAGGCATTGGCCCAGCATGTGATCTTTGAAGCTTGCATAGGAAAGTGACCCAGTTCATAGGTGTCAAAACATTTGGTTCTTGTGTGCATTTTAATGACAGGATAAAAAACTTCATCCTGATTGTCCCTTTTAAAACCTGCAGCAAAAATACACTTTATTGAAAATACATGTTCCCCTTATCTCACAATTATATTTTGCATATGTGTATGCTTAGGATGTTACTTGGATCTGCATACCAAATTTCAGGTTTTTAATCCTTTCCGTTCCCGAGTTATGGCTTCTTTTTGAACTGGCAATGCGGGGCTATGAGATTCTCACATCAATTTACTGAGTTCCCACGCCAATTGCGCATTGCATTTCAAGAAGCGGTATTAACCGGGACGGCGATACATTGTATCCGAGTACCACTTGAGATTGGAAACCGCAAGCCTTTGATTCAATTGACTCTGCGGTTACGACTTCCAGTCTCAGTAATGGATACCTATACTTGCCAATGGAACAAAGAGACTGCGCCACGCTTATCCACTTAACTTGTAGTTTAGCGTTCGCAGCGGCATCTTGTGTCCAAAACCAGTAATGTCAGTGTACTGGGTTATACACTAATGCAGGCACTTACACTCCTGCAAAATGTGGACAATAGGGGACAGAGGGAAAAATAAGACATGTACAGTTCATGAAAAATTAACCCCTTCATTCCCAATATGAAATAGGGGTACAAAAGAGGATGGGGGAGCACAGTTTTAGGGACAAGGCAGTTAGTCCTATCTGCACTGGTTGTCAATATAGTGGAGGACACCTATATTTAGGGTGACCCTCTATACAGCAAACTCCATATGTTGGAGGTGCACAGACATTGATATGTGTATGTGGGTGGGGATAGATCGTAAATAAGTAAAAAACTTGCACGGCCTTGTGTAAGTTCCGTCGCATAGAGGTTTCTTTGGATCTGCTTTCTTCCTTCTTTACGCGATGTTTCCATCTATGTTCGCCGCTTTTCTCTTCTTTGTTCCTTCTGCTTTCTTCGTCCGATTTGTTTCTCCCTCCAGGGGATTTTTCCTCGTACAAATGAAAAGGTAAGTTAGATCAATACATATACACAGCAGCCAAGGTGTGGGGGAGGGTGAAGCAATGAAACAGTAAACCGTTGCAATGCAGTGGTATAATCAAACACTCACACGGGCCAATGTGAGTGATCTCATATCACGGTATCTTGATGTCTCCCAATTAGGGGATTGATACAAAATGTTTTTGAACATATAGAAATTAATGATGTTGATACAGCCTGTTGTTCAGGGTAGATGGGGGTAAAAAGCAATATAACTTAATACTCACACGGGCCAGTGTGAGTACACACTTGTCATGGTTTCTTTTCACTTCTGGTATTCTTTGTAGGATTCCACTCAGATATAATCAGAAGGATGGATACAGACTATAGGGCACTATGGTCTCAGGGGTTAAAACTTTATTTAAAAAGAAAACAGCAGCTAATGGTTATACAATACAATAAAAATAAAACAGAATAAAACAAAGAAACCAATGGTTTCTAAAGGCAATAAAAGCCAGGGGAATACTAGGGAAGTTAGTAATAGGGGATCTCTCTCTCCGCGTCCGGATACAGAGCTATGACTCAACCTCTAGTCCCACTGGATGTACCGAAGAATGTCTCAGATAGTATGCAGAGCAATGCGTTTCATCCTGAACAGGACTTCCTCAGGCTCCAAAGATGCTGGACGGCTATGTGGCTGTGTTCTTATACTGTTTGTAGCCAATGTCCGTCTTGATGTAATTAGTGTTTGGTGATCCTCTTCTCCCGCGACGGAGCGCCGCCATCTTGATGGCTGCGTGCGCATCCGGCACAGATTGATGTGCGCATTGCATTGTGATAATAAAGTTTTGTAATTTTGAAGGCAAGTTCGTGAGTAGTTGCGTGCGCATCCTCATGTGTACAGCGCAACCCCTGCCCACATGTGAAACGACATAGACTTCCTTCGTGAGTCTAAATATTGATTAACCCGTTAAAGGTTTTCGATCTTGCTCTTTATTAAAGAACTCGAAATTGATTTCTACTGTGTGTTGTGTTATGTAAAAGTATTCACATTAGCCCTATATTGAGTTCTAATGGCTAAATGGTTTTATATAAATTGTTTGATAAGCCTTAGTTGCTACAGACTGTGATTCTAAGACTCCAATGGTGAAAAGTGTGCAACGCACAGCATCCAAATGAGAGCAGGTCTGACAAAAATCTTTCTTTATTGTGAAGGCATAAAAATGAGGGACGCAACCCTTCTACGCGTTTCGTGCAAAGCACTTTGTCAAGAAGTGCTTTTACACGATATACAGATACTTAAATACAGCTGACCTCCCAAATCTCGCAATATGCTATGATGTCACTAATCGCTAATGGCCAATTGGAGTGATATCCCTCGCGCATGCGCCCTGCGAACGAGCCCTGAGGAACCACCCACCGCATACCAGTAATCACCACAGCGATGTACACCTGCTAGGGAACACAGCGCAGCACGAGAGATCATCCCTGGACACGGCAATGGAAATCCCCCGTCTCATCGCTGCGCGCATGCGCGTATAGATAGCCTCAGATAGAAATATTTCCTTATTCATAAACGGGCTGATGTACAGAATTTGCCCAGGCAAGAATCCAAAGTACAAACTCTTGCACATCATTCCGCTGTGAAAAACAAATCACAAACCTTATGTAAGAATATACATCCATTTGCATGCACAACTACAGGTTTGTACAAAAAATATGTATGTAAAAAGCTTATATCAAAAGAACCACTCGTTTGATTGGGCAGTCAGTACCAACATATTAACATCACTATAATAAACAATTTATTGGTTAAATTTTTTTTTTTTTTTACTACATCACACCATTAAAATCCAAGTATACTGCTATACTCATGTAAAAACAATTGTGCTCCCTCCTGACGACATTGTGATCATTATAGCAATATGGAACAATAGGATATCAATTCCCTCTGTGGAGTACCTATTAGGAAAACATTAGCAATTAGATATTGAGAAACATCGCTTTAACCACATTTGTAGCCACCAGATTATTATCTACTTGTACCCATCCTTGAACAGTTCATTTTTATTTATTATATATATCATGACGCGGCATTTTGTAAACAATTCATATATCGAACCATTAAAATACTTTTTGTAAAAATGCCCAAGAATTTATATTTTTCTACACATTCGGAGATATTGTTGAAAGCAATCAGATCCTTTCCCTAAAGAGTCTGTTAACTATGTTATATACCATTGGTCATTTAATGACATAATTACATTTATCATACATCGAAATAATAAATTAACCACTTTCTATCTATTTCAAGGTCCCTATCTTTAAAGGGGGATGCAAAGAAAAGGAGAGACTGAGATCACTTCAGAAAGTGGTTGATATTCCACTCCACATTAATCCCTTCTGGAAATCTTGTTCTTAAGGTAAAAATCCAAAAGGACTCTCTACAATTCAAAGTATTCAAGATGTCACCTCCTCTCTCCTTTCTTTTCACTTTCTCTAGACCTACTGCACCGACACACTTTATTCGAGCAAATACCCAGTATGTACCTGGCAGATACCTGGAATGCGCCGCTCCTCACCTCTGACAAGCCCCGTTGCGTTTGCCTTCCCAGCCTGGGTTCATGCCTGGCTGACGGGCGGCTGATCTGTTAAATGATAATGATTAGGATTTAATAGGCTGCAATGCTTCGCGTGTCTACCAGATGGCATAAATTCATGAATTGTAATGCAGTATATATATATATACTGTGCAGTATTGCAGCCAGCGGGAATAAAATGCTTCAATCCCTGCCTGGAAAATACCTCAATGCACTCGGGCAGAAAACAGTCACAAACCTCAATACACCCGGGTATACCCGAATTCGTGGGACTAGCCGAGCTCGAATAAAGTGTGTCGCCAGTGTATAAATGAGAAATTCTTAATACCTCCCCCACTACACTGTGTAAAATGCTTTGATACAGGATGCTCTAAGTCTTTTTTACGAATTAGTCTGCAATGCTCCTGCATCCTTATCTTAAGAGCCCTCTTGTCCTACCAACATATCTCTTCTCACAGCCACAACTGATTAAGTAAACTACAAAGCTTGTATTGCAATTAATAAAGCTATAGATGTTATATCTTTTATGTGGACTGTGGGAAAAGAAATGTTTGGAGGGTCTCATAAACTCACACATATTGCAGTTATTGCACTTGAAGGACCCTTTGGTCAGAAAACGGTCAGGATCACCCACCGGAGTGGAGATCACACTAGGGGAAACAAATTATGCCAATGTCTTGGCACGCCTATAGACACATTTTGGGCCTGACTTTGTATATTCACATAAAATGGGATCCATTCGTAATAATTCCCAGTGCTTGTTTATGATCATTTGAACATGACCACTTGATCTATTATATTGAGATATGAATAGGGGGCAAACTTTATTATTTTGTTGAGCGGTATTTCTCCCCTTTCGCTCATTCTTTACTCTAGACCCCGGGGGCAAAGTAGCTTCTCTATCAATCTCAACCACTTCTTGTAGGGTAGATAGGAGGGTCTCCCGATCATACCCTCTTTCTAAAAAATTATTGGTCAGCACCTCAGACTGGGCCATGAAATCACTCATTGTAGAGCAATTTCTCCTCAATCTGAGGTACTGACCCTTCGGTATTCCCTTTACCACTGATCTGGGGTGACAACTGTCCGCCCTAAGGAATGAATTTCTTGAATTGGTCTTTGTATATACATCTGTTTGTATTTTTTGATCCATATCAATATAGAATACAATGTCAAGGTAGCTAATGTGATGTGAGTGATAATTAATTGTGAAGTGAATATCCATGGTGTTATCATTAAGATAATTGAAAAATTCTAATAGTGTGTCTGTGCTCCCGTGCCAAATAAAGATAAGGTCGTCTATAAAACGCTTGTAGAAAATAATATTGTGTCTGAACAGATTAGTGCTATTATAAATAAAAGTGTTTCCCCACCACCCCATAAAATGATTGGCATAGGAGGGGGCAAAACTTGTCCCCATTGCCGTCCCCCGAAGTTGTAAGTAAAACTAGTGCTCAAAAAGAAAATAATTGTGTGTGAGAAGAAAAAGTATAGATTCCATAATGAAAGTTGTCATTGGTAAAGAGCTACCTGGACATTCTATAAAGTTGCGGACAGCCGTCAAGCCCAGATCGTGTTGTATTATCGAGTAGAGGGAGACCACATCCATAGTCACCCACAAATATTCTTGATAACAAGTGATCTCTTGTATTTTAGTAAGCAAATCTCCTGAGTCCAGAAAGAAGGATGGCAAAGTCCTAACAAAGGGCTGCAAGTAAGCATTGAAATATCTAGACAAACCATCTCCCAAAGATCCAATGCTGGAGACAATTGGCCGACCAGGGGGGTCGACCAACGTCTTGTGGATCTTTGGGAGATGGTGATATATAGGTATGACTGGTTGAAGATTTACTATAAAATTTGATTCATCTTTATTCAATACATGTGTTGCTGTTCCCAAATCTATTAACTCTCTCTTTGATCAACAGTCAAAAAACTACTTGATGTTCAGGAGAGACCAAAAAGGACAAGGAGGGGGGGGGGAAGGGAGGTAGGGGGAAAAAGGGCAAACAAAAGGAAGAAGAACTATTGAATGATATTAACAATGTTATTAATATTTCAGGGATGGAGTTGTTGCTTGCAGAGATCTCCTTATTGAACAAGGGATTGAAGTATGCCCCAAATATGGACATCGACCTCTTCGGTGTGGCAGTGGATGTCCATAAGTTCGTGCGCAAAATGGCTCTAAATTTTTTTTTTCATCAACCAAATAGTGAGGGGTCTCTGACAGCGACAATTCCAGGTGAGATATCACAGGATGATTATGGTCAAACATTGCCTATAGCCTCTCTCCCTTCCCTACCCCCAAATTCCCTGGATACCTTCCGGGACCAATGTACACTTAGGGATATGGAAGATCTTATTGTACAGGGTGACAGTGTGGAAGACTCACAATCCTATATGCTCGGGGATTGGAGATCCAAACTCAAAGAGAAGTCAGTTTTTTACCCCACCTTTATCAAAGGTCCGTATCTCACTATGAAATGAATCAAATTTTATAGTAAATCTTCAACCAGTCATACCTATATATCACCATCTCCCAACGATCCACAAGACTTTGGTCGACCCCCCTGGTCGGCCAATTGTCTCCAGCATTGGATCTTTGGGAGATGGTTTGTCTAGATATGTCAATGCTTACTTGCAGCCCTTTGTTAGGACTTTGCCATCCTTCATTCTGGACTCAGGAGATTTGCTTACTAAAATACAAGAGATCACTTGGAATCAAGAATATTTGTGGGTGACTATGGATGTGGTCTCCCTCAACTCGATAATACAACACGATCTGAGCTTGACGGCTGTCCGCAACTTTATAGAATGTCCAGGTAGCTCTTTACCAATGACAACTTTCATTATGGAATCTATACTTTTTCTTCTCACACACAATTATTTTCTTTTTGAGCACCAGTTTTACTTACAACTTCGGGGGACGGCAATGGGGACAAGTTTTGCCCCCTCCTATGCCAATCTTTTTATGGGGTGGTGGGGAAACACTTTTATTTATAATAGCACTAATCTGTTCAGACACAATATTATTTTCTACAAGCGTTTTATAGACGACCTTATCTTTATTTGGCACGGGAGCACAGACACACTATTAGAATTTTTCAATTATCTTAATGATAACACCATGGATATTCACTTCACAATTAATTATCACTCACATCACATTAGCTACCTTGACATTGTATTCTATATTGATATGGATCAAAAAATACAAACAGATGTATATACAAAGACCAATTCAAGAAATTCATTCCTTAGGGCGGACAGTTGTCACCCCAGATCAGTGGTAAAGGGAATACCGAAGGGTCAGTACCTCAGATTGAGGAGAAATTGCTCTACAATGAGTGATTTCATGGCCCAGTCTGAGGTGCTGACCAATAATTTTTTAGAAAGAGGGTATGATCGGGAGACCCTCCTATCTACCCTACAAGAAGTGGTTGAGATTGATAGAGAAGCTACTTTGCCCCCGGGGTCTAGAGTGAAGAATGAGCGAAAGGGGAGAAATACCGCTCAACAAAATAATAAAGTTTGCCCCCTATTCATATCTCAATATAATAGATCAAGTGGTCATGTTCAAATGATCATAAACAAGCACTGGAAATTATTACGAATGGATCCCATTTTATGTGAACATACAAAGTCAGGCCCAAAATGTGTCTATAGGCGTGCCAAGACATTGGCATAATTTGTTTCCCCTAGTGTGATCTCCACTCCGGTGGGTGATCCTGACTGTTTTCTGACCAAAGGGTCCTTCAAGTGCAATAACTGCAATATGTGTGAGTTTATGAGACCCTCCAAACATTTCTTTTCCCACAGTCCACATAAAAGATATAACATCTATAGCTTTATTAATTGCAATACAAGCTTTGTAGTTTACTTAATCAGTTGTGGCTGTGGGAAGAGATATGTTGGTAGGACAAGAGGGCTCTTAAGATAAGGATGCAGGAGCATTGCAGACTAATTCGTAAAAAAGACTTGGAGCATCCTGTATCAAAGCATTTTACACAGTGTAGTGGGGGAGGTATTAAGAATTTCTCATTTATAGGTCTAGAGAAAGTGAAAAGAAAGGAGAGAGGAGGTGACATCTTGAATACTTTGAATTGTAGAGAGTCCTTTTGGATTTTTACCTTAAGAACAAGATTTCCAGAAGGGATTAATGTGGAGTGGAATATCAACCACTTTCTGAAGTGATCTCAGTCTCTCCTTTTCTTTGCGTCCCCCTCTAAAGATAGGGACCTTGAAATAGATAGAAAGTGGTTCATTTATTATTTTGTTGTATGATAAATGTAATTATGTCATTAAATGACCAATGGTATATAACATAGTTAACAGACTCTTTAGGGAAAGGATCTGATTGCTTTCAACAATATCTCCGAATGTGTAGAAAAATATAAATTCTTGGGCATTTTTACAAAAAGTATTTTAATGGTTCGATATATGAATTGTTTACAAAATGCCGCGTCATGATATATATAATAAATAAAAATGAACTGTTCAAGGATGGGTACAAGTAGATAATAATCTGGTGGCTACAAATGTGGTTAAAGCGATGTTTCTCAATATCTAATTGCTAATGTTTTCCTAATACAGTAGGTACTCCACAGAGGGAATTGATATCCTATTGTTCCATATTGCTATAATGATCACAATGTCGTCAGGAGGGAGCACAATTGTTTTTACATGAGTATAGCAGTATACTTGGATTTTAATAGTGTGATGTAGTAAAAAAAAAAAAAAATTAACCAATAAATTATTTATTATAGTGATGTTAATATGTTGGTACTGACTGCCCAATCAAACGAGTGGTTCTTTTGATATAAGCTTTTTACATACATATTTTTTGTATAAACCTGTAGTTGTGCATGCAAATGGATGTATATTCTTACATAAGGTTTGTGATTTGTTTTTCACAGCGGAATGATGTGCAAGAGTTTGTACTTTGGATTCTTGCCTGGGCAAATTCTGTACATCAGCCCGTTTATTAATAAGGAAATATTTCTATCTGAGGCTATCTATATGCGCATGCGCGCAGCGATGAGACGGGGGATTTCCATTGCCGCGTCCAGGGATGATCTCTCGTGCTGCGCTGCGTTCCCTAGCAGGTGTACATCGCTGTGGCGATGTGATTACTGGTATGCGGTGGGTGGTTCCTCAGGGCTCGGTCGCGGGTCAGCTGTATTTAAGTATCTGTATATCGTGTAAAAGCACTTCTTGACAAAGTGCTTTGCACGAAACGCGTAGAAGGGTTGCGTCCCTCATTTTTATGCCTTCACAATAAAGAAAGATTTTTGCCAGACCTGCTCTTGTTTGGATGCTGTGCGCTGCACACTTTTCACCGTTGGATCCTTACTCTACACAGCAGCACGCATTGGAAGGGAGACTCTGGAGGTGGCTTATGCAGTGAGTACTTACCTAGGACTAGCCCAATGAGGTGGAGGAGGGTTTCTCTGGACAACCTACCCCTACCTTCAGGGTAACCTTAGTGCCCCTCCATAATGATGGACTGAGTATATATATAATTGAAAGCATCAATACCCAGTGTTCTCCCTCCCTTTATAAAACACACACATAGCACTTTCTGAGCACCATTGTTTCACCCAAACTCTGTGATTCTAAGACTATTTCTAAATGAGATGTTGTGTCTTTGTGGCAAACTACATATATAAACTACATATATAAACTGATGAGTGAAAATAAAAACTTTAGCGGCATCCTAGTTGTATGTGCTAATGAATGGTGTTTTAAAGTCTGCACAGACGAAAGTATTTTTAATGATCAAACAAAAACATTTCAAGGGAGGTTTTAGAACGAGGATATAAACAGGAACTCATTCAGTCAGCGGTAGATAAAACCAATGCTCTCACACGTAGTGACCTGTTGATACCGAAATTGAAAAACAAAGATAATGACTTTAAAACACCATTCATTAGCACATACAACTCGGATGCCGCTAAAATCCAATGAATTATTAAAAAGCATTGGCACGTGGTACAAACAGACCCTATCCTCAAGGACCACATACCGGAGGTCCCAAAAATTATTTTTAGAAAAGCTCCATGCATTAAATCTCAACTAGCTCCTACTGTAGCATTTTAAAAAAAGAAGAAGAACCCAAACCCCAAAACTGGTTACCTCCACCAAAAGGTTTTTTCAGTTGCTTTAGCTGCAAAGCATGTAAGCAAGCATCTAAGGAAAACAAAATGGAATTTACATCTAATATAACCAAGGAGACCTTCAAAATCAAACAGAATTTGAATTGTCGCACAGATCACATCGTATATCTGTTGTCCTGCCCATGTGGACTCCAGTACGTGGGCCGCACCTCAAGATCACTGAGGGTCCGCGTTCTGGAGCACATGGGGAACATAAGAAGGCAGCTAATGACACACAGTGTCTCCAAACACTTCAGTCAGTTCCACGAAGGAAACCCAGACCTGTTGATTTACAAGGGGATAGAGAGAGTGGAAACACACTGGAGAGGTGGGGACAGGCTGCGCAAGCTATGCCAGCGAGAAACATTTTGGATCTATAAATTAAAGACATTAACTCCTAGGGGCCTCAATATAGATATAGATCTAGGGGCATTTATGTGAGTCTCCCATCATCCCACTAGATATCGTCAATATTAGTGCAAGTTTGATGTAACTACTAATATTTTATCCACTTTTTTGTTCTTCCCCCACCACAGATTCTTTTTTGGATTTGGTTTTTGGATTCGTTCTTTTGGGTTCTGAAGGCATATGTGCATTTACCGAAAATTCTTCTGACCATTGGACATTTTTTTTACCCATTCCATTACAAGTTCTGTGTTTATATTTTAGCTTCAACTTTTATCATATGCACTTAACCATATAACATCAGGCAGCATCTGGCCATTTTTTAACCACGAATTGCACTATGAATATGAATTTTAAATCAAGGACAAAGAGACTTAAAAACCTTTATATGAAGTTTTTATTTCATTAATTCACATTCAATTTTTATCTTTATTTTTATTTTTATTTTCACTCATCAGTTTATATATGTAGTTTATATATGTAGTTTGCCACAAAGACACAAAATCTCATTTAGAAATAGTCTTAGAATCACAGTCTGTAGCAACTAAGGCTGATCAAACAATTTATATAAAACCATTTAGCCATTAGAACTCAATATAGGGCTAATGTGAATATTTTTAAATAACACAACACACAGTAGAAATCAATTTCGAGTTCTTTAATAAAGAGCAAGATCGAAAACCTTTAAGGGGTTAATCAATATTTAGACTCACGAAGGAAGTCTATGTCAATTCACATGGGGGCAGGGGTTGCGCTGTACACAGGAGGATGCGCACGCAACTACCCACGAACTTGCCTTCAAAATTACAAAACTTTATTATCACAATGCAATGCGCACATCAATCTGTGCCGGATGCGCACGCAGCCATCAAGATGGCGGCGCTCCGTCGCGGGAGAAGAGGATCACCAAACACTAATTACATCAAGACGGACATTGGCTACAAACAGTATAAGAACACAGCCACATAGCCGTCCAGCATCTTTGGAGCCTGAGGAAGTCCTGTTCAGGACGAAACGCGTTGCTCTGCATACTATCTGAGACATTCTTCGGTACATCCAGTGGGACTAGAGGTTGAGTCATAGCTCTGTATCCGGACGCGGAGAGAGAGATCCCCTATTACTAACTTCCCTAGTATTCCCCTGGCTTTTATTGCCTTTAGAAACCATTGGTTTCTTTGTTTTATTCTGTTTTATTTTTATTGTATTGTATAACCATTAGCTGCTGTTTTCTTTTTAAATAAAGTTTTAACCCCTGAGACCATAGTGCCCTATAGTCTGTATCCATCCTTCTGATTATATCTGAGTGGAATCCTACGAAGAATACCAGAAGTGTAAAGAAACCATGACAAGTGTGTACTCACACTGGCCCGTGTGAGTATTAAGTTATATTGCTTTTAACCCCCATCTACCCTGAACAACAGGCTGCATCAACATCATTAATTTCTATATGTTCAAAAACATTTTGTATCAATCCCCTAATTGGGAGACATCAAGATACCGTGATATGAGATCACTCACATTGGGCGTGTGAGTGTTTGATTATACCACTGCATTGCAACGGTTTACTGTTTCATTGCTTCACCCTCCCCCACACCTTGGCTGCTGTGTATATGTATTGATCTAACTTACCTTTTCATTTGTACAAGGAAAAATCCCCCGGAGGGAGAAACAAATCGGACGAAGAAAGCAGAAGGAACAAAGAAGAGAAAAGCGGCGAACATAGAAGGAAACATTGCGTAAAGAAGGAAGAAAGCAGATCCAAAGAAACCTCTATGCGACGGAACTTACACAAGGCCGTGCAAGTTTTTTACTTATTTACGATCTGTCCCCACCCACATACACATATCAATGTCTGTGCATTTCCAACGTATGGAGTTTGCTGTATAGAGGGTCACCCTAAATATAGGTGTCCTCCACTATATTGACAACCAGTGCAGATAGGACTAACTGCCTTTTCCCTAAAACTGTGCTCCCCCATCCTCTTTTTGTATCCCATTGTTCATAAGGGTCCTGAATAGATCCTGCTGGGGTTCTGAGTCACAGGAGGACAACTCAGGAACATCACTCTCAGGCTGTATTCACACTTCTTTCTTACATTCTATACAAAGCCTTATAGGGATAGCGCCCGGGTATTTTCTCTATCAAATATCTCTATGAGATAGGGTTAACCAGCCGAACACACTGCCTTTATTAATGCGCTGATTACCCACAATTTCGTTACACTGGTCTCCTGCCTGTGAAACAGTGTTTCAGGCACTCAAGACAGCGCTGACCTATCCTGGCAGCCCCAGACTATTCCAAGAAATCTTTGGATGCCTCTTATTACAGTATCGGTGCTGTACTCAGTCAAGTGAGGGAGGAGGGTGGAGAGCATCCTATGATTTACCTGAGAAGAAAGTTACTGCCAGGGAAGTGACTTATGCTACAATTGAAAAAGAGTGTTTGGCTATTGTGTGGGCTCTTAGAAAACTGCAGCCCTATTTGCATGGCTGGACATTCACAGTGATCACTAATCACAATCCCTTGAGTTGGCTACAAAGTGTGGCTGGGGAAAATGGCAAGCACCTTCGCTGGAGTCTTGCCCTGCAATAATTTGACTTTTCCATTCAGCATAAGAAAGGCAGTGAACATGGCAATGCTGATGGACTTTCACGCCAGGACAGTCCCAGTGAGCCACCAGCCTAAAGACGTGTCAGGCCAGTTAAATGCCGGATGAGGCGGTCGTAACTAAGCCTTCATCTTAAGGGGGGAGGTGTAATGGTGAAGGGGTTAACCAGACTCACTAATAAAGTTTCAGCCCACTTGGTTACCCCTGATCCGTGTGTTGAGGTCCTAGAGTGACAGTTCTTAGACCCAGATGTCCTAAATGCATTACTGTGACAATGTGCAAATTATGCGACATTAAGGATTTATGTGTATTTCACCTTTCCTTGGGTCCTGGGACCAGGTGATTTCTAGGCTGGAAGTTTCCGGGTGGGATTTCTGGAGAAAGTGTTTACGGAATGTGTCTATGTATCGGTGTAACAGAGTTATGGGATACCCCAGGAGTTGGATCCGGGAATCGAGTGAGATTCTCGAATGCAGCCAAGCACATTGCTCCGGGCAAAACTCTGACTCTGAAAACGCTCTTATGACCCATTGCCAGGATTTCTGCTTCTGCATCTTCTATGCAAAGTAAATGGACATGAGGAGGTTAATGTACTGTATACCTGCAATCATACCCAGGGTCCATAGTATGAAGAGGGTCCCTAGTATAAGGAGGGGGGCCCAGATACATGGCCAGGTACTCCAGACCTGGTATAGGTGTTCAGGGGGTTCTCAAACTATGTGATAAAGCTGAGAGTGAGTTCTTGTGTGTAAAAGTTTTAAAAGTAATTTTTAAAGTGTGCCAAGAATGAGGCTAGTGAGTGTAGGCAACATATACTCTCACTCCATCCCTGACACCAGAACAGGGACTTCTATATTTTATCACATTAAGGAAACAGTATATTTTCTTAAAGAGTTATATTTAATAATTATATGTACTGATAACCTGTGAACGAACTGTGGGATTTCCAGGTCATGGATTCCAAGAGCTCAGATGCCTACCAAGCTTGGTGCTTATGGCTCTGCGTGGACTCCTGACTTGAAAGTTTCAGGGATGCCAAGGTGTTAAAAAAGGAGGGGTACTGCAGTTCTGCTTGAGTACCAACATCCTGAGCTAACACAGGGCTATCCGGCCACTATTTGCCAGAGCCCAGACTCTGTGGAGCCTGGACAGCGGGTGGGCTCAGTATGCCAAGAGGCAGAGGTGCCAGGTTAGCACATGTCACTTTGCAGAATGAAAAAAAGTGTCCACCCAGCTTTACAATACCGGCAAATAAGTGATTGGCTGGCAGGGAAATTCCCACGCTCTGGTAGGCTGTAGGAGTTTGTGAATGGGACCCTGAAACCCATGAGAAACATTGCAGCCAATGAGGAACGCAGATTCCATGCGCCAATCCAACAGCGGCAAATTCAAAGATGCTCGTTATTGAATAGACGGCTTAAGAGTTTTGACTCAAGAATTCTTCTAAGTCCCACTTCTGAAGAACGTAGCGGTCGCGTCTGGCATTGCATGCCGAAATCAGTTCAGGATTTCGTGAGTACCTACCGGTCATTGGAAAGGGCTCCTACAGAGGTCATTTTGTGCATTTTGTTTAAAGGATAGATATATTTGTTAGCCCCATTCCCAGTAAGTGTGTTAATCCTGTAAATTATGTTAAATTGTGTGTACAGTATGTCCTTTCCTGAAATAAATTATAATTTATTTTACCTCCTTGTTTTGCTCAATCAATGATCCCGTATTAAAAGGTGTTGATAAACCTGGTCTCCTGTGACAATAAGTTGAACCAAATAAAGCTTAGGTTCAATCTCAGAGTTACTTTTCTAAACACATAGGAATTTGGACTTAGATATAAAATCAGCTTGCAACCTTATTGTCACGGGAGACCAGGTCTTAGCAACACATTAATACCGGATTCTGCACTGAGCACACAAGTTGAGTAAAATAAATTGCAATTTATTTCTTTGCAGACAAACACACAGAATCTTCACAATAAACACTCAATAAAACACTTACTGGATGGGGAAATGAAAACAAATGTCCTTGGAACGATACAAAGTCTATGGGCACCCCTGCAAGTGGGTGCGCAAAAGGATCCGTGTAGAAGTTCCTGGCTAGGGCACAACTTGCCAGCCCTATATCACAGCCAAATTGACAAAGTTCGTTCCGTCCTTAGCTGGAGCGAATTCCAGAAGAGGGTGCAAAACTTTGTTGCCTTGGATATTAACCCATCACACTCCGGAACCACTGACGCTGGAACTTACAGGTGCGCCAATGAGTTTTCTAAAACTTGCCATAAACTTTCCTTTGAAAATCTGGGGCTATCACCAAGATACTGGTACCTGCTGGGTACATGCTGCAAACATTTCAGAGACTAATGGCCCATCAGATTAACACAGCAGGAATCCCTGGAAGTCCCATTCAGTTTGAATGGGACTGCCAGGGACCCCAGCTGTTAATTTGATTGGCCATTAGTCTGTCGTCAGAAATGTCAATGAAATGCTGCAGCATGTACCCAGCATGTACACAGGATGTACCTGAGTCTTGTTGGTGATTGCCCCAGATTTGTTTTAGAACACTCGTTGGCACTACACTAGGATGAATCTTGAGATGGAACTCCTGGGGACTGTGCAGCAGGCATGTTTATAGAGTTGAATACCCTATACCCAACATGTTCAACCAATCCCTCCTGTGGGAACTTTCTTCCACCTATCCCTGTCTTGCCAGTACTTCGCAGAAAGGGCAGGAGCTGCCTCCCGGATTGCACGGAGCATGTGTCAACTTCCCACCTGTGCTCCTTAGCATATCGGGGTCAGCCCCTTACCTGGTGACACTGAGTCTGGGGTTTGGCCACCAAGTGTGACGTACCCATACTTTACACCGGTATCTGCACTCACAATATCACGGCCATCCTAACACCTAGGATTGCTGAGGCTTTTCAACTCCGGACTTCTCATAGACATTGAGGCGCCCTCGCTGCAGGGGCCCTTTGAAGTACGGAATTGAAAAACCCTCAGTTCATTCACCCTTAGCCTATTTGCATGCTAAAGGATTTTTTCCGGGCTTACAGAAAAAGTTTTCGTGTCTTCACATTTAAAACCAACAGTATAACACAGTTTATTAATAACACATGCCATGCTTGTAATACTACAATAGATTTCATATGGGTGTGAATGTTTCTTTTTTCGTCACGGAACTCCAAAAATTAGAGTGCTCGCTTATTTAGTTCGCATGTTAGCTTATTTAATTGAACGGGCTATGATGTGGTTTTGCGGTTTAACCCAATTTTCACATCAATTAACTTTCCCTCTTTCAAGTTATGAAGCTAACAAGGTAACGGATACATTTTGACAGAAACCACTTCAGTTAGACCGCAAACCACTTACTCACTTAACCTTGTGGGTGCGAGGTCGAGAGTTTAGAAATTGATACCTAAACATTCAATGCGACCCCCAAAACATAGCCACGCATCTTCAATCAGCGCTTGGTTTAGCGCTCACAGCTCCCTCTTGTGTCGCAAAACCAAGTGGCACAGATTTTATACATTTCTATTACTGCAGCTAGGAATTGAGCTGCAAAATGGGGACAACAAAGATGGTGTAGGGGAAAACATATCATTGTGGTGCACATACAGTTAACCCCTTCAGTCCCAATGCGATTTATGGTTAATCATCCGGGTATAATGCCTTTATTAATGACCTGATTAACCCCTCTATTGCCACACTTACTGATGGTTGAAGCACACCAGAATCACTTTGCTTGGTTCTGGTGATTGGGGCATTGTGTACTGGGGGACTCCCCTTAACCTAGGGACCCTTGACTGTACCCGGGATACACATTTCCCCATGCCCTCATTTACCTTTCTGGTCTGTGCTGAAGCAGGGAAACCTGGTGGTGAGTCACGCAACTGATTTCCAGGGAGGATTTTGCCTGGAGATCTGTGCCTACATGTCCCTGGAATATGACCTGATTCCCGGATACATTTTTGGGGTGGCCAGCATTTCTGGACCCCTTCTACCTAGACACATTACGCCAACACTTTCACCGCAAAACCCACCCTGAAACTCATAGCTTGAGTATCTCCACTGATTAGCAGGTAAAATACAAATACATTCTTTATTACAGTACAATACATGTGCCATGACTGAGTTCAAGAGCTGACACTCTAATCTTCCCAATATGGCTCAGAGGTAACCAGTCGGGCATAAGACCTTTATTAATGGCCTTGTTACCCCCCCCACCTGGTTACCCCCAACCTGACATAGGTTGGCATCCCATATCACTTCCACCGGGCAACCACAGATGCTGTATCCCAGGACACATACCTTCCTGGTGGGGTTCACATCTTCACCCTGAAGCACCAAACTGAATTGCACTGTACAGTGTGATTCCCTGCTTTGTATAATGTGTGTCCGACACCACTTGTTTTAAGAGCTTGCAATCCATTAGCCAACTGTGCTATGATTCCCCGCAGGAAATCCTAGCCCAAAGCCCAATGGTCCACATTGCTGCCACCAGAAAAAAGCCTGTCACGGGAGACCAGGACTTTTAACACTTTTATACTGGTATCATTTACTAGGCAAAACAAGGTAGTGAAATAAAATTGGGTTTATTCAGAGTAAAAACTCAGACACACAAAAAAGAAATACAAAATACAGAGAAATACACACTTCACAGGTAAAATTACACAATACACTAGGGGTTTAGAGGGGAGACACTAGTTACCTAGGTGCAGGGTGCCTGCTTCAGCAAAAGGCTAACCCTTATCCTTCTGGTTCCAGTCTCCATAAGATTCTAGCTTTCCCTGCTGGTTGGGTTGCTGCATATCAATTACATTGATTGGACTGGCAGCCAATTAGAGCATGGATTGTGATCGTGCAGCCAATGGGAATCATGCATATGAGTTTGAAACCAAGCAATCATTTTCATGGATAGCCCTATACTCCCTGTGGTCCTGTAACCTCTGGGTCTAGGTGAGATAAAGACTTTCTTTGAAGATAGCAAGTCCACAGTGCTTCCCTATCACCATGTGCCACAAACCTGCATGTTTTTTGCAATTAACACAGGGAATCTCATTGGATTGGGCTGGTGGCATTGAAATGCTACTCAAGCAGCGCTGTTATTCGAAGACATCACGGCGCCAATTTTGAGTTCTCTGCTGTTCCCCACGCAGCATGAATGCGGCCAATTACCCCAGGCACCCGCGCTTATCGCGGATGTTTTGTTTGAATTTCATGGATTCTGGTTCTTCGTTTGCAATAAAATGTCTGAATTGTAATGTGTACAGTACTGTTCTACTTTGTCAATTTCATGTTTTTAAAAGCCAGAACACTAAAATTCATTTTTTTGCACTCTCCACGCTCGCATCTTAGTGCGGGGAGGCTGGAATTCATCCCGCGGTTTCAAATCGGGATTCCGATGTACATGACGCGTGATGTGTTCGAATAACGGCCGCTGCATCATTAATCCACATCTGGCTGTAAGTACATTAAAACATAATGTAAAAACACAATAAATGTCATGGGAGACCAGGCATCTAAACCTTTTATACCAGGATCATAATACTGGTAAAATAAATTGTCATTTATTCACTTAAAGTAGGCTAAGTATAATTCAACACAAAATACCTGAGAAATCACACTTGGTGTCTGGAGCTGAAAACTGGATTTCCCAAGCTTAAATAGAACGTAAAACAAATTTTTTGGTTGACCGGGACTTGTCCCGAAATGCACTGGAACTCAAATCGGAAGTTCCTGGCGCCACCGCTTGATCTGCTCTGTAGGACATGAAATACAGTAACTTAACTGCAACTTGGCTCCAAACGTCCTGGAACTTTTTTCGGCTTGAAATCCAAGCCGTAACCGCTAAGTTCAATAGGGAGAACTTGGGCGCCAAAAATTTCTGAAGCCGGCTCACTGCTATTTGTCCTTGAGCATCTTTTGTTACATTCAAATTTGCCGCTTCCGTTCTGGCGCTTAGAATCTGATCTCTAGATTAGGTGAGGGTTTCTTATAATATTTCAGAGATCATTCATGAAATACTACAGCGAATCCAAGCGTGGGAATATTCCTACCAGCCAATCAGAGCGTTGCCAGTTGTGACGACTCTGGAGATTCCTTCCCCTTCTGGTCCCTCTCTCCCATCTCCTGTCACACCTCTACTCCTTCCCACTCCTCTGCCTTGCCTTATACCTCTCTCCCATTGCCTTAGCGCGTACCCCGCAGGTCTCGCATGCCCACGCGGTCCCTGAGCCCCTGCTATGATGCTCCCCGCTCCCTCTCTCCCGCAGTGCCCGCATTGCCTCCCCCAGCTGTGCCCTCCACTTCCTTACCCTCTTCCAGTGTGGCATCTGTGGCGCTCCTCGCGCCTGGTTGTGCGTCCGGTGCGTGCCCCCTCTCAACCCACAGAGGGTGCGTGCATGCATTCCTCCTCTGGGCGCCGTGGTGCGGCTGCGTCCTCCTCTTGCTCCCTGAGGGCCGTTTCCCTGGTGCAGCCGGTGCGGGCGTTTCATCCGCCTCCTCTGGGCTCGCTTTCTCTGCTGATTCCTCCCCTCAATCCTTGCGGGCTGTCTCTGTGCTGCAGCCTGTGTGCGCGCATTCTCTCCTTACAGAGGGCGCACGCACATGCTCCTTTTATCCTGACTGTCATGTCTCCACCTCCCAAACCCTGCAGGCCATTCACCTGTCTGTCCCTTCTGTCTCCTCCTCTTCTCTTCCTGACCTATCCCTATTGTCTCCCACTTCTCTCTCTACTCCTCCCCTCTTTCCTATTGGTGTTCCCTCCTTTATTACACCTGTCTGTCCACTTCTTCCTCACTCTGCATAGTTCCTGTTTCCCTGTGTGTACCTGACCTATGCTGTGCTCCCTCTACGTCCTTGCTGTTCCCTTGCTCCTGTATGCTTTTGGATTTCCCTGGCTCCTGACTCTTGCTTGTCCTGGACTACTCTGCTCTCTGGTACCCCTCTGAACCTTGTTACGCACTCCACTACGTTTACCTCTGGCTTCCTAGGACCTGGCTTGTACTCTGACGATTCTACCCTCTGGACTCCTGAACATTGGTCTACTCTCTCTACTCCTAGACATTGGCACACGGACACGACTATTCTTATGGACACCCCCAAGCATTGCAAGTATACTAACTACTCTCTTCCAACAGGCCCAGCAACGCTATACCACACTCAAGGCTTGCTCCCACTGCTGTGGGTGTGTGGTGTCATACCGTTCCCACCTCAGTACTGGGGTCCTGCCAGGTCGGCGGGCATACAGGCGTGACATTATGCAGAGTGCGACAAATGCAGACCCCCCCTTAGGTGGGTACCAGTATTTCCATTGAGGCCTTACAATTTGTTAGCAATCAGCTGCCCACTGTCTCCCAGCAATTGGCTACCTTATCCCTTCAGGAGGGTTCCATGGCTTCTACGCCACCAGTGGCTACTACCTACAACAGTTCTGGCCCACGGATTCCCTCTCCGAACCGTTATGATGGGGACCCCCGCGCTTGCCGTGGTTTCTTAAACCAATGTGAGGTGCAGTTTGAGATGTCCCCCTCCCTGTTTCCAACTGGTCGTGCTAAGATTGCATCTATATACGCTCTCCTCACCGGGGATGCTCTCGCTTGGGCCTCTCCCCTATGGGAGCGCAAATGTGAAGTAACGCAAGATTACCCATTGTTCAGACGCGAGTTTCAACTTGTCTTTGATACTCCCGCACGGCGTGAGACAGTTGCCTTCTCCCTTTTTCATATTTCTCAGGGCCGAAGAGCAGCTGCCAAATACGCCATCGAGTTCCGTACGCTGGCCGCCGAAGTAGAGTGGAATGATGAGGCTCTCACCGCCGCGTACTGGCACGGACTCTCAGATACGTTGAAAGACGATCTTGCTACCTATACCCGGCCTACGTCCCTGGAAGTGTTAATCACTCTAAGCGTACGCATGGATCAGCGTACGCAGGAACGACGGCACGAAAGACACTGTTCCCGTTCTTCTCTCTCACTTGTTTCTCACAGGCCGCCCAGTACTCCCCTCCTGGCCCTGGAGGCATCGGAACCTATGCAGGTTGGCAGTCAACAACTCCAGGCAACTGAGAGGGCACGGCGACGCCAGAACAAGCTGTGTTTCTACTGTGCCTCATCAAAACATTGTCTCCAGAGTTGTCCCTTGAAGCCGGGAAACGGGTACACCCAGTAGAGGTAGAGGGGCTTCTACTGGGTACTGTCTCTCCTTGCCCCTCTCCTTCCGAATTTCCTCCGAAGAAGTTTATGCTTCCAGCCACGTTGGAGGGTCCTAACCTTTGCGTAAAGGTTGAAGCTTTCCTCTATTCCGGATCGGGCGGTAATTTCCTGGACCAGAAGTTCGCATTTGAGAATCACATTCCCATGGTCAGAAGGAAGAGCCCTGTTGGCCTTGAGGCCATCGACGGACGACCCCTCCAGCCGGCATTCATCATTTGGGAGTCTATTCCTCTTACCTTGACTCTGGCTGATAGACATAAGGAGGTAATTATCTTCAATGTTTTTCAATCTCCTACTGTACAAATTATTTTAGGATTGCCTTGGCTTCAACTCCACAATCCGCGCATTGATTGGTCCGGCACTCTGCCTCTCCAGTGGCCCTCGTCCGCAGATGTCGTTCCCGCAGGGTCGCCCGTGGCTGTACTTGCCGGTCTGGACTCAGTTTCCACCAATCTATCGTCCCTGCCTGCAGTGTACCATGAGTACTTGGATGTTTTCAACAAGGTACAAGCAAAGGTTCTTCCCCCTCAACGTCCATATGATTGTCCTGTCGACCTCATCCTTGGGTCCGTCCTGCCAAAGTCTAAGTATTATCCACTCTCCGTTCCAGAGACTGAGGCGATGACTACCTACAATCAGGAAAATTTGGAGAAGAGATTCATCTGTAATTCTACCTCCCCTGCCGGGGCTGGCTTCTTCTTTTTGAAGAAGAAGGATGGATCACTGAGGCAATGCATTGACTTCCGCGGTCTCAATAAGATCACGGTAAAGAACCGGGATTCTCTTCCGCTCGTTTCTGAACTGTTCGATCGTCTCCAAGGCGCCGCTATCTTTTCAAAACTTGACCTAAGGGGTGCCTATAATCTCATTCGTATAAGGGAAGTAGACGAGTGGAAAACAGCATTTAACACACGTTCTGGACATTATGAATATCTTGTTATGCCTTTTGGATTATGTAACGCTCCTGCCGTGTTTCAGGTGTTCATGAACGATATTTTCCGTGATGTATTAGGAACTTTCGTCATAGTCTACCTAGACGATATCCTCATTTTTTCTAAAAATCTGGAGGACCACATTAAACACACCAAACTTGTGCTTTCCAGGCTTCGTTCTAATCGCCTTTATGCCAATATGGAGAAATGCCTGTTCCACCAGACTTCTACTGCCTTCCTGGGCTATATCATATCCAGCCAAGGTTTTTCCATGGACCCAGAGAGGCTGAAGGCGGTCCTCGACTGGCCGCTCCCTAATTCACTCAAGGCTGTGCAGCGTTTTCTTGGCTTTGCCAATTATTACAGGAAGTGCATCAAAAAATTTTCTTCTATTGCTCTTCCCATCACCGCCTTGACCAAGAAGGGCGACGACGTCTCATCCTGGTCACCCGAGGACATCTCCGCCTTTGAGATACTCAAGAAGGCGTTCATCTCTGCTCCCATCCTTCATCATCCGGATACCTCCATTCCCTTTACCTTGAAGGTCGACGCCTCGGACGTAGGAGCTGGAGCAGTTGTTTCCCAGAGGACCTCTCCTCAAGAGAAACTTCATCCCTGTGGTTTTATTTCACGGAAGTTTTCAGTGGGCGAAAGGAATTATGATGTTGGTAACCGTGAAATTTTAGCCATAAAACTGGCTCTCCAAGAATGGAGACACCTTTTGGAAGGTTCCAAAGAACCTATCGCTATTCTCCCCGACCACAAAAAATTGTTATATATTGAGGGGGCTCGTTGACTGGGTTCCCGCCAATCCCGTTGGTCACTCTTCTTTTCCCGCTTCAACTACACCATCTCATATATTCCGGGTACCAAAAATGTTAAAGCAGACGCTCTCACTCGTCAGTTTGCCACTGAGGCCAAAGCCAAGGAAGTTTCAGAGCCTATTCTCCCTGCCAAATGCATCATTTCTGCTAACAACTTTGTTGTGTTGGACGAGATCACCAAGGCTCAAGCCCATACTCCCAGCAGGCTCAGGGTACCAGAAGGACGTCTATACGCAGCTCCACGCTTTCGCCATAAAGTGTTACTTTGGGGTCATTCCTCTAGAGCTGTTGGGCATCCAGGCTTTAAAAGGATGGCAGATCTCATTAAATGGACATTTTGGTGGCCTAAAATGAATCAAGACATTCTCGAATTTACCACCGCCTGTCCTGTATGTGCCCAGAGCAAGACACTCCATCATAAACCTTCTGGACTTCTTTTGCCTCTTCACATTCCTGAACAACCATGGAAAAACATTTCAATGGACTTCATTGTTGAATTGCCCGTGTCCAAAGGGATGAACACCATTTTGGTCGTAGTAGACAGGTTTTCAAAACAGGCACACTTTATCCCCCTCAAGGGTCTCCCCAACTCTGCTACTTTGGCTGACGTTTTTCCAGAGAAAGTTTCAGGCTACATGGTGTCCCCATTTCTATCGTTTCAGATCGTGGATCTCAGTTCATTTCCAAATACTGGCGGGCTTTTTACACAAAGACTGGGCATATCTCTCTTGTTTTCCTCTGGATATCACCCACAAACCAATGGGCAAACTGAAAGGATGAACCAAACCTTGGAACAGTATCTAAGATGCTTCATTTCAGACTCACAAGATAACTGGGTGGATCTTTTGCCATGGGCCGAATTCGCCATAAACTCCCAGAAAAACGAATCAACTCAGCAGTCACCCTTTTTTATCAACTTTGGTTTTCACCCCACTAGTCTCCCTTTGTCGCCTTCCCCTTCTGGTGTTCCTGCAGCCGAATCTCATATTGCCAATTTACAGGAATCCTGGAGAAAGATCCTCAAGACCTTACAGCTTGCGGTTACCAAACAAAAGGTCAAGGCTGACCGTCACCGTCAAAAGGGTCCTTCCCTTAAACCTGGCGATCTGGTGTTGTTGTCTTCTAAAAATATTAGACTCAAAACTCCTTCACCCAAATTGTCTCCTAGATTCTTGAGACCATTTAAAATTTTGGAGAAAGTTAATCCAGTGGCCTATCGTCTCGATCTACACCCCACTATGAAGGTTCCGACCATGTTCCACGTGTCACTCCTAAAAAAAATATATCTCCAGTCATCACATTCCAGCCCCCTCTCAGAAACCCAATCCAGTGTCCACCCTGGGCCAACAGGAGTATGAGTTACAATCCCTCATTGACTCCCGCTGGTCTAAGAATAAACTCCAATTTTTGGTACCCTGTAAGGGCTATGGCCCTGAAGAACGTTCCTGAGTACCCGCACGTCATATCCATGCACCAAGACTACTCTCACAGTTTCACCAGAAATACCCCCTCAAGCCGTGGTTGGATCACTCGGAGATTGATCCTCAAGGGGGGATACTGTGATGACTCTGGAGATTCCTTCCCCTTCTGGTTCCTCTCTCCCATCTCCTGTCACCCCCTCTACTCCTTCCCACTCCTCTACCTTGCCTTATACCTCTCTCCATTGCCTCAGCGTGTACCCCGCAGGTCTCGAATGCCCACGCGGTCTCTGAGCCCCTGCTATGAAGCTCCCCGCTCCCTCTCTCCGGCGGTGCCCGCATTGCCTCCCCCAGTTGTGCCCTCCACTTCCTTACCCTCTTCCAGTGTGGCATCTGCGGCGCGGTTCTCTGCACGCCTGGTTGTGCGTCCGGTGCGTGCCCCCTCTAAACCAACAGAGGGTGCGCGCATGCATTCCTCCTCTGGGTGCCGTGGTGCGGCTGCGTCCTCCTCTCGCTCCCTGCGGGCCGTTTCCCTGGTGCAGCCGGTGCGGGCGTCTCCTGCACCTACAGAGGGCACGCATGCATCCCTCTCCTCTGTGCTCTCTTTCCCTGCTGCTTCCTTCCCTCACTCCTTGCAGGCTGTCTCTGTGCTCCTTTTATCCTGACTGTCATGTCTCCACCTCCCAAACCCTGCAGGCCATTCCCCTGTCTGTCCCTTCTGTCTCCTCCTTTTCTCTTCCTGACCTATCCCTATTGTCTCCCACTTCTCTCTCTACTCTCTACCTAGGACCTGGCTTGTACTCTGACGATTCTACTCTCTCTACTCCTGGACATTGGCATACAGACACGACTATTCTTACAGACACCCCCAAGCATTGCAAGTATACTAACTACTCTCTCCCAACAGGCCCAGCAACGCTATACCACACTCCGGGCTTGCTCCCACTGCTGTGGGTGTGTGGTATCATACCGTTCCCACCTCAGTACTGGGGTCCTGCCAGGTCATACAGGCATGACACCAGTCTACTGAAGCCGGTCAAGCAAGACTTTGGAGTCTGACAAAGGCATGAGCAAACCTGGCACCTCTACCACTTGTCATGCAGAAGCCACTCGCTGAGTTAGCCTCTTCAAAGTCTGGGTTGGGGAGAACGGAAAATTGATTCGCTGGAGCCTTGCCCTTCCGGAGTTTTACTTTACTATTCAGCACAAGAAGGGCAGTGAACATGGCAATGCGGAAGACTCTCCTGACAGGACATCCCCAGTGAAAAGAAAGCCTCCAGGTCATCCAGACTTGCGGTGCCACCTGATGGGGTGACTTCCACAGATTCTTCATCTTGAGGTGGGAGGTGGGACGGTAGGGAGTAGCCAAGCTATACAATAAAGATTTAGCCCATCTGGTTACCCCTGAAAATCGTGGGTTCCCTATGTCCCAGAGTCCTGAAACGTCAGGAGTATAAGTCTTGGGTGGGATATTTGGCAGGAGTTTGGGACCAAAGTTACCGATAGTCCCCTGATTTTCCCCGGCGTGCAGGCACGATTTGACAGTTTGCATGTCTATTCAGTAAGCCCGGGCATCAACATAGGCGCGGGTATCACCATATGAGAAATTAAAAAATAATATGCATAGTGTAATATGTTCCAGGGATATTTGTAATTTCTAGGTATCAGCAAAATGGGGACTCACACTTTCCAAGATAATAGACAGCAATTTACAGACAGATGTGGCTTAGGATATCCAAACTTTTAAACTCAGTTAGGTGGATGGCAGTTGTCTCAGTGTGATGTTTCCTCAGTAGGACAAAGATAACACTTTAATGCAACATTGTTTTTGCAATAAAGAAATGTATAAAAAAAATTGTATTACACTCACATGAGTAAGGTGTAGCATGGACACATAAAACTAAAGCTGAGTGGGTTGTTCGGCAGCTCCGTTGCTCATGGTCACATCTCCCAATCTGTCGGGATCCCGGTGTGCATCTCGTCACTTCTGGTAGTGGGTCGTCTCACTTCTGGGTGCGATTGATACCAATATCGTGGCGGCAAACAGGCAGCAGTCAATTCAGAAAAGGAGGGTACCAATGAAGTCTACTCACATCAGACTATATGCGTTTCACTTGCCACAGCTTCTTGAGGAGTCACATAGGTGCCTGGATGTCTGGATAGACATTGTAGTTCAAAGATGAGATGGGATGTTGAGAGGTGTCAGGATGCTAAGTGGCCGGGGCAGGGCGGAGAACTGTCCGGAGAACAGAGACCCCATTTGGGGAGGCCATTATGGTCTGCCAGACTCAGTGGAGACTTCCCAGTAGGAGGCAATGGGTTGACTGGGGGAAGCCATAATCCATAGGCACATTTCCCATTCGTCAATCCATATGTCCTTCCCACCCGGCATCCCGAGCCAGCTTGGTACGCCCTCTCCTCTGATGTCAGCAAAAGGACAAGCCCCTGTTCCTTTTGGCTAGTGGGAGGAAATTCCCACTCTCTGATTGTTCGCTCATCCTACATCCAATCTGAGGATAGCTCAGCGGAATGTAAGGAGATGCCCCAGTCAGAGAACCAGACGATCCGGTGGCTTGAGTCGATAACACGTGGGCGGGCTTTTCAAAGTTGCTCTTTTAGAAATAGCAGAGTAACTGGCTTCCTTTTTGGAGCAAAGAAAGCCTGCCCTGCAGTGACTAAGTCAAGTGCCAGGTTCAAGTTCTCGTTTTAGAACGTAGCGGTTGCAGCTAAGGATTTTTGCCGAAAAGGGACCAGGAAGCCTGAGTGGATATCTCGGTCAGGGTAAGCCTTCTGAAGCAGGTGCCCTGCACCAATTTGAGCCTAGTTTTCACCCCCAGTAATTGTGCATTTCATCTGTAATTTGTATATTCATTGTGTGCACACGGGTTTACCAGAATAAACTCAATTTAATTCCAATACGTTGTTTTGTCGAGTGAATGATCCCAGTATAAATGTGTTTGAAGTCTTGGGGGCCTATGCAGAGAGCAGCGAATTTTCGAAATTCGCCATTTTTTGGAGATAATCGCGCAGAAAACAGCAGAAAATGGAGATTTCCGAAAAACGCGCCAATTTTTCTTTTCTATTTGTAAAACTCGCCTCGCGGCTGGCGAAAACCTCAATCTCGCCAGTTTTACAAATATCCTAATGCAGAGAGCCGCGAATGGCATCTAGCGGCTGTTCGCGCCAATAAAATGGCGCTATTGTCTCCTTTTTCCCTCACCAGAAAAAATTGGCAAGAAGCTGCCGCTCGCGGCCATTGCAAAGGGAAAAAAAAAGGCGCGCATTTGTTTTTACAAGTTTCTGAAGCGCGCATCTCGCCAATTTAAACTCGCCAGACGCATCCATGTTAAACATAGCAGAATTCGCACTTTTCTGCATATGGAGAATAAAACTCTCCAAAAAAGCTACTTTTTAATAAATTCGCCAATTTTAAAATTCGCTGCTCTCTGCATGAGGCCCTTGGTCTCCTGTGACAGACCTCATTTCTATTGTCTCCGTTTGTCTTAGCATACACGTACTCTCCCACAATGTTGTTGTCCTCACTCCCACATTGTACTGCACTGCAGAATGTGTTGGCTCCACAAAATAACATATGAAAATAGTAATACAAATAATGGGGCAGGTTACATAAATATGTTTAATGTATTATAATGTCCTATAGGCCATGGTCATAGCAATAAACAGTGAAGCTCATGGTATTATTCTATACACCTTTTTCCATATATTCTCTGCATTATATTTACCTGATATCTGTAATTATACAAGTAGCTTTTTATATTCCTTTCAGGAGTTTGTCTACTAAGAGACAAATGCATACTGTTCAGAGCATGAGCCATGGCATATACTGCAAAGTACACTTGGGTTGAACCTCCATCAAAAGAAAATTCATTAAAATCTGTAATACTTTCCTTCCCAGTGCAGTTATGAAGAGGTGTTCGGTAAATATTGTTATAAAAATGATTCTTTGCTTGATTTGTCGACAAACATCTAAAGTTTATCATCCAAATATCTTCAAGTAACATGTCTTCTGGGTGCTTTGAAGGATGGATCGTCTCTAAGAAAGTCTCCATTCCTAGATTCGTAAATTGAGGAACTTCAAAAACCAAACTACCATTAAATGCTTCCATGGCATAATATCTGAAGACCCTGTTAGTGGCCCAGGTAGGAGGAAGGATTAGAGTCTTTTCCCTGAGAACATCAGCTATTTTTCCTATTGCGTAAGCAAAACTCATAGAAACTTTCCCACAAAGTATAATAACTCTGGCAGAGGAGTTTTGAATAATCTCACTGTGTCTTCTTTTAATCGCTTCTTCACTTGTATCTATATCATGATCTATCTTAAGTTTGAAAGCAACACAGATTGCAAGACTGGTGATATATTTTGTCAACACTTGACTTTCGGTCTCTCCCGTGTCATCATTTGATGTAATAATTCCAACCCAGGTCCATCCAAAGTATTTCAGCAACTTTGTTATAGCAGAATAATGAACATGGTAATTTTGAAATGTCCGAAAAAAGTGTGGATAAACAGCTCTGTTACTTAGCAGGGGATCTGTGGCACCATAGCTTATCTGCAAATATTAACACAAATATTAAGCATTGACAAAAAAAGTCACTATACTACATTATCAAACTACTATTCTGTACTATATATTATCAAATGGTGTTAAAAAGAAGCTGATTATATATATACTGCTATATATTTATTTATTTATCTGCAGTATATTATAGATTTTCAAGAACTATTCTTATGTACAACATAAAAACACCACTTGTGATCACATTCACATCTTAGAGAGGTCTGTACAACAGAAATGTAAAACTAGTCTAAGAAGAACTTTCATCAGTGGAAAATCACCTAAATATCACTTAAAATCAGGCAAACAGAAGATCATATTCCTAGCAGATTGCATTACTATATCCTGATGAAAGACCATTGCATATTATATAAATATTGCTATGTACTGTATTGAGAGTGTACACACACAAATCTGTATGTAAATATCCAAACACAGGTATAGAGGTAAAGAGAATAGAGGAAGGAATTAGGTCATATGAAAAAATTGTCTTAGAAGAAATATCTGTAGCTGTCACTCACATATGTAAGATAATTAATTGGTTGTGTTACCTTTTGATGAACCAACAGATCAAATGCACAGTGTTCTCTTGTGCATAATCTTTAAAGGTGTCTTTATCATCTGATTCAATCACAACTAGAAAAGGTATTCATACTGTAGACATGATTCTTTGGGGGCTATGCACTAAGCTCAATGGCTTTGAGTTCTGATTTGGCCAAAAAGCAGGTTCGTTATAAAGTGAGGCCGGAGATGCGATTCACTAAGGCCTTGAGCCCATTTTTTAACGTTCCTGCTCAAAATAGCTCAGAACAGCCACAGCGTACGTGTTGCTTTTGTCCCCCCTGCTAGCGTTCTTAACCTTTACGTAAGATACAGTAGCTGATAGAAAAAAAAGCCGCATGTAACATTTGCATGGAGATTCTGTATCTCCATGCAAGGCTGTTACAGGTGATCATACACAAAATAAATACATTTTAATTATAGTGTACATGAGCAGGGGGTCTCAGGACCTGAACCGCATTGGTTTCAGGTACGAGTACCCCCTACTTCAGGAGATATAGGCCCCGTTATGGGGTGCCGGTATCCCCTGCACTTTAAAGCTCCCGCGTCACGTGACCGGGTTATTTACATTCTGCAGGGGATACCGGCACCCCATAAAGGGGCCTATATCTCCTGAACTAGGGGGTCCCCGAGGCTGAAACCAATGCGGTTCAGTCAGGAGACAGCCTGCACATCTACACTAGTGTAACGGGTATTCCACCCCACCCAATCTCATATATAGTGTGGGTGAGTAGAACATGTGGTGTTACCGGTGTGGTGCATATACCTGCAGGTTCACAGGAGGTCTGAGCCTCTGCTAATGAGAGCCTGGGGTGAATCCTCTAGAACGGATCTTCTTTCAGCGCCTCCACCTATGTAGGATTCTAGGGAAGTGTAGAATGACCCTAACATAGGAACCCAATCAGAAACCACACACACAGTGATTATATAACTAACGACTTTACTTACAAATAATAATAATCTGTGTCCCTCTCACGAGGAGACACTGACAGTGACGTCTCGCAGGACGATTCCCCGACACCAGGTGATCCCACCCAGTGTCCCAAGAACCCCACCCAATGTCCCGTACTCCTACAGAGATAGTCAATGGGTGACTGCGCAGTCACTAAGAACCTCTAGGCCTGTTGGTGCACATGTGATGGTATAATACCTGCCGAGCACTCCGGTGCTCGGGTCAGCAACAAGCTTCTCAAAGGATCAGTCGGGCGATGCCTCCTTCTGATCCTCCACTGCACTCATTGTACGTGGACCGCTAGAGCGGTCCCACTCCGGAACAGTCTCTGTGGACCCCAACGTGGGTCCAACCGCTTCACGGGAACAGCAACACTTCTCTGTGTCCCTACCTATATAAGGGGCACGTGCTGCACTATGGGCCGTCCCTATAATACAGCAACCTATGGTGGCTTGGGATACTCCTATGGGCCTAAAGGGTCAGGACCTGTCCCACTCCCCTAACTACCCACATCCCTAAGCCTCACTAACGCTAACAGCCAACGTGCTGCTAAACAAGGTGCCTGCCTGTCAGACCTCACAGCACTGCCCGCTGTGACTCTGACAAGGCAGCACTCTAAACTAGGGCAGCGTCCCTCTCTACTAAGGGCAGCGTCCCTCTCTAGGGCCTCCCTAAGCAATTACCCACTAGTCTCCGAATTACTTTCTAACTACTGGAGTGACAGGGTCCCTTACTCTAAGGCAGTCCCTGGCAACACTCCTATCTTAGGGTAACATCAGAGCTATCTTGGACCAAGGGGGTGCTGGCCTAATACAGGGGAGTCCCTCTCTCCTGCACCCTACCTCCTTCCCTTGTCCTCCTTCCTCTGACCTTGCTCTGATGACTCACGCAGCTCTCTGCCCGCGAAATGTATCCAATTCCTCTCCTGGGCTCCCTAAGCCCTATTGGCTCCCTGGTGTCACATGGGGCATGCAAAGGCTCTTGGGATATGTAGTCCCAGCTCAGAGCCTTCCCTGGTAGGCTAGGGGTTCGCGGGCTTTCTCTACCCTGCCCTGCGCTTGCGCAAGCTTTCCCGGGCTGTCTGTACCTTCTCTCGGCTGCCCCTACTCTCGCGCGAACTATCCCTGTCTCTGGGGCTCTCCCTGCACCTACGCATCCCTGCGCATGCGCAATCCTCAGCACAATGACGGCGCCCTGCTTGTCCGGCCCAGCCGCAGGCAGGAGAAGCCGCGCTGCTCCCTGCTCCAGCCCCCACCCTTGGAAGCAGCCGTCGGGTCGTTCGGCACCCGCGCTCGAGCTGCTCCAGGGGAGGGGGGTCTCCAGGAGCCACGGGAGCTCCAGGCTATACTAGTATTAAAACACACATAACAATAAACAATAATTCATTACCGTAGCGGATAGCCGCTATGGCAATGAAGCTGCTTTAATGTATATTTAATAATAGTGTGCGGGAGCAGAGGTTCCCCTGAGTTGAACCGCATTGATTTCTGCCTCAGAGACCCCCTGCTTCCCGAGTTACAGGCCCCGGTATGGGGCATCGGCTGCCAGTGTCGCCGCCATCTTTATAGCATCCAAGACGCGACGTGGGCTCTATAAAGATGGCGTCCACACTGGCACCGATGCCCCAAACCGGGGCCTGTAACTCGGGAAACAGGGGGTCTCTGAGGCAGAAATCAATGTGTTTCAGCTCATGGGACCCCCTGCTCCCGCACTATTATTAAAATTTACATTAATGCAGCTTCATTACCTTAGCGGATAGCTGGCAAGGCAATGAAGGGGTTAAGGTACATTAGCATGTTTATTGGGGACAATTGCCCCCCAATAAACAACACACACCCCCCTCCGCCCCCTAACACATACAGTATTGAAATGAGCAAAATTACTATTATCCACATATGGATAATAATTCATTTGCCCATTTAAAATACATATAAATTACAATAAATACAGTCAATATATATGACACTTACCTTTTACAGGCACCCACGATGAAGGTCGTCTTCATCCTCATCTTCATCCTGCCCATGTCCCTCCGGTGCTGCAAAACATGCACAACAATCACAATAGCCAAAGTAATGTCCCCTAACCCCTTAATCACCATAGCGGTTATTGGCATCTTGTTTCATACAGGTTCTGGAGGCCTGTTGGTGGGTCCCGCCAGGCACCATGGCCCACCAGGTGGTCTCCGCGGGTCACGTGAGCCACAATTGGGTCCCACTGTAGGCCCGTGGATGTCTGGGAGCCCCGGGTCAGACCCACAGGTATCTGAGGTGCCCGGGGTGGTTCCCACGGGGGTTTGGGGACCCACGGGTGGGCACTACGGGTCTGCAGTGCCCCGACAGATGTGGGGCCACCGGTTCTTCCCCGCACACTATGGGTCCACGGTGCCCCCACAGATGTAGGGCCACCAGTTCTTCCCCACACACTACGGGTCCGTGGTGCCCCCACAGATGTGGGGACACCGGTTCTTCCCTGAACACTACGGGTCCGCGGTGCCCCCACAGATGTGGGGCCATCGGTTCTTCCCAGCAGGTGTCCCCCGTGGACAACGCAGCCTGGTACCCGTGAGATACCCGAGGATACCTCAGGTGGTCTCCAGAGGTCTCACGCAGACCAAAGGAACCAACCCTGTAAGTAAAATAAATAAACCTGACCTATACATTCAATACATACATCCCCCACCCTCCCCCCCCCAACACATATGGATAATATCCAGATATGGATAATACATTATTTGCCCATTATTAAACACATTAACTAGCATAATAACATAAATAAAGTTCCACTGACCTCATCAATAAGAAGCCCCCGTCGCCAGCAAAATCCTTGTCCTCCATTGCCAACAAAATACATAGCCAATACATTGCAATTACATTCAGATATCAATTAACCCCTTAATCACCTTATCGGATAATAACCACAAAGGTAATTAAGGGGTTTAGCCACCCTGTGCCCGATACCCACCCTTCACCCATTCATTTGTACAGTGGCTTCATCGTGCAACTATATATATATACACACACATATGCATACATATATATATATATATGAGAAAAAGAGAGGAGAGAGCGCACGCCCCATAGCGTAAAATAGTAAATTTAATGAGGGGATGGGGGAGAGGGGGGATAAAAATGCACTTACAAAAGTACAAATATAAAAGGCATTGCGTGATATAATCACCACCATCCGGTTAACTGTTTCTGTCCTTATGGTGAGATCCGCTCTCGATGCAGGATGGGCAAACGTCCCTGCAGAAGTCTTCAGCAGATTTCCAGGGCCAGTGGAAGTGAAATGTTCGTTTGAGAGTCCAAGAAGGTAATTCCGAATTGCCAGGCCTCTGTAACACCAGCGCATGGATCGGTCCACTCCAGCGCTTTATAATGACGTAGTGAATTTGAAAGAAAATCAGAGTCATTGGGTACTAAGTTCATTTCCAAAGGCTATGATCCTGATTTGATTTCCGAGGCCCTCAGCAAGGTAAGCTCTTTTGACAGGTCGGCCCTATTAACTAAATCGAAAAAGAAAGGGAATCAAAGGGTACGCTTGAGTTATGACACTCCAGTGGAATCTACAATATCTGATGGGTGCAAAGTCAGGTTTATAACTACTTACAACCAGTCCCATGGATCTATTAATAAAATTCTCAACGATCACTGGCCCATCCTCAAGTGTGACCCCCATTTAGGATCTGTTCTGCCTGAAAGAGCAACAGTAGTGTATAGGAAGGCAAGGAACATTAAGAGTATGCTAGCTCCAACCAAACTCAGGTCGTCCCCGACTCAGTCCAACATCATGAACCGTACAGGTCCACCTGGTAATCATCCATGTGGACATAGTCGATGCATTACTTGAAGACATCTTCTCAAGCAGTCACAAATTTGTTCCCAGAGCAGAGGTACCACACATTCTATTAAAAGTTTTATTAATTGCTTGAGCACATATGTGGTTTACATGATACAGTGTGGTTGCGGCCACAAATATGTTGGACGCACGACCAGAACTCTTGGCTCTCGTTTCCTGGAGCACAGGAGAAATGTTATTAAAGGTCTCAATTCCCATAGTGTTTCTCGACACTTCAAATCGCATCACCAACAGGATCCTAAGACGATGAAAGTGATGGGAATTGAGACCATCTGTCCTTGTGCTCTAGGGGGAGATCGTTTCAAGAGCCTCTGCAGGCGGGAAACATTCTGGATCCACCAGTTGGGAACTCTAAGCCCGGGTGCACTCAATGAATGCTTAGATGTCAGTACATTTGTCTAATGGGTCCTGGACCTCGCTTCCTGTCCTCACTTTTTCTGCCGCTGTTTGTCATCTATTGTATGGGGGTACCATCCGAGTACCCATAATGGTCCCGGTTGTCTGGAGGTATGTGTCATTTCCAAATGTGAAGTAGTTATGGGTCAGAATAAATTCGATGCATTTAGTCACTGTCTCTGTCTTTAGACTATGGGTACTCGAATGGCGCCACAGTATGCCAATCTGTTCTGCGCAAAACTGGAAAGTGACTTTCTTTCCACCTGTCACTTGAAACCCCTTACATACCTTTGCTACATCGATGACATCCTACTGATTTGTCCTCTGGTGAACAGGACCTCCTACAGTTCTATGACAACTTCAATACGTTCCACCTGACCATCAACCTCAAACTCACCCATTCCCCGGAAGAAGTACATTTCCTAGACACCACCATCATCATAAAGAACAACCAACTACAGACTTCTGTATACCGCAAACCTACAGACAGAGCCAGCTATTTGAGGGACAACAGCTTCCACCTGACACACACCAAAAATGCAACCATCTACAGTCAAAACATACGATACAACCGGATATGCTCCGACACAGCAGACAGAGACCAGCAGATTAAAGCCTTGAGATCAGATTTTATAAACCGTGGATATAACCACAGAATTGTAGACCAGCAAATTCACAATGCCACCAGAATACCAAGAAATGATCTCCTTGAATACAAACAGAAAGAGACAACCGACAGGGTACCTTTGGTGGTCACATATAACCCACACCTAGGAGCCCTACGCAAGATCGCCAGGGAACTACAACCCATCCTCCAGGAGGATACAAGACTGCAACAGGTCTTCCCTGAAGCACCCTTATTATCATGCAGACAACCTCATAATCTCAAGAATATTATGGTGAGGAGTAAAGTATTCAGCAGCACAACTGAATGCGGGACGAAACCATGCCAGGACGCAAGATGCAAAACCTACGCAATGCTCTACACAGCGGACACAATATAAATACCACACAGGAATCGGGAATACAAAATCAGAGGAAGGTTCACCTGTTCCTCCAGCAATATCGTGTACCTCATCATGTGCATGAAATTCCCAGGGGGCTGCTACTACATAGGTGAGACGGGGCAGGGGCTAAACAAGAGAATGAACCTGCATCGCCACAGCATCACACGCGGAACAAGAGACAGTCCTGTCGGCGAACATTTCTCTGACTCTGGCCATAAGATGAACGATCTGAGGGTTGCCATACTCAAAGTTAATCTTTAAACACCGAAAGAGAGACGGTTGCATGAATACAAATTTATGCAACTGTTCAGGACACTTAGCGGTGGCCTAAACAGAGATCGAAAATTTATGAGTCATTACTGACACAAGTGAACTCTCTTCCCATGAGCGCTAAAGGCCATGTCTGTACATACTGTGCTATATGTATGCACACAAAGCTGTCTCTTACACATACTAATACTTCTTGTTTTTCAATCCCTATTGGGGACCACATAGTATCTCCACACACCATTTATATTAACTCCCACTCCACACACACCTTTTGTAAAGCACTGTATACACTGTGGGCTCTCCATTAATTTATATTCACACTGATAAACACACACACTCTTACATCACTTACTTTCAGTAACCTTTTAACACCTCTAGCCATAAATCACATCCACACAGGGGGGTGGGGGGGGGGGGGCAAGAGACAAGCACAGATAACATTCCAAGAGACACTGTTTTTAAGTATACCCTTTTCTTGCTTCATTCATTGTAACATCGCCGGAAGAAGAGATCAGTGTATCTCGAAAGCTCGCACAAATAAAACCATTTCGTTAGCCACAGAACGGTATCATCTATTTATTTTTTGATTATACATATATATATATATATATATATATATATATATATATATATATATATATATATATATATATATATATATATATATATATATATACACACATATATATACACAGCTGTCTGTGGGTGGTTTTCTGGGTTTGCACCTTAACCCTGGCTGTGCTCAAAGCTGTGACTATGCAGCAAGCTTAAGCCTATAGGGAACCATGTTAAAAATGGTTTTTGAAGCAAAAAGTGGCAGCTCATTTGCATGTCATTTCCCATAATCCCTTGTTGCAGTGGAAGTGCTGTGTGCTGGGTGATAATGGTGAAGGGCGGGGTTGCAGACCTGCCTTAGACATGCAGATGAGCATACAGTTGTATTTGCATATTTGCTTTCCTGTGGAGGGTTTTTGTCACTTTTTTTACTCACCATAACTTAACTCAGTATATATATATATATATATATATATATATATACATACATATATATATATATATATATATATATATACTGCTGCGGCAGAGTTTATTCGAGCATTTGCCCGTTCTCTGCCGCAGCAGTAGCCTGGCGCGCGCCCGAGAGTGACGGGCGCGCGCCGAAGCAGCGGAAGAGCGCCCTCCGATCGGGGCGCTCTCCCTACCGCTGCCGGGTCCGCCGGGTCCCCCAGAACCCCCTGCCGCTGTCCCGCGATCGCGGGACACCAGGGCTCCCTCGGGGAGCCCCTGGACGCGCGTGCAGGGGGCGCACGCTCCCGAAGACGCGTGACCGCGCGTCTATGACGCGCGGCACGCCGAGGGGCGGCCACTAGCAAGCCGGGAGATTTCCCGGCTTGCGGTACCGACCACACTCGAATAAAGTGTGTCGGTACTGTATATATATATATATTGTGACAGAAACCAGGGGATGGTAATAAATTCCGTATATAGGGCTCCCAGGATACTAGACAGTTTCTATCCTGTTTGGCCTGGGAGTGCAGCCTTATAATACATACACTCCATCCCACAGTTTGGCAAGCGCTGGAACTGAGGGATGAGAGATCCAGACCAGAGTTTGTCTGCTGCCTGATTTCTGTCACCTGTCATGCTAATTAGGAATCAGGTATGAAAGACTGATTTCCTGTTTGCTCTGGTCTCCCCACAAGAGCCAGGAGGCTGGAAGGCTGCTGAACTACAGAGGGGAGAAGCCTCTACCCCAAACAGGTTTAATCTTTCTGTTCATTTGTGTAAGACTGCAAAAGTACCGTGTTTTGATGTTGGAAGTGGAAAAGCCACTTCCAACCCTGAGTCAGGGATATCTAAGTTAAGTTATCGCTCAGGTGAGCAGCTTTTGTTTTGATCTGTTTTCTGTTGTATGCACTGTGGCAGTCTCAGTGCCTGGGACTGAATAAACCAGGCATAGCCTGTTTAAAGGAACAGTACGTGACGCCTCATCATTTAACCTACCCTAAAAGACCGTGTTCTAAACAGTCCCGGACAAACGACGGAGCCCCGGAGTAAGCCGTTTGTCACATATGGTGGAGAATGCGGGCAGAACACTAGGGAGTCTGCAGGTTGAAGAACTTTGAAAAAAAAAAAAAAAAAAGTTTTTTTCATCCTCTGCAAACAAGATGGAAGACGTGGTGGGTGCGCTGGTACGCAATGTCGCTGCCCAGAAAGACGCAAATGAAACCCAGCAACAGCTGTTAATAGCCCAGCAAGAAACTAATGCAAACCAGCAGCAGACGAATGCAGCCCAGCAACAGCTGCTAATAGCCCAGCAAGAGATTAATGCCAACCAGCAACAGGCGAATGCCAACCAGCAACAGGCGAATGCAAACCAGCAACAGACGAATGAAGCCCTGCAAAACGCGAATGCAAACCAGCAAGAGACAAACCGCTTGCTGAGAGAGGAGCAACAGCGGTTCGCTCAGGGCTTTCAGCAGGAACTCGAGATCCTGAGGGGGACTATCAGTAACCTTCCACTGGCAGCGGCAGCCCCAGTTCCGAAAATGACCAGGGCAAGCCACTACCTTCAGAAGATGGGACCCTCGGATGATGTGGAAGCCTATCTTCTCACGTTTGAACGCACGGCACAGAGAGAGGGATGGCCAGAAGCTGAGTGGGCTGGTCTAATCGCACCCTTCCTAAGCGGCGAACCCCAGAAGGCTTACTTTGATCTAGAGCCAGCCGAAGCTAACGTCTATGCAAAATTGAAGTTCGAGATCCTCGCCCGCCTCGGCGTAACCACGGCTGTTCGCGCCCAAAGGTTTCACGCATGGTCCTTCACGATGGATAAAGCCACCCGAAGCCAGATGTATGACCTAATCCACCTCGCCCGGAAGTGGCTACAACCCGAGATCAACTCAGCCAGCCACATCGTGGAACGGTTGGTCATGGACCAGTTCTTGAGGAAACTTCCCTCTGCCTTACGCCGTTGGGTCAGTCGGAGTGACCCCCACAATGCGGATGAGCTTGTGGCCCTCGTAGAAAGGTACAATGCAGCAGAAGAGCACCCGCAACCCACAGTCGTGGAGCAACCCCACTACCCGAGGTTCCAGGACTCTTCCAGAGACGGTAAAAGGGTACCGGGGTTAAGGGGCGCTGAAGAGCGGCGACCACCTTCACGCAGCACCAGCAACAGTGGTTCGCACACTAAGGGCAATAGCCAACATGGGGAGCCGGGAAAAGGCTCTAAGTGGGACACAGACTATGTACCTAAATGTGTAAATTGTCATGAGAGGGGCCACACAGCAAAAATCTGCCCACTAAATGATGAGCCCATGCAATGCAACAGCGTGGAACCTTATTCGCTGTTGTCCCAATGTATGGGCCCTAGCCCAGAGGACCCCTTGAATAACCATCTGTGGGCATTTGTAAAGGTTAATGGTAAGAGGGTTCGGGCACTTCTTGACTCTGGGAGCATGGTCACACTAGTGTCCGAATACCTCTTGCCCATTAAGAAGAAACAGGGAAACAGTTCACAAAGAGTGGCAATTTGTTGTATACATGGGGATAATCATGAATATTCCACTGTTGATGTTTTTTTTGAAACAGAGTTTGGTTCTTTAGATTTCAAGGTGGGTATTGTACCCAAACTGGCACATGATGTGTTAATAGGGACCGACTTTCCCCATTTTCTAAAAATGTGGTCCCCCGCTCAGAATAGCGCCCAGAGTTCAATAGCGGACCATAACGAAGTATTAGAAGAAACAAATCCTTTCCCTTTTTCAGAAATGGAGGTTGACGAGGGCCCAAATAAGAAGGGGGAAAAGGAGGAGTGCTGTAAAATTCCCTTCCCCATCACTACTTTGGTAGGGAATACCCCAAATCAAGATGTTGAGCAGACACTTACCACCTCAGAACCGGATAAGACCCTCGCTGACCTAGAGGTCAGTCCTGGGAGTTTTAAGAAGGCCCAGTGGGAGGACCCCACATTAGCGGTAGCAAGGGGAAATATACGGGACCAGAATAGTACTCCTGGCCAACCAGATAGGTCACTTGCTTACCCCTACTTCGAGGTAGAGAACGACCTAGTATATCGGGTTGATAAAAGGAAATCAGTTACAACTAAACAATTGTTGGTACCACGGACATTCCGTAACGTAGTATTACACCTCGCACATAGTCATCCATTGGGGGGACACCTAGGGGTGGAAAAGACAAAAGAAAAGATTCTCCGAAGCTTCTATTGGCCTGGGGTTCTGGCAGAAATTACGAATTATTGTTCCTCATGCCCAGAATGTCAGATCACCGCCCCGTTCAAGGCGTACCGCAGCCCATTGGTACCCCTTCCCATAATAGAGGTACCATTTGACCGGATTGCTATGGATCTAGTAGGACCCCTAATAAAGTCTGCTAGGGGACATCAGCATATATTGGTAATATTAGATTATGCCACCCGATATCCGGAGGCAGTTCCCCTACGTAGCACCTCAGCTAAAAACATAGCAAAAGAGTTAGTAGTTCTGTTTTCCCGGGTCGGGATTCCTAAAGAGATTCTATCTGACCAGGGAACACCATTTATGTCCCAAGTAACGAAAGAGCTATGTAAACTCCTAAAAATCAAGCATCTCAGAACCTCAGTCTATCATCCACAAACAGATGGTTTAGTGGAAAGGTTCAATAAAACCTTAAAGAGCATGTTACGGCGGGCGGTTGATAAAGATGGGAAAAACTGGGATTGTTTGTTACCGTACCTGTTATTTGCCATTAGGGAAGTTCCCCAATCATCCACAGGCTTCTCCCCGTTTGAACTATTGTATGGCCGACACCCAAGGGGCTTACTGGATATAGCCAAAGAGACTTGGGAACACGAGGTTACCCCTTACAGAAGTGTAATAGAGCATGTTGCCCAGATGCAGGACCGCATTGCTGCAGTCCTACCCATAGTGAGGGAACACATGGAGAAAGCTCAAGAAGCACAGAGGAATACATATAATAAGGGTGCTAGGGTCAGAATTTTTTCTCCAGGTGATAGGGTACTAGTTCTGGTTCCCACCGTGGAGAGTAAATTCCTTGCTAAATGGCATGGGCCATATGAGGTCTTGGAAAGAGTGGGAGAAGTAAATTATAAGGTAAGACAGCCAGGTAGGAGGAAACCTGAGCAAATTTACCATATAAACCTACTCAAGCCCTGGAAAGATAGAGAAGTCTTGTTAACCCTAGTACCCCCAGGTCCGTCAGAGAATCAAGAAACTGACCCAGAGGTTAGCATAGCTGAAACCCTGTCTGTTCATCAGAAACGAGAGGTTCAGAATTTAGTGAAAAGAAACAAAGAAATCTTCTCTATACGGCCAGGTAGAACTAACGTAATTGAACATGACCTAGTCTCTGAACCGGGGGTCCGAGTTAACCTTAAACCGTACCGAATCCCAGAGGCCAAAAGAAAGGCTATAAGTTTAGAGGTTAAAAAAATGCTAAAACTAGGTGTAATTGAGGAATCCCAAAGTGGGTGGAACAGCCCTATAGTCTTAGTCCCAAAGCCAGATGGTACAACAAGGTTTTGTAATGACTACCGGAAACTAAACGCGGTGTCAAAATTTGATACTTATCCTATGCCCAGGGTAGATGAACTTGTAGAGAGACTGGGCAAAGCCCGATATCTCACAACCCTAGACCTAACAAAAGGGTACTGGCAGGTTCCCCTCACAGAAAGGGCAAAAGAAAAGACAGCCTTCTCAACCCCAGACGGCCTCTTTCAGTATAAGGTGTTGCCTTTTGGCTTACATGGAGCTCCCGCCACATTCCAAAGAATGATGGATAAAATTTTAAAACCACATGCTCGGTATGCTGCCGCCTACCTGGATGATGTGGTAATCCATAGTGAAGATTGGCAATCCCACCTTCCAAAGGTCCAAGCTGTGCTTGACGCAGTCCGGTCTGCTGGACTAACTGCTAACCCCGCTAAATGCACTATTGGTCTGGAGGAGGCCAAGTATCTGGGATATTCTATTGGCAGAGGTTTACTCAAACCCCAAACACTCAAAGTGGAGGCGATACAAAATTGGCCAAGGCCAGTTACAAAAAAACAAGTAAGGACCTTTTTGGGGTTAATTGGGTACTATAGAAGGTTTATTCCCAATTTTGCAACTAAGGCAACCCCACTAACTGACCTCACAAAAGCAAGAGGACCGCTAATGGTAAAGTGGTCCCCCGAAACCGAACAGGCCTTTAGAAGCCTGAAAGAAGCTCTCTGTGCCCAACCAGTGTTGGTCACACCTGACTTCTCCAAAGAGTTCGTAGTCCAAACCGACGCATCTGAGGTAGGGCTGGGGGCGGTACTCTCCCAGGAGTCTCAAGGTGAGGAGCACCCCATCCTTTATTTAAGTAGGAAACTAAATCCCCAGGAGAAAAATTACTCCATAGTAGAGAAAGAGTGTCTCGCAATAAAGTGGGCTGTAGAGACGCTCAAATACTACCTGTTGGGGAGAAAATTCCGGTTGGTCACAGATCATGCACCCCTTACCTG
The DNA here is from genome assembly GCF_040206685.1 of Ascaphus truei. Classification (NCBI taxonomy): domain Eukaryota; kingdom Metazoa; phylum Chordata; class Amphibia; order Anura; family Ascaphidae; genus Ascaphus; species Ascaphus truei. The sequence continues at coordinate 545,944,214 of NC_134483.1, forward strand.
GATGTGTCAAAACAGGGAAAAGAATGCTAGAGTGACCAGGTGGTTCCTAAGCCTACAACCCTTTAAATTTTCTGTGGAACACAGGTCAGGGCACAAACATGGCAATGCTGACGGGTTGTCAAGGATGCACTCCCTAATATCCATGGTCGCTCATCCCTCGAGGTCTGAGCTGGGGGGGACGATATGTGACAGAAACCAGGGGATGGTAATAAATTCCGTATATAGGGCTCCCAGGATACTAGACAGTTTCTATCCTGTTTGGCCTGGGAGTGCAGCCTTATAATACATACACTCCATCCCACAGTTTGGCAAGCGCTGGAACTGAGGGATGAGAGATCCAGACCAGAGTTTGTCTGCTGCCTGATTTCTGTCACCTGTCATGCTAATTAGGAATCAGGTATGAAAGACTGATTTCCTGTTTGCTCTGGTCTCCCCACAAGAGCCAGGAGGCTGGAAGGCTGCTGAACTACAGAGGGGAGAAGCCTCTTCCCCAAACAGGTTCAATCTTTCTGTTCATTTGTGTAAGACTGCAAAAGTACCGTGTTTTGATGTTGGAAGTGGAAAAGCCACTTCCAACCCTGAGTCAGGGATATCTAAGTTAAGTTATCGCTCAGGTGAGCAGCTTTTGTTTTGATCTGTTTTCTGTTGTATGCACTGTGGCAGTCTCAGTGCCTGGGACTGAATAAACCAGGCATAGCCTGTTTAAAGGAACAGTACGTGACGCCTCATCATTTAACCTACCCTAAAAGACCGTGTTCTAAACAGTCCCGGACAAACGACGGAGCCCCGGAGTAAGCCGTTTGTCACAATATATATACATATATATACATACATATACATATACATATACATATACATATATATATATATATATATATATATACACACACACATGATGAACCAATATACAAATACATGTAGAAGGGTTATCAAAAACATGCTCTACTACAAATACCACTTATCCATACCAAAACAGTACAATAAAATCATATTTCCTTAAAAAAATCCAATCTCATCTTCCAATCAAAAGCCTCAAATGCCAATCAAAACATTGCATTTACATTGTAAATATGATGCATACAATCTATGCACCATGTACACTCTGCCAATGAATGTTAACAATAACATATTCCAAACAAAATACCAATACATCCAAACAAGTATACTTTTTAAACCAATCAAGTCACCATAAATCATTTAGCATTCATTAATCAAATCACTAAACAATTTAAATTCCATCCATAACAATTAAACAATTAACTATTTCTATCGTTAAACCGAACAAGTTACCATCAGACAAAATATAAGTACCAACAAGAATACAATATACAAAAGCAAGCCTCACCGTGACCTAAAGTACACCATACAAGACCAAAGAACCAATCATATTGTATGGGGGGGCACAGGTGATGGGTTATGTATTATGTATTAAATACATTAATGTTTATTGTGGGGCTGTGTATTGTTTTGATTGTGGGTAGTGGGGGTGGGGGAAGGGGTTATTGTCCCTGAGCCTGGGTAGGTTTCCCTGGTGTGTAGTGGGTGAGGGCGTTAGGCCTCACTGGTGGGTGTAGTGGTGGGTTTCTAGGCCTCCCGAGTGAGTGGTGTGTTAGGTGGGTTAACCCCATAATTACTATAGCTGTAAATAACCCCTACGGTAATTAAGGGGTTAGGGGACATTAGAATGGCTCTTTTTATTCTTTTGTATGGATTTTCAGCACCGGTGGGCATGGCCGGCGATGAAGATAAGGATGGCCTTCATAATGAGTGCCGGACAAGGGTAAGTGCAAAATGTATTAATTTTATTTATTGTGATTAATGTATTTTTAATGGGCAAATACATTATTATCCATATGTGGATAATAGTAATTTTGCCTTTACTGCAGTTTATGTGTTAGGAGGTAGGGGTGTGTGTATTTTTTTACAGTATTTTTTTTGGGGGGGGCACACCATTGGTATCGCATGCCCACGGTGACCCCCGGAGACACCCGCCGGGTCCCGCGGACCCTCGGGGATCACCCGGGGACCCCCGTGGAGTCAGCCGGGGACACCCGCGGGCCTGTTGTATGGATGGTGTGCCTGCAAAAAGGTAAACAAATACATTTTTTCTAAGTCCAGCTCTTTTTGCGCCTGCCTTTAGCTGGCGCGTTTGTCATGCGCGTTTTTTAAAGGCAGATTCACTTAGCGCTGCTTAGTGAATCCCATGTACTGGCAAAAAGCAGCGCATTTTGCGCTGAGGGCTGAAAAAAGACTTTTTAAGACCGATAAAGCACAGTTATCACTGCATAGTGAATCGCAATGCAGTCTTATCGGTCTTAAAGCCACTTAACGGAGCTTAATGAATCGGCCCCACTGTGTTTTATAGGTTTTTAAACATACTGCGATATAAACAATAATAGATAGATATACTGTGTTTTATAGTTTTATAAATATACTGAGATATATACAATAATAGATAGATATAGTGTGTTTTATAGTTTTATAAAGATACTGCGATATGAACAATAATAGATATACTGTGTTTTATAGTTTTATAAAGATACTGCGATATAAACAATAATAGATAGATATACTGTGTTTTATAGTTTTATAAATATACTGCGATATAAACAATAATAGATAGATATACTGTGTTTTATAAATATACTGCGATATAAACAATTATAGATACAGTATACTGTATTTTATAGTTTTATAAATATACAGTGATAACTATAATAATAGATCTATAATATATAGTTATATTAATATGCAGCAATATAAACAATAATAGATATATACACAGTATAATATACTTACGCAGTAGTTACCGTTGGTGTCCTCGTGTGTTTTTTGGTCTTTCCGTGTGCATGATAGCTCACGGTGGTTGCTGGTACAACGAGGCCAGAAGCACCTAACCAGCGTTGGATATCTGCAATTCGTTGTCCGCTCTTGTACATCTCCTTAATTCTCATGCTGAGATCCTTTGAAATCTTTTTAACAGGTATTGCTGCGAGTAGAAAGAAATACAAACACAAGAATGTATATTCGATGTTTAGTCGATGTGTATTCAATGTGCAGTGAATCCACAAAATGGATGGTGTATTTATACATTAAGGACTCACATTAAAAAACGCCCACTTTTAACACCTGTACCTCGTCGCTATTCATAAAAGGTTACACACTTTGCATAGCCCACCACTCGATGATCTGTATCTGAACTTTCCCTTGTCCAGATACTGCATTGTGCCATCTGCTTCCATGGATCAACCCCGATTCTACGGATGCAGGAACACACTCGCCTCTGCCGTGCCTGTCACGCAGAAAAAGCGTAAGGCGGGAGCCATTTCAAAGCAAGGCCATAGCTAAAGGCTACGGCTAATAAAGAAAACCTTCTGCTGATCCCAAAGGCTAAGAGTTTTAAGAAGCCTTATTACGTCAAGAAGAAATTCAGTGATGTACAGTACACTCAAAGCAAAACAAATGGTAGCCAACCCATGGAACCCGCAGGCCACTTCCTCCAATACGCTTAGATGACTCTGCCGCTGCTCTCTTGGAAACCCACAGCCCATCTTCTCCACTACTCTTCGAAGACGCTGCCACTGCTCTCCCGGAAATCCACAGGTCACTTTCTCCATGACGCTTAGTCGACGCTTCTGCTTCTTTCCCGGAAATCCACAGGTCCCCTCCTCCATCCCTCTTTGTTGACGCTGCCTCTTCGCTCCAGTGAACCCCCATCTCATCCTCCAGAGCATCCATCCACCCAGATGTCCACAGCACCCCATACACAAGATCCAGCTCGTTAGACCGCATGCTGAATTGGTTAAGTGTCGATATCCCCGGGAACTCTACTATGCTGGTAAATATAGATCTTCTTTTAGAGACCATGCAAAATATGGATCAACGGATTGAGGAGATGGATCAACGGATGGAGAAGATGGATCAACGGATGGAGAAGATAGAGTCTGACATAGCGGGGATACAGAATTTGCTCAGAGCTCATGCCTCTGTATCCCCGATGCCGGAGCAGGAGGGTGGCATGGATGGGACCTTCGACCACCTTCCATCACCAGAAGAATAGGTGTACATGTATGCCGTTGACGAGGATGACATGACAACCCCATCAAGACCACGCCAGGAGACAACACGGCGACCAAGACAGGAGGAAAGCATCCTCCCAGACATCCTACCCTCACCCGCCGCCACAAGCTCACCCGCTCCCAGAAGAACACCCGCTCCCAGAATCCAACCCACATACGCTTGCATTGATATGGTGCCCAACATCATCCTGCACGAGCTTCCCCAGCCACTCAGGGAGAAGTATAGGGTAATAAGTACTGGTTTACCCCAGAAGTATGGCATGTTAATTTTCAAGCACCACGTGTCCTACTTGGTTTACTGCGGGTGAGTCAACAATGTAATCTACGAAGGAAATCGTGAAAAAAGGGCTCTTCCTGAAAATTTAAGAAGTACTATTGTGGAGGAATTACGGCGCTATTTTTCAATTACAGATCATGTAATAAAAATCATGAGAGACTCCATTAATGGTATTTTGCGTCAAACAAGGCATCGACCCTGGAAAGACAATCTGGTGGGGATCGAATTTGCGTGATTGTTCAAATATTGTTTAATTTTTGACTTGTTGCTTGTTTTAAATTGTATTAATAAAGAAATGTTTTTAATTACACAAGACCTGCACAACTCCAGTCCTCGAGGGCTGCAAACAGGCCCAGTTTTCATCCTGAAAACCGGGCCTGTTTGGGGCCTTCGAGGACTGGAGTTGTGCCGGCCTGACTTGCTGTTCAGCACACCATCCTTGTTTTAAATTGTATTAATAAAGAAATGTTTTTACTAACACCATACTGTACACCTGTGCTGTAAATGTTTTGAATTTCTGTACTTCAATAAAGGAGATGTTGCTTGTTTTAAATTGTATTAATAAAGAAATGTTTTTACTTACACACAACCTGCACAACTTCAGTCCTCGAGGGCTGCCATCAGGCCCGGTTATCCTGAAAACCGGGCCGGTTTGAGGCCCTCGAGGACTGGAGTTGAAGTCCTGACTTGCTGTTCAGCACACCATCTTACTGTAAATGTTTTGACTTTCTGCACTTCAATAAAGGAAATTGAATAGTTTGAAATTGTATTTGTACTGTACATAAATGTTTTTACTAGCAGTACACCATACACCTTTAAATGTTTTGAATTGCTGTACACTTTAAATGTTTTTAAATTGTATTTTTAAATAAATGTTTTTACCTACTCCATAAATGTTTTTGTTCTTACTCCACCAATAAAAGAAAACGTTGATTTGTTTTAAATTGTTCCATTGTCTCCTTTTATACTGTAACAATAGACAGTGGTTCTAGAACATACAGTACAGTACTGTCCAGGCATACTGTACAGTACTGTACTGTATACTGTAGGCATGCTCAGTACATCACAAGATTATTAAAACAATAGGTGGTATACGGGTATAGAATACACATATGTACTAGAATACATGTAGAATAAATGCAAACTTTATTTTTTGGGTTTTTTATACGGTATGTACACTACCGACACACTTAATCACACTGCGGCCAGATCCGCAAGCCGGGAGATTTCCCGGCTTGCTAGTGGCCGCCCCTCGGCGTGCCGCGCGTCTATGACGCGCGGTCACGCGTCTTCGGGAGCGTGCGCCCCCTGCACGCGCGTCCAGGGGCTCCCCGAGGGAGCCCTGGTGTCCCGCGATCGCGGGACAGCGGCAGGGGGTTCCGGGGGACCCGGCGGACCCGGCAGCGGTAGGGAGAGCGCCCCGATTGGAGGGCGCTCTTCCGCTGCTTCGGCGCGCGCCCGTCACTCTCGGGCGGGCGCCAGGCTACTGCTGCGGCCAAGAACGGGCAAATGCTCGAATAAACTTGGCCGCAGCAGTATTTAAAAAAGTATTGTATACTGTCTGAAAACAACAGCATACTCTTTCAGGTTTTTTATGAAGCTCTCAGTTATTCTATCCTAATCAATAACAACGGCCACTAAACTGTTGACTCCGGTACATGGTTTTTTAAATCCGATTCAGCAATGTGCAGGCATTGTTATACAAAGCGATATTATCTATCGAAATCCCTCCATTTTCCATTTTCCGCATGAGATGACAAAGTTTTCTTTTCTGAGGAAAAACAAAAGTACAAGTTTTACTGTAATGGTCAGTCAGTCCCCTAAAAAAGTTCCCAGTCAGTCCCACCAATAATTTTTTCGGGGGGACGTCTCCTGTTCACATGCGCATCCGCCTACTGTAGATGTGATGACACGCATATGCGTTTTAAGAAGTTTCCAATGCGCATGCGCCTAGCTGTCCACCAATTTTTCAGTATCTACTGTAGGAGCTGCTCAGCCAATGATATTGCTTACAGGAGAATCGCTTGACTGTTCATTGATATTTCAAAAAAAGAATAAAATACGGCAACATTACTCACCATAGACTTTGCCATTCAGCTGGCGCTGAGCCACTGCCAGTCCCGTATTCTTGATTATACACTTGGTTGACAGGTGACAGCGGGACTACTACACCTGTAGTTGACAGCTGATGAGGATGGAAATTGCTTTGGTACATGCAAGCTTGTTGGAATCTGTACGCGAAATCCGGCTCAGGTTGCAGGTGTCCGGGCGGGGACAAACAGAAAGGGTTGCCGGTCACCAGGTTTTCAGTGACGGTCAGACCGTTTTTGGAAGCCGGTGCTGGCGCTGGCGCATTGCTTGCCTGCGACTGACTTTTTTAGTTGGTTTTAACATGACTATAACAGGGGATTTACCCTGTTCAGAAAACTTGCCTCTAATCTAGCAGTGTGCTGGTTAATTAACCAGCACCTGACTGATTAGAGGTGTTAGAAAAAGCCTGCCTCTGAGACAAGGAAGTGAGACTCCTTAGCACACATGTGAGCTGAACAACGAGACAGACGTCTTGAGCCTGCCAGAAGAGACTGCATGCTGCCAGCAAGACACAGGGGAAAGGACTTCTAAACCTGGAGAACAATGAAGCCTTCCCCTACAAGAGACAGATAAGACTTTCCTTTCTAAGATTTTTTGTACATCTGCACATATCAAGATATATGTTTGGGGCTTGGAGACATGCTAATCTAAAGGGAGTTGTTGACTGCATAGGTTTAACTAGAAATACTCCCAAGTGAAACAGAAGCTTTGTTTGACCCCTTATTTGCATATGTTTGGATGATTTTCTTGTGTTAAAGAAATAGGCGCAATAAAAGCCTTATTTAATTTCACCTTAAAACAGTCTCCATTGCATACCTCTGCACATGTCCTCTTACAATGACCTTTCGCCTATTGAAGTCTCCATTATCAAAGATATGGGAAAAATCTGGTGCTACACACCAATACCCTCCTTTAACATCGTGTGCGGGATCAATTTAAAAAATACATGGATCGATACATAACGTTTTCCTTATTGCACGCTTCCACACATGAGCATCTGGTGAAAATTTGTAAAAGTCATACTTTTCGTTCAAATACTGATACATTTGACCAACTGTTGCCATCTTATCATCTGTTGCATTAATCGCAGCCCATATTAAATAAGTGTACGCTCTGTTGGGTTTTTTGAACACAGACTGCAGTGGTGCACTCATCTCGGGTCTCTCAGGACAATAAAACAACACCAGACACTGTGCATTTATTTTTTAATATGAAAAGCCTAAATTTATACATTTTTGTAACTTCTTTAGTGCCAAGGTCAATACACAATGGACCACTGTGGTATTTTTTTTAAACACCTGCAGGTCGACACATTACTGAAGCGCATGCGCATTACAATTCATGAAAATCTGCCACCTGGCGGATACGCGAAGAATTTCAACCAATTAAATCCGAACCATTATCAATAAACACATCAACCGCGGGTGTCGCGGCATGAATGCAACATGAATGCGGCATGAACCCAGTGAAGTGCGTGGTATTCGGAAAAAATCCCCGAAAAAAATCAGATATGACGGAGAATAAAAGGGTCCGCGGCTGTACTTGGTTATTGTTACGATTGTGCTCGCCACAAACCGGGACCGGACCGCGGGGCTGAGGTGGGGTTATATAATCACCGACCTTAGTCCGCGCAGACTGATCCGGAGTGCACAGTTCGTAGTCGTACGTAGCAGGGTCAGGAGTGGAGAAGGCAGCATCGTCGTTATTCAAGCAGGAGTTCGGCAACAGGTAGTCAGGAGTTCCCCGCTTCAGCTTAGGAGCGTAAGGGCGGGAGTGACCTCTTCGTGAGGAGCGGCCTCGGCCCATGACGCCGGTCTTAGCAGGGGGAGACAGCAGGCTGGCCGAAGTACACCGCAGGGCAGCATCGGGAAACCAACGCTTCAGCACAGAAGTCAGGAACGGGCCCCTGCATGGAACTAGCAGGCAGCCGCAGGAAACAACGCTTCAGCAGAGAAGTCAGGAACGGGCCCCCGCATGGAACTAGCAGGCGGCCTCAGGAAACAACGCTTCAGCAGAGAAGTCAGGAACGGGACCCCGCATGGAACTAGCAGCAGGCCTCAGGAACTAGGGACAAGAGCCAGAAAGGTTAGTACACCAGGATACAAGCCAGGGTGGCTTGTGGCAGAGACAGTAACGTGTCCAGGGTAGGAAATTATGCTCGGCACTGTTTCAGTGCCAACGCCCAGGATATAAAGGGCGGAGATCCAATCACAGGAGGAGGGTGTGTGAGTATTTCTCCAATGATGGAGCACAGGGCAGAAGTTGCAATGAGAAGCAGCACATGTGCCATTGATTGCCAGAGGAAGCTTTTGCAACTGCAGAAGTCTGCAAAAGCTATAATCAAAGCCAGGAGTGGGTTCCTTACAGTACCCCCCCCCACCCTTCAGGTGAGAACTCCGGACGAACAGGGTCCATCACAGATTTGGGGGACATGGAGTTGTTTCTAAACCTCCTTAGGCGAGAGGTGGCGTTGAAAGCCCACGATTTGTTGGGATTCCTTACAATACCCCCACCACTGGGTGAGAAGCCTGTGTGGACAGGACCATTCATAGGTCTAGGAGACATCGAGTTGTTCCTGAATTGTCTCAGGCGAGATTTAGGTCCAAAATCCAGGTGTACATTGGCGAGTGCCGCAAAGGACAATGGTGGCATTGCGGTTTTTGGTACATGGGCAATGGGACCAGGAGACTCCGGAATAGGGACATCAGAAGGGCAGCAGCCAGGTGTCCGGTGCATAGTAATAATCCAAGAATACGGGCCACAGGACACTGATTGTTGGACAAAAATGACATTGGGGAATTCGGGGCAGACAATGGCCTTGGTGGAATCAGCATGTAAGAAGTTGCGAGAGTCTTTAGCTCCCAAGGAATTCAGGGTGGTGGTTAGCGAGGGTATAGGGCGGGCGGGTTCACTGCAAGATATTGGAGCAGTAGTCTTGATATGAACCAGGCTTGTAATCCCAAGCAATTCGAGAGAGCTGGTAGTAGTGTTTACGTAATTGTTTGTTGTGGTACCTGCAGTTGCAGGATCCGCCTCTTTTGGCCTCTGAAATTTGGGGGGAATCAAATCCAAAGTTTTGGTCTTGGCAAAGGGCATAGTAAGCATCACGGAGACAGTAGGGGACAGCACGTCCAAACCCATAGTGGGGCCATCAAGAACAGGGATGGACGCCTCAGGCAAAGCAACGAGGTCCAGCATGAGTGTCCTCGTCCAAGAGAATGAAGACATGCAATCCAGAAAGGGCACTTCAGACACCGCACAGAAACCTGCGAGTAAAGACTCTGTTTGAAAGGTGAGAAAACAGATCTTATCCGAGAAAGCAGGAAGTCGGGTAAACGGTGTAACAGGCTTAGGAATAGAAGTCTTGGGGTTAATGCTGGGTACCTCCAACACAGAGAAGGAAAACAGTGAACTAGAGCTTGGCTTAGGAGTGGAGGTCCCAGGTACCCAGGTCTCGCATGATACTGTGGGAGAAGCAATGCGAAATATTACTGTTTTAAACATAGGGTTCTTAACATTGGTAGTTCCAGGCACCTCCCTTAGAGGTAACCCTAGTTTTGCGACAGGACAGTCAATAGTAAGTACCCCAAGTATTGTGGGAGACACAGAGAAATACAAGTCCATCTTAAAGACGGGGTTTTTAAAAAAAAGGGACACAGCGGGTATTACTGAAAGTTCCAAATGCGATACCCCTGAGTTCGTGGTAGTAGACATACAGTCAGTAGTGGATACCCCGAATACTGTGGGCGAATCAGCGTGAAACAGTGTTATTAAAGGAGTGGGTATCCCAGACTTAAAGTCATCTTTAATCATCCCGGAGGCTGTGGCATGATCCATGAAAGAAACTGGGGTAGACTTTCCAATAGAAACAAGGGACATCTTGCTTGTCACTGAAGTGGGTGATTGAAAACCAGCAGGAACTAAACTAGCTGCTGTAATAAGATCAGAGAACATTGTGCTTGTTTCTGAATTGGGTCCCTGAGAATCCCTAGTGAGAGCATCAGACTCCATAGGAGACTCATTGACAGGGGTCTTAGAACCAATTAAAGGAATTGCAGGTATCACAGACTTAATAGGAGAAATACCTTGCAAAACAGGAATCTTAGTAAAGGTGATAGGCATCTCACAGACTACCGCAGAGGTGGAGAGCAGGCAGTCAGGCTCTACCTCAGGAGTCAGAGAGAAGCCAAGGGTTAACACAGGGAGTGCTGGGGAGACCCTAGAAGCCATAAGGGAAGACTCAGAGCGTAATAGGAATCAGGGGCAGATAAACTGATCTCTGAAGTGATAGCCTGAGGGACCGTAGAAGGGACGCTAATAGCTGTCACCAGTCCCAAGGAGACAGACTTAGAGTCAAGGACAAGAAGTGAACTATAGAAGGTTGCTTCTACAACAGAAGTTTTAGCAGCGGCAGAGCTTAACTCAGCGGCTGCTGGATAACCTTTAACTACAGTGAGAAGGGACTGCAGATTCACAAAATCAGGGGAAAGGGAGTTTGAAATTTGAAAACCTGATCCTTCAAAAAGGAGGGCCCTAACTGTAATTGTACTAAGGGAGTCACAGCAGATACGCTGATCTCAGAAGGGGTCACTTGGAAAGGGGCATAATATATACTGTTCGCTTTTAACCCTACGATTTGAGAAGAGGAGAACACAGACAGTACAAGGGGTCAACCACAACTGTGCTGGTCTCTGAAGTGGGTATTTGGGAAAAAGTGTCTGGGACATCAGAAACGACTACAGATTCCACGGAAAGGGGTCTATGCTCAGAAGCAGGGATTTCAGCTCTCTGAGTGACAGACTGGGTAGGCGACATACCTAGGAGTGGGGATTCTGCTAACAGGCTTAGGGAAACAAACGGTTCCAGAATACTTTTAACTGGAGCCAGTATTATTGCCGAAAGTTCAGGACGCATAGCCCCGAGAATTTTAGCTGAGTCAGGGGACATAAGGGGTTCATCCTATGAAACTAAGGAGGTGCCCTTGACTGGCGGACTACAGGGATTTACCAAGGGAGGTTCTTAGGGCTGACCTGCAGGGGTTAACATAGGAAAAACCTCAAGGGTTAAGTTAGGCTGTAACTGAGAATCAGGAAAAGATACACTAGTCTCCGAGAGTGGGGACATAGGGTTTTCAGCTTCTTGCCCTAGAGACCTCAGCTTAGTCTGCGGAATACAAGGGTTAACAATGGGGACGTCAAATAGCAGACTAGCAGGGTTTAAAACAGAAATAACCTCGGGAACAGAGCTTAGAAATTCTGGTTTAGAACGAGAGGGCAAACAGGATTCATTTTCTGGTGCTAGAGAAGACACACTGACCTGGGGGATGCAGGGGTTTACAGTGAGGGACTCATAGGCCTGTCTTGCAGGGGTTAAGAAAGGAATAACCTCGGGGACAGAACCCAGGGAGGTTAACTCAGGATTAGGGACCGTGGCAGCTTCTTCCCTAGCGGGGAGTAACAGGGAGATGGTTTGGCCTTTCTTAGGAGAGGGTGGTAACCCCACAGGTTTAGTAACAGGACTGGCATCATAGAAATTGTGATTAGAAAGTGTGTAGGCAGTGAGAAGAGGGTCCCGCTCACTTAAGATTAGGTCAAAATCTTTGTATAACACACGGCCGGCATCTAGAATCTGATCTAGAGTCTTTCGATCTGGGGTGGAATTAGCAAGGTGCATTTGGGAGGACAGGGCCTGTTGAGTCTTTCTTTCCTCTTTAAATTGCTGAGATATAGTAAGGAGTTCTTTACGAATCAGTCTTTCCAGAGGGGTTAAACCTTTATATAAGAACTCACTCTCAGGCGGAGGCAGTCTCTCAAACAGGTATGGTCTTCCAAACAGGGACTGGTCCGCAGCCTGGGACAGTAAAAAATTTACCAACCCCCGCCACGGCGCAGTCCGGTTTTGTGAGGCCGAGCATACTGTTACGATTGTGCTCGCCACAAACCGGGACCAGACCGCGGGGCTGAGGTGGGGTTATATAATCACCGACCTTAGTCCGCACAGACTGATCCGGAGTGCGCAGTTCATAGTCGTACGTAGCAGGGTCAGGAGTGGAGAAGGCAGCATCGTCGTTATTCAAGCAGGAGTTCGGCAACAGGTAGTCAGGAGTTCCCCGCTTCAGCTTAGGAGCGTGAGCACGGGAGTGACCTCTTCGTGAGGAGCGGCCTCGGCCCATGACGCCGGTCTCAGCAGGGAGAGACAGCAGGCTGGCCGAAGTACACCGCAGGGCAGCGTCGGGAAACCAACGCTTCAGCACAGAAGTCAGGAACGGGCCCCTGCATGGAACTAGCAGGCGGCCTCAGGAAACAACGCTTCAGCAGAGAAGTCAGGAACGGGCCCCCGCATGGAACTAGCAGGCGGCCTCAGGAAACAACGCTTCAGCAGAGAAGTCAGGAACGGGCCCCCACATGGAACTAGCAGCAGGCCTCAGGAACTAGGGACAAGAGCCAGAAAGGTTAGTACACCAGGATACAAGCCAGGGTGGCTTGTGGCAGAGACAGTAACGTGTCCAGGGTAGGAAATTATGCTCGGCACTGTTTCAGTGCCATCACCCAGGATATAAAGGGCGGAGATCCAATCACAGGAGGAGGGTGTGTGAGTATTTCTCCAATGATGGAGCACAGGGCAGAAGCTGCAATGAGAAGCAGCACATGTGCCATTGATTGCCAGAGGAAGCTTTTGCAACTGCAGAAGTCTGCAAAAGCTATAATCAAAGCCAGGAGTGGATTCCTTACAGTAATTTAGTTAAGCCCTTTGGCCAAAGCTTTATAAGCCTGCATACCAAACGTCTGTATGTGGGGAAAGAACCATAGAAGATCCTGTTCTTGCAGCAAAGTGAAAAGACCTCCCAAGTTAAAAAGGTGAGGAGGAGTGAGCTCTTGGGGGAGGTGCCCCCTACCTCCATTACAACTGTTACCAGTCAGAAATTGATTAACACACTTTCCCAGCTAGCTCAAACTTCTACACCCACCACAGTATTTATATATATTTGTCAAAAAAAGAATGCTACAGGGTGTGGCAAATGTATACAACAAACGACAGGGGTGCCCAATGCTACATCCAATTGACAAAACATATGTAACAGGATCCCCCCTGTTCCCCCTCACCTGCGCGGAGTAGCGGTACCCCTGGCCCTGTCGGGCAGCTGCGGGGGTGAGCGCATCGCCGGGGGCTCCCAGTGGCAACTGAGGCACAGCGCCGCCATGTTGGTTGTGTGGTAATAAGTATAAAGTTCAAATACTTCGATAATAATAATTATTTGTAAAACCAAATAATAATAATAATTATTATTATTATTAAAGTATTTAAACTTTGTATTTATTACAATATATCTTTTGTCAATTTGATGTAGCATTGGGTACCCCTATCTTTTGTTGTATACCCTAGTGGTGAGTCGCGCTTGTGTTTTCAAGGGAAGATATTGCCGGGACAAATTGCCTCCATGTATCCGAGAATAAGGCCTGATTCCCGGGTACATTTATGGGGGAACCGACAACAGCGAACCCCAAACTCCAAGGCACATTCTGTTACCGGTTCCTCCCTCTTCAAAACCCCTCTTGAACTCATAGCCTAGCAATCCCTGCTTAATTGCATGCCCAGAAAGGGAAAAACACAAAAAATGCTTTAAAAACACAAAGTATAACACAGTGATTAATGTTACTAGGTCCAAGAGCTGACTCTCTGGGACCATTACACAAAGGACAGGGGTAACTAAAACACGCTTGACCTTTATTAGAGAGCCTGATTACCCCCTCCCGTCACATTCCTTACTTAGAGGAAAGAGCATCCACTACAGATGGGATTTCCCTTTAAGCTCACTGTACTATTAAATGGCAAACAGTGCTATGTTTGGGTACCCAAAGAGATGGAAGGCTTCTTGAATTGCTTTGGAATAAGCCTGACTGAAGATGGTGGAAGTCACCCAGAAACACGGGAAACCAGACCCCACGGAAACACAGCACATACATCAGAGAGAGTGGCTTACCAGCAGGTTTTGACCAGAGACTAAAGGGAGGTAAACTGACGGATACCTATTTGACTTACCACTGATTATCTGGATCACTGTGTATCAGTTAACATTTTACCCATATATTCCTAAAAAAAAATAAAGAGGGTAACCCCATGACCACCATACCCATCTTGGCATTTTCCTTGAATGTGGAAAGATAAGGCGACGGCCGAGATAATCCTGAGAATTTAGAACTAAACCTGAATAGCCCTGCTGGATTATCTGACCTTGTGAATAGCTACAGATTCGGACTCACGTTATATAGAATCAGGGTCAAAGGACTTGTCACAGGAGACAAGTATTTACACCTTTTTACCGATATCATATCACTGAGCAAAACGAAATAGTTAAACAAATTGTCATTTATTCCATAGAGACAGATGTACACAGAGTGGATTACAAAATACAGAAGAAAACACACTTACTGGGGGTCTGGGCTACAAAACTAGACATTCATAGGTAAAATAGATCAGAAAACAAAGTCTTTAGGTTGATCGGGATTTGTCCCCAAATGAAGCCGTCTCGGTCATATTTCTCCAAGAGCATCTTTTGGTGATTTCAAATTTGCTGCTGCTGCTGTCTTGGCACTTAGAATCTCTCATCCGGATTGGCTGAGGGTTTCTTACAGTATTTCAGAGTTCATTCATAAAATACGGCAGCCAATCCGAGCTTGCGAAGAATCCTACAAGCCTATCAGTGCGATGCCAGTCTATCTAAGCTGTGAAAGAACGGATTCCGATTCTAACAAGGGCATGCACCAACATGGCACCTTTGCCACTCGTCAGACAGAAGCCACCCACTGAGTTAGGCTCCTCACAGTCTGGGCTGGGGAAAATGGGTCTGATTAATTACTTTCATCCAAGGACGTGAGTACTTGAGCCTAACTCTGGTACCCAAATCGCTGTCACACCTTGGCAACCTCTGTGGCTTGCATGTCCGGGACCCGAGCAGACTTGATGGCACCAAGCTTGGTACCCAGATGGTCTCTCTGAACCGTGGACCTGGAAGTCCCCAGCTCATATACTATGCACGCGCATTTATACATTTTAAACATACCTGTTTAATAAAATATGCTTTACACTGGTAACCTGTCTAAGTCTTTTGGTTATGAGGGATAGAATGAGAATCTGTACTTTAATTCCCACTAGTCATATCCCTCACACACTGCAAACCTGACTTAGCCTTTTAAAATACTCACAGCCTTATGTATAGCTGGAGCACCCCAGAACCCCTATACCAGGTTCTGGGTGATCAGGGCATTAACTGGGCATCCCCTTTTATACTATTGACCCCTTTACCATTTCAGGGATACAACACATCCCTTTGCCCCATTTACCTTTCTGGTCTGTGCTGAAGCAGGGAATCGTTGCGCGGAATCGCGCAAGCGTTTTCAAGGCAGGATTTTGACCAGAGCATTTTGCCTATATGTATCCGTGAACCAGATTCCCTGGTACATTTTTGGGGTATCCAGAAACTCTGGACCCCGACTACCAGGCACAATCTGATAACACTTTCTCCGCAAAACCTACCCTGAAACTTATAGCCCAGCAATCTCTGCTCACTGGCACTCCTGAAAAGGTAAAACACAGACAATTCTTTATTGTCGCATAATTATACACAATGCATAGACAAACACTGGGTTCAAGATCTGACACTCCCAAACCCCAATACATGGATCAGTGGTAACCAAGTGAGCTTAACATGTATTGTGAGCCTGGTTACCCCCTCACCATCACAGGCCTTGACTCTAATAATAAGAGAAGACTTCCCCTTTCTGAATATAAAAGATTAATGGACGATATTCCTACAGGAAGCACACTTTAATAAGCAGAGTCCCCAAACACATTTAAAAGAAATTATTGAACAACCTATTCCTCATCCTATACTAGTAATACAAACTAGTAATTATAATTAAACATGGAGTCCCATTCTAGGCATGGAATATCCAAAAAGATAGGTAATCTTATGTGGACTCCAATCTGGAAATGAAAATACACTGATCAATGTGTACACTCCCAATGAATATTAAGCAGAGTTTCTGACGACAGTCCTAGAAATGGCTAAAGATCAAAACTTGAAATCACAGAAAATAGGGGGAAAACTAAAGTATGGTGCATACTCCAGAAGTGTATAAATCTAACACGTCGGGCTGACCACATACTGCTGCGCCAGCCTTTATTTTAAAACTTATCGGGGGCATAGCGGTTGCATCTTCTGAAAACCACGTGCAATAAATTGGGCATCCCCGCATTAATGCTGCATTCACGCCACCCAGCACCCACGGTTGAACTGTTTACTTATAATGGTTCGGATTTAAGTGGGGGCAATTCTTCGCGTAATCGTCAGGTGGCCGATATTCATGAATTGTAATGAATTCAAATGTGTACACTACATGTGCTACAGTAATGTGTCGACTTGCAGGTGTTTAAAAAAACCCACAGTGGTCCATTGTGAATTGACCTTTGTACTGAAGAAGTTACTGTATCAATTTAGGCGTTTCATAATAAAAACTGAATGCACAGTGTCTTTTTTACATTACTGTAATGGATTTCCCCTGTCCTGCAATGAGTACACCGCAGTACGTGTGCAAAAAGCCCGACATAACGTACGCATATTTAATATGGTCCACAATTAATGCAGTAGATGATAAGATGGCCACAGTTGGTCAAATGTATCAATATTTTATTGAAAATTGTTACTTTTACAAATTTTCACCAGATGCGTGCGTGTTAAATGTCCTTAAATTCGCTTTTTCTGTAGATTCACATCAGTATAACAGAATTCAGCATTCTTGTCGTTTGCACACAAAAACAAAACGTTTATTTTGAAAATAATTACTTACATACAAAAATAGTAAGAATGACGATGGTGATGTTTCAAATAGATTGATATTCTTAAGAATAGTTGCACATAGTAACCTTCTTTCAGTTAATATTCTATCCAGGTATTAACATGTCCTTTTCTCCTCTTCATGGTATTATCAATCTGGACTGGTCTTTCTTCCTCTGGCCTATCTTCTCTCCATCCTTCCTTCCTTCCTCAACTCACTAAGCTCACTGCTGTATTTATCCATAAAGACCCACCCAGTCAGCCATTTTAACCTTGAAGATGTTATATCCCAACATGGTATTTACCCACATTACTGATGTCATATGAACTACTTCTGAACATATAAGTAGTTTCAAACTTACTGAATTGAAAAGTCTTATGCAGCATTTTTCCCAGTTAGGACTTGCAGCTGTTCAACAACTTGAGGCCACGAATTGACCTTTTGGGTCAATTCTGTCTGTCAGAATAGATCTGACCTTTCACTTAGAATACTGCACATGTAACAATAACTGAATATACAATCAGATAATATATAGATATGAAGGAAAGTCCAGACTATTATACTGTATACTTTAACATTCTGCCTTTGATAACAGATTCATTCATTACAATATAATTATTGCTAAATTGGATTTCTTACAGCCCCCCTAAATTAGATTGTAATAGAATCACTATAAATCTTTCAAACAACCATACATATCACATTCAAAACTTATCAAACAGAATGTCAGAATACAGCATACCTCTGAATTACTCTGCCTTCACAATACATATTACCAATTGCTGAAAAACAATATATCATGTTATAACAACGTACAATGATGAAGACAAATGAAATATTTCCCAATACTGATACATTATAACAGATTTCTTTAAAACTTTGCCCATTGAGCCTGTAATTACCCATCATGTTCTATCTCTTTTAGTTTACCTTCTTCATGTTGAAAAACAATTTCTGCTTTTTATTGTTTTTGTAACATCTGAAGTAAACCTTAATCTTTTTAAAGTTCTTCAGTCCATTTCTCTCAAGAGAACTCAAACTCATTTATTTGAGCTATATTAAATTGTAATGGAAGCATATTTACATCTCTCAAAAATGTGTAAATATATTCCTACTGATTTCCTCCAATACAATTTAATTCTTCAAACATTAAATGTTTTTACGGTTTCAATACAAAGTAAGCATGAATGATAAATAATCTTGACCTGGCGTAATAAACAAAGTATTTTAGAATAAAAATGTAAACAAGCGTAAAAAATCTATCCGTTAAGTCTTGCTATAATTGTGTAAAAAATAAAAATCTGGATATTGGAGACTATAAAATAATAACTGAATATTATTACCACTATTTCTAGTACTGTTATAGGAAATAAAACTCTTTCTTTTCCTAATATGAACATTTAAAGAAAAAATAATAATACTTGTACATACTGTACATCGCACCCATAAATCTGTATAATTTTGAACCAATAACAATTCTTCTAGCAAACTTTGTTGTACTCCTAGAGATGTAATTCCCCGTTGTACTTTTTCAGTATTGATTATTTCTTTCAATAGTCCCAGTAGTAATAAATATAATAAAAAATAGTCATTTTGTCCTTTTTCCTAAAAAATTAAAAAATATTCAGTCCCATAGGTGATGACTCTTGTTGATTTTCCTCATTCTTCTTGACTCCGATCATCCAATCGTATTCTTTATTCATCACACAATTACATATGACCTGTAAAAATATAGCAGTATCATTATATTGGTAAATATATTTAACCTTAGTCCATCTGGACCATACACTTACAATTGACATATTACGTAAATAAATCACAAACATAACCTTTATCATAATGTTAATTATATCATAAGATCCTTCTCAATTTGTTTACCAAATACTTTTTTTCATAAAAAAAATGATCATAATTGTCATCTACTTCACTTCCCCCCTTTTTAAAATTTTGGAAATATAGAAGACCTATTTTAATTCCTAAATTTTAAATCCTATTCTACCAACTGATTATGGATGATACTTTAAATCTTTATTTAATCCCTAAAATTTCACATGTAAACTTTCATCACTAAACCTGTGAAATGAGAACCCCTATCTGACTCAAGAATGCGAGGAAAACCCCATCTAGAAAAAACATGATGCCAAAAAACTCGTGCTGTAGTAATTGCATCATTTTGCTTGACCAGAATGCTCTCAGCCCATTTTGAAAAGACAGCTCCCATAATCCAAGCATGTTTTAACCCATTCTTCCCTGAGGGTAAGGAACCATTGTGATCAATTTGCAATGTGGACCATGGGCCATCTGCTGGTGCAATACATTGGAAAGGTGGTTTTTGCCTTTTGAGCCCAGGATTTCCTTTTAAACTTTCCAAAAGTGTCTCTTGTCCTACGTGACCCAAACTTTCATGATTTATGGCCTTTTCTTTATGGACACGAGAAGGCTTTAAATCAACCCGGGAAATAGCAATGGACGTATCCTTTGCCTGTTTCTCTGTAAAGGAAAGGAGCTGCGTATCTTTGTGTCTGACTATCGCTGTGGCACTAGTCTCTGTAAGCACTACATTCTGTTCTGTTAAAACCTCTTCCTTAGCCAAGGAATCAACTATTGCATTTCCTTCAGTGAGAAAATCCTGTCCTGTTTTTTGTGTTATTTGGAAATCTTTCTTAAGTGTTGGCGTGACACAAAAATTATCACTGATTTCAGGTAATTGAAACTCACTGGTGACCATTTTAATTGGACAAACACTTCTCTCGTTACCATATTCAGAAGGATTAATTAACACAGGCTTTCTTCCTTTAGAATTTTTCCAAATTGCCTTATTGCCTAAATCCACAATATTACAAAGAGATGTTCCTGACAACATTGGTAACTTTTCTTTTGTTACACTTAACTGTGCCCCAGTATCTATTAAAAACTCTGTATCAAACCCCCCTAAGGTTCCTTCTTTATCCAAAGTTACTGGAGTTAATACTTCAAGAGGACGTGGTTTCAGATAGTCTAGTCAGGATGAATTAAGTCTTTCGTCTATGTGAGTTATGTTACAAACCTGTTTGTGTGTGAGATCATTAGTGTCTGTGTGCTGAACAAATACATTCTCTTTCCGCAAACTTTTTTGTAGATCTAAGAATTTGTCACAGTTTCTTCTATAATGCCCTATTTCTCCGCAATGAAAACATTTAAAACCTTGCAGCCGGAAAGGCTTGTCTGTTCTGCAGTTGTCACTCCTGTCACTCTGACTGTTCCAAGAGCTGTTACTTTTTTGAGTGGCATGAAAGGCATTTCTATCATTAACAACTTCTGAGATTTTAAGTCTGGGATTATTCTGCAAAAGCTGACGTCTAATATTATCAATAAAAAGAGCAGCAACTTCTAATGATTCTTTCTCAGAAGCAATTGCTAATGTTACTGGATCTAAAAATGTAAATTTTTTTACAAATGCTCTAATCATTTTCTCTTCAGAATCTTGATCAGAAAACAGTAATTTGTATGCAGTCTGGAATTTTAACATAAACTCAAAAGTATCCTCTGTAATTTTGGGTTTAAGATCTTCCAAAATATCAACGGTAATGGCATGTCCGGTGGAAATGTAAATTAATTGGCTAAGCCTGTCAATGCAGGACCCTTGTATAAAATCACCGTTATCATCCTCTTGAGGCATGCTGACAGGCATTTTTAACCTTCGACTCATGTGAGTTGGTAACCACAGTTTGTAAATCTTATTTCTTTGTTCCTCAGTCAAATTAAATCGATCTGTATAAGATTCAAAAATGTCTGCATTATGAAATGCATCCAGGTGATTCTCATAATCAGGTATATCTTTTAATACCTTCATTAAATGATCGTGAATCTTTAAATTCAGTGTGGCTGCTTTGTCATGGAACTTTTTCCTTGTCAGTTCTGTGCTGCTAATGTCAGTCATATCTACGTCTGCACTAGAACTAGGAATAAAAGACGCCCCTTGAGTATCTTTTTTCTTTTTGTCTTTACCAGCAGCGCATGCAAATTTGATATTGGATGTTTCAATTTGTTTTTCTAACTCATGTATGCGTTTATGTAAAATGTTACAATTTGAACATTGATCAGTTTTTACAACTTCAATTTTATGCGAATTCTCATCATTGAAAACCATCAAATTAAACACTTTGATCATTTTCATGACATTTCTTAATTTTTTCTTATCTTTATGCATAGTTAGTATTTTCTTATCTATTCTCTCATTTTCTATTTGAACCTGATTCCACAGAGAATTCCATAATTCAGTGTCAGTAGATGTATGAGGTAACACATTTAACATCATATTACTGTCATTTGCATATGAATTAATAAATTCCATTACTTACGTTTTGTTAAGTATTTTCTTTCACCGAAAACTTGTGCTGAAAAAACTCGAATTGTTCCCCCACAAACGTCGCAACGTTTCTTTGAAGAAATTCCACGCTATTCCATTCAGCGCATACAAATGCTCCAGACAATGCTCCCTGCACGTCCCGCAAATGTACCTTCTTCCTTGGGAAACTTGACCAGACAAAGGCAACCCCCGAACAGTCCGTCTCCCTCTAGGAGATTCGTGGAACGTGGTTCTCTGTCTCTGATCTGTTAATCAACTGTAGTCAAATCTACCAAAAACTTGACACTTCTTTTTTCTTCGGTTCGTTTCAATTTTTTCTCAAATCTTGGATCCAGGATGTATCGACAACACCCCCTCTAATCCAAATGTGACGAAAAAACTGAATGAAGGCTGGCTCGCCAATGTTAAATGTCCTTAAATTCGCTTTTTCTGTAGATTCACATCAGTATAACAGAATTCAGCATTCTTGTCGTTTGCACACAAAAACAAAACGTTTATTTTGAAAATAATTACTTACATACAAAAATAGTAAGAATGACGATGGTGATGTTTCAAATAGATTGATATTCTTAAGAATAGTTGCACATAGTAACCTTCTTTCAGTTAATATTCTATCCAGGTATTAACATGTCCTTTTCTCCTCTTCATGGTATTATCAATCTGGACTGGTCTTTCTTCCTCTGGCCTATCTTCTCTCCATCCTTCCTTCCTTCCTCAACTCACTAAGCTCACTGCTGTATTTATCCATAAAGACCCACCCAGTCAGCCATTTTAACCTTGAAGATGTTATATCCCAACATGGTATTTACCCACATTACTGATGTCATATGAACTACATCTGAACATATAAGTAGTTTCAAACTTACTGAATTGAAAAGTCTTATGCAGCATTTTTCCCAGTTAGGACTTGCAGCTGTTCAACAACTTGAGGCCACGAATTGACCTTTTGGGTCAATTCTGTCTGTCAGAATAGATCTGACCTTTCACTTAGAATACTGCACATGTAACAATAACTGAATATACAATCAGATAATATATAGATATGAAGGAAAGTCCAGACTATTATACTGTATACTTTAACATTCTGCCTTTGATAACAGATTCATTCATTACAATATAATTATTGCTAAATTGGATTTCTTACAGTGCGGAAGCGTGCAATAAGGAAAAAGTTAAGTAGTGATCCGTGTTTTTTTCGTATTGTTCCTGCACACGGATTTAGAAGAGGGTATTGGTGTTTGGTGCCAGATTTTTCCAGTATCTTTGATCATGGAGACTTCAAAAGGCAAAAGGTTATGGTAAAACCAACTAAGATTCGTCTATCCCAGGCCAGCAATGGAACAGCGCCAGCACCAGCTTACAATAACGGTCCGAACTTCAGTGAAAACCTGGTGACGGGCAACCCTTGCTGTCTGTCCCTGCCAAGATACCTGCAGCCTGAGCAAGATTTCACGTACAGATACCATAAGCTTGCATGTACCAAAAAGATTTCCAGCATCATCAGCTGTCAACTACAGGTGTAGCAGTCCTGCTGTCACCTGTCAACTACGTGTATAATCAAGAATATGGGACTGGCAGTGGCTCGGCGCCAACCAATTGACAAAATCTATAATGAAGGTAAATACAGTATAATTTACTTCAGTAACTGCCTGTATTACACTACTGTACCTGTATTACACTACGGTACATGTATTACAGAACTTACAGTACAGTATACTACCTGCAGTTCAAGATGCCATATTTTATTATGTTTTTAAAATATCAATACATTATGTATACAGACAAGCAATTAGTTACTGCAGATCGGTCAAAAGAGTGGACCGGGCAGAGGCCTGGATCGAAAGTGGTGAGACTTTTCAGGATTGCATCTTTACTGACGAGTCAACTGTATCAATTGAGAGATTTGCCCGTTTTGGATTCTCCAAAAAAGGCCGCTTATCTACTGTATGAAGCCGCGTCCAAACACCCAGTGAAGCTGCATGTGTGGGGAGCCATCTTTAGGCGTGGACCAGGATGCATCGTCATCTTTGACGGTAAAATAATGCACAAAGTCACATGCTGCAGCCTTATGCACTATACTGTACTAGTGTGCAGTATTTTGAGCACTTTCTTTTCTTGTTACAAGAATCATGAATAAAGTATTTTTTCAAGAGCAAATAGTACCTTGATTGTGGAATACATCACACGTGAATTCCCAGATGGTCACCGGTTCTTCCAGGACAATGATCCCATACACACCGCGTTTACAGTACATGCGCATATTCTTGCCACCGGTATCAACTGGGTTAAGACGCCAGCGGAGTAAGTACGGTAACCATGTCTAATTTTTTCCCACTGTTTACTGTGTATCTCTTTAACTAATTCTCCTTCTTTTCCCCCTCCAATTACAGATCGCCAGATTTCAATCCTATCGAAATGGTCTTGCATCAGCTAAAGGATTATATCCGAAAAGTGGTGAAACCGTCAAAAAAGGATGAATTGGCAGATGGCATAATGAGTTTTTGGAACAACGTACTCACAGTCGAAAGATGTAATAAATATATAGATCATATTGCGACCGTGTTGCCCATTGTGATAGAGCGTAATGGGCAGGCATCAGGAAAGTAATAAGTTACAGTACAGTACTGTACACTGGCGACACACTTTATTCGAGCTCGGCTAGTCCCACGAATTCGGGTATACCCGGGTGTATTGAGGTTTGTGACTGTTTTCTGCCCGAGTGCATTGAGGTATTTTCCAGGCAGGGATTGAAGCATTTTATTCCCGCTGGCTGCAATACTGCACAGTATATATATATATATATACTGCATTACAATTCATGAATTTATGCCATCTGGTAGACACGCGAAGCATTGCAGCCTATTAAATCCTAATCATTATCATTTAACAGATCAGCCGCCCGTCAGCCAGTCATGAACCCAGGCTGGGAAGGCAAACGCAACGGGGCTTGTCAGAGGTGAGGAGCGGCGCATTCCAGGTATTTGCCAGGTACATACTGGGTATTTGCTCGAATAAAGTGTGTCGGTGCAGTAGTATGGTAAGTACAGATGCCCAAGTATGATACAGGTAAATACAGTATGGCACAGATTGTCTTTAATATGCACTTTACTGCACTGATTTTTTCTTTACTTTTCAGAGCTGCTGCACTACAAATCTTGTTATAAAGTAGTTATAAAGTAGTTCTAATGTAGTATAGAGTTCAGTATACAGTATACTGTGTACTGTACAGTATACAGTATAGTTTGACATTAGTAACTGCATAGTACAATATGCTGTACAGTAGTTATAGTTTAAGCAATGCCAATAAATGCACTTTACTGCACTGATTTTTTATTTTATTTTCAGAGCTGCTGAACTACAAAAGGAGGGGTTGGGGGAGGAGGGGTATCATGTGTAAAATTAGTGAACTGTGTGTATATTGTATCAACAGTCATAATTTACACAAACCCCCTCTCTCTCAATGAAATACAGAATGCAAAGCGGCCATGACGAAGAAGATAAAGACAGAAAATGTGTATTACTGTTTTTATTATTATAAATTTGTATTATTCGTGATTATTTGTATTTGTCATTTTTCCATGATTATCTATTTTCATGATGTCAATGTCAAGTGATGCTGAAGTGATGAAAGGTGCTACCATTACCACCAGCCTTTAATTTACAACTGACAGAAGAACTACAGTACCAAGAAGATAAAGACTGTAATTTGTATTATTCATGATTATTTGTATTTTTCATCCTGATAAAATAAAAATAAAAATTCTTTAAATTCACGATAATCATTGAAACACCCCCACCCCCCAAAGAAAAAGAAAGAATTGCAAAAATGGTTAATTTATCAAAAACATGATTCAGATTGTTTTTTTGTTTTTTTAATCAGTCCTTAAAAAGGGATGTCTCTTTTTTTTTCTTTGAACTTGAAATTCACTTTGAATGTGTGTGTGTGTGTGTGTGGGGGGGGGGGTGGATTCTTCAAGAAGGGTTTGGGTTTGTGTGAAGTTGTTAAGGGTGGGCTACACTACTGTAGTTGCCAAGAATGGTTTATCAGATTAACATGTTAAATTCGGGAAGGTGTGGATAAACATTTCTATTCATGATGTAAGGATTGTGTGTGAAATGGTGGGGAGGGAGGGGTTGAAGGTTATCTGTTATCGCGTGTGCGCTAACGGGGGAGATAACACAGCTCACCAAAGCCTCAAAGCCTCACACATTTTTGCTGAATGGCTTTGTCTACTCTAGTTAGTTGGCAAGAAGGGCTAATCAGATTCACATATTAAATTCAAGAAGGGATTGTCACACTTGCACATGCGTTACCGTAAACAAAGCCTCAAAGATTTTAAAGAATGGCTTCAGGATTTGGGGGGTTGGATGGATGAGCCATTCTCGCCAATACAAATAAATACAAATTAATGGTTTTGGAGAGGTGTCGAGGGGGGGAGGAGGAGAGCGCTGTATGCTGGATTATCAGTTCAAAGAAATATTTTCAAAAGGTCATCATAATGTTTTGATCCCCACACTCCAAATATAAATCACAGTATCATAAACTAGTGACTAGTGTAGAATTAAAAAGCTACAGTAGTGATTGATTCTCAGAATATCAAGAATTGTAATGCAAGCCCATGTCGAGAAACAACATTTTTTTTTAGACTTTAAATTCTTATCGAATGGAAAGTCATACACACATGCGCATAAATGTGATGATACGCATATGCGATTCAACAAGGTTCCAATGAGACATACACGCATGCGCAGAAATGTGATGCCACGCTCGGGAAGATTAAAGCCAGAAAGCCAACCATTACAATTGAATGGTTTGGGAGAGGTGTCGATAAGAAGTAGAAATACTTTAGCCTTGTATGTGTGCGGGGGAAGGGGGAGAGCGCTATATGCTGAATTATCAGTTCAAATAAATATTTTCAACAGGTCATCAAAATGTTTTCATCCCCACACCCCCAAATAAAAATCACAGTATCATAAAGTACGTACATGACTAGTGTAGAATTAAAAAGCTACAGTAGTGATTGATTCTCAGAATGTCAAGAATTGTTATGCAAGCCCATGTCACGCATGCGCATAAATGTGATGCCAAGCCAATGCGTTTTTACAAAGTTCCAATGAGACATAAATGCATGCGCAGAAAATAAAAACAGTATGAAAAGAAGAGCAAGCCTAGCAAAACTATTGATTAATAAATAATACATATAGAAATGTGATAATTTTATATTCGGAAGAAGATGCGACGCTATATTTTTGTAATAATGTACTTCTTTTCCCTTTAGTGTCATGTACTCTATACAGTACAGTATGTGTTCTCATATTTTTTATATGTAGGCTAAGGAGCCTCATACTACAGTATACAGTATGAACTCGGAACGTTAATTAATCTCTGCTTCAAATATAAATCTTCAAATTTACAATTACTGTGCGCACACACAGACTTGCAGAAATGTACTGTACGGCTGTAGTTGAAATGCTATTAGACTTTTAAGACAACAGCTCGCGATCGCCCACTTGAGTTTCTAGATGGTATTGCAGAAAACGCTAAAAACCGATCGTGACTATATCGAAAACCGCTCGGAAAAAAAAGAAACAAGAGCGCGTATAGCCAAGGTTATCAGAGCGGCTTGGCTTAGGCTGATTTAGACTAAAGGCTGGCGCAGCTGTAAGTCCATCCATGCGTGCCCGCATAGAATGAATACAATTCCCCAGTCCCATGCCGGATAAGGAGGTACTTACTGGAGTGGGGATTGGCTTATTCTCATCTGCCCGGCAGTCGCCGTATTAGTGACATCATTGACAACGATCTCGCGTTATCCTGGAACAAATCCAGGGCCCGCACCGTAAGTGCGTTGGCATCCAGACTTGGAGGAAACGCGTCGCCGTTGTCTTCTGCGTAGAGGACATGGCCATCCGAAACCTTCTCGCTGGGAGTCTCCATTGATAACTGTAGGGAGTAAAGAGGTGGTCTCTCACCGCTCCACTGGTATCTTCCGCTTGGGATATGGGTACGATGACTAGGCCACTGTTCATCACCTTGAAGGGTACTCCCCGTCGTCGCTTTGGCTGTGCCCTCCTGATTCTCGGCTCTTCTTTAGATAGAGCTGGAAGTGGGAACACCTTTGGCTGGATACACATTTGAACTGTCCTACCGCCGCTTTGATGAGATGCCAGCTGGGACAATTCAGTTGTGATTTGTGTTGGTTCCTTCTCTCTGACCGTCTCTGGTACCTTGTCAGAAACCGGGTCTGGAACTATCTCTGAACCTGGAGCAATCATCGGGGCATTCGATTAGCAGTGTTTAGAGCCCTTAGACCCTCTCTGATCGCTAGCGGAAAGATAGGGTCATCATCATCTGGCTCGGTATCAGAACTGGTCGGAACCTTGAAATCAAAATCCATAGACCCTGGTAGCATGGGCTCCGCACCTTGGGGAGGTAGCGCCCCAAGCCAGATTCCCGCCCAGGTAATCACAATTGGGGCACAGATTGCACTGAGACTCGCCGACTGTTACTCACCTGGATAAAGTGTGCGGAGACAGAAGCACAGGTAGGGTATCTCCTCCATCATTGGTGGCTCAGACAAACTGAAGGGTGAAGCCTATCTGAAGAGTAGACCTGTCGTCGCAAGCCGACTCTGGTTCTCGAATCGGAATTGATGCCATTGCTGGGGCCGGGTCAGTGGAAACCATCTCAGGCTTCGTCTCGGTTGTTCGGGCTTGGTACTCATCAAACATAGGCAGTAGAGGACTAGACACAAGATAGCTAGCCCCATTCAAAGAGAAAATAGCCCCCCAAACAAGGTATTCTTCCGGGAATGTACAATCAGGGCCCAAGCACATCAGACTAGTGATCCCATCAGTGGGTACATCCAGGAAACCTTCTGGCAGCGAGTAGTAGGCAAAGTCATTATCGCCCGACCTCACTTTATGTAAACACGGGCACAAAAAAAAGGGTAACTCACTCCTCTTGCCTGCCAGGCTCCAGAGAACTGAGGTTACGGTTCGCTACATCCGGTACCTCCCTTGTTCCCAAGTCTTTATCATAGGCTGTCGGCGTGTCCCCTCCCTCTGGTGGAGATTAGAGGATGGACACTCGGCAACATGGAGGGGGTGTGACTCTGACTCCGGCTTGAGACAGTCACATCACTCGGGTGCGGTCCTGGCTTTCACGCCAGACCCTTGCAGACCATTACAAAAAGGCATGCAGATTGTTTGCAAGCCTTTCACATGGTTCCCATTCTCGGTGGGAACCACCATTTTGGATTGTGCAGCTCACATGGTGCATTCCTGGGCAGGGGAACCAACATTTTGAGCACAGTCCATTCTCTGCCTGTATAGGAATCGCAATTGTGACAGGAATCCAATTCCCGTTGATCTGTACAGCACATGGTTGTAGTCTACCAAGAGTAGGATGTACCCCAGGCAAGCAAAGCTCCATCTCGATATGCTGCAAACGATTACAGTCCATTGCAAGCACTCTTTGGTTCTATGGTTTGGATATGGCTAGTAATACTCTGGGGTTATTCTAGCAGAGTTTTAGGCACCTTGTATGCAGGCACCCCTCCTGAGATATTCCCAATGCAGTACCCTTACACCACCCCACTTGGCTGCCAGTATTGCGGATCCTCTCCAGAGATCTCTAGGACTCGTTTAACCAAAGCACCCCCTTTAGGCATCCCGACTACCCTCCTCAGGGCAACTTAGAACAGCAATAGCCTTTGTTTCCAGACCATTCACCTGATAGGGTAGTCTAAGTCATGGTTCCATGGCGGGAAAAATGGTCCCTGGTTCTGGTAGGCCGGGATCCCCTGAAAACTATACCTAGCCTCCCTCCTTCAATTTCAGCACTTGTTCTGGAAGCGTACCGTTACTTCCAGATTTGTTTTGCTTAAAGCCTGTCCTGTTACAGATTTCAGAAGCACCTACAAATGTAATAGTGTTTCCCCCACCCGGTGGGAGATTTTTCCATTACTACGGTGTATGGTGCATATACCTGCTGGTAACAGGAGGACTGAGTCACCCGCCGAATGTAGTGAGGACACAGGATCAAGCTTCTGGGGTTCATACCCCACATATCTCTTTAGCAGTGCAGTGCCTCCATCTGCCGTAGGCTCCAGGAGCTGAAGGTGATCTCCGATGGTAGAACTATTACCTCTCCCCCCAATAAGGTCACGCACCAGGCAGGAGGTATATAACAGCATGAACTGTTTATTGTCTTCTGTACAGCACAGTTACGTGGTAGGATTCTGCCCGATGCAGTACTCTCAGCTCTCACTGAATGATGGTACCTGGACTGCCACTACAGGCCAAGGGCACTTGCAGTCATCCTAGCTCTTCCCCACCTACCTAGCAGAAGCAGAGGTATGGTCAGCACTCCCGCTCCCCAGGAGGGAAGAGTACAAGGGAAGGCCCCAATCTCAGGTTCCTAGTTGTGTGAACTGCCTTCCTCAGTGGGGGAAGGACACTACTAAATTTGGGGCGGAACTGCCCTTAAGTACAGCCAGGATGAGGGCACCAGCTCTGGCTCATGATTGGTCATGCAAAGACCTGATGTTACTTACACCCGCTGTCTCTCAAATGCAGCTCCTCGGAGGGTGAAAACCCCATATAATCTGCTGGCAACTTGATTGTACCAGGTTTTACTGCCAAACCAAGGGCAGAATAGTAGCCATCAAGTGACCTGGCTACATATATATTGGCAAAAGTCCAGGCACTGAAAAATCCAATGTTTCGACTGCATACTGTACTGTATATATTGGTTGATTAAAGATATCACAGCCCACAATGAATCTTACTATTTCTGGGATCAATATGACTACCAGCACTCACCTGTGTGTACCCATATACTCCCAGCATTTGTGCTATAGGCACAGTTGTGACTGAAGCAAAATCTCCAATAAAACCTGCCAGCCGTTCATTTTCCAAGCAGGAGTAATTGGGAACTGTCCTATGGGATCCGGATAAAATCTGTATCACACTTTGTACAGCTTTCTTTTCATCTGCACATGAATCATATACATGGTAACCCAGAGTAACATTGGGCAAAAGGTCTGGATTCTTGTTGATCTCCTCAATGGCAAAAATAAAAGTAAGAAGGTGTTTGTAATACTGGGCGACAGGCCTGTGGAAAGAGAATGAATGGATTAAGGGTTATTTATTTATCAAATGTTTTAGCAGGAAGTAATACATTGAGATTTAACTCTCGTTTTAAAGTATGTCCTGGGCACAGAGTTATGATGACAAATACATGATTACAAATACATGTTACATTAAATGACTGGGTTATACATTATGTACTGTATAAATACATTGCATGTACAGTTAATGATAATATATGCTATAGGCGTATGTAACAGTTACAGACCAGAGTAAAATGTGGGACAGCTTTAGTTTTGAAAAAACTTAGACTGGTGGCGGCTGTGAGAGTCTCAGGTAGATTGTTCAAGTTGTGAGGTGCACAGAAATAGAAGGAGCAGCGGCCGGATACTTTGTTGAACCTTCTGACTGTAAACTGTCTGTTGGAGTCAAATATCAGGTGGTAAGTGCTGCATGTGGTAGGGGTGAGGAACTTGTTCAAATAAGGGGGTAAGAAAGAAAGTATTTGAAGGCAAGGCAGGAAAAAAAATGTTTGCGCTTAGACTCAAATGATGGCCACTCTAGTTATTTGAGCATATTACAGTGATGTGTGTTGTATTTACAATTGAGGACAAAGTGGCATATTGAATTGTAGAGTGTGCCTAGTTTGCTAAGGTGGCTTTGGGGTGCCATGACCCTATAGTCTATAATTGGCATTAGCATCTGCTGTGCAATGCGCTTTCTGACACGCTGACGTAGGGGTGATTTGTTCCTATAAAGTGCACCTAGGGGCCTCTTCTACAAATTTCGATAACCCACTTATCGAGGCCTTTTCAGCCAAAATGTCTACTGCTCTTTAGTAAAACATACAGAACACCTACAAGCTCAAATTGAACCCCCAAAATACCCACAACATATATATAAGCATATAAGTTTCACAGAGGAGTGGTACTGAGCATGGCAATATGTATTTAAAACCAGAGACATAACATAAAACACAGACAAAGCTCAGTGCACATCCAGAAAAACTTATATACGGTACAGTGCCTAAATATACATGTATAAATAACTAATAATAAAATGGTCTTTTAGTTTAACATTTTGGCCAAATTGTTGTAAGCCCTTGAGCCAAACTTCACGGCAGACCACGTTTCAAGGGTCCCTACACTAATATAAATTTTTAATAACCTGTGCATTGCCAGGAAGAATGATTTATAGTAAATCTGTCAATATAAGTTGCAAAAGTTCTAAGTCTGATTGAATCTTTTATTAACCTGTACATTACCAGGAAAAGCACTCTGTAATAGATTTGTAACGTGGTCTGCCGTGAAGTTTGGCTCAAGGGCTTACAACAATTTGGCCAAAATGTTAAACTAAAAGACCATTTTATTTATTAGTTATTTATACATGTATATTTAGGCACTGTACCGTATATAAGTTTTTCTGGATGTGCACTGAGCTTTGTCTGTGTTTTATGTTATGTCTCTGCTCTTTAGTAAGCCTTGATAAGTGGGCTATAAAGAAATGAATCGCCAATTTTGGCTCTCGTCAAAAACACATCGCTGGGCGAGCGGCGATATGCAACTTATCGTCAGGTTTTGAAACTCGTGCAATTCTAGTAGCCTTGATTAGTTTATCGAGGTTAATAGCGGCTCTAGAATTGCGAGTTTCTCCCAAAATACTCACGCCAGGAAAATTTAGTGTGTAGCTGGGGAGAAGCTGCTGAGAAGGCGACGAGAGTGGACTTAAAAAAAAAAGTTTTTTTCCTGCATTGGATTGATGCCGGAAGTCTCCGGAGCTGATACCCACTAATGTCAGCACCGGAGTGCCCCGGCATGAATCCCATGCAATAAAAATACATTTACAGGCAACTTAATTAATCGCTGGGTCAGGCTCCTCCAGGTCTGGTGGGATAAATGGTAGCCCGGATGAATTCCATTCATCCCAGGATGTGGGTGCTTGAGCCCTTCCTATTAATCCCTGCTCGCAGGCTACCCTGGAAAGGTAAAAACACAAATATTCTTTATTAACACACATTACACTTTATGCATTAAACATTACTGGGCTCAAGCGCTGACACTCCCAAACCCCAATACATGGATAGTAACCAAAACAGGGCTTGACCTCTATTAAGAGCCTGGTTAACACCTCACTGTCACACCTTCCCCCTCAAGATGAAGGCTTTGTGGCAGTCAACACATCAGGTGGCTCCGCAAACCTTGAGACTCATCAGGTCTTTGGCTCTGGGGATGTCCTGTTGGGAGAGTTAGGCACGTTCTATAGTGCCGGGCGTGTGCTACGCCGTCCGCGCGGATTTTTAGTTGGCTGACGTTAGTCAGCCTTTATATAGATGTGCCGCGCCGCTGCCTGCGCTCAAATTTATGTATTGGTGTGTATGTGTGTATGTATGTATCCATATATGCGTGTATGCGTGTTTGTATGGGTGTATGTGTGTGGGGTGGTAAGTAAATGCACACAAAAAAAAATATTAAACTGTTTTTTTAATTTTCAGAAATCTTACTTACACTCCCCTTACACTCACACAACATATACACACACACACATATACACATACATACATTACCTGCAGCTCCTGGCACTATATACAGGAAAAGCATGCGGCACATGCACGCGCGTTCACATATTAACGCGCGGCCGCACGCTGAATATAAAAGCCCTTATCTGCATTACTATGTTCTTTGCCTTTCTTGTGCTGTATGGTAAAGTCAAATTCACGAAGGGCAAGGCTCGAGCGAAGTAACTTGCCATTCTCTCCCACTGTAGCCAACTTAAAGGGTTGTGATCAGTAATCACCGTGAATGACCTGCCATACAAATAGGGCTGCAGTTTCATCAAAGCCCAAACGATGGCCAGGCATTCCTTCTCAATTGTGGCATAAGCTACTTCCCTGGGTAGCACTTTCCTGCTGAAATTAACGATGGGGTGTTCACCCCATCCTCGCCCATTTGGCTTATTACAGCACCGATACCATAGTCAGAGGCATCAGTCTCCACAAGAAAATGCTTGCTGTAATCAGGTGCTGCCAGGGTGGGAACATTAGCCAGTGCTGTCTTCAGTGCCTGAAACAATTCTTCACAGGCAGGAGAGCAGTCTACGAGTCCAAGAGTAATTTCTGGGTCAAGTCAGGCATGGATTTAGCAATGGCACGATACTGGGGAACAAACTTCCTATAGTAGCCAGCGGTGCCTGAAAAAGCCAACATAGATTCTTGGTCCTAGGAACTGGCCATTGAACTATAGCTTCTACCATAGCTGGTTCTGGCTTCAGATGCTCTCCACCCACTCTGTGCCCTATGTACAACATCCATACACCCATACACCTAACAGCCATACCCACTAGACACTGTAGGTTTCAGTGTCAGCCCTGCTTCCCTGATCCTGAAAAACACCACAGCAACATGCACTATGGGGGCTATGCACTAAGCAGTGATAAGTCGTTTTAAGAGCGCAAAGTGCTCTTAGAACATGAAGTTCCGCCGAGCGCTATGCACTAAGCCGCGCAAACAGGTACTTTGCTCTAAAACGGACTTTTTCTTGATATTTTTTCAAAGTCCAACTTTGCTCGTACGATCAGCTGTTTGCGCTGAATCCCGCCCTTCTGCGGGATTCACTAAGCAACGCAAACTGATCGTACGTGAAAGTTGCGCTGAATAAAGCTCACCAGCTAAAGGCTGGTGATAAAAAAAGCTGGACTTAGAAAACTTTATTTGTTTACCTTTTTGCATGCGCAACACCAATACAACAGGCCGGCAGGTGTCCCCGGCTGACCTCGCGGGGGTCCAGGTGTCCCCAGCTGCCCAAGCGGGGGTCCCCACGGGAGTCCCGGGGTACCCGCGTGCTTGCGGTAACAATGTTGCGCCTCCAAAAATAATAAACAATATTAATAACTAAATACACCCCCTTAACACATACAGTACAGTAATGGGCAAAATTACTATTATCCACATATGGATAATAATGCATTTGCCCATTGTAAATACATATAACTTTCAATAAATACAGTAAAAACATATTACAGTTACCTTTTACAGGCACCCACGATGAAGGCCGTCTTCATCCTCATCTTCATCCTGCCCATGCCCCTCCGATGCTGCAAGACATACACAAGAATAAAAACATCCAATGCAATGTCCCCTAACCCCTTAATCACCATAACAGTTATTAACCGCTACAGGCATTAAGGGGTTAACCCACCCTCACCCACCACTCGGGAGGCCTACATACCCTCCCCCACTAACCCCCCACCCCGTGAGGCCTAACCACCCTCACCCACTACCAAGCCGGGAGGCCTACCCACATACCCTTGGGGCCAATACCCCCACCCCCAGTACCCACAATAAAAACAATACACTGCCCCACAATAAACATCATTCTATTTATTAAATACATAACCCACCCCCTGTGCCCCCATAAATACATGATTTATTCTTTTACATACAGGGTTCATACCCCAGGCCACTTGAGTCCCCGGTGGGCTTGACGGGTCACTTCACAGACCTACAGTGTACCAGCAACTTTGTTCATACAGGTTCTGGAGGCCTGTTGGTGGGTCCCGCCAGGCGCCATGGTCCTCCAGGTGGTCTCCACGGGTCACCATGGGCCACAATTGGGTCCCCACGGAAGGCCCGCGGATGTCTGAGCGCTTCGGGTCAGACCAACAGGTGTCTCGGGTGTGGACTCACGGGTGAGCACTACGGGTCCGCGGTGCCCTCACAGATGTGGGGCCAACAGTTCTTTCCCACACACTACGGGTCCGCGGTGCCCCCACAGATGTGGGTTCACCGGTTCTTCCCCGCAGGTGTCCCCCATAGTCCCACCAGCCTGATACCCGTGATAAGCCCGAGGATACCGCAGGTGGTCTCCAGAGGTCTGTCGCAGA
This sequence comes from Ascaphus truei, assembly GCF_040206685.1. Classification (NCBI taxonomy): domain Eukaryota; kingdom Metazoa; phylum Chordata; class Amphibia; order Anura; family Ascaphidae; genus Ascaphus; species Ascaphus truei. The sequence continues at coordinate 545,979,815 of NC_134483.1, forward strand.
ACCAAAAGGAACCAACCCTGAAGGTAAAAAAAATAAACCTGACCTATACATTAAATACATCAAACCCCCCCCCCCAACACATACAGTACAATAATGTGCTAAATAATCTATTATCCAGATAGGGATAATAGATTACTTGCCCATTATAAAACACATTAACTAGCATAATAAAATAAATAAAGTTCTACTGACCTCATCAATAAGAAGCCCCTGTCGCCAGCACAATCCTTGTCCTCCGTTGCCAACAAAATACATAGCCAATATATAGCAATAACATTCAGATATCAATTAACCCCTTAATCACCTTATAGTATAATAACCGCAAAGGTAATTAAGAGGTTAAGTCACCCTGTCCCGATACCCACCCTTCACCCATTCATTTGTACAGTGGCTTCATCATGCATCTATTTATATATATATATTGTGGTGCCATCGCTGTCCTCTAGGGGCTGAATGGGGAAGCTATTTTACTTTTTCACCACAAAGAGTTAATTTAATCCTCCTTGGAAAGGCTATTCAGGTGATAACTAATGAAGCTAATCAACCTGTTCTGAATAGTCAGGAAGTGCCTTTAAAAGGTTGGAAGCTGCAAGGCACAGGGAGACAGTTTTTCCCAGAGAAGGGGAGAGACAGAGAATCTTCCCAGCTACCAGGAGCTGGCTAAAGAAGTCTGAGACACTGCTGTGAGACACTGCTGAGAGAGCTGTGCTGAAGCAGTGACGGCTGGTTACAGAGGAACACAGGAGTTTCCCTGAGTTCCCGTGGGGTGGAATCCCAAAGAGAAGAAGGAAGGACGATAGACTGTGCTGAAGCAGGGACATCACCAGATGGACTAAGATAAGCACAACCCTTTCTATTGTTTACAAAGACTGCTGTTACCTTATTGCTTATGCTAGGGCATGTTTTGGGCTGACAACTGGCTTAGCTAGCAGCCGGGTTAGTAAGGGTTGGAGCCGAGAAGTCAGTTAGCTTTCCTAATGGAAATAGGATTTGATTTTATTATTTGGTTTTTCTTAAAAGGACGGTGGGCCTATTCATATTATTTATCCCTGTAAATAAACCCCAAGTATAAAGATATACAGTGTTTCCTGCCTCATTTGGGATAAAAGAGACTGCAATGTGGTGTCAGCATCACAATATATATATATATATAATCTATATATATATGATGCTTCATCATGCATCTATATATATATATATATATATATATATATATATATATATATATATATATATATATATATATATATATATATATAATATATAATATATAATCTATATATATATTTATAATCAAAAAAAAAAATAGATGATACCATTCTGTGGCTTACGAAATGCTTTTATTTGTGTGAGCTTTCGAGATACTCTGATCTCTTCTTCCGGCGATGTTACAATGAATGAAGCAAGCAAGGGTATAGTTAAAAACAGTGTCTCTTGGAATGTTATCTGTGCTTGTCCTTCCCCCAGAGTGGATGAGATTTATGGCTAGAGGTGATAAAAGGTTCCTGAAAGTAAGTGATGTAAGAGTGTGTGTGTGTATATATAGATATATATATATAGAAATATTTATATATGCAGAGATAATGAACCAATATACAAATAAACGTAGCAGGGTTATCAAAAACATGCTCTACTACAAATACCACTTATCCATACAGACACAGTACAATAAAATCATATTTCCGTAAAAAATACAACCTCATCTTCCAATCAAAATCCTCAAATGCCAATCAAAAGCCTCAAATGTCAATCAAAACATTGCATTTACATTGTATACATGATGCATACAATCTATGCACCATGTACACTCTGCAAATGAATGTTAACAATAATATATTCCAAACAAAATACCAATACATCCAAACAAGTATACTATTTAAACCAATCAAGTCACCATAAATCAATTAGCATTCATTAATCAAATCACTAAACAATTTAAATTCCATCCATAAGAATTAAACAATTAACTTTTTCAATCGTTAAACAGAACAAGTTACCATCAGACAAAATATAAGTACCAAAAAGAATACAATATACAAAAGCAAGCCTCACCATGACCTAAAGTACACCATACAAAACCAAAAATTACATCTATCTAATTAGAAAATACATTACACACACATTTATGCATTGCAGCATAGACAAAATCATTTTAAATACTGCAAAAGAAGCTTCTAAAACAACATAATTTCTTACCCTGTATGTATATACTGCTGCGGCTCCTTTTATTCTCCAACATCCCCGCATTTTTCTGGGATTTTTTTCCGAATGCCACGCACTTCACCGCGTTCATGTCGCATTCTAACCGCATTCACACCGCATTCATGTTGCATTCACAGCCGTGGTTGATGCGCGGTTGATGTATGTAGACGGACGTTCACAGAGGTACACAATTGGAGACTTTTATAAGGTGACATTATAAAAAGTCTTTATTGTGCCTTTTCCTTTTTATCAGGGAATCATCCAAACACAGGGGGGGAACAAAGCTTCTATTCACTTGGGAATATTTCTAGTGAAATCCTATGCAATTAATTCACATCTCCGTTAGTTAAGCCTTTCTCCCAGCCCAAACATATAGCATGAAATAAGCAGATATAAGCAGTCTCTTAATTATGAAAGTCTTATCTGTTTCTTGCTGTAGAGTAAGTTTCTCTGCTCTCCTGGAACCGCACCCGTGCGTGCACAGAAAATATCAGCATCCAGGTTTAGAATTCTTATTTGGTGTCTTGCAATCAGCTATGCAGGGCAGAGCTCAAGACCGGTCAGCTCCAGAGATGTGTGTTACCTTGGTCAGTCTCTCCTGGGAGTCTCAAGAACACTCCTCTGTATCTCCAAAGGTCAGCTCTCATTCAGAGCTAAGGAGTCACTTCCTGTCTCAACAGACAGGCTTTTGTAAGCAATCAGGCAGGGGGTGTTTATTAATTGACTACCAGCAGTTAACCACCACACTGCAAGATTAAAGGCACATTACTTGAACAGGGATTACTCCCCTGTTACAATGTATTTATTGATAATGGTTCGGATTTAATTGGTTGCAATTCTTCGCGTGTCCGCCAGATGGCAGATATTCATGAATTGTAATGCGCATGCGCTTAAGTAATGTGTCGACTTGCAGGTGTTTCGTTTAATACCACTGTGCTCTATTGTAAATTGGCCTTGGGACTGAAGGAAGAGGTTACAATAATGTATCAATTTAGGCTTTTCATATTAAAGAAAGACAAGCACCAGTTTCTGGTCTGCTTATTGTCCAGAGACTCCCGCCATGAGTGCAGAAGTGCAGCCCATGTTCCAAAAACCCTACAGAACGTACTCGTACTTAATATGGGCCGCGATTAATGCAACAGATGATAAAATGGCAACTAAAGTTCAAATTTATCAGTATTTTATCGAAAACTATGACTTTTACAAATTTTCATCAGATCCTCATGTGTGGAAGCGTGCAATAAGGAAAAAGTTATGTAGCGATCCATGTTTTTTTCGTATTGATCCCGAATTTATTGGAGGGTATTGGTGTGTATCACTGGGTTTTTCCTGTATCTATGATCATGCAGACAGCAAAAGGCGAAAGGTCATGTTAAAACCAAGTAAGAAACATCAGTCGCAGGCAAGCAATGCGCCAGCACCAGCACCGGCTTCCAATAACGGTCCGACCGTCAGTACCAACCCCTGCTGTCTGTCCACGCACAGATACCTGCAGCCTGAGCTGGATTTCCCGTACAGTTTCGAGCAAGCTTGCATGTACCTAAGCAATTTCCAGCCTCATCAGCTGACTACAGGTGTAGTATTCATTTATTTATTTATTTATAAAATATTTTACCAGGAAGAAATACATTGAGAGTTACCTCTCATTTTCAAGTATGTCCTGGGCATAGAGTTGATGACAAATACATGTTTACAAATACAGTTACATAATGAGCAGGGTATACATTATATACAAGACATTGCATGCACAGTTAAAGATAATTTGTATTATGGGCGTATGAAACAGTTACAGACCAGATTAAAATGTATGACAGCCTTAGATTTGAAAGAACTTAGACTGGTGGTGGATTTAAGAGTCTCTGGTAGGTTGTTCCAGTTTTGGGGCGCACGGAGAAGGAGAAGGAGGAGCGGCCGGATACTTTGTTGAGCTTTGGGACCATGAACAGTCTTTTGGAGTCTGATCTCAAGTGATAGGTGCTGCATGTGGTAGGGGTGAGGATCTTGTTCAGGTAGCTGGGTAGCTTGCCCATAAAGAATTTAAAAGCAAGACAGGAAAGGTGAACTTTGCGCCTAGACTCGAGTGATGACCAATCTAGTTCTTTGAGCATTTCGCAGTTATGTGTGTTATAGTTGCATTGGAGAACAAAACGACAAATTGAGTTGTAGAGGTGTTAAGTTATCTAAGGTGGGTTTGAGGTGCCGAGCCATATACTATGTCTCCATAGTCAATAATTGGCATTAGCATTTGTTGTGCGATACGTTTCTGACCAGGAGACTTAGGGAGGGTTTGTTCCTGTAAAGTACCCCTAGTTTGGCATAGGTCTTGGTTGTCAGGGTATTAATGTGCATTCCGAATGTTAAGTGGGAATCAAACCATATGCCCAGGTATTTAAAACTAGTAACAGGAGTTAGGGTGGTGTTAGTGTTGGTTCTAATATGGAGCTCAGTCGCTGGAAGCTTTAAAAATTTAGTCTTGGTCCCAAACACCATTGTTACAGTCTTGTCAGTGTTTAAAAACAGTTTGTTTTGGGTAATCCAGTTTTCAAGTTTGAAAAAGTCAGACTGAAGTATGTGTTGAAGGTCAGAGAGGCTATGGCTTTGTGCATATAGGATTGTGCCATCTGCATACATGTGTAGTCCCGCTGTCACCAGTCAACGATGCGTATGATCAAGAATAGTGGACTGGCAGTGGCCCGGCGCCAGCTTATTGGGAAATTCTATGGTGAGTAATGTTGCCGTATTTTATTCTGTTTTTTTTATTGTGAAAATATCAATATCAGTGCGACTCAAAAGTCAAGCGATTCTCCTGTAAGCAATATCATTGGCTGAGCGGGTTCTACAGTAGATACTGCACAATTGGTGGAAAGCTAGGCGCATGCGCATTGGAACCTTCTTGAAACGCATACTGTATGCGTGTCATTACATCGGCGGTAGGCACATGGCATGTGAACAGGAGACGCCCCCGAGAAAATTATTGGTGGGACTGACTGTGGGAACTTCTTTAGGGGACTGACCATTACAGTAAAACTTTTCCTTTTTTTTTTTTCCTCAGAAATGAAAACTTTGTCATCTCTTGCGGAAAACGGCAAATGGAGGGATTCCGATGGATAATATTGCTTTGTGTAACAATGCCTCTACAGTTTAATGGCCGTTTTTATTGATTAGGATAGAATACCTGAAACCTCCATACAACTGATTCCAGTCAGAAATGAAATTAACACACACACCCAGCAAGCTCAAACACCCACACCCACCTAATCTTGACTATATGTAATGCACATGGGCACCCCCTGTGTTTGCTGTATTCCTGTGCCACAAAAGCCCAGTTGCACTGTATGTTGCATTACATATAGTCAAGATTAGGTGGGTGTGGGCATTTGAGCTAGCTGGGTGTGTGTGTTAATTTCATTTCTGACTGGAATCAGTTGTATGGAGGTTGTGGCACCTCCCCCAGAGCTCACGTCACCTCCCCCATTTTAATGGTGGATCTTCTCCTCTTGCTGTAAGTAATGAATCTATTATGGTTCTTCCCCCTCATACAGAGGTATAGGGAACAAATGCAGTGTAGTGTAGGAATTGCACTTATTATGGTTTACCTTGACGATTTGGTGTGCAAGCTTATGATGTTTTGGCCAAAATTTCTAACTAAAAAACCATATTTTATTATTATTGGCATTAGCATTATTATTTACACTGAAGCATCATTTCTTGTAATTATTACCATGTATGTTTTGTCATTTGGACGTAGCACTGGGCACCCCCTGTGTTTGCTGTATTCCTGTGCCACAAAAGCCCAGTTGCACTCTATGTGGCATTACATATAGTCAAGATTAGGTGGGTGTGGGCATTTGAGCTTGCTGGGTGTGTGTGTTAATTTCATTTCTGACTGGAATCAGTTGTATGGAGGTTGTGGCACCTCCCCCAGAGCTCACGTCACCTCCCCCATTTTAATGGTGGATCTTCTCCTCTTGCTGTAAGTAATGAATCTATTATGGTTCTTCCCCCTCATACAGAGGTATAGGGAACAAATGCAGTGTAGTGTAGGAATTGCACTTATTATGGTTTACCTTGACGATTTGGTGTGCAAGCTTATGATGTTTTGGCCAAAATTTCTAACTAAAAAACCATATTTTATTATTATTGGCATTAGCATTATTATTTACACTGAAGCATCATTTCTTGTAATTATTACCATGTATGTTTTGTCATTTGGACGTAGCACTGGGCACCCCCTGTGTTTGCTGTATTCCTGTGCCACAAAAGCCCAGTTGCACTCTATGTGGCATTACATATAGTCAAGATTAGGTGGGTGTGGGCGTTTGAGCTTGCTGGGTGTGTGTGTTAATTTCATTTCTTACTGGAATCAGTTGTATGGAGGTTGTGGCACCTCCCCCAGAGCTCACGTCACCTCCCCCTTTTTAATGGTGGATCTTCTCCTCTTGCTGCAGGTAATGAATCCATTATGGTTCTTCCCCCTCATACAGAGGTATAGGGAACAAATGCAGTGTAGTGTAGGACTTGCACTTATGGTTCACCTTGACGATTTGGTGTGCAAGCTTATGATGTTTTGGCCAAAATTTCTAACTAAAAAAACATATTTTATTATTATTAGCATTAGCATTATTATTTACCTGAAGCATAATTTCTTGTAATTATTACCATGTATGTTATGTCATTTGGACGTAGCACTGGGCACCCCCTGTGTTTGCTATAGTACTGAGCATGCCTACAGTATACAGTACAGTATAGTATACCTGGACAGTACTGTAAATCATAGAGGACTGGAGTTGTGCAGGTCTTGTTTAAGCAAAAACACATCTTTATTCATACAAGTTAAAACACGCAACATCTCCTTTATTAAAGTACAGAAAGTCAAAACATGTACAGTACAGGACAACAGTATGGCGTTATTAAAAATAATTCTTTATTCATAAAATTTACAAAACGCAACATCTCCTTTATTAAAGTACAGAAAGACAAAACATTTGCAGTAGGATGTGTACAGAACAGTCAGTCAGGCCTCCACAACTCCAGTCCTCGAGGGCAGCAAACAGGGCAGATAACCTTGAAACCCGGGCCTGTTTGCTGCCCTCGAGGACTGGAGTTGTGCAGGTCTTGTTTAAGCAAAAACATTTCTTTATTCATACAAGTTAAAACATGCAAAATCTCCTTTATTAAAGTACAGCAAGACAAAACATTTACAAAAAATAAACAACAGTTGAACAGTCACGCAAATGCGATACCCACCAGATTGTCCTTCCAGGGCCGATGCCTTGTATGGCACAAAATGCCATTAATGCAGTCTCGAACGGTTTTCATTACAGGATCTGTCATTGAAAAATAGCGCCGCAATTCCTTCACAATAGTCCTTTTTAAATTTTCAGGAAGCGCCTTTTTTTCGCGATTTCATTCATAGTTCACTTTGAATGCCCACTCGCAGTACAAAAAGTATGACACGTGGTGCTTGAAAATTAACAAGGCATACTTGTGGCGTACACCAGCAATCAGCAATCAGCACCCTATACTTCTCCCTGATTGCCGGTGGCAGCTCGCGCAGGATGAGGTCGGGCACCGTATCGATGCAAGTGTATGTAGGTTGGGTTCTGTGAGCGGGTGTGCTTGTGGCGGCAGGCGAGGGTAGGTTGTCTGGGAGGAAGCTTTCCTCCTGTCTTGGTCACCATGTTGTCTCCTGGCGTGGTCTTGACGGGGTTGTCATGTTATCCTCATCCTCAACGGCATACATGTACACAAAATCTTCTGGTGGAGGGGGAGCGCTTGCTGATGGAAGGTGGTCGAAGGTCCCATTCATCATATCCATGCCACACTCCTGCTCCGGCGTCGGGGATACAGGGGCATGAACACTGAGCAAATTATGTATCCCCGCTATGTCAGTCTCTATCTTCTGCATACATTGATCCATAGTTAGCATGGTCTCCAGAAGCAGATCTATCTTTGCCAGCACAATACAGTTCCTGGGGATATCCACACTTAACCCATTCAGCATGTGGTCGAAAGAGCTGGTTCTAGTTCATAGCGTGCTGTGGACCTCTGGTTGGATGGGTGCTACGGAGGATGAGATGGGGGTTCATGGAGAGAAGCGGCAGCATCGCTGAAGAAGGATGGAAGAGGTGACCTGTGGATTTCCGGGAGAGGAGAAGCGGCAGTGTCGTCGAAGAGGGATGGAAAAAGCGACCTGTGGATTTCCGGGAGAGGAGAAGCGGCAGCGTCGTCGAAGAGGGATGGAGAAAGCGACCTGTGGATTTCCGGGTGAGAAGCGACAGAGTCGTCTAAGCGTATTGGAGAAAGGGACCCATTGATTTAAGGGGTACCAGCGGCAGCATCGCCGAAGAGCGGTGGCGAAGATGGCTTGTGCGTTTCCGGGAGAGCTGCGGCAGCGTCCTGGATGAATAGTGGAGAAGATAGGCTGTAGATTTCAGGTAGAGCGGCGGCAGAGTCGTCGAGGCATAAACGAGGAAGTGGCCTGTGGGTTCGATGGGTTGGCTGCCATTTGTTTTGCGTTGAGTGTACATCACCGTATTTCTTCTTGACATAATAAGGCTTGTGTGTTTTAAGACCCTTAGCCTTTGGGGTCAGCAGAAGGTTTTCTTTATTGGCCATAGCCTGTCGCTTTGGCCTTGGCTTGGAAACAGCTCCTGCCTTTCGCTTTTTCTGCGTGACAGGCATGGCAGAGGTGAGTGGGTTCCTGCGTCTGTAGAATCGGGGTTGATCCATGGAAGCAGATGGCACAATGCAGAATCTGGACAAGGTAAAGTTCAGATACAGATCATCGAGTGGTAGGCTTCTGTAGGCAAAGCGTGTAACCTTTTATGCATGGCGACGAGGTTGTTACGCCGATGCTCGCCACAAACCGGGACCGGACCGCGGGGCTGAGGTGGGGTTATATTATCACCGACCTTAGTCCGCGCAGACTGATCCGGAGTGTGCAGTTCGTAGTCGTACATCGCAGGGTCAGGATTGGAGAAGGCAGCATCGTCGTTATTGAAGCCAAAGTCGGGGTAGGAGAAGACAGGACAATCGATGGCCGAAGCAGGGTCAGGATAGAAGACATCCGGGTGGTCGTAGTCGTAGCAAGGAATCGGCAACAAGCAGACAGGAGTTCCCCGCTTCAGCTTAGAAGCGTGAGCGCGGGAGTGGCTTCTGCGCGAGGAGCGGCCTCGGCCCATGATGCCGATCTCAGCAGGAGGAGACACCTGGCTGGCCAAAGTTCACCGCAGGGCAGCGTCGGGGAGAACCAACGCTTCAGCGCAGAAGTCCAAGGCAGGCCACTGCAAGGGGATAGCAGCAGACTGCAGGATAGGAAGGGTAGCCACTACTAGGAGGGAATGCAGCAGGTACCAGTGCTGGCAACAATGCTTCAGCACAGGAGAGGGAACAGGCCTCTGGATACTCAGGAACTTGGAAGGTAAGAACGCTGGGAGAGAGGCCTGGGGCGGTTTGTGGCAGAGACAGTAACGTCCCAGGTAGGAGTTATGCTCGGCACTGGTTCAGTGCCAACGCCCAAGATATAAAGGGCGGAGATCAAATCACAGGAGGAGGGTGTGTGAGTATTCCTCCAATGCTGAAGCACAGGCAGAAGCTGCAATGAGAAGCAGCACATGTGCCATAGATTGCCAGAGGAAGCTTTCAACTGCATAGGTCTTCAAGGCTATAGTCAAAGCCAGTAGTGATTGCTTACAGTACCCCCCCCCCCCTTCAGGTGAGACCTCCGGACGAACAGGAACCATCACAGATTTGGGGGACATGGAATTGTTCCTAAACCTCCTTAGGCGAGAGGTGGCATTGAAAGCCCAGAGTTTGCTGGGATTCCTTACAGTACCCCCACCACTGGGTGAGAAGCCTGGGTGGACAGGACCATTCATAGGTCTGGGAGACATTGAGTTGTTCCTGAAGTGTCTCCGGCGAGAATTAGGTCCACAATTCAGGTGTACATTGGCGAGTGCCATAAAAGACAGCGGTGGCACTGCAGTTCTTGGTACATGGACAATGGGACCTGAGGGCTCCGGAATGGGAACATCAGAAGGGCAGTAGCCAGGTGTCCGGTGCATAGTAATAGTCCAAGAGTACGGGACACAAGACACAGATTGTCGGACATAAATGGCAGAGGGACCTTCAGAGAAGGCAATGTCTTTGGTGAAATCAACACGGAGGAAGTTGCGAGAGTCTTTAGCTTCCAAGGAATTCCGGGTGGTGGTTAGCGAGGGAATGGGGCAGGAGGGTTCACTACACATTATTGCAGCGGTACTTTTGATACAAAGCAGGGTTGCTATCCCAAGCAATTTGCGAGAGTCTGTAGCAGTGTGTATGCAACTCATGGTACTGGCAGTTGAAGGATCCGCTTCCTTTGGTTTGTGATCTTTAGAGAGAATCAACTCCGAAATGGTGGCCTTGGCGAAGGACATAATAAGCATGTCTATACCCATAGTGGAACCATAGAGAACAGGGACGGACGCTTCAGGTAAAGCGACGAGGTCAAGTAAGGGTGTCTTCGTCTTAGAGGAAGGCCAAATGCCATCCAGACAGGGCATTTTAGGCACCGCACAGAGACCTGCGAGTAAGGAGTCTGTTTGAAAGGTGAGAAAACAGATTTTATCCAAAAAAACAGGCAGGCGGTAAAGCGGTGCATTAGCCTTAGGAATAATAGTCTTGAGGTTAACGCTGGGTACCTCCAACACAGAGAAAGAAAACAGAGAACTAGAGCTTGGCTTAGGAGTGGAGGTCCCAAGTACCCAGATCTCACATGATACTATGGGAGAAGCAATGCTAAATATTACTGTTTTAAACATAGGGTTCTTAACATCGGTAGCTCCAGGCACCTTCTTGAGAGGTAACCCTAGTTTTGGGACAAGACAGTCAATAGCAAGTACCCCAAGTATTGTGGAAGACACAGGGAGATATAAGTCCATCTTCAAGACGGGGTCTTTTGAAAAAAGGGACACAGCGGGTATTACTGAAAGTTCCAAATGCGATACCCCTGAGTTCGTGGTAGTAGACATAAAGCCAGTAGTGGATACGCTGAATACTGTGGGCGAATCAGTTTGAAACAGTAATATTAAAGGAGTGGGCATCCCAGACTTAAAGTCATTTTTATTATCCCGAAGGCTGTGGCATGATCCGTGAAAGAAACGGGGGTAGACGCTCCAATAGAAACAAGGGACATCTTGCTAGTCACTGAAGTGGGTGATTGAGAACCAGCAGGAACTGGTAGTCTGTTGCACAGATGTATCTGTGCAACTTGCACACACAGCTATATTTGTAATGAAATCAGATAGCATTGCGTTTGTTTCAGAATTGGATCCCTGAGAATCCCTAGTGAGGGCATCAGACTCCATGGGAAACTCAGTGACAGGGGTCTTGGAACCAATTAAAGGAATTGCAGGTATCACAGACTTAATAGGAGAAATACCTTTCAAAACAGAAATTTTAGTAAAGGTGATAGGCATAACAGATAGGAAAAACAGAAGTAAGTTAGAGAAGGTTGCTTCTACAACAGAAGATTTGGCAGCGGCAAAGCTTAACTCAGCGGCTGCTGGAGAACTTTTAGCTACAGTGAGAAGGGACTGTAGGTTTACAAAATCAGGAATAAGGGAAGTTTCAAACTTGAAAACCTGATCCTCCAAATAAGAGGGCTCTAACTTTAATTGTACTAAGGGAGCAACAGCAGATACGCTGATCACAGAAGGGGTCACTTGGAAAGGGACATAATATGTACTGTTCGCTTTAAACCCTAGGATTTGAGAAGAGGAGAACACAGACAGTGCAAATGGGGCAACCACGACTGTGCTGGTCTCTGAAGTGGGTATTTGGGAAAGAGTGTCTGGGACATCAGAAACGACAACAGATTCCACAAAAAAGGGGTCTATGCTCAGAAGCAGGGGTCTCAGCTCTCTGAGTGACAGACGGAGTCAGCGAAATACCTAGGAGTAGGGATTCTGCGAACAGGTTTAGAGAAACAAACGGCTCCAGAATACTCTTAACTGGAGCCAGTTTTATTGCCGACAGTTCAGGGGGCGTAGCCCCGAGAATTTTAGCCGAGTCAGGGGACATAAGGGGTTCATCCTCTGAGGCTAAGGAGGTGTTCCTGACTGACGGACTACAGGGATTTACCAAGGGAGGTTCATAGGGCTGACCTGTAGGGGTTAACATAGGAAAAACCTCAAGGGTTAAATTACTCTGTACCTGAGAATCAGAGAAATAGAAGCTAGTCTCCGAGAGTGGGGTCATAGGGGGTTCTGCCTCTTGCCCTAGGGACCTAACATTAGACTGCGGAATACTAGGGTTAGCAGTAGGGACCTCACAGAGCAGACAAGCAGGGGTTAAAACAGAAAAAAACCTCAGGAACAGAGCTTAGAATTTTTTTGGTTAGAAAAAGAGGGCAAACAGGATTCATTCTCTGGTGCTAGGGAAGACACACTGACCTGGGGAATGCAGGGATTTACAGTGGGGGACTCATAGGCCAGACAAGCAGGGGTTAAAACCGGAATAACCTCGGGGACAGAATTTAGGGAGGTTAACTCAGGATTAGGAAGCGTGGCAGCTTCTTCCTTAGCGGGCAGCGACAGAGAGATGGTTTGGCCATTCTTAGGAGAGGGAGGTACCCCCACAGGTTTAGCAACAGGACTGGCAGCATAGGAGATCTGCCAAGCAGCAGCATAGCTGGCAAGGAGGGGGTCCTGTTCTTTTATGCAAATGTCAAGTGTTAAGGAAAGTACATGGAGTATATCTTGAGATTGAGCCAACATGAGGAGGGCGCCCTGTTGTACTAGATGAATGTCCAGTGATAAAGCCAGGGCATAGAGTGCCTCTTGGGCGTCGGCCAGTTCCATAGGGTACACGTTATCCCAGGTTAAAGGGGAATCAGGGGAGCGAATACAATCGGCTAGAGACTGTTTTAAGTTCTGGATGCAGCAAGCCTTAAGAAAGAGATCACAACGGCATTGTCTTTGCAAAGGGGTTAAACCTGCATACGTATACAGGTCTTCAATCAAGGCTATTATTTCACATAGATACTGGCCTTCATAGTGGGACTGGTACGCAGGCCGGGACATAACTTCAGTTGGAAAAATGCCTACCCCCGCCACGGCGCTGTCCGGTTTTTGTTGGCCGAGCATACTGTTCCGGAGTGCGCAGTTCGTAGTCGTACATCGCAGGGTCAGGATTGGAGAAGGCAGCATCGTCGTTATTGAAGCCAAAGTCGGGGTGGGAGAAGACAGGACAATCGATGGCCGAAGCAGGGTCAGGATAGAAGACATCCGGGTGGTCGTAGTCGTAGCAAGGAATCGGCAACAAGCAGACAGGAGTTCCCCGCTTCAGCTTAGAAGCGTGAGCGCGGGAGTGGCTTCTGCGCGAGGAGCGGCCTCGGCCCATGACGCCGATCTCAGCAGGAGGAGACACCTGGCTGGCTGAAGTTTACCGCAGGGCAGCGTTGGGGAGAACCAACGCTTCAGCGCAGAAGTCCAAGGCAGGCCACTGCAAGGGGATAGCAGCAGACCGCAGGATAGGAAGGGTAGCCACTACTAGGAGGGAATGCAGCAGGTACCAGTGCTGGCAACAACGCTTCAGCACAGACGTCCAGGGCAGGCCACTGTAGGGAGATAGCAGCAGGCCGCAGGAACAGGAAGGGTAGCCACTGCTAGGAGGGAATGCAGCAGGTACCAGTGCTGGCAACAACGCTTCAGCACAGGAGAGGGAACAGGCCTCTGGATACTCAGGAACTTGGAAGGTAAGAACGCTGGGAGAGAGGCCTGGGGCGGTTTGTGGCAGAGACAGTAACGTCACAGGTAGGAGTTATGCTCGGCACTAGTTCAGTGCCAACGCCCAAGATATCAAGGGCGGAGATCCAATCACAGGAAGAGGGTGTGTGAGTATTCCTCCAATGCTAAAGCACAGGGCAGAAGCTGCAATGAGAAGCAGCACATGTGCCATAGATTGCCAGAGGAAGCTTGCAACTGCATAGGTCTGCAAGGCTATAGTCAAAGCCAGTAGTGGATTCCTTACAGAGGTATAGGTGTTAAAAGTGGGCTTACTCTAATTTGAGTCATTAACGTATAAGTACACCATCCATTTTGTGGATTCACTGCACATTGAATACACATCGACTAAACATCGAATATACATTCTTGTGTTTGTATTTCTTTCTACTCGCAGCAATGCCTGTTAAAAAGATTTCTAAGGATCTCAGCATTAGAATTAAGGAGATGTACACGAGCAGACACCGAATTGCTGCTATCCAACGCTGGTTAGCTACTTCTGGCATCGTTGTGCCATCAACCACCGTGTGCTATCATGCACACGGAAAACCCAGACAACGCATGAGGAGACCAACGGTAACTAACGCCTAAGTATATTTATATAACTATATAATACAATAATATATAATATATTGCTGCATATTAATAGAACGATATATTGTGTAGATCTCCCTAATGTTATAGTTATTTCGGTATATTTATATAACAACAGTATATATATTGTTTATATTGCTGCATATTAATAGAACTATATATTGTGTAGATCTCTCTAATGTTATAGTTATTTCGGTATATTTATATAACAACAGTATATATATTGTTTATGTTGCTGCATATTAATAGAACTATATAGGGATATGTGCCCAAGTACCTTGCTATTCACAAGGGACGAAGGGTGATGCAATGATGGACATGTGGGCTGGTGGGATGGTATGCATTCAGGGTGATGCACTGTAATGTGATGTTGTGTTAATGATATGCCAAGGATAGTATGATGCTTAGTACTGTATATACAGTTCTCATCCAACTGTGTGTGTATTGACTGTATGGTTGTTCTGGTGAGGGCACACTCCCACCACTTTGGGATCCCTCATCAGTGGTGGTGCTGCACCAAGTGTAAGTATACCCCAGGCTCCCAGTGGCAGAGGTTCAGGCCTCTTGTTAGCCTCACAGGTGACAGCAGTACCAGTAGTTATAGTACCCTAGGGGTACACCCGCTACACTTGAAAAGACAAAAACTCTCCATTTAGCCCCTTAGGCTGCATCCATAGAAGGACAGTCAGCGCTGAGCCGACGTATTCGAGGAGATACACTACATGAGTTGTAGTACATGTGATACACTCTTTGACAACATATTGTTTATTGGGATCAGAACCCTTATATGTCTTCCTATAATAATGCATATACTTACATGCCAGACACTTGCCACAGACAAAATTTCCTAGAGGTCTAGGTGGTAACCATGAATTATAATTACCTTCACTTTTGACACTGGTATCACTAGGTGCTAATGAGTTTTTAAGATTATTAGATTTACAAAAGATTACACAAGGTTTTGTTGATAACCTAGGTCCTAAGACAGGATAATTACCCAAAATGTTCCAATTTTTGCGAATGATATTCTCAATAAGTGTACTCTTGCAATTATAAGTAGTCACAAATGAAACAGTTAATTGATCTACAATGGAATCTCTGTGATTGATCAGAGATTTATCCTTAGCCAAAAGTAACTGTTCCCGGGGGGACTTCCAGTGACGACATCCGGTATGGTTGGTTAGGAAAGGAGCTCTGGGTTCCTTCACCGCTAAATTGACTTAAAAGCATAATTCCCTCTTTAAAAAGCCCGGCGAAATCGAGTGGGACAAGGTACCTAAGCCCATGGCTAATAAAGGCAAAAGGCCGACTACGACCGGCGTGATAAAGTTCTTTTCGCCGTCGCAGCGCTTGTCGGGAGCGGTCCCGGATGAACAAGGTGGCGTCAGCTCACGAGCTCCATCGGCGGCTGACAAGTGCCGAGATCAGCCGATCAAAGGTCTGACCGCAGACAGGGAGATCACCCATGGGTACATGGGAGCCTTGTTAACATCTATGCAAGAAAAATTACATCAGTCACTACAAACAGACCTAAAGGCTGCAGTTGACGAACTGAAAGGGGAGATAAACAGCCTCCACCAAAAAACCCACGGAGCTGGAGATTAAGCTAGGGGAAGCCGTACAATCAAAGATGGTGGCAGAGGAGGAGGTCATTCACCTGGGTGAGGAGGTCAACTACCTCAAAGAAGTACTGGAAGATCAAGAAAATTGGGATCGAAGACAAAACCTGAGGTTTCGGAATATGTCTGAAACCATACTCCCCGATCTCCTCCGTCCCTACCTGATGGAGCTCTTCACCTCAAACTGCGGCGACCTGAATGAACGAGACCTGGAGATAGATAGGACCCACAGAGCCCTATGTCCAAAGTCTGATGATCCCAAAACGTAGGAGGGACATCATAATAAGGCTACACAGCTACTCGCCGAAAGAAAAAATAATCAGTGCCTGCAGAGAGAAAAATTTCATCCACTTTCAGAACGAGTCTTTGCAGGTGTTCAACGACCTGTCAAGAGTAACAATCAGCAGTTGAAAAGAATTCAATCCTTGAATGCTCCTGCGGGATAATGGGGTGAGGTATAGGTGGGGGTTCCCATTCAGACTTATTGTGGTAAAGAATGGGAAACATCTCACCATTAAACACAAAGAGGATATTACCCACTTTGCCCCACCCCTCCAGAGCCAAGAACCACTGGGCCCCCGGGGACCGGATCACGGAGCGAACCGTATCATAGCCTCAGAACGGCTGGCAGGACAGAACACGCAAAATGCGCAAAGGAACTAAGATCTCTGCTATGACCCTACCGATATCCACCTAATGTTTCCCGGCACGAGTTCGAAAGCAACCAGGTAAGAAGAGAATGGATGATATGTTAACCCCTCCCACCTACCTGAAGCAAGAGCCCTATCCTCAGAAGAACCAGAGCCCCGGGACCGGGGCATGACTCAGTGGTGGAAGTCACGATAGATCAGCATGACAAACAGATGATCAGCGTCTCACCATCTCTTGTTTGGTGGGTGAAGGGGGGGGAGGTTGATGAGGCCCCGATGACGGTGGTGGTCTGGGGATCCGGATTTCAGCAGTCTCAGAGACAGCACCGGGCGAAGCAGAGCAGAAGTGATGGAAGCTTTGACGCAGCTGGACGGACTGCGGGACGGGGGAGGAGGCTTGGTGTCTTTGGGCTACTTTTCCCTGACCGGAGCAACAGCGAAGAAAGGACAATCTTCCCCACACCCAGGATTGAACTTCACTACGAGTTCCCCTTGAAATTAAGAGGGACCCGGGATGCATCACCCGTGATAATGGGGTAAAAGAACCCGGACCCTATTATCCCTAGTCTGCTTATGCTAAAGATGGGGCTCCTAGACCCTCCTTGCTCAAGGTTGTTTTTAGGGTTTTTCAACTTAGTTATGTTATAGTAACAAAGAAAATAGGCCTCTATGAGGCATAGAGAAGTTGAGTATATAATCTATACTATAATTCTAAATTGGATTTCCTGTTTTCCGTTTATTTGTATGTCAGAAGCATCGAAATCTCACAAACGGCACCACATAGCAACACGAAACTTCCACTGTACATTCTGCTGTGGATTTGTAGGTAAACGCAACTATTTTGAGCTTCCAATGTGACTAGTTATGGGCATTCTAAGTATCACTCGTCTGGACACAGTAATGTTAGAGCAAAAGCAGGGGGCGGGGGGCTTTGCTACTTAGGGAGGGGCCATGGCTACTAAGGGAGGGGGCGTGTCCTTGCCCTGTTTGACAGTGTGACAATGTGACAATGCGTGTGACTGTGTGTGTGTGTTTGACTGTGTGACAGTGTGTGTGTGACATTGTGTGTGTGTGTGTGACATTGTACTTGCGTGTGACATTGTACATGCGTGTGTGTGACACGTGTGTGTGACACGTGCGTACGTGACATGCGTGTGACGTGCGCTTGTGACGTGCGTGTTTGACATGCTTGCGTATATGACGTGTGTGTGTGAGACATGTGTGTGAGACGTGTGTGAGACGTGTGTGAGATGTGTGTGCCAAGTGTGTGTGTGTGACTGTGTGTGTTTGACAGTTGTGGCAGGACGGCCTGTAGCCGAGGTCAGGGAACAGTCCACACGTATAGTTTCAGGATAAATAAAAACGTTCAGTGGCTTTATTTCTCCACAGTAACATAACATGCGGGTACACTGTCCCTTTAACAAAATAAATCCTGCTCCACTTTGGGAGAAAAACTGACTAATAACACAGCAGACCTATCTAGCAGGCTGGCTGGCTAAACCAGAACCAAACCATAAGGGTACTTTAAGCAGTCAGTAAACATGAATAATCCTTACTTTAGTTGAAGTAATCTTTGGTGAAATCCCTCTGGCTAAGGGCTCATGCAGCAGTGTGCTTCTCTCTCTCTCTCTGGCAGCTACTGCCAGTCACATGATCCTTTATCTACCTTGCTGGCTCTCAGGTGTCAGTTAAAGAGTTCTGATTTCCTAACTTCCACCTGAGTTAACCCTTATGAGTGCTGGATGAAGCACTCAGACATATGTCTCCCAGGCGTAACTGATAGGAGTTGACTTCACTCTGTCACAACAGTGTTACAATGTGTGTGACCATGTTTGACAGTGTGACAATGTGTGTGACTGTCTGTGTGTGTTTGACAGTGTGACTGTGTGTGTGTGTGTTTGTGACAGTGTGTGACAATGTGTGTGTGTTTGACAGTGTGACAATGTGTGTGACAGTGTGTGTATTTGACAGTGTGACTGTGTGTGTGACATTGTGTGTGTGACAGTGTGTGTGACAGTGTGTGTGATGTGTGTGTTTGACGTGTGTGTGATGTGCGTGCGTGGGACACGTGCGTGTGTGACAAGTGTGTGTGATACTAAGGGGGCGAGACTGTTCCAGTGGGAGAGGAACAGATCTAAGAGCCTCATGCAGTAAGCGCCGATAAGGCTTTTATCGCCATACTCCCTCCAAATTTGCCTTCCCGATTCAGTAAGCGCCGATAAGTAGGAAAAATCGGCAATTTTGGTTCCCGATAAAAACTTATCGTCAGCAGGGTGCTGATAAGCCACTAATCGTCATTTTTTGAACTCGGCTGAATTCAGGTAGCCCCGATCAGCTTTTCGCTGCTAAAGTTGGCAAGTTGGTGGAGGAGAAGCATCGGCATGGTCGACACTTAGAAAAAATCAGGCCTTTTACCTGGCTGGGAGCCCCCCGGCATACATTCGAGGCAGGAAAAATGCATTTAAAGGCCACTTCATTTCCTTAGCGGCTAACCGCTAAGGCAATGAAGGGGTCAAGCCGCCGTGCCAGGTTTATTGTGGGTTGCGGGGGTGGGTGAAAGGAGTATTTGGCCCTTGTTGTTTGTTTAGGGCTTGTGGGGGGGTTGCAGGTGCACTTAACCCAGGGCTGCACAACACGTGGCCCGCGGGCCGCATGCGGCCCGCCGGCACTCACTGTGCGCCCTGCAGCGGCGGCTGCTTTCCCCCCCTCCTCCTCCTCCTGAGCCTGCTCTCCCTCCCCCCGTGAGCCGAGCCCGCTCTCCCTCCCCCCGTGAGCCGAGCCCGCTCTCCCTCCCCCCGTGAGCTGAGCCCGCTCTCCTCCTCCTCCTCCAGAGAACCGAGCCTGCTCTCCTCTTCCTCCAGCGAGCCGAGCCCACTCTCCCCTCCCTCCCCAGGGGAGCCAAGCATGCTCTCCCCTCCCTCCCCAGGGGAGCCAAGACGGCTCTCAAGTGCGGCACTTCCGGTGCCCGCTGCTTGCGAGCGAGCAAGCGCGCGCTCCCGTCGTGATCAGAGGTGATGTGAGGTACAGGGGATATGTGCAGGGGGGTTGATGTGCAAGGAGAGATGGGGGATGATGTGCAAGGGGAGAGGGGGGTTGATGTGCAGGGGGAGAGGTGGGGTGATGTGCAAGGGGAGGGGGGGTGATGTGCAAGGGGAGAGGGGGGTGATGTGCAAGGGGAGGGAGGTGATGTGCAAGGGGGGGATATGTGCAGGGGGGATATGTGCAGGGGGGGTGAGGTGAAGGGGGGGTGATGTGCAGGGGGGGTGATGTGCAGGGGGGGTGATGTGCAGGGGGAATTGATGTGAAGGGGGAGTTGATATGCAGGGGGGTTGATGTGAAAGGGGAGTTGATGTAAATGGGGGGATGTGCAGGGAGGGTGAAGAGAAGGAGGGGTGATGTGTAGGTGGGGGGATGTGCAGGGCGGTGATGTG